>NC_066618.1:14028592-14628592 GCF_025201925.1 Gopherus flavomarginatus | reverse complement strand
TAAAAGGGAAACAAAGTCAAGCTAGCTCCATCTGTGATGCTGTAGTAAGGACTTCATACCTGGATACACAGTGCCCCCCTGCCCCGCCCCATTGGGGCACATGGCCCTGTCTCATCTCACCCCACCTGGCATCCATGTGGCTCTCTTCACTGGCTAACCTGCCTCGCCTGCCCAGCCCACTTCGTTAGCCATCTTCCCCTGCAACACAGCGTGTGCTACCTACTATGGAATGGCGAGAAAGAACACATTTGGGTAAAAACAAGCCCTGGCTAATGTGCTGCTCTCTCCAAAGTGTGCCAGGCTTTAGCAAAATATTTAATTAGCCTCCACAAACTTCTTTTCCTCACCTGCAGATTATAGTGATCTCACCCCATGAAGCTCTGGAATGTGATTCCTTCTGAGGACATGATCAGTTGAGATGTAATGACATTGACTTGGTATACAACAGAATGGAGTAAGAAAATAACAGAATGGTTTTTATTAACACTATTGAGCTGCTTGTGAATGATTTTGTAACTATACATATTGGTGATTTTCTGAATGTCACTGTAATTGGCAGAGAAAGCCACTAGATTTGTCACTGGCCACTTTGACACTTATTTTCTTGCTAGGGAAACCAAAAAGTCACTAAATCTAGTGACAAAATAGCTAAGTTGGCAACATTCCAGTGGAATGGACTTTCTCTCCTGAAATATCTCCACATCAATTTAAAGTCAAAGCTAGATTTAACGGTACTAGATTAATCACTGTAATAAAACTTGCATAGGGGAATGATTCCAACTTTTCTTGAATTAAGTGCATATAGTTCTCAAACGCAGACAGGCTTTAAAACATTTCACTAGTTAGAGCTGAAAACAATTAAAACCAGAGCGCCCCACCTGGGGAAAAAGTGAGCGAGAAAGAGAGACAGACAGGGAAATGAAAATATATTTTATTCAGAGTCCTGTTTGGTAGAACTCTAAAAATTTCGGTTCAGAATGAAAGTACCGTAAAATGCCCTTGATAATTTACACGAATTAGAACATGTAATCACATGAAACATAATGTATTCTCCACTGGCATAGACTTCCTTGTACTCCAGCATATTTCACGCTTCACACCACTAGAAACGTGTGAATAATTCATAACAAATTATTTATTCAGTGAATTCTGCCACTTTTTCTGTTTCCAAATTGCTGATGAACAATTTGTGATTTTCTTGAATATGTTCCTTATTCAAAATTATTCTCCAAAGACTTGTGTAAATAATCATGGGATTTTATTTTTTACTTTTTGTGCACAATTCATTTAAAACATTCTGTATTTGAAATCTGAGCTGTTTCGATTGGACATATAGACAACATTGTATGTGTCCACCCCCTGACTAGAGGAGTATAACCCTAAGATATTCAGCTTGGAAAATTGTTTTTAAGATTACATATACAAAATTCATTTAATGTGTTTTGAAATTATACAGAAAAAAGACTGGACACACCAGAATGGTCCCTGAAACCATTTTCTGGGACAAAACATTTTTGGTAATTCAGATGTCAAGTAGACAATGTTAATTTTATAGGTAATGTTTCTGAATCAAAGGCAACTCAGAATCCAGCTTCTCTTCCTAATAAAGTTTTAAATTAATATTTATAAATACAGCATTTTGCTATTTCCATTCATAGAAATCCAACTATTCCACTCTTAACCAATGAGATAGAATACTTCAAGCTAAATATAACTGAGCCATGCACATTTATCAGTCATGTTATAATGCAAGTATTAATCAAAAATGGAACTATGGAACACCTACATGAACACCTACATGGCTAAGATATGAGGGCATCCCAATACTTAAAGAAAGAGTTCTTGTGCTTTAAACACAAAATAGAATAAAAAGATAAAATTTATTGTACAGCATTATTTTTGAGTCATTATCTTTATTAGATTCCAAAAAACTGAAACAGAACATACAGAGACTGGTGATTTCATGTTAGGTAAGAACATGGTGTTACCTCCTCTTGTCCTTGTGATGATTCATTCCTTTGTTTACATATGTTAAACTCACTTAAGTCTTCAGAGAAAACCTCAGATCCTTTACTCCAAACTCCTGGGCTTTTACATTGCTCTCCCCTCTGTCTCAGGTGGTTTTCCTGCTGAAGAAAGAACAGGAGTACTTGTGGCACCTTAGAGACTAACAAATTTATTTGAGCATAAGCTTTTGTGGGCTACAGCCCACTTCTTCGGATGCTGAAGATAAACTAAGATGGGTTTATTTTATTTTCTCTTTTCTTTTTTGTGGCAGAGGGATGGCACACTTAATTTTAAAGTAGAACACTCCAAATGGAACAGAAAGCACCTTGAACTGGTCACTTATAGTCTTGATCTTTATAGAGAGATACAAAGTGGGAAAAAGCGACAGAGTCCTGTGGCATTTTGTAGACTAACAAATGTATTGGAGCATAAGCTTTCATGGGTGAATACGAAGTGGGTATTCACCCATGAAAGCTTATGTTCCAATATGTCTGTTAGTCTACAAGGTGCCACAGGACTCTTTGTCACTTTTTACAGATCCAGACTAACACAGCCACCCCTCTGAAAGTGGGAAAAGTTTGCCTTGGTTACCTAAAATAAATGAAGGACTCATCCAAAGCCCAATGAAATCAATGGGAATCTTTGCCTCAGAACCAAGTGAAGAAGTCAGGACCTGAATGGAAAATTTTAGATTTATAGTCAGTCATGACTTCTGTGACGTTCTCATAGGTACCCAGGATTCTGAGGCACTTCACTACCACATGCCCTTAGCAAGAAAAAGCCTTCAGTCCTGCTGTGGGTCAGCTTATCAACTCCACTGCCCACGGGCAACCCAAGCACTGCCCTCTACATCTATGCAGGCCCCACACTCTCTCTCTGGCTTACCAATAGGCACCCTCCAACCCTCAAACCCTCCCAGTATCTCCCTGGAGTGTCCAGGCCCTGTTCCACCGTACACCTGCTGTATTCACAGATTTGCGGCTCCCGAAGATGCATTACACAGAAGATTCACCAGTCATACCTCAGATCACAACTCCTTTTAACACTCAGCACTTAGACACATTCATAGTGAAAACAAGTAAAAGTTTATTCAACAAAGTATAGAGCTTCAAGTGACAGCAAGCTGAACTATTAGAAACAAATGGTTACATATAAAAGAAAATCATTACATGTGTTCTAGAACATAGACTTACTGAACTAGTTACTTTCATACCTTATAGAGCAATGCCTACCCAAAGTCCTTCCAGAATTTTACCACCAGAAATGGCTGTGATCTGTTCATGAGATAAATCTTGCTATCAGATTGCCTCTGAGGGGAAAGATTCAGGGTATACCTCTGCACCTCCAAGTACATCCCACCATCCATTGTTTTTTTACTCCTGAACAGGATTCCCTGCTACTGTTTATTTTTCCCTATAAATTTCCTCTTTTGAAGATTTTGCAATCTCTTCCTTAGCATTTGACTCAGTATACAAACAGGTACCCACTGTGAGACATACAATGCCCAATACACACATGATCAAACAGAGAGATAAATGTCAATATTTGCTGCATGAAAGAAACATTCCTGAGATATATCACCACTGGGTTACCTGCCTTGAGAACTTAATTTTCGGTACAGACACATAGCTTCTTAAATATTATCAGTGCACACATTTTCCAGTGATTATGATGTCTAGAAACATCACATGCCACCATTTAGTGAATCATTATGCATCTAACTGACCCAAGCGATCCCTGTAAAAACTCTATGAGCCACCTATGCCCTCTGCCAGTTGGCATCCAGACATCCCTATGGATCACCACTCCATAGCTAAAGGGGAACTGCAAAAATTCAGATGAACTTAAAAATGTGTTTGTATGCACTATAATATAATAAATATAACTTTGAAAGAGCCATTCCATTCTTAACCCATCCATCTTTTTGCTGAGATGGCAGAAGAGAAAGAGAGGTCTCCTTGTTACAAGTTCACATCTTGAGCCCTTGACACTATTTCCTCTTTGCTTGATTACTGATACCAAACAGATTTCAAGGTCAGAATGAACCAATGTGATCAGCTAGTATAAATTCATCCATAACTCAGGCTGTAGAATTTTATCCAGTAATTCCTGCATAAAGCCCAACACCTTGTGATCTGTATTTCACAAAGACATCCAATCTTGATTTAAAGACTCCAAGTGATGGAGAATTTAGCTAATCCTCGGTAAATTCTTCTAATGGTTGATCACCCTAACTTTAAAAAATCTGAACCTTATTTCCAATTGGAAATAAACTTAAATAAATAAACTTCCTGCAGCTGGATCATGCTTTACCTTTGTCTGCTACATTAAAAACCCCATTAGTATCAAACATATTCTCCCTGTATATGCTTCTCACCTGTCTACTGTACTCAGTTTCTGAGAATGTGGTTGTCTTATCATCTTCTTCATAATCCCCACTATCAGAATCTGCCTCAGCAAGAGGGACACAGACAAACATGTTGGGGTTGGTGATAAAATCTTCAAGAATGCTAACTGAGCATTTGTCCCCATTTTTCTCAGTCACATTGTTACTGTGATTTTCTTTACAAATTTTCCCTTCTTTCCCAACCTCCACACATGCGTTCTTGGCAGCCAATTTCTTTTTTTTTTTGGCAGCTTTCTTTGGATGCTGGCACTGTCCACAACAGTAATCCCATGTTGCATGTTTCACCAGATGAAGTCCCCTGTGGATCCGAGCAAATGCAATCTTAAGATTGTTCACCTCTCCATCATCTTCAGGTGCTTGGAAGTTGTCAGCGCTGAATGAGTTCAGAAGTAGTGCAATGAACAGGTTGAGAACCTGAACATAATTGAAATAAAAAGAAAATCATTGCAATATAATTTTGAAATGTAAATAATGGCTTGAAGATTAGCCAGTTTCAAAACAATTTGTTCTTAATGCACCAACCTTAACAAGACAAAATGAAATGATTGTTTAGCAAATTATTTTTCATGCAGCATATTTGTCTCTCTCAAATGTATGTTTCCATGATCCTCAAATGAAAATAAAGTAGATTTTATGTAGCATATTGCAATAAAGGGATATGTATAAAAATCACACAATTTAACTGAAACACGAAAAAGACTAATTAAAAAAATTGGTGTATCATAGTACTCCATCAATCCCACAAGGAGGAGACAATCACATAAAATTACAGATACACTAATTACGAGGGTGCTGTTCCTTTAACAGGACAAGATTGTTAAAATAGTGTTGGAGAGATTTGTGCAATAGCGCTATCAGCCTGGATTTTAGGGTAAGGGAACAGTTTGGGCCTAGTACAGGATAATGAAGGTCTGATACTAGTCTTACAACAGTTTACCTAGGTACAATTACACCAGACCTGAATGGAGCTGCTTCTGATTTGCATGGATATGAGATCAGAATCAGGCTCAGTTTGTCTATCAACTTTGCAGCATTGTAATGAAGAATATTCTAGGACTTACTCCCCTTAGGCAGAGACAATTTGATTGCAAGTGGCACTATAAAATGTATATCCAGTTAGATGCTGAATATATTGCTCCAAATATAGTGCTGGAGGTGGTTGAATCAGCAGTTATAGAATCATGTTTTTTCCTCCAGGGTTTTCTAGAGGAGGCAGCCAGGAATTTGGGAGGAAAACCTATTTCTACATTCATTTTAAGATAAAAGAAGGATGAAATGGGTACTTAACCTTACAGTAACTGTGGTTCTTTGAGATGAGCTGTCTACATACATTCCACGGATGGTGTGCACATGCCCTTTGCACTCAAGTCTAGATTCTTTTGGCCACTTTGTTCTCATACCTCCAAACGAGGGCATAAAGTGTGGGGCGACCCCAACTGCCCCGCAATTCCTTCGCCCATACAGAATCCTGTTGTTATAAGACTGTTGTAGCAGGGAAGGTGGGAGAGGAAAAACTGGAAACACTATTCTGATCTTATCTCTAATCATTAAGGTAATGTCTAACTATTTACAAAGAATGATACGGCCACACAGTGAGTGAAAAGACTCAGATATTGCAGGGTTCTGACTCTGAGCCAGGGGTGATCAGAAGGAACTGAGTGGCGCTTGGGGTCACCCTGCCCTTTATGCCCTTCGCTTGGAGGCACAAAGACACTCAGGATGCAGGCATGGTCCCCAACAGACACTGCTGACCAAATGAATCTGAACTTGACTGTACGGGGCACAGGCACACCATCAATGGAATATATATGGACAAGCCCTGGAAGTTGTATTATGGGTTTGAAGGGAGATTTTTTAAAATGGGATTCTTGAAAAAAGGGGTTGAAACAAAAGGAAATTTCATTTATGAAGGTCTAACTAAAAGATCACTGAATTCAACAGATGTCTTTCCATCGATTTTAGGTTTGGGTCAGGTTTTAGAGAAGTCTGAGAAAAATCGAGAGAACAGAGAAGTAAAATTCCTTTAAAGTCATTGGTAAGCCTTGAATTACAGCTCTGGCAGAATGTTTTGCGTTAAAATCCTGGGGCAGATCTGGTGCTGCCAGTATTTTAAGAAGATCCCACAAATATTTTCTTCTTTGGTGTCATGTCCCAGGAATGTGTGTGTGGGGCTCAGAGTGGAGGGGTAATGGACTGGTGAATCTATACATTTGCCATCCCATTTAGACAAATATGGATTTTTTCATAACCAGGCAGCCATCTTGTGGGCCAAAGGAACATTGTTATCCTCATTTTACAGATGAGGAATCTCTGTTCGGGTTTGTTTACAGATGGAGAGGCACAGAGATGGAGTGACTTTGTTAAGTCCACACAATGAGCTAGCAAGAGAGCAAAAAATAGACTCCAAAAATCTAACAACATGATCCTGTGAAACATCACTTGTAAAACAGTAAGAAAGCAGGAACAAAATAAAGGATCAGGAGACATTAAACACGTGGAAGTGAGGGAGGGCAACCACCTTCCCACTGCTAGATCTGGTAGGTTACCTAGTGAAACTGTATGAGATTTTGACCTCAAAGGGAACTGCCCCCAACAGTGCATCCCCAGCAAATGTCTTCAGCAAAGGGAGGATGGGGACTCTAGAAGACCAGACTGAGAAATTTCCCCAAGGTCAGGACAGACGCTGAAAGGACTAGAAGAGACTTCCTTAGGGAACTGTGTCCACCTGATTCTGACATCTCTGCTGGGAACCTTCTCTGCAAAGGTAAGAAGTTGTGGAAGGTGAGATGCTACTGACTAGGAAGGGACAAAGAGTGATTAGTTTATGATGTCAGTGAATTCCCAGCTGAGCTTTCGTAAGCTAAATGTGATATGTATATAGGGCCTGATTTTTAAAAAATGTGAAGACTGAAAACCATGCCAACTTAAAATTTCACAGCAACTCCAGTGATATAACTCAGATCCTCTTACTCTACAATGACAGATGCCACTGAAGTTAAAACTGAATCTTTGTAACCAGTAAGGGACCAAAGACACGCAGATGATGAGTTCTTGATTTAATTCAGTAAAAACACACCAGCCCGTTCATTATAGTAGTGCCCTTCTATAGCACCTTTCATCTCAGGCTCTCAAAGCTCTTGAGAAACATTAATTCATCTTCCAACACCCCAGTGAGCTATAGGGACAGTAAATATCATTCCCATTTTACAGTTAGAGAAACCAAGGGAGATAGAGATTAGGTGACACTGGGCAAGATACAGTGTGAATCAGTGATTCACCTAGAAATAGAATCCAAATCTCCTGTTTCCTTGCCTTCATTCACCACTAAATCACAATCATAAGATGTGCTGGGTAGGGTGGCGGCAGCGGGATAGGGATTTGGAGTAGCAGGATATGCTGAGGGACAGGCCTGGGACACAATGGAAGCGTTCTGTGTTTTGTGCAGTGAGAAGGGAACACCCATAATTGGAACATCAGGGAATGCTGCAAGACTAGTTTGATTTAGTATCACTGGACTTGTATACATGAACAGTTAGTTCCCATCAAGTTGGGATGTAAATCTACCCCACATTAGGTTGCTGCTCTTTAAATGTCCGTGTGGACCATATAACTGCATACTAAAAGGTCCATAGTGAGCTTTGATCTAACCTGCTTTGAAACAGAATAAATGTTCTTGTAGACGAGTCCATTGACTCTTCTGCTGTGACTTTCTCCAAACTCTCCCCTGATAAAGTGCCAGTTCTGGATGAAACTTTGATTCAGGAAACCCAGCAGCAGAGGAAGACCAACAGGATTCAGGCATAAACCCTCTTTCAGAGAGGTTGGCAGATCCAGGCCAGCTACTGGCAGCTAGTCTCCTAGGGTGGTTGTCCCTGTGTCCAACTACCTCACTGTATGTGGACTGTTCAATTCTTTTGTTATAAGATCAAGATTGTAGGCGTCCATGATCAGGGCTGCCCAAAATGATTCAGGGAGCCTGAGGCAAAGCAATTTCAGGGGCCCCTTCCATAAAAAAAAATTACAATACTATATTCTCATGGAGGCCCCTGCGGGGCCCAGCACAAATTGCCAGACTTGCTCCCCTCGCATGGGCGGTCCTGGGAAAAATAAACCTTCTGCATCTCGGCACAAATCCAGTTTTGAGAAAACTTCTTTACAAGGTATCACTGTTTCTCAGCATCAGCTAGTGCTAAAAGGCACTAAAGCTCATTAAAAGGTTGGACAAATATGTGCCATCAAAACTGTTTCTGGATCAAAAACTAGGGGCTTTTAAAAAGCAGAAAAAAATCATGGACAATGTCTGCTTTCCTTCAAAATTTGTTGTGGTTTTTTTAATTGAAAAGCTGAAATTAGTCTGTCATAACCTGAATATGGTTTGGGGTTTCAGAAGTGTGTGGCCAAATATCTGCTGCTTGCTGTGTTTGATTGTTTAAAGGTCCATCCAGCCCAGTATCCTGTCTACCGACAATGGCCAATGCCAAGTGCCCCAGAGGGAGTAAACCTAACAGGTAATGATCAAGTGATCTCTCTCCTGCCATCCATCTCCACCCTCTGACAAACAGACTCTAGGGACACCATTTCTTACCCATCCTGGCTAATAGCCATGAATGGATTTAACCACCATGCATTTATCTGTTTCCTAGAGACTGGCTCCATGGGGTTCCTCACAAACTGGAGACAGTTACTGTGGGTTTCTCTTTAGTATAGCTTATGTACATACTCCACGAACTGAGCATTTGAGCTTGTTCCAAATCTGGGATGAGCTTATGTTGTGAAAACTGCAATGCTCAAAATAGCACATGTATGTGAATGCACATAGTGTGTTAAAATTAAATTACCCCAGGGGTTCTCAAACTGGAGGTCGGGACCCCTCAGGGGGTCACAAGGTTATTACTGGGGGCCGCAAGCTGTCAGCCTCCACCTCAAACCCTGCTTTGCCTCCAGCATTTATAATAGTGTTAAATATATTTTAAAAGTGTTTTTAATTTATAAGGGGGAGGTCACACTCACAGGTTTGCTATGTGAAAGGGGTTACCAGTACACAAGTTTGAGAATCACTGAATTAACCCCTCTGGAGCCTCAGGAAATGTGTGTGTGGGGGGTCTCCCTTGGTAGGGTTGGGAAGGAGGTAGGTGGTGTAAGATATTTCTCTTCTTATGTGATCCCTCCCCTAATGGCTAATTTTAAATGAAGCTACCTTCCCCTGACATGAATCTCCCTATGGCACTGAAATTAAATATACACTATAATTTGGCATTTGAGAGTAAAAGGGATGGTAGCGCTAATGGAAAAGCTAACAGCTTGGCTCTTCTGCAAGCCTCAAACTGCTGAATGAGCTTTAGGGTAGGGAAGGCTGTGCCTCCCAAACAGCCTGGCCCTGCCCCCATTCAACCCCCACCCACTTCCTGCCCCCCGACTGCCCACCCCACTCAGAATCCCCAACCCATCCTGCTCCTTGTCCCCTTACCGTACCTCAGAGACCCTCCACTACCACCCCAGGACCCCACCCCTGCTCCCTGTCCCGACTGCCCTGACCCCTATCCACCCCCCGCTGAGTCCTGACAGATCCTCAAAACGCCCACAATCCAACCCCCCATTCCCTGTCCCTTGACTGCCCCCCTAACCTCTGCCCCCTCCCTGTCCCCAGGACTCCCTGCCACTTAGCTAACCCCCCCGGCCCTGGCCCCTTACCCTCAGCTCCCCTCTCACCCGGATACTCAGCACAGCCAGGAGCTTCGCTCCACAGTGACGCCACACCTCCCGCGGGGCCTGAGCTATGCCCTTCTCAGAGCCACGTGGTCAGGGGGCGGGGACCGAGCCCCTCCCCCTCAGAGACACGTGGTCAGGGGGCGGGGCTGGGAGCTTCAGGCTGAGCTCAGCTCCCCCCGCTCAGCCTGGGGCTCCCAGCCCCGCCACCTGACCACGCGGCTCTGAGCGGGGCGGGGCTCACGGGCCCCGCTGGAGCCACGCTGCTGTTGTCCGGGATGTTGCTGTATGGACTGAGGCTCTGGGAGAGGGGAGGAGAGGAGACGGGGCCGGGGAGGGAGCCTCAGCCATGCTCGTGGTAGCCCCTGTGGAGCCCGGGGCCTGGGGCAAATTTCCCCACTGGCCCCACCTCAGTGGGTGGCCCTGTCCATGATCATTTATGATGCTGCTTGTTGGACAAGACAGTTATACCCAGATGGCTACCCCTTCTCCTGCCAGATAAAGTTTTTGACGCTTTAAATTGTTTTGTTTCATTGCACTAAGCTTCTTACTATGAGAGATGACTGCCAGCTCCAACTCACAATTTTAAAATAACACGTATAATGAGAATCTTTGGTCCTGAGACTCATCATTTGCACCAGTGTAACTCTGTTCACTCAGACTGAGGTACTTCGGATTTATAGAGGTGTAAGCAAGAGAAGAATTGGATCTTGTACCCTATGAGTTTTTCCACTGTATATATTTAATTTTGCATTGTGTTTTGAAATATGAGACTGTAGGGGGGTGCCATGTAAACATCACAAGCTGATGTTTTTGATTAACTCTGAATGTCCTGGGTTTGTAATGTTTGTTTTAGGAGTAATTACAAACATCCCTGTAATGTTTGGTACCCTTAAGCTACTCTTATGTGCTTTCAACCTTAATTCCAAATGAACTTAATTTTTATATGGGAATAATAAAAATATTCAAATCGTAATTTTTTTAAAAAAAAGATTCCACTGATACGCAAAAAGCAAGTTGGCAATGAAAATGTCATCTCAGAGTTAATGGGCCAGCATTCCCTTTTATGTATGCTACTTATACAGTAGTGTAATTACACTGATTTCCATGTAGTCACTCCTGATTTAGCCTAGTGTAAAAGAGAGGAGAAGTAGAGCCAATGCCTGGCATCTAAAGAGACCTGAATTATGAGCCTGCATTGAGCTATGTACCTGCAGAATTCTGATTTCAGGGTGACTACATATGGGTCCAGGGGCTGATTGCAAAGAATGCGGTGCAGACACAAGTTTTGATAATTATACACTTAGTGGTAATTTACACCAAACTCCTGATAAGAAAATTAATTCTTGCCAGTATTTTTTTTTCCTGTTAGAAAATTATTCCTTCCTGGAATGAACACTGTCATGTGAAAGAGTTCATTGCTACACTACTGAAAGTGTCTTACTTAAATATTAACAGGAGTTCTAAAGGTGAAAGACAAATGGGCTTTTCTAGAGCACAACATAGTGTGACCTCTTTACCAACATCTCTGGGGGGCTTACCACTGAGTGATAAAAAGACAAGTCAGTATATCATATACTATATATGCAATAAGAATAGAAAAATAGCTGGAAACTCACCACTAGGTTTCCTATCACCATGATGAGCAAGAAGACTAGAAGGCATAGTGGTTTATCAGCTACCACCATACAACTCCACATGGTCTCAATCCATTCTCCACACAGAATTCGGAATATAATAAGGAATGAGTGGAAAAAATCCATAAAATGCCAACGTGGCTTGCAATCCTCAGATATTTTACAGCATTTTTCAGCATATTTTTCCCCAAAAAGTTGCATTCCTACCACAGCGAAAATAAAGACTATGATCGCCAGAACCAGAGTGAGGTTACCCAGGGCACCTATTGAGTTACCAATGATTTTAATTAGGGTATTTAAAGTTGGCCAGGACTTTGCCAGCTTGAAGACTCTCAGCTGTGTAAAAAATAAAACATAGCATGAGATAACAGAAGATTAGATATTCCTCACATTGCATTGTTTAAAAATGGTTAAAAACATTATATATATATATTTAAAACTATTCAAACACTGTGAAATGTAGGATATTTTAGGGTCTATATATGATCAATGCAATATAGACATACTGATTTGCATATGAATATGATATATCACTATCCCCTGCTCTTTATTTGTTTGTGTCTTTTTGCTCCAGGGTAATGACTGTTTCTTATCTATCTTTATAGAGAGTCCAGCCCAATGAGGTCCCAATCCTGGTTGTTGTCTTTGCACACTTCCGTAACATAAATGATTATTATTACCCCTACTAGTAATTTATTAACAGCTTGTAATTTGAATGTCTCAGGAAATAATCTTGGGGGACAGTATATTGGCAGATTTCATTCTTCCAATATTTTCATGTCTCCTGGAAACAAAACTTTAATAACCTTCCTGATTAACCTAAGTTGTACTTGATTTGCATTTATAATAATCAATTTTTTATATGCAAATGGCCTAAATTTTAGACCCACAACTCCAAGTTACTAGGAGTTATGGATGTTCAGCACCTCTGGAAACCAGGCCAAGTACCTATCTTGAGTTTTTCATGCCACCCATCACCATAGTATACAAGGAACATAATCAGCAAAACACCTTAAGCATATGCTTAATTTTGAACATGTGAAGTCCTATTGATGCCAAAGTTTCTAGCTAAAAAAATACTGATATATAATATATATATAGATAAACCAGCCACCTCTCTAAAACTAAGGCTAGTAGATGTGCCTAGCCATTATATAATATAAATAATGCCTATTATATTACAATTTTTCTCCATCTCCAGCTTTGCTTCTTCTTTCTCAGTGTCTCTGCTTTTGCTTTTCATTCTGTTTATTCTTTGCTTCAGCTTTCACTATATATTAATGTTTGGGATTTTTTCTACCTCATTCACTAGATATGTTTTTAACCATCTTTGAGTAAAATACAAATGCTGTATTAGTTTCAGTCAAATCCAAATGGGTTTGAAATCTGGCAAAATGTCTTTACCATTTCTAGTACTGAGGTTTTACAAATTAATTTTCCTTGCATTAATATTCATGCAAAAGGTTTTATGAGATGGAATCAGTATGAGACATTACCAGTCTGAAAGAACGTAAAACTGATAGGGTTCCTCTTCCTTTTCTGCCTGAAGATCTGGGTACACACAATTCAGTTAAGCTTATGGTGACAACTATGCTGTCAAAAATATTCCAGCGTTGCTGAAAATAGTAATAGGGATCTAGAGCAATGATTTTCAAGACCATTTCTGCAGTAAAAATGCCAGTAAAGACCTGTGACAAATAAACAAGAAGTGATGTCAGCCAAAAGTGTACCATAAGCACATCTTCTCTCTAGACTACCTTCCTTTAAATATAGTAGCATAGCTATAGATAGGTCAATGAAATCTGAACAGCAGATCCTACTTTTATCATGTAATCATATAATGCATTGTCATAAAAACTCTAAGCGTTTCTGCTGCATTCTAAAGGATGTTTAGAATGTCTGAAAACAAAAAGTAATATCTGAGAACCCCATATCCCTGAAGAAAGAAAGAAAGAAAGAAAGAAAAAGCTTTTTCTTTCTTATAACCATTCTTTGTTGGTAGAAATATCCATAAATTCATTCTTCATATAGAATTTGAGAATTCACTTACCATGTTGCCTACGCGAAGCATGGATTTAAATTTGCGTGTCATGTTATAGTGCTCTAGTGCCATGAAGATAGTATTCATCACAATGCAAAGAGTGATAGCGAGGTCAGTAAATGGATCCGTTACTAAAATTGTTATTTTGTTCTTGATTCTCAACCACAGTGGACAACAGTCCCATACAAGATACTTTAGGGCAAAATCTTTCAGGCATGGATGGCATTTCTGTTGTGATTCTTCAAGTTCTTAATGACAAACAAACAAAAAAAAAGCAATAACCTGGTAATCAGTGCTGAGCCAAGTGGCAAAAGAAGAACTGCAACTAATGAAAGCACAGAAAAAAACACCCAAACTCCATCACTTCACAAGTGATCAGGGAACTCTTCTTGATACTTTCTGAAATCATATCACTCATTTTCTATAGAAGGCACTCCCTCACTCTGCAATCATTTTAAAGATCTTTCTGAGACCAGCAAATTAGTATTTAAACTCATTCTCTTCAGATAAGGACTGATTCAAAACTCACTGAACTTCAGCAGGCTTTGGATAAGGCCTTTGTTCGTCAGACATACACTCCTACTGTCAACACCATTAGAAAATATGACTGGGGTAAAACCTTGCTCCAGATGCACCAAGGAATATAAAACTACTTAAAACTACTTTTGTGCTTTCTCCCCCACTTACATGTCATAAATCTTGTTTGCAATATCACCAATGATCATGCTGCATGCAATAAATAGCTCTGGGATTGATTAATGTGGAAGTGAAATGCCTGTACTACCAGGGCTGGCTCTGGGCAGCAGCAAAGCAAGCAGGTGCTTGGGGCGGCACATTTGCAGGGGTGGCAAGGATCCAGCATGGGAGCTGAAAAGCAACAGGGGGCCCTGGGAACTGTAGTTCCTTGGTTCGCTCTCTGCCTATAGAGCCAGACCTGGAGCAGGGAAAGAACTACATTTCCCAGCATTCCCTTGGCAGCAATCAAAGGAAAGGGAGTGAGGTAGCTGGGACCTTATGCTGCAGCTTGCTGTGAATGGAGAGCTCGCTGCTAGAGTGGGGTGGCACTGTGAACAGGGGAACAAGTATGCCCAAGGAGTAGAAGGCTTTGGCCCAGATATACCCTTCAGAAGACATCCCCAGACTGGATTAGGGATACTGGTGTGACCTCACCTTTCAGCCCCCAAAGAAAGAATTAAGTGGACTAAATGGACAGTGCACCTCTCTAGCTGAAGCCTAGCAAAGGAGGTATGTGGATCCCACTAGAATTTAAAATGAAAAGTAAGGGAAGGGTGGCTCTACTAGAGGAGCTGGGCAGCTTTAGATACAGTACCAGGCACATAGGAGGATTTCCATTTCTGAGCCATGGAAGCAGAAATTAACGTTTCATTTCCAGATTTATCTAATATTCAGAAAAGGAATCTAGCACCTGCCTTCCAGATTTGAACACCCTCAAAATTCAGGAGTGCTCAAGCTCAATTTGGGCAGCTGTTACTTCATTTCTCCCAAATCATATATACTGATCCACTGTAACTTGCTGTAGAAAAAGTAGGATAAAATTGAGCAAGAAATGCTTCCCAGTGGTTTTTAAGACTGGAATTGCTATTTTCAACAGCCATTGCCTTTTTGTTAGTTTTATTTGTTTAAAAGGAAGACAGTGATATTGCACTGGCAAATTCCCCATAGAAACAAAGAGTGGAACAGAAGAATAATAAAGGCACCTCAACTTTTCTTCGTTTATGTAGGACAGTCTTATAATATGCATCCAGATATCCTCCAATCACACAAAACTGAAAATCGTTCCGGTGTACTGCAGTTCTGTAATCATATGGGAACCAGTCCTGTCTGTGTTCTGTGCACATCAAAATTCCTGCTGAATGACCCGCACTGGGAGCGAGTTACCGGTGACCCAGGGCTGGGGCGGCCGGGGATGCGGGTGGGAGGGGGGAAAGCCCAGGGCTGGGGCAGCAGGAGGGTGCTAGGGGGGGAGCCCAGGGCTGGAGTGGGGGGCAGCCAAAATTTTTTTTGCTTGGGGCAGCAAAAGACCTAGAGCCGGCCCTGTGTACTACACTTAAATTTTGATTAGATTCACTTCACCTGATATCACATCTGAATCTTAGGAAAGTTTTAGATTCACTTAAAGCCAAATCTCACTAGAGGCAAAACTAAGTACATATACATAGGTAACATTTATTAGGCTCCAAATTGTCAGTGGATCCGGACAATGCTGGTTGAAACTGTAAGTAAGGTTAACAGCTATTTTCAAAGATCTGAGAGTGATGAAAAAAGTGGTGTGATTCTTCCATCTGGTGTATAGCATTCATTTGATTAAAACAATGTAATTCACATTCTTTTGGGGAAGACTGGGCATCAAGTGTATTACCTCTGCAGCAAATGATCATTCTGTATACTCATGTACTATTTATAGTAGTAGCTGACAGCCCGTGCTGTTGCATAGGTGTAATTTGTAAAATCGTGTATGTAAAAAAAGATGAAAATGGCTGAGAACTTAAAAACTAGACAGTGGCAGACAGATTAGAGGGATAAAAGCATAAATGTGGGAACTAGAGTTTACAGTTTGGTTGAATGGCTCTCAGTATGCACACTATACAAATTGTTCCAGCACCCATGGGTGAAAGGCTGAACAAGCACCCTAGAGACGCTGATGTTGAACAAAGTATGCCAGGGAAGGGACAGGTCGTGACTGTTGCTTTGCAGGTACTGCTTCAAATTTTCACCTCTCCCAATGCTTTTGTTAATATTATTTATTTACTATTTCCGATAACCTATCAAAAAGTGGTTTAAAAGACTGGCAGGACAATGGAGGGAATATAATGCCTCATGTAGTGGGGGAGAGACATTATATTTCAAGCTCTTGCTAATGCTTCAGTATGACAACTAACAAAGAATGGGTACAAAATTGTTACAGATATATTCAGCCCAGTCAGTTGGAAATTACTCCTAAAATCCAGGCTACCTTTCTTATCCCCACACCTGTTTTTTTTTCATATAGCCCACATAGCCTTGTCATAAACAGATAGCTAAGGGTTAATGTTCTTTCACCTGGAAAGGAATAACCTGAAACACCTGACCAGAGGACCAATCAGGAAACAAGACTTTTTCAAATCTGGGTAGAGGGAAGTTTGTGTGTGAGTCCTTTGTTCTTGGTCTTCTGCCTGTACTCTCTCGGCTATGAGAGGATTTTTCTGCCTCCTGCTTTTCTAATCTTCTGTTTCCCAGTCGTAAGTACAAAAGATAAGATAGTGATTTATATGGTTTTTATTTTGTATTTACGTGTGTACTTGCTGGAGTGTTTTGAAGTGTGTTCTTTTGAATAAGGCTGTTTATTCATATTTCTTTTAAGCAATTGACCCTGTATTTGTCACCTTAATACAGAGAGACCATTTTTATGTATTTTTTCTTTCTTTTTATATAAAGCTTTCTTTTTTAAGGCCTGTTGGAGTTTTTCTTTAGTGGGGGACTCCAGGGAATTGAGTCTGTAGCTCACCAGGGAATTGGTGGGAGGAAGAAGTCAGAGGGAAAAGAAAATCTCTGTAT
This sequence comes from Gopherus flavomarginatus, assembly GCF_025201925.1. Classification (NCBI taxonomy): domain Eukaryota; kingdom Metazoa; phylum Chordata; order Testudines; family Testudinidae; genus Gopherus; species Gopherus flavomarginatus. The sequence goes on along the minus strand of NC_066618.1, from coordinate 14,611,239 downwards.
GTTAGATTTATTAGCCTGACTTTGCATTCCCTCTGGAAGAAGGAGGGGGGAGAGATTGGCTCTCGGTACTTGTGTTTCCAGGACTGGAAATAAGGAGGGTGGAATGCCTCTGTTTAGATTCACGGAGCTTGCTTCTGTGTATCTTTCCAGGAACCCAGGGAGGGAACACCTGGAAGGGGGTGGGGGAAGGGAAATGGTTTATTCCCCTTTGTTGTGAGACTCAAGGAATTTGGGTCTTGGGGTCCCCAGGGAAGGTTTTTGGGGGGACCAGAGTGCCCCAAAACACTCTAATTTTTTGGGTGGTGGCAGCTTTACCAGGTCCAAGCTGGTAACTAAGCTTGGAGGTTTTCATGCTAACCCCCATATTTTGGACACTAAGGTCCAAATCTGGGAATATGTTATGACAAGCCTCTACCACATTTCAAATCTCTGTTCAAAGAATGGGGGGCATTAAATAAAAGGTCACCAGAATTTTTTAACATGGGCAAAACAAAAAGTTTTTTTCTCCAACCTTTCTTTCTTTTTCAGAAATGGCTAAACTCTTACAGCTGAAATTTTCCAAAATTGATCAGTCTATGGTAGACACCCAGCATATAAGATTTCAGCCCAAAAGATTAATGTGTGGCAAAGTTATAAGCAGCTGGAACAGAATCTTATAATGAGATGTGTCAGGTAACCTTAATAATAGGTGACACTAGCAGACTCATCTATAATTATGTATAAAAACTAAATTAAAAGAATTTTAAGATGGCAAAGGCAAGCACTGAAAAGTCTGGAAATGACAGAATTAATTTTGCCTGTGCAATCTTTATCTGGCTCCCTTGAGCATGTGCCTATGATAGTCTTTCCCAATATCCCAGACTATGGCAAAGTCAAGACTAGAACTCAGCTCTCCTGTATCCAGCTCCAGTGCCTTAAACATGAAAGAATGTCATTTCTCCTTCTGCGACCCCTATCTCATTCACTGTCCATCCTGTGCTCTGAATGAGGTGAGAGTCCTTTAGAATAAAAAGTCTGATCATGTAATTAAAGACTGTTTTATAACACATATTCACAAGGGAGCCAAATTAAGGCTGCATAGGTAACATTAATTCTGGAATTTCCTAACTATAGCATCTACAAAGGTTCCATTAACAACTTTAAATTTTTTACTGTTGCCATTTTGATGACATTCTGATCTTTCACATCAATGCATGCTTAGTTTTGAATTAAAACAAGATGAGAAATGACTCACCCTCCAAGACACTGGTAATGATACTGATTGCACTTGCTGCCCTTTGTCTTTGAAGTGGCTCATTAAAATAATCCACTGACAGACGAGGGACCAAATACATCTTGCTCGCCTCATCACACACAGGGCTCTGCTTAAAGAAGTAAATGTGGTTAGTAACATACCAGAAAACAAAGTGAAGTAACAGGCAGATGGGGTAGCTGTAGAGGTTAATATGAATGAAGACCTGCAGTGAAATAAATGGGTCTCTTCTGCAGGAAATAGCCATTTAGAATGAGATGTAAAATGAAGGATCTAATCCCTTGTGGCCGTTCAAGTTCCCAGGGTATTTGTATTCCAGTCTTCTACACAAATTTCAATTTGGTTAAAGAGATTCTGCCTATCTACAATTCCTCTTTTATTGAGCCTTCTGAATTTATCTGTAGTGTTTCTGCGCATCATGATACATGTTACACACATGTGCCCAAGCAGATAGTCTATGCTATACTATTCTATTAATTTTGTTATCCTGGCCTCTCTCTCCTCCCCTCTCTTCATGGATTTGGGTTGGAATCATATACAAATTTAATGGGTTTGTATGCTTTCAACCAGGGCTAGATAAAGGGCTAGATCACCCATAAGTCTTAACATTTTGCACATTTTTCCCACTCCCTATCTTCTAAACTCTTTTATCCTAGAGAAGGATCAACAGGTTGCAGATCTCCCATTGTGCATATATGATTTTCTTTTTACAGTACAAACTCTCCTCAGCCTGTTTTATTGCTTCTCCCTATGTCCTGCCTATTCGTCTCATCCCCACTGGGAAAATTTTCATACACTCTCCAAAATTTCTGAAATTCTACATAAAACTTTTTAAAAAGATCCAAAATCTAACACATCCATTACAGTGCAGCTCTTTGATTTAGTACACTGAGAGATTATTAAAAATGGTTATATTACAGGCAGAGTACAATTTTCAAACCATCATAAATTCTCCAAACAAAAGTGGATTTGCATCGGAATACAAAGGATCGCTTATTTTCAGTAAGAAGCATTTTCATGCCAAATTATATCTTTCTATTGCAAACCATTTCAGTACAAGAGTGGCTCAAAAAAGATCACAAGAATTATTTTTCATATTCAAAAATGGCTGAACTCATATTGCTCAAATTTGTCACCATTTAGCAGAGACGAGACCTAGAAATTTTCAGGTGCCTGAAAAGTAAGTTTGCAAAAGTTCTGAACAGGTAAAAAATGTTTAGAATGGAAATACTTCAACCACTTTAACAACACTTGTCAGTAGCATGAGAGCTGTGTTAAACTCATGTGGCCACTTTCAATGCAGATCCATTTACATCAGTGAAGTTGTATCTTCTTATTCAAGTGATGAATTTTGTCCATGATGCTCACACTGGTTCAGATTCTGTTCTCAACTTCACTGGAGTTACTCCAGATTTAAAATAGTGTAGTAGAGAGCAGGTCCTGCCCTACTGTGTTTTTGTAGATGTTCAATACGTTAAAGTACATAAAGAAACCACAGAAAACCTTATGCTTCTGGAGGAAAACATAATATGAAGTACATGTTTTTAAAATAGCACTTTTCTTACCAAATCACCTATTCTAGGGTTTTCCATAACTGGGGGGAGCAATAACCCTTCAGGAGCAAGTGGTTCTAGACTGTATGCCCTGGTGCTTCCTCCTCCCATTAATGAAACCACGCCATTGTAACCATCTGTGCTGTTGCACTTGCCATTTTGCATGCAGTTTGGAGTAGCAGGGTAAGAACTATGGCTCATTTGACTTTGCACACTCGATAGTCTTCCAGTCCGTGCAACCAACAGTGACCCACGCTGGATTTCATTTTCCCCAGCACTGCTGATCTCATCAGAACCAAAATCAGCTTTGGAGCTAATGTCTCTGCCAGAAATCTGGAAATTGAATATGCTTCCATGGCTGAGCCTGCGCTTCATTTGATTTGCACTGGCACCATAAGTAGGACCAAGAAGAGCCTAAAAGTCCCAAAAAAGGAAAAAGGGGGAAGTGGCACATCAAGCAATACATTTCTTGGGAATGATAAAGATTTTGAGTTCTCCCATCAACCATGGACAATCCATAAGTCCCACTATATTTAAAGTTACTCAAAAAGGATTTAATTTAGATTTTGAATGACAGTTATTGAAATCCTATCAGCTGAAGCAGGACTCTCTGGTAATCCTTGTAACTTCATTTCACTAAATATTGATTTTATTTTTGCAAAAGACTGCTTATGGAATGTTAATTGAATTCTAGTTCCAGTGCAGTCTTGTTTCATTTCCTAATACTACAGGAAATGCTTTTTTTAATTTATATTTTTAAATGTTCATGAAACTACTTCTCTTACAGAAAATTCTGCAATGAAGCCTGACACTTCACTTTCATTATACCTTCTTTCACACATAACTTTCTCAAAAGTTTAACTTTTGCACTGTAACATTATATGCTTCCTTCCCACACCAAAAGATATTTTTTTTAAAGACTGAAGAAGTAGATGTTAGCTTATATCTATAAAAACATCCTACTGTTTCTTAATGGGGTTTTATTTGTGCTTTTGAGCAATTCTTGAATTTACACAATGAATTACCGACTTTCGTTGATCATCACTGGACTGTGATTTGGGAATTTTTTGATCTTCCCCATAATCTTCTATCTCTAAGGACTTATTTTTCTTTCTCCTGTTGCTTCTATCTTTGACTTCTTTTGAAGGTAAAGGTGAGATTTCAGAAGAGCAAAGTGACATATCATTTCCTTTATCAGCCAATGCCTAAAATTAAACAAACAAAACCATAGCTGATATTATAGTTGCACAATTAGCATCTCAGTAAGGGAAAAGATTGCTGTGCTCTGTAATTCTTTCTTGTTAACAATTATCATTTCATATAGATAGTTAAAATACCAACATTTCTTGCTTTTGATGCAAGCAGGAATTAGGAAGGATTTCCCCCTCCACATAGAGCACTGAACGAGTAGTTACATGCTGCATGTTTATGTGCAAACAGGTAATAGTCCCTATCAGAGACAAAATATAACAGTCTGGACTATTCACATGGTTCAACTTCCATTGTTGTATACTTAGTACATATTTGCTTACTTTAAAAATACTCAATTTTTAACCTGATTCTGCATAATCTATCCACTTCCCAATATGAGGGCTTAAACACTGAAAAATCACAATTTGTGTTAAGTTTTCAGTGATACTTTTCTGTACAAGAATTCTGCTCTCTAGGCACTTGATCCATTGAAGTCAACTGGAGTCTTTTCATTTACATCAATGGCCTTTGGATCTAACTCTAAAGCAGTCAATGAACAAAATTATTGTATATTTCAATACCCAGCCTACTCACAAGAATAGAACAGCATAGCAGAGGAATACAAAAATGTTCATGTGTTTCATGTGTCTCATGTGGAAACTACAGATTGGTGGAATTTTAGACATACTTTATAATATCAATTTGCTTACAGTACCATGGACTAATATTATGTTCTGCTGTTCACTCCTCACAGCTACAATTTACCAACAAATAAGGAATCATTCCTATTAGTCTAGGCAGCAGTCTGATAACTTTGAATACGATAGTGGTTGGCACCTTTTCTAATCAGTGACCATGGAGTCATTGTTTATACACACTCAAAGATAAGGAGTGACTGATAAATTTCACTATCAATATTGTATACGGTAGGTGGAGATTGCCTAATTTTAACAAGGGAACAGTTCATGAACCTCTTGCTCTTTTTTTAACATTTCCATGGCTTCCTGAAACTTCCTTTCCTTTGCCTCTGTTTCAGCAATAGTAGCTTTGTTCTGCTCTTCGTATGCCATTGTTACTACAGCCAGGATCAAGTTGACCAGATAAAATGAGCCCAGAAAGATGACCACCATAAAAAAGAGCATGTAGATCTTCCCAGAAGCTCTGAGAGTCTGTAACACAAAGTACACACTACAGTAAGAAGTCTGAAATGACATTTAATGTCTAATTAGATTAATTAATATTGAAAAGCACATTGACGATGTAAAGCACTATATGAAAGTAATAAATATTGTTCTAAAATATTTTTAAAAGCTTGGTCATATATCCATATTCCTGAATAAAATGCTTGGAAAGAACCTTAATTGAACCCTGCCCTCTGCTCCCTCTCCTACTTCCTGTACCACTTGAAATAAGCCCTAATGACCTTCCTGATGGTGGCAGTAGAGCTCAGTTTGGGTGAACAGAAAGGGAGCTGCACATCTGAGGGGAAGGCTCTGTTGTGCTACTGGAGCAGTGCACAGTGACATCTCAGTCCCCTTCTGCTGCACTACACTCTCTGGGACTGCAGCGCATTAGGGTTAGTTTAAAGGGCTGTGGAAGAATTCTGTTGCCCCCTTGCAGGAAGTCTGGCAAACACCACCGTACAAAGAGGCTACGCTCTTGCCAAACAGCAAATAGGAAGAGGTGTGAGTCAAACTCAGAGGTGCAAGGTTCTGTATTATGTTGCCAGTCCCTTTTGTGCTCCCCCTTTTTATGGATATGTATGTCGCATATTTTGAGTTTTTCTTCCGGGCTAGTAAAGTTGTTTGCTTTGTAGTTATTAACCCACAGACCATCTAGGAAGTGTTTTTTGTGAGCTGTTTAATTTCCCTGTCAAAATTCTTAACGGAAAGCTCAGTATAGTGACTTAGCTGTAGTTTTCCCAACATACTGATGTGCACAACAGTCACTTATTCTGTGACTTGCACCCATCATTTCATAAAAACAAAAACAGTTACTAACCTGTACAATAACTGTTGGTTGTTGTGCACATACACATTCCACTAGAGTCTACTAAAGTCAGAGACATACTCATTTCACCTAGGGCGCCAGAGCCGGAGACTTCTGCCCACAGTACCACTTGGTGGTGCGTGCACTCCTCTCTCCTCATGCTATCAGGCAAGGGCATAGAAGGGGAAGACTGCTACCTCCCTCTCTGTTCCTTCCTACTGCCATAAGCTAAATCCAAAGTCACAAGGAAAGTGGAAGGTTCGCAGAATGTGTGTGTGTCAAACACATGTCAAAGACCAACTACTACTGTCGTGGTAAGTAACCATTTTTTCTCCTTTGAGTGATTGTGTACGTATACATTCCACTATGGGCGACTCATCAGTAGTTCTGTCACAGGTAGAGGGACTTTGGATGATTTGAAGAGCAACTATGGCACCGTCTTCTGTGGCATCATCACAAGAGGCTTGAGTGATGGCGTAATGAGTAGAGAAGGTATGCACAAGCATGTTGCTGCCTTGAATACATCAGCTATTGCAGAATTGCTCGTAAAAGTGGAGTGAGTCATTATTCTCATGGAGGAGGGACTTCAGAGTTTGATACAGTCAGAAAGCTAATGGGGGATTGTAAGCATGTGGACTCACCCCTGCGGCGCCTCCTGCTGGTCTATCAGGGAATTAGCTTGATTTCCAGCTCCCGAGTGCCCTCTACAGGCCGTGATCCACCACTGGTTGGCCCCCATGTCCCTCCCTGGACCCGAGTGCCCCTTTCCATTGGGGTGCTGCCCCCTGGCAGTAACCCCTTTCTCTCAGTCTTAGGGTCTCCCCTCCCCTGGGAACCCCCACCCACTATCCCCATCTCGCCTCAGTATAAGGCTACTGACAGTCATCGTCTAGCCCCCATGCCCTGGGGCAGACTGCAGTATCAGCCTACTCATCACAGGCAAGGTTGGGTTTGGACCTGCTGCCTTTGCCTATCCCTGGGCTGCCCCCTGCAATCCCCAGTATCTGTTGGTCTTATGCTAGGCCACAGCCTGGGGCTTTCCAGGCTGGAGCTCCCCAGCTCCTCTGCCTTTCCCCAGCCCTGCTCCACTCAGGTACCCTGTCTCTAGCTCCCTACAGCCAGGTGCTTCTCCCTCTACAGGCAGAGGGAGGCTGTTTGGGCTCTTGGCTCAGAGCCTTTTTATACAGACCAGCTGTGGCTGATTGCGGCATGGCCCAGCTGCAGCTGCTTCCCTAATCAGCCCAGCTTTTAGAGCTGAAGCCCTCTCCAGGGCTGCTTTTTAAACCCCTCAGGGCAGGAGCGAGTAACTACCCCGCTACAGGGATTTACTGAAAAGACACTGATTGACCCTAAGTTCTTTCAGCATAGGCCACAAAGAGTCTGGGGGAAGATCTGAAGGGTCTAGTGTGGTACAAGTAAAATGCCAGGACTCTACAAACCTCCAAGATATGGAGTGCTTCTTCAGCCACAGACAAATCAGGTTTTGAGAAAAACCAAGAATGGTTTGGTTCAGATGGAAGGCTGACACTACATTAGGCATAAATTTAGGATGTGGCCTAAGGGACACCTTCCTTATGAAAGACTGTGAAAGGCGGTTCAGCTAGGAGAGACTGATGTTCCAAAACCCTCCTTGAGAAAGTGATTACAACCAAAAATGCCATCTTCAATGACAACATAGGTTGTCATTCCTATAGGCTCAAAAGTTGCTCCCATGAATTTAAATCCCATACAGATACAGAAGGTGGAACAGGAGTGTACATGTTACTTAGGCCTTTCAAAACCAAGACGCAAGAGGGTAGGAAAAGCTGGGAAAAAAAATATGTACTGTCGAAGATAATGCCAAAATAGAGGCCAGGTGATCTCTCACAGATCAATTTGAGAGGCCTGATGATTTCAGGTGCAGAACATAGTCCACTATATGTGTAACTTATGTGTGATGGGGTGATAAACTGCGAGAATGAGCCCAAATAAAAACCTCTTCCAGTTTGATGTATATGTGGCTCTCATGGACTCCTTTGCACCACTCACCAAGATGGCCTCTCTTGGGAGCATAATTTCTCAGGAGTGTTCAACCAGAGATCATCCACACAGTAAGGTGGAGAAATTCAAGGTTTGAATTTAGGGACTTCCCCTAGTTCTGGGACAGAAGATCCTTGAGTAGTGATAAGTTATTGGCAATCAGATGAACAGTCGATGTAGATCAGTGAACTAATATTGACTTGGCCACACCGGTGCAATACAGATTAATAATGTTTTGTTTCATTTCAGCTTCCTCTCAGAGAGATAGGAACTGGGGGAGAATGAATATATTAGGTGACTGGATCAGGAAAGGAGACAAGCGCTTTTGATGGAACCTGGGCTGTGGCCCACCCCGGAACAAAATCATATACCTTTGTTATTCAGATTTTCAAAAGAACATAAGAATGGACATACTGGGTCAGACCAATGGTCCATCTAGCCCAGTATCCTGTCTTCTGACAGTGGCTGGTGTCAGATTCTTCAGAGAGAATGAACAGGACAATTTATCGAGTGATACCATCCCCTGTCATCCAGGCTCAGCTTCTGACAGTCAAAGGTTTAAGAACACCCAGAGCATGGGGCTGCATCCCTGACCATCCTGGCTAATAGCTATTCTCCATGAATTTATCTAATTCTATTTTGAACCCAGTTATACTTTTGGCCTTCACAAAATCCAATGGCAGCAAGTTCCACAGGCTGAGCGTGCATTGTTTGAAGAAGCATTTCCTTATGTTTATTTTAAACATGTTGCCTATTAATTTCATTGGATGGACCCTGGTTCTTGTGTTATGTGAAGGGGTAAATAACACTTCCTTATTCACTTTCTCCACACCATTCATGATTTTTTTAGACCTCCACCATATCACCCTTAGTCATCTTTCTAACAGTCCTAGTCTTTTTAATCTCTCTTCTTGTGTTATGTGACGGTGTAAATAATACTTACATTATGGTTGCTATTTCTGAGCGTTTCAGCTATATGCACTTCTTGGACCAGATCCTTTGCATGACTTAAGACTAAATCAAGAATTGCCTCTCCCTTTCTGAGTTCCAGGACTAGCTGCTCCAAGAAGTGGTCATTAATGATGTCTAGACATTTTATATTTGCACTCTGTCTTGAGGTGACATGTTCTCAATTGCAAACCCATCTAAGGGAATCTGCCAGCATGTTTCTCATAGCGGGAAGGTGAAAGGCTTTTGGGAAAACATTGTGACATACAAATTCCATAGAAGGATAGCCTCCTGGCACAGTTGAGACTATCTTCCACCTGGCTAGCTTGTTCAGGTAAAACATGGCAGTGAAGTTGTCTGCGAGGATTTGTACCTTCTGGTTCTGAATGGCAGGCATAAATATGTGGCAGGCCCACCAACTATCTCTGAGCTCCAGCACATTTATGTGGAGGAAAACTTCCTGAGGTGACCAAAGAGCTTGTGTCTGAAGTTGACTAAGATGCCTCCCCCATCTGTTACCAGGTTCTAGGGCCAGAAACAGAATTCCTTTGCACTAATTTTGTGGATCCAACCATCAATCCAGAAACTAGAACATTCAATCCATTATGGAAATCTGCATGTCCAGAGGATGCCTGGAAGGGTGATATACTGAATGAAGCCAGGCCTGCAAACAGTAAAGGTGACATCCGGCGTGTAGAGGTACGTACATACACAAGGCCACGTGACCCAGGAGCTGAAGGCAGGCACATGCTGCTGTTGCTGGATTGAATTTGAGGTTTTGGGAAAGGAAGGCTATAGTGTGGTGCCTCTCCTTTAGGAGTTAAGCCATGGCAGTGAGGCAAACCCACAGCTGGACCAGGGCTGGTCACTTAGCTATGACTCACCCCTCCAGAAGAACCTGAAGTGACGTATCTCTCAGGCATGCTTCAGCAGCTAATCCTTGGGCAGGTCCAAGTCAGATGAGCCCAGGCACTCCAACTGCCAAAGCCGTAAGTTCGTCTGTCCAATAGCACTACTCAGCTAGGGACCCTCCTTCTGCCTTGCTGTGTGTCAGATTTTCTAGGCTTCCAGACTACCCTGGATCTTGTCCCTATTCCAGTCCCAGCTTTGCCCAAGCCTTGTTCCAGCCCACTCCCACCTTCTCTGTTCCCTATTCTGACCCTACTCCAGCCCTGTTCCTGACCTGCTTCAGCCATGCACCCACCCCCTGACCCCCAGACCCTTGGACTGATTCCAGCCTTTAGCCTGTTTTCAAACTCCGATTATGATCCTGATTTGGCTTTTCTATGGACTCTGGTCCTGGTTCTGACCTCAAGCCTTTCACCGGACCCCAGTTTCAGCACTGCCCTCAGCCTAGTCCTGGTTGTCCATCCAACTTTGACCCCTGGTACTTCTTCATGGGCACCACTCCAACCACGAGGCCTGACGACCTAGAAACCACAATCTGATAATGACTGGTCTGGCATTGAAAGTCAGTCATTGAGTCAGTTTTAATTAAGATTTGTCCAAATTTAATTTCAGACCCAGATGAGAGAATGTTTGATGACTAGGGTGTCATTTTGGACCTGAGCACTTGATGCTGCCCTGTCATAAACAGATTGTTAAGGGTTAATGTTTCTTGTACCTGTAAAGGGTTACAAGCAGGGAACTGGACACCTGACCAGAAGACCAATCAGAAGACAAGATACTTTTAAATTTGGGTGGAGGGAAGTTTTTGTGTGTGTTCTTTGTCCGTTGTGTGTTCTTCTCTCGGAGGGTCTGAGAGAGACCAGACATTACTACAGGATCTCTAAGTTTCTTCTCAAATAGTAAGTAAAAACAGGCGGTTTTTAGGCTTTTTGATTGTTTTACTCTATTTGGAATTGTGGCTCTGGTTGGTTAACTTTTATATGTGTAGTTGCTGGGAATATTTTGATTTGTATTGGTACTGGGGGGAACGTTTCTTTCTGGTGTCTGTAAGCTATAGGACCCTGTAATATTTACATCTTGAAGTTACAGAGATAATTCTTTACTTTTTCCTTTCTTTTATTAAAAGATTTCTTTTTTTAGAGAACCTGATTGATTTTTTTCCCTTGTTTCCCTTGTTTTATTCCAGGGGATTGGGATAACTCACCAGGAAGGGTGAGGGGAGACGGGAGGGGGAGAGATAGAATCTCTCTCTGTTTTCCTTGAATCTGTTTGCCTCTTTGTGGAAGGGAAGGGAGATGCTTCTCTGTATGGTGATTTAAGAGGTTGGATCAGTATCTCTCAGGATAGCTCAGGGAGGGAAATTCTGGGAGGGGGAAAGGTGAGGGGAATGGTTTTTCTCCTTGTTTTAAGAACCCAAGGGATCTGGGTTCTTGGGGTCCCCAGGGAAGCTTGGGGAGGTCAGAGTGCCCTAAAACATTATATTTTTGGGTGGTGGTAGTGCTATCAGATCTAAGCTGGTAATTAAATTTAAAGGATTCAGGTGCTAGTATCTCATTTTCTGAACTCTAAGGTTCAGATCTGAGAAGGAATGCTATGATATGGTTGGCAGCTGGGTGGGATAGATAAGAATCCAAAAGCCAGTAAGATTATTAATTAGGTTCTCTGCTAGCTGGTTATAAGCAGAGGGAAGGGGTTTATTTTTTTAAACTGCAGCCAGAGAAATTTTTTTTTCTTCCTTGCTCCGTTCTAGCTGTGCATAGGGAGGGCTATTAAGGTTTAACGATGGTCGTTTGTTAAACAAAGCAGCCTTAAGTGGTCAGCAACATACTCCAGCCAGGACACATTTGTAAATGAAAGAGAGTTTTCTTTTGCTTTTTAACTCTTTCGGGAGAGGCTAGTAAGTTAAAAAGGACTCTGTTGCTAAGCAACCCCAGGAAGCCAACAGAGAACCAGCAATTCAGGCAGTAAACACCAGAGGGCGCCTCAGCACAAGAAAGCAGGAAACATGACTTCCGAGACAAAAGTGGACGCAGAGGCACAAATCAAAGAGGCAGACACATGGAAAAAAAACTACAAGAGATGGAGCTGAGAGAAAGAGAAAGAGAAAGAGAGGCGGCCCACAAAAGAGAACAAGAAGACAGAGAGGCAGCCTACAAAAGAGAGCAAGCAGCCAAAGATGCAGACCACCAAAGACAGCTGGAACTCCAGAGGGAGACCTACCAGCAGGCCCTGGAATTAGAAAAGGCTAAGCAACAGAACCCAGCCAATCCTAACAACCCGTCTCAAGTTGTTGTTCCACATCCCAAAAAATTTCCCACCTACAAGGCAGGTGATGACACTGAGGCCTTCTTAGAAAATTTTGAAAGAGCCTGCCTTGGGTACAGCATCTCTGAAGACCAGTACATGGTAGAATTGAGGCCACAGCTCAGTGGACCTTTAGCAGAGGTGGCGGTTGAAATACCAAAGGACCGAATGAACAATTATAAACTGTTTCAAAACAAGGCCAGATACAGAATGAGGATAACACCTGAACATGCCAATCGGCGGTTCAGAAACCAAAAATGGAAACCAGATGTGTCATTCCCCCGACACGCCTACCACATTGCAAAGAATTATGAAGCCTGGATATCAGGAACAAAGGTTAACAATATGGACGAGCTGCACCTCCTGATACAAATGGAGCAGTTCTTAGATGGTATTCCTGAGGAAATAGAGAGGTACATTCTAGATGGGAAACCCAAAATGGTAATCGAGGCGGGGGAGATTGGAGCCAAATGGATGGAAGTGGCAGAAAAGAAGAAAGCTACTGTCAAGGGGAACGAATACCCAAGAGGGCACACCGACAATAAACCCTACAACCGAGGGCAGCCAAAGACCCCACCTACAACCCAAGGAAAGCCACAGATGCCCTATTCTCCCACCTCACCAGTCTCCAGTAACCCACCTCGACCCAGTGACCAGTCAGCTGGAAGATGTTTTAAGTGTAATGAACTGGGACATATCAAAGCCAACTGCCCAAAGACCGCCAACCGAGTGCAGTTCATTACACTACCATCACACCAAAGATCCCCAGGCCCAGATGCCTCTCAAATACCCTTGGAGCGAAGGGAAATTTTGAGAGTGGGCGGAAAGAAGGTTACCGCGTGGAGAGATACCGGGCACAAATGTCAGCTATCCACCAATCCTTCGTCGACCCCAAATTCATTAACCCAAAGGCCCAAGTGACAATTTACCGCTTCATGTCACAAGCTGTAGACTTGCCTACAGCTGAACTACCTGTCCAGTACAAAGGCTGGTCAGGAATGTGGACTTTTGCAGTCTATGACAATTATTCCATCCCCATGCTACTGGGGGAAGACTTGGCCAACCTGGTGAAGCAGGCCAAGAGAGTGGGAATGGTTACCCGCAGCCAAACCAGGCAAGCTTCCAGACCCATTCCTGTTCCTGAGCCGTCCACAGAGCCCCGTTTGTGTTACAAGAGACCCAAACAGAGGTAGTGGACCCGGATCCCATGCCAACAACGGAAACAGCCACAGTGGTTCCAGTCCCAGAGCAGGAACTGGAAAAGCAGCCAGCACCAGAACCGTTGCCAGCACTGATGACAGTGCTTGCAAGTCCATCTTCAACCCCAACGCCAGAGGGCGCCAGCGAGCCTGAACCGGCAGAAGCAGCAGACAACCACACCCAAGAGACTCAGCCAGAGCCTGAAATACCACCTGGTGCACCAGTGGAGAGCAGTTCACCAGCCATGAAAACAACCCCATCACCTACATTGCTTCCAGAGGGACCAAGCCCAAGTCCACAGTCTAAGGAAGAACTGGTGTCTCCAGCTTCAAGGGAACAGTTCCAGACTGAGCAGGAAGCAGATGACAGCCTTCAGAAAGCTTGGGCGGCGGCACAGAGCACCCCACCGCCTCCCAGCTCTTCTAATTGATCCCGGTTTGTTGTAGAACAAGGACTTTTATACAAGGAGACTCTTTCTGGTGGACACCAGGAAGACTGGCATCCGCAAAAACAGTTGGTGGTTCCAACTAAGTACCGGGAAAAGCTCTTAAGCTTAGCCCATGATCATCCCAGTGGCCATGCTGGGGTGAACAGAACCAAAGATCAGTTGGGGAAGTCCTTCCACTGGGAGGGGATGGGCTAGGACGTTGCCAAGTATGTCTGGTCTTGTGAGGTATGCCAAAGAGTGGGAAAGCCCCAAGACCAGGTCAAGGCCCCTCTACAGCCACTCCCCATAATTGAGGTCCCATTTCAGCAAGTAGCTGTGGATATTCTGGGTCCTTTCCCAAAAAAGACACCCAGAGGAAAGCAGTATGTACTGACTTTCGTGGACTTTGCTACCCGATGGCCAGAAGCAGTAGCTCTAGGCAACACCAGGGCTAAAGCTGTGTGCCTGGCCCTAACAGACATTTTTGCCAGGGTAGGTTGGCCCTCCGACATCCTTACAGATTCAGGATCTAATTTCCTGGCAGGGACCATGAAAAAACTGTGGGAAATTCATGGGGTGAACCACTTGGTTGCCACCCTAGACTAGACAGTCATCCGCTTAGGGGAATATTAAATGCCTGTATGATGGAGATGGGGTGCTATCACTGACACGCATTTGGGAAAGATCCTTGGGGCTGATGAGAGACTGAAGAGAAGTACTGCATACTGGTAGTGGTTGGTGCTTACCACAAATTGAAGATACATCCTTGTCACAGGAGGAATCACCATATGAAAGTATGAGTCTTGTAAATCAAGGGTAGCACACCAATCTCCAAGGAAAGGATAATAGAAGTGAGCGTAATCATGCTGAATCTGATCTTTTGGATGACATAGTTACGGTTTCTTAGGTCTAGAATGGAATGGAGACCCCCAGATTTCTTAAGGACCAAGAAGTACTGGAAATAGAAGCCTCTTCCTCTGTGCTGGTAATGAATTTCCTCTGTCACTCCCAATTCTAGAAGGGACCACAGCTCTTGAAGTAACATGGTCTTATGAGAGGAGTCCTCAAAACTGGATGGGGAAGGTGGGTAGGGGAAAGGGAGATGTAAATTGGATGACAGATTCCTCCTTTACTGTGCTGAGTGCCCATTTGTCAAAGGTAATCAAGCATAGTAAAAGAGAGATAGGCATTATCTGAAAGGAGGCAATATCATCAGTGCACTCTCTTCAAGGGAAGAATCAAAATGATCGCTTCAAGGATGCTGTCATCTGGTGAGAAGGACCGACCACAGTTGAAGATGGCTTGTGTCTTCGAGAAAAATCTGGAGCTTCTCTTAGAGGCATATGGAGTCCTCTGATGGAAAGAAGTCCTAGAACAGGGTTGTGGTTTAAATTGTTTCCTCTGAGTAACCAGAATGTAGACTCCCAATGATCAAAGTGTTGCATGAGAGTCTTTCAATGTGTTCATAGCAGCATTTGTTTTGGTGGAAAACAATTTAGAGTCCTCAAAATGTAAATTGTCATTTCTGGTTTGCATCTCTTTTGGAATACTGGCAGCCTACAGCCAGGAAGAATATCTCATAGAAACAGCAGTGGCCACAGAACACAAGGTGGTGTCAGCAGCATCTACTGCTGCATGAAGAGATGTCTGAGATGTATATTGACCATTGGAAACTAAGGATAGAAATTGTTCCCTATATTCCTCCAGAAATGTATCAGCATACTTAGAGATAGCCAAGAGGTTAACCAAATTATATTTAGATAAAAGAGTGAGATAATTGGCAACTCTCATTTGAAGCATGGCAGTGGAATATGCCTTACAACCATATAGCTCAAGTCTCTTTAATTCCTTATCCATGGGAGTGGCCTTAAATTGGGATTGGCGAGTCATTCATTAACAGTTGCGCCCACCAAGGAATAAGGAGATGTGTGGATGAAGAAATAATCAAAATCTTGTTGAGCGAATTGATTTCTTCTGTTTACTCTCTTAGCCAAAGGAGGTATATACACGGGAGTCTGCCAAAGAGTCTTCTCTGGGTTTAGTAGACTTTGCGGATAGGAAGGGTAACCCTTCCTACAACAGGAGTCTATACATTGTCCAGCAGAGTGTGAGGGTTCTCCTGCACAATCTCCACCTGGACCTCTACAGAGGTAGCCATGCTCCTCATGAGGTCCTGAAAAACACTGAAATCTTCTGGATTGTGCAGAGAGAGAAGTTGACTCCAGAGCTACTGATTCATCTGGAAAACATGAAGAAATGTGACCCCTCCAATTATTCCCCCTCCTCCATAGAAGAAGACTCCTGCACTACAGAAGGAGGAGACTTTCTCCTAGAAGGTGCATGACATGGGGGTGTAGAATCTTTTGGGATATCCAAAGGCAAGGAGGAAAAGGCATGGCCTGAGACATCTATGGTGACGGACCCCAAGCTGAAACTCCACTGTAGGGAATCCAACCCTAGTTTTTTGGTCTGGTATTTGAAGACCTGTAGGGTAATCTAAAAGATCTGGAGGAAGAAACAGAGTCCTCTCAGAGTCCAAAGAAGAAACATAAACATCCTCAGGATAGGGAGGAGCAGTTCCCATCAGAGTTCTAGGACATCTGGGTAGTGGAGACAGATGAGGTTCAAAAGCAGACAATGGTTGGGATGGTCAAGAGGCAGATAAACTTGTCAGTGCTGGTAGTGCCAGTAAATCCACAGAGTGCATCAACAGTGCCATGTGCATCATCACTAGTGGAGCCAGCACAGCTGCAGAATGCATCAGCTGTGCTGGATGCATGGCTGGTGCTGGCATAGTCAGTGAGCGCATAAACAGAGCTGGCATGACTACGGAGGGCATCAAGGGAGTTGGCAGAGATGAGATAGCCAGAGAGTGCACTGATGGCACCTGTTGCATTGATGGTGCAAGCTGAGGAATCAGCTGTAATGGGGTGTCAGATAAGGAAAAACCAAGGATAGTGCTGAAACAGACTAAACCAGTGAAGGTGAAGAAGGAGGATCCAGCATGGGTGAAGACACCAGTTTTGGCAGCCATAACAGAGCCAGAGTCAAGGGTGCCTCCTCAGACAGTATTGGGGAACGCTTAGGTTTGTATGGTCAAGAAAAAGTATCAGAGAACAGAGTCAGAGTCTGGAATGCTTCCAATCTGATAAAGAAGACAAAGCATGAGGTTTCTCATCCAGCTTGTGCTTAGGTGAGAAATGGCTGGAGAGGTATTGCAGGTTTAATCAAAATCCACTGTTTCATTGTCAGGGCCAAGTTCAGATGTATGCTGCATTACCTCCTTCATGAGGTAAATCTTCAAACTACTGTTTGTTTTTTAGTCCTGGTGGGGAAGGAGTTGCAAATGGTTGTCATTCATATGTCCCTCACCTAAACAGATCAGACAACTGGCATGCCTATCCATGACAGCCCTACACCTTGCACACTGTTTAAATTCTGGGGAATTTTTATAATAAATCTCCCAGGAATTTGTAAAGCTACAATGACTAGCTAAACTATTAAGACACTAATTCGCTATATAGACAAAGACTCAGAAAGATGGTTAACTGAAGCAGAGCAATGGGGAGCTCCAACTGTCACCATGAGCAGTTAAAAGGAATTGAGAGAGGAGCAGCAGTCACGCCCTGTATGCCCTACCTGACAGCATGAGGAGAGCAGGGGTTCGTTGAGGGCACTGGGCGCACAAACACCTATAGTGGCATGTATATGTGCACAATCATTTGAAGAAAAACAACTTTTTTTCTCTTTAAATTTTAAATACTTCATACATTTAGTCAGTTAGTTACTGCTTTACTTAGTACAGTAACTCCTCACTTAACATTGTAGTTATGTTCCTGAAAAATGCTACTTTAAGCTAAACAATGTTAAGTGAATTCAATTTCGCCATAAGAATTAATGTAAATAGGGGGGTTAGGTTTCAGGGAAATTTTTTCTGCCAGACATAAGACTAAATATATATAGTATACATTTTTTAAAAAAATTTAATAATTTAATACTGTACACAGCAATGATGATTGTGAAACTTGGTTGAGGTGGTGGAGTAAAAGGGTGGGATATTTCCCAGAGAATGCCTTGCTGCTAAATGATGGGCAGTTCAGCTCCCCCCCCCACCCTGTGGTGTGCAGCTCCTGCCCCTGCCTTGGAGCTGCTCTTGGGAGCCTCCTGCTCTGTGGAGCTAAGGTACAGAAGTGTGGGAAGGAGGGGGACACTCTGACATTAGCACCCCTCTTCCCCCCACCTCTGCAGAGCAAGCAGGAGGCTCCCAGGAGCAGCTGCAAAGGAGAAGGCAGGAGCAGCACACAGCAGTGGGGCACAGAGCAGCTGAATTACCCAGCAATTGATAGCCTGCTGGGCTGCTGCCGCACAGGGAACTTAGGGGAACAGGGAGCTGATGGGGGGCTGCCAGTCCACCCTGGTTCCAAACCCCCACCAGCTAGCTGCAACAAGCTGCTCTTTCTGCAAGCAGTGGACAAAGAAGGCAGCTGCCAAACAGTGTTATAAGGGAGCATTGCTCAACTTTAAACCAGCATGTTCTCTTATTGATCAGCAATGTAACAACGAAACAATGTTAACCAGGAAGACTTTAAGTGCTCCTGTATTTGAAATAAGTAAATTTGATACCTGTTGATAGAGACGCTCCCAGTAATCTTGTGTCATCAGGCGGAACAAGGAAAGAAAGGCCCAGCCAAATGTATCAAAACTTGTGTAGCCATAATCAGGATTTTCCCCTACTTTGCGACATATATAGTTACCTGGACAGGAGCTACAGATGAGAATAGAAAAGTGATGAAACTTCAAATATGCAAATTTAAAGGGAAGCAGCTTCAATTCATGTGTAAATTTAGAATATATTCAACTATATTGAAATTCAAATATAGGGACTCACTTCTTCTGTGAAACCTGCAAACAGTATCCTACGCTATGCAAATGTCCTCCACACCTCTGCGATAGTTTGGTGGGAAGAGGGACATAGAGTGGAAGGGTAGAGACAGTAATACAAAAATAGATGCACACAAGTGCATTTTTAATGACATATATGTATCTGTGTATTCTATATAATATTTCCTATTCTAAGGCCTGGTCTACACTACGCGTTTAAACCGAATTTATCAGGTTTAAAGCAATTTACCGCTGCACCCGTCCACACAACGAGGCCCTTTATATCGCTATAAAGGGCTCTTTAAACTGATTTCTGTACTCCTCTCCGACGAGAGGAGTAGCGCTGAAATCGGTATTACCATATCGGATTAGGGTTAGTGTGGCCGCAAATTGACGGTATTGGCCTCCAGGAGGTATCCCACAGTGCACCACTGTGACTGGTCTGGAAAGCAATCTGAACTCGGATGGAGTGGCCAGGTAGACAGGAAAAGCCCCGCGAACTTTTGAATTTCATTTCCTGTTTGGCCAGCGTGGAGAGCTCACCAGCACAGGTGACCACGCAGAGCTCATCAGCACAGGTAACAATGCAGTCTCCTAAGAATCGAAAAAGAGCTCCAGCATGGACCGTACGGGAGGTACTGGATCTGATCGCTATATAGGGAGAGGATTCAGTGCTAACAGAACTCGGTTCCAAAAGACGAAATGAAAAAACATTTGAAAAAATTTCCAAGGCCATGATGGAGAAAGGCCACACCAGTGACTCAGTGCAGTGCTGTGTGAAAGTTAACGAGCTCAGACAAGTCTACTAGAAAACCAAAGAAGCAAACGGAAGGTCCGGAGCAGGGCCGAAAACATGTTGCTTCTGTGCTGGGCTGCATGCAATTCTAGGTGGGTCCGCCACCAGTTCCCCACCCCTGTCTGTGGATTCTGAGGTGGGGATGGTAATCTCAGCCATGGCTGAGGATTCTGTGGAAGGGGAAGATGAGAAGGAGGAAGAGGAGGACGAGCTTGCAGAGATCACACAGCACTACGTTCTCCCCAACAGCCAGGAGCTTTTTCTCACCCAGATGGAATTACCCTCCCAGCCCTCCCAAGCCACTAGCCCAGACAATGAAGCCATGGAAGCGACCTCTGGTGAGTGTACCTTTGTAAATATAAACATGGTTTAAAAGCAAGCGTTTTTTTAATGATTGATTTGCCCTGAAGACTTGGGATGCATTCGCGGCCAGTACAGTTATTGGAAAAGTCTGTTAACATGTCTGGGGATGGAGCAGAAATCCTCCAGGGATATCTCCATGAAGCTCTCCTGGAGGTACTCCAAAAGCCTTTGCAGAAGGTTTCTGGGCAGGGCAGCCTTATTCTGTCATCTATGGTAGGACACTTGACCACACTATGCATGTAGCAAGTAATCTGGTATCATTGCATGACAAAGCCTAGCTGCGTATGGTCCCGGTGATTGCTGGCATTCAAGGAACATCCATTCTTTATCTCACTGTGTTATCCTCAGGAGAGTGATATCGTTCATGGTAACCTGGTTGAAATTCAGGAATTTAATTAAGGGGACAGCCATTCCTACTGGGCTGTTTGCCTGTTGCTTAAAAGAAATCCTTCCTTGCAGGTAGCCAGACAGGGGGAGGGGAGGGGGGGAATGGGGCTGAGCTTTTTCACGTTTGGCTAGCAGGGATCTTCCCTGCTACCAGCCACGCGGTGGGTGGAGGGGTAAAATGATCATCCCAGAGAATTGGATGGGGGGGTGGTTTCTGCTGCTGCATGTTAACAGGAAAGAAGCATCAGAGGACACTGTGTATATGAAGGCTGCAGAAGCCGAAAGACAATGGCTTACCATGGACGGATGCAAGCTGAATTCTGATGCCCGGACTTGCATCTGTGAGATCTCTAACACCAGAGCCGCAGGCACTCAATATTAAGATGCAAAATGCGACCTTGTAGAGAAATCACATGTGCTATGTAAGGTGAATAGTGTTGTTCACCATGAAAGAGTATAAGCATTGTTCTGTAAAATGTATCTTTTTAAATACTTCTCTCCCTTTTTTCCCTCCCTCATGCAGCTGCAAATTTTTCAAGCCTCCCTGCTCCATCCTGAAGGCTATCTCAGATAAGGTGGCGAAAAAAAAAGACACGAGACGAAATGTTCTCGGAAATCATGGAAGTGACCCGCAATGAAAGAGTTCATCTGAATGAGTGGAAGGACCTGGTATCAAATTACAGGAAAGATGCCAGTGAACATGAGGACAGGAGGGACCAATGTGAGGAGAGGAGGGACGAACGTGAGGAGAGGAGAAACGCTCAAGATGAGAGATGGCAGCAGGAAGATCAGAGGTGTAGGCAGGAAGATCAGCGGTGGCAGGATGCAACGCTGGGGCTGCTGCGTGATCAAACTGACATCCTCTGACATCTGGTGGAGCTTCAGGAACAGCAGCAGGGTCACAGAATGCCACTGCAGCCCCTGTGTAACCACCCTCACCCCTCACCATGTTCCATATCCTCCTCACCCAGACATGTAAGAACGCGTGGGGGAAGGCTTCGTGCACTCTCCCACTCCACCCCCGTGGACAGCCCAACCAAAAGGCTGTCATTACTTTGAAATTTTTTTAGTGGCCTTTTCCTTCCCTCCTATCCTCCTCCCAAACCACACCTGGGCTACCTTGTCAGTTCTCTGCCTCTTTTTATAATGACTTAATAAAGAATACATGATTTTTAAACGATAGTGACTTTATTTCCTTAAGCAACCTATAATCGAAGGGGGAGGTTGGGTTGCTTACAGGGAAGGAGTCAATCAGGGTGGGGAGGTTCATCAAGGGGAAACAAACACAGCAGTCACACCGTACCCTGACCCGTGATGAAACTCGTTTTCAAAGCTTCTCTGATGTGCACCTCTTCCTGGTATGCTCTTCTAATCGCCCTGGTGTCTGGCTGCACGTAATCAGCGGTCAGGTGATTTGCCTCAGCCTCCTACCCTGCCATAAAGGTCTCCTTCTTACTCTCACAGAGATTGTGGAGCACACAGCAAGCAGCAATAACAAAGGGGACATTGGTTTGGCTGAGGTCTGAGCGAGTCAGTAATGTGCACCAGGGTGCCTTTAAACGGCCAAATGCACATTCTACCACCAGTCTGCACTTGCTCAGCCTGTAGTTGAACAGCTCCTTAGCTGTTCAGGCTGCCTATGTATGGCTTCAAGAGCCATGGCATCAAGGGGTACGCTGGTCCCCCAGGATAACTACGGGCATTTCAACATCCCCAACTGTTATTTTCTAGTCTGGGAAGTAATTCCCTTGCTGCAGCCGTTTAAACAGAGTAGTGTTCCTGAAGACGCGAGAGTCATGAACCCTTCCCAGCCATCCCACATGGATGTTGGTGAAACGTCTCTTGTGATCCACCAGTGCTTGCAGCACCACTGAAAAGTACCCCTTGCGGTTTATGTACTGGGTGCCCTGGTGCTCTGGCGCTAAGATAGGGATATGGGTTCCATCTATCGCCCCCCCCCCCCAGTTAGGGAATCCCATTGCAGCAAAGCCATCCCACTATGACCTGCACGTTTCCCAGAGTCACAACCTTTCGTAGCAGCAGCTTAATGATTGCTTTGGCTACTTGCATCACAGCAGCCCCCACCATAGATTTTCCCACTCCAAACTGATTCCCAACTGACCGGTAACTGTCTGGCGTTGCAAGCTTCCAGAGGGCTATCGCCACTCACTTCTCAACTGAGAGGGCTGCTCTCATCTTGGTATTCTGGCGTTTCAGGGCAGGGGAAAGCAAGTCACAAAGTTCCATGAAAGTGCCTTACGCATGCGAAAGTTTCGCAGCCACTGGGAATCGTCCCAAACCTGCAAAACTATGTGGTCCCACCAGTCTGTGCTTGTTTCCCGGGCCCAAAACTGGCGTTCAATGGCTAGAACCTGCCTCATTACCAGCAGGATTTCCAAAGCACAGGGGCCCGCTGTTTGAGAGAATTCTGTGTCCCATGTCCTCATCACTCTCGTCGCTGCGCTGCCGTAGCCACCTCCTCCTCACCTGGCTTTGCAGGTCCTGGTTCAGCATAGACTACACGAGAAAGCACGAGGTGTTTACAACATCCACGACTGCGGTCTTGATCTGAGCAGGGTCCATGCTTGCTGTGCTATGGCGTCTGCACAGTTCACCCAGGGAAAAAGGCACGAAACAGTTGTCTGCTGCTTTCACGGAGGGAGGGGTGAGGCTGTACCCAGAACTACCCACAAAAATGTTTTTTGCCCCATCAGGCACTGGGATCTCAACCCAGAATTCCAAGGGGCGGGGGGCACTGCGGGAACTATGGGATAGTTACTCACAGTGCAACGTTCCGGAAATCGACGCTAGCCTCGGTACATGGACACACACCACCGAATTAATGTGCTTAGTGTGGCCACGTGCACTCAACTTTATACAATCTGTTTTACAAAACTGGTTTATGTAAAATCGGAATAATCTCATAGTGTAGACATACCCTAAGTTAACAGTCCTTTGAGTCTACCAGTGTATCTTGTCTTAGCACATAGTCTGAATGAAATCAAAGGGAATATGGGTGTAGGAGTAACTGTTTAGAAGATCGATCTCTACATCTAGGGAGGTGGTGGAATCTCCTTCCTTAGAGGTTTTTAAGGTCAGGCTTGACAAAGCCCTGGCTGAGACGATTTAGTTGGGAATTGGTCCTGCTCTGAGCAGGGGGTTGGACTAGATGACCTCCTGAGGTCCCTTCCAACACTGATATTCTATGATTCTATGATCTATTTTTGGCACTGTGAGCTAAGATGATTTTTAGATTGTGAATTATAAGACCTTCAAGGGAGAGGCTGACTTTTCTGTGTCTTGCGCAGAGCAGAGCACTTGCCAGACTGTGGCCCAGGCTTACTCAGCTGCACAAAAACATAAGGGGAATTAAGACCCTCCCTCTCGAAACTCTCCTGCACAGCCTCCCTGTATCTCCACTGTAGAGACAGGGCACTGGGTAGAAAAGGAAGCTGGGGTTACATGCTTAGTACTTCCCCCCTGCCATACTCAGGCCTTGAAAGCAGGCAGGGAGTAGGCAGAGCTTTGGCTCCATAAGCCCACCCCCATCTGAAACTCCCCAGCCTTTTTCTCAATCTTCTCTTCTTATATCACTGGGGAGGAGGAAAGTTTGGATTAGACTTTTTTCTCTCTGAAATGATGCACTCATTCTTATTAGAAACACTGAAGTTAATCCTACTTCCTTCTCCACATCCCATTCTTTTAAAATATAATTCACTAAATGGAAATGTGTATTACATGCATTCCTGAGAAGAAATTGAAAGTAATTGCAAGAACATCTTCCAGGAAGCCTGGAAATAATTTAGACCTTAGTATGGAAACCACAGGTTTGAGCTTTATCCCCTATACTTCATTAAATTGTCTTATTATTTGTATATATTTTCATTATCCTTGTTCCCATTGCTGTTGTTGTTAGGAACCTGAAATCTGTTTTTCACATTAGTCGCTGGTGGACTGAGTTAAGCCAAAGACTATGAAGCAAAGAAAGAAAAGAATCAAGAAAGATTGTACATTGCACTTACCCAGCATCTGAGCTATTGCCACACAACAAGGCATCATTGGTGCCATTCTTCTTGAGAACATTTTCTACAATAAAAATGAAAGCACTGTAAATCAAAAATGCTTTTTAACATCAACCCGCTAGATTAATGTGAATTAATTAATACACACAGGTAAAATTGGCATTTGATGATTAAAAAAAGTTACTCATGTGTAGAGTAGCTGGAGTTCTTTCAGATGTGCTGTTCATTCCACTCGTTGCACCCCATGCACTAGAGATTAGAATCTTTTGGCGAGCAGTGTCCATTGTGTCCCTGCATGTACCTTAAATGTCCTTATGCTTCCATACCAAGGGCATAAAAACATGGTGCATGCTCAACTGCCACTCAGTTCCCTTGCCACTGCAGAATCCATACATAAAAGGACTCTGTAGTAGTGGGCAACAAGGGCAGGTCCTGGAATACATATATATGGGTAACACATCTTGAAGAATTCCTGTTACTGTGTAGGTAAGTAATTTTCCTGTCTTTGAGTTGTTCTCTCTCTCTCTCTCTCTCTCTCTCTCTCTCTCTCTCTCTCTCTCTCTCTCTCTCTCTCTCTCTCTCTCTCTCTCTCTCTCTCTCTCTCTCTATGTAGTTCTCTTGATAACTCCCACACTCCCTCTCTGATTTCATGAGAGATTCCTGAAAAGAGATAGGGAAAGGGGGTGAGGTGTAAGCGTACAATGAAATCGTATGTAATAATATACTGAAACAATCTCCAGTACTTAGCAGTCTGTTGTTATAGAGACCCATGACTCCTGGAAGAAGTGTAGATGGTTTCCAAATGGAAGGGGGAAAGGGTCTAGATCTATCAAAATGGTGGTGGTGCAAATCCAGAGCAACGTGTAAAAATGATTGCTTGCTCAGAGATACAGGGTAGGATGTAGGGTGATTATCAGGTGTTTGCCAAATATTTTTACATGGTCCAATAATCCATCATTAATGGGAGTGTCACACACTGTGGCATTATGGCATGGAGAATGTCTAGCATTTTCTGTGGGGACTCCTGCATCTCCACTAATGGACTCTGGAGGAACTCAGCTATCTGCTTTAGCAGTTCTTGGAAGCTCTTACAGTCATCTGGATGAGACAATGTAGAGGAAATCACTGCCTCGTCTGAAGATAAGGATTAAATGGCTATAGGCACTTGTAAATCTTCAGTCTGAGGATGTTTCTCCTCCTCATAAATTTCCTCTATTGGCTGAGGATCATGTGACACCATCTGAGGCATTGCCCTGAGCCCCTTCCTGCACACCGTACCCCCTCCTACACCCCAACCCCTGCCCCAGCCCTACATTCATGGCCCTGCTTGCACTTTCCCCACCCAGATGTGGCCCTCAAGCCACAAAGTTTTCCCCACCCAGATGTGGCCCTCAAGCCACAAAGTTTCCCTGTGCTAGACATTAATATCTCATTGGATTGCATGTGCTATCATCGTATGTGAAGTTATGAAGTTTGGCTATGTATGTGTTACTGAAAAATGATGTGAGGTTGAAAACACACACAAGCTGCCTTTCAGGTACAACAGTAAAAAGGAGAAACAATGTTAATGGCTCACTCAGGAAAAGCACACAAGCACAAGGCTTACCCCAGAAACTGTGTACAATAGAAACCTCTCCAAGATAGCACTACACAATGGGAACAGTTTGATCCAGGTCACAGCAAAAGAGCTTACCAACAAGCGAGAAGAAGATATAAAAGAGGGAAATGACCTCATGATGGTACCTCACTCTCCCTAAAACAACACACCTGGAAACACTCGAGGAACAAAGACTGAACTGAGGGAAGTGATGGTCCCAGGCTAAAGGTATTTCTAACCTGTATATGAAAACCTGGAAAACCCGTTGCAAAGCAAAGACAGCTTGTACATTTAGAATCTGCCACCTTGTTTATCACTCAGGGTGAGAATTTTCTAATTCATATCCTATGTATCTAGTATGTTAAGCTCAGTTTGTGGTTTTGTTTATTTACTAGGTTATCTGCTTTGATCTGTTTGCTATCACTTATAATCACTTAAAATCTATCCTTTTGAAGTTCATAAACTTATTTTATGTTTTAATCCAAACCAGTGTGTGTTTGACTAAAGTGTCAGGGGAAAATCTCAGCTTGGTTACCACAATGTGTATGGTATTCTTCACATTGAGCGGGAGGCAGACCAGGTATCAAACCCATATACTGGCCAGATTTGACCAGGGCAGGGTGGTACTGCACTGGGGTCCTAGGCTGGGAGGCTGGTGGTTAGAAAGCCTGCATGTGACTGCAGCTGGGTGTGTTCCTACCTGTGTGAATGCTGATGAAAGTGCAAGTTTGGAGGGCTCTGCAGCTTGTCACAGCAGTACAGTGTGAGAGGGAGCCCAGGCTGGTGGGTCAGAGGGCTCAGTGGTACCCCAGCTCCAGGTGGTACCCCGGGGGGAACCCGTCACACATGTAAACAGTTTTTCTGGTGTGGTTCCTCTTGTGTATTTTGAGATATTTCTTCTGCATAAAGCTCTTTCTTCCCTTGGTGCATCTAACTAGTGCCTGTCCACTTTGGTGTGTTTTCACATACCTCTGTTCTCATCCATACATTCACCAGTAACTGTGGTCATGACATACATATGGAATAAAGAGATATAGAACGTATTTCAAGGAAAAAAGCAAGCAATTTAGCTGAATCTTTAATAAAACTGTTCACAGTCCACATCAAAACACATAAATGTGTAGCCTACTTAAACATACCATTTTCTGAGTAGCAGCCAAGTTAGTCTGTATCCGCAAAAAGGACAGGAGTACTTGTGGCACCTTATGCTCAAATAAATATGTTAGTCTCTAAGATGCCACAAGTACTCCTGTTCTTTTTATACAGTTTTCTGTTCAGTTATAACTGTTCAGCACACTGCACAGGGCAGAACTTCTGGGAATTACATCTGAGAATGAGCTAATGTGCATTTCAGTTACTATGGTATCATACTGGGAAACATAGATGAATATTACCGGAAACTTTGGGAACACTATTTCCAATACTTTTGATGTGGGGGAGAGAGAGAGAGAGAGAGACAGAATTGTATCACCAAGAGGAGAAATTATCCCAGGACATTTGCAAACCACTCTGGTATTTTGATGACTAATGTGTTGTGGTAGCAGTTCATTGGTATTTTCAATATCATTTGCAGTGCAGGAGTCTCTCTCTCTATATGTAAACTACCATTTTAAAAAGAAATAAGAGGGCAGTTTACCTGAATCATTAGTAAACAAGTCAAAGGAGCCCCATGTCTTATCATCTGAAGTAATGGTCCCGTTGGTGTAGCTAAAATTCCTGACACACTTATGTCTCAAATTGCCCTTAAAGAGCTGGAGGCCTACGAGGGCAAAGACACTCAAGCAGAAAAGGGTCAGGATCATCACATCAGTAAGTTTCTTAACAGACTGGATCAGTGCACCTACGATGACCTTCAGTCCTAGAGAGATAAAATTCAACGGTGTATGGACTGAGAAACTGATACACATACGGCATACCATTCTTTCGGAGATTTAAAACAAGATAGAGCAGCCACCGTTTCATATTTACTGGGCCAGTGTTACATGCATCTTTGCAATACGAGCATAGCCCAGATGAGCTAGAAGTGATCCACATGAGAAATGTAGTCTTTTCCCTTACATACATTTATCCCTAGTACTTTTGCAGGGAAAGCAGTCTGTATGGAGGGCAGAAGACTTCTTATGTTCTTCCCCCACATATTGCACCCTCCTCCATGCAAGGATCAGGATAGTCTGTCTTTCATAATCTAGAAAGGGGAATAAGCATCATGCTAATAAAATTTACAGGAATGTTACCTAGGGAGGACCTGTGAACACTAGAGACTTACAGAAAATAATACAGACAGATCAGAAAGAGACCAATGGACCAGATTCATCGACCTTATTCAAGTTTTATACAGCCCTTCCTTAATCAGGCAATACCTAATTGACTATCCTGATTAAGAAATAAGCAAAAACTGAATAGGATTTGACCCAAAAATAATAAATATTAATTATAAAGCACAAGTCTGTTGAGGTATTGACATTGCACAGTCAAAACAATGATAAACAAGAACAATTAGAAGGGCTTTCTGTGTAATAGACATTATAAAAATCAAACAAAATCCTCAAAGACATAAATAAAGAAAATAAATTATATGGAAAATTGTTTCCAGTGCTTAAATCATTCTGACTGGGCCAACAATCCTGAGACACTATCCATGTCCACAAATTCAGTGGTATCTATAACAGCTGAAAGTTATACAGATAAAAAAAGACTGAAGACCTGAAAAAACAAACAAACACAAAACAATAATAAAGTAGTTGGAGGAGAAAATCACTTGTAGTTGGCAGAAAATACTCAAGCATCTGGGCTTCTTACCTGGGACTACTGAAATGGTTTTTAAAGCTCTCAGAACCCTGAATGTGCGAAGGACTGAAACACTGCCTTGATCTCTAATTATCGCTGCATATCTGTAAAATCAAGACATGACACAATATGCTATTGAATGGAATGAACAAAGCAACTATTTTATAATGCCTTTTCCTAACTGCTAACCCTTCTGAGTATATAATATTTTGTGCATTAACAAACCACATGTCAAGGGCTCATCCTAAATATTATAAATCTATTTCTTGGTTACTTCAGATAGAACCTATTTACATGGCAGTGCTTGATTATGCATGTTGCCAACTTCCTACAATACACTTTTAAATTTGAACTAAAATAACACAGAAATTATTTAAAATTATGTATTTAAACCAGAGGAAGAAGAGAATAATTACTTTTTGAACAGATCCTCAAGTAAAACTTCAAAATATGCCTTCTCCCTAGACCCACAATAAAGCTATCAATTCCCCTGCATCGCAGGCCTACCTCCTAAAAAAATCCATCTATTTTCCTCCCTAAAACAAAATGAATTAAATCTCTCCTTTAGAACTGTGTCCCATGTTCCCATAAGGCAAAGTAATCACTTCTCCCCCCCAATAGCCCCATTCCACAAAAGGCACCTAACATCCTCCCATAACACAGAGTCCCCAATAGCTATCAACTACAGCCTTTGCTCTTCTCTGCTTCTCAGCTCTTTCTGATATTACCCCTTCCTCCACAGCCTACACACACACACACACAGAGTTCTTTTGGTGAAGCAGAAGGTCAAGCTTGAGACTTTGAGTGAGTCACAACTTCACAGGGAGAGATATTAATGAAGTGACTCGGAATGTTTCTCCTAGTTTATTTTATACACAATCTGGTTTGTCTGGAGCCAAGATGGGAAAGACCACAGCAAAGCTTCACTTACACACTAACAGAGGCACATGTAATTCCACATTTCTCTTTTCCTTTAATGGTATCATTTTTATGTTCTTTCCCTTAGAACAATAGCCAATAGTGCCAAGTGAACTGGTAACAAAAAAGGACCTATGGATATAATGCAGTGGTTCTCAAACTGGGGTTTGTGAACCCCTGGGGGTTCGTGAAATGTTACAGGGTGTTCTTGGAAAAAAATACTCTAATGGCGGACAGAGCTGTCCCTTGGACTTCCAATAGCTATGCAGATCGAAGCAAGCATATATGTCACGCTGAGGAGATTTAAATTTCAAGACTCCTTATACGACATGGAAAGGGAGGTGGATATTTTTTGCTGTTTTTTAAAATTAAATAGGCACCTAGCACTGTTTTTAAAATTATTATGAAGAACAAGTTCAAGCTTTGTAACATCTGTTGTTTGGCTGAACTACTCAAGACCTGAATGCTTGTGTAGGAAGAACTTTGAGCTGGCTTCTTAAATACCTTCATGCTGTTTCACATCTGATACTCCTTGATGAAACAGGCTTATTCAAAGTGATACAAGCTATGAAAGCGAGATCGTGGAAGAATGTTGCCATTTTCATAATGTAATAAAAATACTGTAATAATAAATAATAATACTGTGAATAAACATCATAAAAACAAATTTTATATTTCCAAGATCACTGCTTTTGTAATTTATACTCAGGTAAAAGAGAAAATCCCTGGAAATATTCATTTTTAGGAGGGGTTCGCGAGACTAGACATTTTAGTGAAAGGGGTTCACAGGTTGTTAAAGTTTGGGAACCACTGATATAATGGAACTCTAAAGTCTGTGGCTGTATTTGTGTGTGTGGTAGGAAGTTCCTCGTTTCCTCTTCATTGACTGGGCTGCAGTCAGGGCCGGCTCCAGGCACCAGCCCAGCAAGCTGGTGCTTGGGGCAGCCAGCGGCAAGGGGTGGCACATCCGGCTCTTCGGTGGCAATTCGGCAGGGAATGAAGCGTCGGCGGTAGAGTTGCTGCTGATCGCAGCTTTTTTTTTTCCCGCTGCTTGGGGCAGCAAAAAAGCTGGAGCCGGCCCTGGCTGCAGTCAGTGTGCTGTCACTGGGAGACATAGTGAGTTAGAAGCTGTCTGTGCAGACAGCTCAGAGGAACTCTGCAGGGAGTAGCTCCAGCCACTGTTGTTATGGAGTGTACTCTATACCATCTACTACAATGAAAAAATTGGAAATGCTATGGATGATAGTATTGCTTGTTTATTGCCTTACTGTGATAAAAAGAAACCAAGACAGAAGGAAGTATAAGACCCAGTGTCCTTGGAACTCACACCACTCTGGAATGTTCGGAGTAATCAAATAAACCCTGGACTAACAGATTCTGCCTCCTACAGGTATTTATATTTGAAAGGAAACTAACATAAAAATGGACATCCCCTTTGAGTCCTGAGCTGCAGATTGCAAATATTCTTGAGATGCTTGTGTAATAATAGCAAGAGTCTATACATACAGTGGCTTAATGGGTTTGGTTTTATTACCCTCTTGTGACTGTCACTGTAATAGCTTTCTAACTTCAGTAGTTCAAGCTCAGATTGTATTTCCGGTGACAAAATCCCAGATTTGATTCATTGACTACAATGGTGTCATTGACTACGTATGTGGCCAAAGTGCCTTCACACACATGCATTCACACACATACATGCACGCATACACACTTTATGATATTAAACCTCACTTCCTGTCAGGTCAGATCCTTTTCCTATTTCAAATAAAGGGGCTGCTGGTTTCTATGGGATGGAATACAGTGTATCTTATTGCTGTCTTTGCCTTCTGCGCAGCCCCTTTTATCCTCTTTTGAGGGATTGGCATACTGTTGCTATCCTCTACACCCTACAATGAGGGGGATACAGGAACACTGGATAGCTTTTCCAGATACAGTTATTGCTCCTTAAAATGATTTTATATCTTGGGTGCAAGGTACAACAATTTAGATACTTCAGTGAAAAGTTAGAGAAAAAAATCAAAACAAGCAAAAATACTTTAACTGCATGATATCCCTTAATATACAAATACACCCTTACTTACGCCAGAACAATGACACTGAAATCCAACCAATTCCATAGATCTCGAAGGAAAGTGAATTCATTCAGACAGAATCCTCTTGCCAATATTTTTATCAATACTTCAAAAGTGTAAATGCCAGTGAAAGTGTACCTGGGGAGTAAAGTGTCCAAGAAATGCGAGAACATTAGCAATTAGTGGAGGAGGTACATTCATCGTACTCACTCTGTGAGCTCCCTCAGAGCCCCCGGGAGCAGGTCCAATGGCCCTGTTGAAGATAATGGAAAGGCTCCATCAATTTCTATGAGTGTTGGATCAGGACCTAACTCACAGGCAATTTGAGATATTAGCTGACAGCAGTCTGGATGCAGTTATCAACATCTGTGTCTGCAGCATATTCACTCGCCTCTGACAATTTTCTTTGCTAAAATGTTAAGGTGTCTCAGATTGGGCACTCCAAATTTGAGGTATCCAAAATCACAGGCCACTTCTAAAATTTTTGAAGATAATTCATGTTATCACTTGCCAATGTGCCAAAATAGCTGTATGTGGGTCAGTTTGTGAATCTGGGAGCCATTTCTTTAAAGAACATTGAAAAACTTACAGAAATACAAACTTGCAGGATCTTCATTTTAAAGGCAGCATTGTTTTAAATGGAAATTGTCAGTAAATGCTCTGCGGGCTTTTCTGAGTGCACTTGTCACTTCAGCAAGACCGAGGTCTCCTGCGGGAATTCTAAAAGCATCTGATACTCAGAAAATATGTTCAGAAATTATTTAACAGCAATTTAGCTCTTTTCACTGAGAAAAAAATATTCTGAAAATACTGTCTGAATTCATTCAAACAGCATTTTCAATTCTCACAGCATATAATATTCTGTCTAAATTCTGACTCCCTTAGAAACTTAGGGCAGCACACCATGACAAATGGAGATGTATATTAAAATCATGCCACAGTTTTATTCAGATATTACAGTTAGCAAAGTGG
The DNA here is from genome assembly GCF_025201925.1 of Gopherus flavomarginatus. Classification (NCBI taxonomy): domain Eukaryota; kingdom Metazoa; phylum Chordata; order Testudines; family Testudinidae; genus Gopherus; species Gopherus flavomarginatus. Next base: position 14,578,652 of record NC_066618.1, on the reverse strand, counting down.
GTGAGCTGATAGACTGAAAGCTGTTAATTCAGATGCTGATCCTGCAATGGACTCCAGAAGAGGAGGAGCTGCAGTGATGTTAATGAGATTTGTGCAGGTGCAGGGATCCAGCTACATAGAGTTCATTACAGGATTGCCAGCAGCAAATGTTCAAAACTCATGAGTGAGGCCTGAAAAAGTCACACGATTGGACTAAAAATAATGACATTTAGAAATAATACATTTGGGGTTCTTTTTCTTTGCCTTCTGTTGTTGAGGCTATTAAAGGTCACATATTCAAGTTTTCCTCTACAACTAGGAGGGCTAAAATTGCATCTTTTTTTTGAAATCTGAGATTTTCAGGTTTTAACATGACTCTAAGATCTGGGGCTTTAAGACAACATACTAAATATTGTGATATATAGTGAAAGTGATAACATTGCAAGAACTGGCAATGCTGAAGACAGAGTTCCGCAAGCAAAAACATCTGACAGAATATTTTACTAGAGCAAGTAGCACACAAATCAACATTACTGAAATAAATTTAAAAAGACAAAGGATCACATCTTGAAATCCTTATTCAATATTGACATTGATGGGAGACTCGTCTGGGAAAGCAATGAGTAAAAACTGAGGAAGGACTTCAGGGATTAGAGCAATGAAAGGTGGAGGAAAGATATACAATAAATGAAATTTAGCACTTTTTTTTCCTTCATGGCTCAGATTCTGCTCTCCAGTGAGTTACTCTGCGTTTACAGTGGAGCAAATGAAAATAGATGATGGCCCTATTTCCACAAAGCAATAATCCTGAAGTTCTAACAGAAGCAAAATTCCTACTGACTCCAGTAGGACATTACCTTGTGAGAGGACTACAAGATTAGGCCAATTAACTAATTAATTAGAACTAGAGAATTAGGAAAAATAAATTCCTACAGAAATACTTACTCAACATACTTGCTCCAGCCAGGAGAGTCAAGTGACTTAGACTTCCTAGGAGTGTCTGGCATAGCCATGAAGACACAATTGGTTAAAATAGTGCACATAATAAACATAGTGAACAATGTAAGTAACAGGAGTTAAGGTAAAGAACATTATTGTATAATCAGAAAATTTCACTAATACACAAAATGTTTTAACAGTTGTGGATTTAATATTTGACTTCAAATTCTCTGACATGCTTAACAGTTTTATTTTGATGTTATTCGTTTTAATGTCACCGCATAATACACTATTATTAACATTATTTATAATACAGTAGCATCTAAGCAACTAAGATTGGGACTTCATTGTACAAGGCATCACATGTAAAACTTAATAAAAACCAGTTCCTACCTCAATGGGCTCAGGGTCTAAACAGGAGAGAATGACAATGGGGAGGAAAGGGATGTATTTTTAGCCTCATTTTACAAATGAGAAACTGAAGTGCAAAGAGATAAAGGCCCCAGATCCACAAAGGTATTTAGATTTCAATGGAAGTTAGGAGCTTTGTTAGTGGCAGTTAGTTAGCTTTGTGGAACTGGGCCAAAGTGACTGGCCCAGGGTGACACAGATAGTTGTGACAGGTGAGAATTGAATCCAGATGTCAATGTCTCAGGTCAGTTCCTTAGCCACAAGACCATCCTGCCTCACACAAAAAACGTTTGTTCAAAAAGATATGTGTGGAAAATATATCACTGCTTGGCACTACTCTCCTTCTACCCTTCCTCTTCCCTCATATAATTTGTTACACTCATTTGTAGAGTCTCCATCTTAAATTGTATTATAAGCTCTCTGGGGCAGGAACCATGACTTTGTATGTGTCTCTATTGCATCTGGCTGGTGCCCTTGGGCACTAATGCAATAAAAGTAAAGGTAATAACAATGAATTTCTCATGAAACTCTGAGGCATGTATTGTATTTTGCCCTTTTCACAGATGAAGAAACAGAGTGGTTAAGTCACTCATCCAAGACCACAAAGAAAGAGCCAGGAACATAATCCAGGGAACTGATTCTGGTATCACTGACATTGATTTTATAGTATAGTAACTATGGGTGTGAGCCTGAAAGTGGTGTCGGGGGTTTGCACTCCCCCCCCTACAGGATCTACAAAAACACTGAGCACAGCTCAGTAACATCACTGGTGCAGATACCCACTCGCAACTGGTGCAGAAAGCTTAGCAGATACAGTCACCACATCACAGATGTGATCCATGTGCACCCAGCTCTGGAGGAGTGTGCAGAGGGCAGAAGGGGTGGGACACCACACTCCCTGTAGACATGCAATCCAGGAAGCAGGATTCCTCTGTGCCTACCAGCTGCAAGTTTAGGAGCCATTCTTTCAGACAGGGACCTCCAGAGACCCAACAGCTGCACCAAAAGCACTATGGTCCTGAATACAGGCAGCCTTGCTGGAGAAGGGGCATGTCTGAAGTAGGATTGCCAGCCCATGTGATCACACTTCAGCATGCTGGAGAGGTGACCCTAGACAAAAATCACCCTCCCGATACTGTTGCAGAGCCATACGCAACACCTCTCCATCGGAGCCTCTCCGCTGCTGCTAGATGGGCTTTGGATTACAGAACATACTTCTCCTCAGGGTTCTCATAACACCTTTGCAGGGCTCCATGTGATTGGTGGCACTCTGAGATCCGTACAGTGGCAGGATCATGCCCTCTCTTGGGTCTAAGTATCACTGTGGTACTCCAGTGTAACTTCACAGTGTAAAACTGGTGAAACACTCTAGTGAACCAAGCACATTGACTTTACATCTGACGAAGTGGGTATTCACCCACAAAAGCTCATGCTCCAATACATCTGTTAGTCTACAAGGTGCCACGCAGGGCCGGCGCTTCCATTTAGGCGACCTAGGGTGCCAGGATTTGGGAGGGCGGCATTTTGCTGCTCTCGGCAGCAATTCGGTGGCGGGGGGTCCTTCCGCGCTCTGGGTCTTCGGTGGCAATTCTGCGGTGAGTCCTTCACTCGCTCCAGGACCCGCTTCTGAAGTGCCCCGAAGACCAGGAGCACGGAAGGACCCCCCCCCATCGCAGAATTGCCACCGCTGACCAGGAGCGTAGAAGGACCCCGCCTAGGGCGCCAAAAACCTTGGCACTGCTCCTGGTGCCACAGGACTCTTTGCTGCATTGACTTTAATGACATTACTCCCAATTTACACAGGTATAGTGAGATCAGAATTGGGCCCTCTGTTACCTGGTTTCCAAGGCCATTCTTCCTCTGTTCAGATCTATCCCTGTACTTTCCAGTTTCATATACTAATAATAGTCATTTCTAAAATCATTCAAAATTATCCGTGAGCTATCTGGAGCACATGTATTATTGCTTTTAGAAAAAGGCTAGAGCTAGCATATGTTCTAAAATATAACAAGCACGGTATAACACCCATTATCCTTGTATAATTATTAAAAAAATAGAATGAGTAAAGCCAACTGAAAGGATATTTGTGTACCAAAATTTTAATCGCTGCTCTTCTGATTGAATGGAAAGGGCTAAGTATACACAAGGCACGTGTGGCAGTAAATCGGAAGATTGTTTTTCCTTTGTTCAGTACCATAAATGTCTTTCAAGAAAACAAAAACATGAGAGATAATATTAAATAAATTAAACTTTTACAGAAATTGAACTGAGGATGTTAATGGTTTGTATCTGTGGCCAGCGCTACAGATTATAGGTAAAAGTTTTATGTCTGGACTTGCACTTTGTTTAAACTGAAAGTCTTTTTTTTTAATTCTTGTCATTCCTTTTGATTTGTTATATATTTATACCACACAATTTTCAACGAATCAGTAAGAAATATTGTGTACTATGGAGAACACATTACATATCCTTTTTTTCCCAAGGAAAATTTAGGCTATTAATTAATCAGTTGGAAGTTCTCAGTAGGAAACTTCCTTCTTTAGTCCTGATCTTAAAAAGAATTTGCAAAGAAGTCATTTTACTCATGGCAGTATTCCCATTAACGTAAATGGGACAACTCATGTGAGAATCAATTTCCATTTGTTTGTAAGCATTTGCTGGATCAGGGCCTTTATTTACTGAACCACTTTCTCAGAATTCACTAATATTGACATTAGAATGGTCCAGAATTTTTCAATAAAAGTTTTTCATCAAAAAATACTGATTTGTCAGACCTGAAACTTTTCCTGCAAAAGAGGTGGTTTAGATTACATTTTAATTGGGAAGGTTTCTCGGGTCCAGGGTGGAATTTCTGCTAAACCAGGGACCCTGGAATTTCTGCTAAAAACTGGAAAAGGGGAGTGTCCTAACAACTGAGATATACAGTTAGTTGCTCTTCTTCTCTTTCTCAAGTTCTCCAGTTGGAGCTCTTCCACTTTGAATAAATAACTAAATATTCTTTGGACCAGAAAGAGACCAACTCTATTGCTCAGTTGTTTTGGAACTCACCTGTGCATATGGGAGACCTGGACTCATGTCCCTGTGCCATTGAATATTGAATTATTTATACATAGTGTGAGATGGGGGGAGAGATAGCTCAGTGGTTTTGAGCATTGGCCTGCTAAACCCAGCGTTGTGAGCTCAATCCTTGAAGGGGTCATTTAGGGAACTGGTGTAAAAATCTGCCTGGGGATTGGCCCTGCTTTGAGCAGGGAGTTGGACTAGATGACCTCTTGAGGTCCCTTCCAATCCTGGTATTCTATTATTCTAACTGCAACAAGAAATCCTTGGAAAAACCCATCCCGTTAGCTTGGGGGATAGGCCTTGAACCAGAGTATGGGAGAAGTGGATTCAAGTCTCAGAATTTCACATATATTTTAAAGGCTAAAATATATTCTATAGAAAACATTGTCAAAGAACTGGTGGTTCTGTAAATATATATATATTTATTTTCTGAATTTCCTTGTTAAAATTTGTAACATAGGCAATAGGCTGTATTAAGTGATTCTGACTATCAGCAGCCTTTAGAGAGAGGCTACATGTAATGCAGTGTCTTTGATCAGCCTACACATAGGTCTAGTAGGCTGGAAGATACTTTAGATAAACCAATAACTCAGTTTTCTGTCATCATGTAGTAACAGATTTTTATATTGTGTCCAATGTTATATTCAGTGTGGGTGAAATTCATCTTTGTGGAGAGGGCTAACATACACCACCAAAGTCCCACTTGAGCCCAATTTGGATAGCTTAAGCCAGCGGTAGGCAACCTATGGCACACGTGCCGAAGGCGGCACGCAAGCTGATTTTCAGTGGCACTCACACTGCCTGGGTCCTGGCCACCGGTCTGGGGAGCTCTGCATCTTAATTTAATTTTAAATGAAGGTTCTTAAACATTTTAAAAATCTTATTTACTTTACTACAACAATAGTTTAGTTATATATTATAGATGTATAGAAAGAGACCATCTAAAAACATTAAAATGTATTACCGGCATGTGAAACATTAAATTAGAGTGAATAAATGAAGACTCAGCACACCACTTCTGAAAGGTTGCTGACCCCAGCTTAAGCAGAAAGTAAGTGGTGCATATACCTCATGCTGATTAATTTCATTCTGTTTGATTAGTGGATTATAAAGTTAAGGTTTTATTACATTAGTACTTATCACTTAGTACTCCAAGTATGTTAGGTACCTATTTTATTATAACCTGATTTAATACAATTGTCTTAATATAATCATTCAAAGGAAGCACTGCCAAATTTAGCTTTCTGACCCCTAAACCAGAAAAGGCTCTCTACTAATAACTGGTCAAGGAGGCATGAAAATCATATCCTTCAGCATAAACATTTCTTCTCTGCACTTCTTAATAAAGCAAAGTTAAAACAACAAACTTTTTGAATGAGTCTAACCTTGTGATCGCTGTAGTAAGGGTCAAGATCCTCCAGTGGTTCCCCAATGAGCTCCTGAGGGGGATTTCCATAGAGAGCAGGCAGCTTCTGGAAAGCCTTCAAATCAAGCTGGGGTCGAGGTTTCTCTTCAGGCTTCTGACCTATGCATTCCTTCTTGGCAGCTATTCGCTTCTCAATAGCAGCCAAGGATTCACGCGTGAACTTGCAGAAATTGTTAGAACATGGTAGAGAGAAGTCAGCCATCTTTTCATCTTTTTCCTCCTGTTATAGATTGTATACCTAGTAGTGGAAACAGCTAACAAGAGGTATCAACGTAAGTGACTACCAAAAACCTGTCAAATACAACCAACCACAGCTGGCTTTGCAGTTGGCTTATAACTACACCTGATTTTGTAGCTTTCAATTTCCTAGGCAAACGAAACAAAACAAAATCAAACCAAACCACCACCACCAACCAAAACTTGCATTACCTATTAAATGAGATGTCTTATGTGACAAAGTCAGGCTGGACAGCTGTAAGAGAGTGGTGCATGTCAGATATTTTAGCCCTTTTCCATGTAAACTGACAAGAGTTTATCTTGGGTTAATCAGGGGGTTCTGGAGACCAGTTAAGGGCTGCCCGAGATCTTTACAAACCCCTCTTCTGGTGAAAGAGGAGACACAATCTGCTGCAGGGTTAGTGGCAGCAGGAAGATAGGCTTCTCCAGAGTGAGAGGCTGCTTTCCTCCCTGTTTAGGGGAAGGACTGGCACACCAGTGCCCCTCTCCCATTGCAAGAGGAGGAAGTGCTAAGCCCAGCAAGATGGAGGAGGTGCCCTGCCACATTTGTTTCTTTCTCTTCATTAATTCCATCAAAGAGTAGCCAATTTGCTTTCTTGAAAAAGGAGTTAACAGATTCCTTCCTTGAAGCCTGGAAGTTCCCCCTTGCTGTTGCCTTCCTCAAATCAATAAGATTCCACTTGTCCCCAAACGGATGGACAGCAGGGGTCCACCATTCTATGAACAAAGTGTTGGATCCCAACTGCCATGGAACCAATTGATACCAGTGTTCTGTCTCCATCTCCTGTAAAAGGAGCATACAAAGCAAAAATGTAAAAGCATCTTAAGCTGCTTGCTAAGAATAGGAGCCCTGCTGGATGACTGCTACTTGGAGCCGCTAGTCCTGGAACCCTCAAGGGGAGAGGCAAATCTTGATGTAGTCCTAAGTGGCGTACAGAATCAGGTCCAAGAGGTGAATATAACTGAACCATTTGGTCATCACAACCATAATGTAATTTAATTTAACATCCTTGTAGAGAGAAAAATACCAAAGAACCCCATCACAGTAGCATTTAACTTCAAAAAGGAGAATGTGATGGGGTGTTCACACCACATTAGACTGGAAAGTGTTAATGAGCATGAGAAGGGCCAGTTAAGTCGATGTGCTACATCTGAGGGGAATTAGGTGGCCTAAGTAACCTCTGATTGACAATGGAGCCCAGCTGAAAAGGAACAGGAGGGGCTAGTATAAAGCCAGGAAGATGACAGCTAAAAAGGGCTACAGTAAGCAAGCCTCCAGTCACTTTCTGGGCATTAGATAGAGAAAGGAGGAAACCTACTGGAGGAGAATAGAAATCCCAGGGATCCAAGCCCTGAAGAAAGAGTTTACCCAGAAGGTGGTGGGGTGGAAGCCTGAGAGAAGGTGTAGGAAACAGCAAACAGCAGCAAAGTGGGACATTGAAGACCTTGGCCACTGATTAGAGGATCCCTGGGCTGGAAACCAGAGTAGAGGGTAGGCCTAGGTTACCCTCCCAGTGACTGGGAAAGTGGCACAGTTAGAGCCATCGATACGAAGACTGCCTGGGATGGTTTATCCTGTGGGATTTTGTCACCACAGGAAGGGGACAACATAATGATCTGGCCAGAGGGCCAAGACATGAAGAAGGAACAGCTGAATCACAAAAAGGGAACACTGTATGTCTGGAGAATGAGAAGGGATGCAGTGTGAGCAGTAGGAATAAAGGGGCGTATCAGACTTGAGGGCAGCTAATCACCAGACATGGCTGTAATGTTGCACCCCATAATGCTTTATAGAAATATGCTTATGAGTGTAAATATGACATAACTGGAATATGTTCTGTGCTAGATATGCCATGTAACATATCTCTGCAAAGGTTATGATCTACTGGATATAATCATCCTATTTGTATGCATGTATCATTTTTGTATTTGAAGTTATGAATATTGGCTATGCACTTGTTTGATTTTAAGTAGCCTCAGTGAAGCATTTGGTCAGCTTCTTGAGAAAAGACTACTATCAGTAAGTGCCCAATCAAGAAACACTTAAGCTGACGATGAACTTCGAGAGATGCCAATCCACATCTCGGCTTTCCTGGGAACAAGACATCAGCCTGTAAGGAACTGAGTCATGTATGAACATGTGACTTGCCCCCGGGACTCCAAAACTCCATCTTGGAGCTGGATCCTCCATAGGAGAGGGGACGGGGTTTCTACCCACAAGAGAGCGAGTATATAAGCCCCTGGGGAAGCCCCTCCATGTTGTCTCCAGCTGGCTCAAGAGAGCCTCTCCACCCCAAAGGATGCCTGAAAGAAACTGGAACAAAGGACAGTAACTACAGGGGTGTGAGTGATTGCGAGACCCAGACTAAAAGGAGTTGTCATGGTATAAACCCCTACTCTGAACCTTAGCGTCCAAAAGATGGGGTACCAGCATGAATTCCTCTAAACTCAATTACCAGCTTAGTACTTGTAGCGCTGCCACCAACCAGGAATTCCAGTGCCTGGTACACTCCGGTCCCCTCAAAACCTTGCCCGGGGACCCCCAAGACCCAGACCTTCTGGATCTTAACACAAGGAAAGTAAACCCTTTCCCTCACCATTGCCTCTCCCAGGCTTCCCCTCCCTGGGTTACCCTGGAAGATCACTGTGATTCAAACTCCTTGAATCTTAAAACAGAGAGGAAAATCCACCTTCACCCCTCCTTCTCTCTCCCCCTCCCAGACTCTCCCTGAGAGAGAAAGTAATCCTAACACAGAGAGAAATTAATCTCTCTCTCCCCCTTCCCTCCTTTCTCCCCACCAATTCCCTGGTGAATCCAGACCCAGTCCCCTGGCTTCTCGCCAGAATAAAAAAACAATCAGGTTCTTAAACAAGAAAAGCTTTTAATTAAAGATGGAAAAACAATAAAAATTATCTTTGTAAATTTAAGATGGAGTATGTTATAGGGTCTTTCAGCTATAGACACTGGGAATACCCTCCCAGCCTAAGTATACAAGTACAAATTAAAATCCTTTCAGCAAAATACAAATTTGAACTCCTTCCAGCCAAATACACATTTGCAAATAAAGAAAACAACCATAAGCCTAACTCGCTTTATCTACCTAGTACTCACTATTCTGAACTTATAAGAGCCTGTATCGGACAGATTGCAGAGAAACCTGGTTGCACGTCTGGTTCCTCTGAGCCCCCAGAGTGAACAACAACCAAAAACTAACAGCACACACACAAACTTCCCTCCCTCAAGATTTGAAAGTATCCTGCCCCCTGATTGGTCCTCTGGTCAGGTGACAGCCTGGCTCACTGATCTTGTTAACCCTTTACAGGCAAAAGAGATATGAAGTACTTCTGTTCCATTAACTCTTAACTATCCGTTTATGACAGGAGGCTAGTCCATCAAAGAAGAAATGGAACATCTCTGAGGGTGATTTATACCTGCATTTAGTTTTCTTACTGTATTGGACTTAGACTTGGTGTTTTATTTTATTTTGTTTGTTAATTTACTTTGCTCTGTCTGTTATTACTTGGAGCTACTTAAATCCTACTTTTTGTATTTAATAAAATCACTTTTTACTTATTAATTAACCCAGAGTAAGTATTAATACCTGGGGGAGGGGCAAACAGCTGTGCATATCTCTCTATCAGTGCTACATAGGGCGAACAATTTATGAGTTTGTGAGTTTAACTCAGCGTTAATCTGGGAAAAGTCCACAACCAGGGTTCATAAACACAAACCAAGAGAAAAAGACCCACCCCCAAGTAAGTTGGGGTGGCCTTCTCCCCTCAGGGTCTTAAGTCAAGCAACCCAAGTCCCTTTAACCTGCCCATCCCTTCTCTGTATCTCACTCACAGTTGCAGCCCCAGAGATCAGAGGTTCCGCAGAATTCACCTCCCACTCTGCATGGAAGGCAGGGTGCGGTAAGGAGGCATCTTACACGCTGCACTGCTCGGGCATGCAGCTTTGGGGCTCTGCTCTGGCCCTCTCCACCAGCCACCCTGCTAGCCGCTTGCCACACCTTTCCACAAGCTGCCCTGCTGGCTGCACCTCTCCACCAGCCATTTGCCATGCCTTTCAGCCAGCCACCCTGCTAGCCCCTTGCTGCACCTTTCCACCAGCTGCCCTCTCACCAAGATGTCATCACACACATACTCGCCATACATACACACATTTAACTCAGCTTAAACAGGGCCCACACTACCAAATACAAGTACCTATCTCTACTCTCTCTCAACTCATTAGGCTTTAGAACCCATGTCCCCTGCCTAGCAAGTGCTGTTAAGTTGAGGGTGAGTCCTTCATTGGGGTATGCCAGGTACAGTTCTGCTGCCCTTGGGTCACACAACAACAATAACAAGCTTTTATTACAATGAGACTGGGGATCCAACACTAGCCACAAGTGATCATTTGGGCAAGCAGTCCCATCGTGTTGAACACCTAGGCAGGGTGGGTGTGTCCATGCAAACGAGATCAGCTTCCGAAGTCTTTTTCCACAGCTCACCACTAGACATCAGAGGAGAGCTCCTCCAAATTCTGCTTATATACAAATTATATGGCTTTTTGCTTAATTAGGTTATGTGAGCAAAGAATCAATCGATCTACTAACACAGAGGGCAAAAATTGTGACAGTACCTAAGTGATTTAGGAGCCTAATTCCTAAGTTTTTTCCAAAAGGGACTTAGGCACCTAGGAACATAATTACCATTGACTTTAAATGATTCTTGCCTCCTAAATTTCTAAATAACATCTGAAAATGGGACTTAGGTGCTTTCAAAATTTTTACCCACAGTGACTGTATATATTTTAAGCTCAGAGAAGTATAGAAATATTTGGAGGAATGTGATTCAAGACATATGAAATGTATGAAATGGACAGAAGGGAATTTTGTACTCAGGGTGAAAGTAAGTCCAGTGACTTACAGGTATGCTGGGACCAGCTCTGGCCCCCAGAATGGGAGAGGCCTAGGGCAGAAGGGGCATGGCTGAGGGAGTCAGAGCCAGCCTCAGCCTACCCTGTAAGGTAAATGCCCCCTTACTGGGGTAGCAGCAGCAGCCTGGGGCTCCAGGGGCTATTGAAAGGGCCTGGGGTTCCCTGCTTCTACCGCCCCAGCCCTGTAAATAGCCACAGGAGCCCTGGGGAAGCAGCAGGGCTCCTGTGGCTATTTAAAGGACCTGGGCAGCAGAGGCAGCTGGAGCCCCAGGCCCTTTAAATAGCCCCTGGAGCCCTCCGCTATTTAGCCAGGGGCTATTTCAAGGGCTGGGACGGTAGAAGCAGCAGGAGCCCCGGACTTTTAAAATAGCTCCCAGAGCCCCACAGCCCTACCCCAGGGCTCCAGCAGTGGGTCTCCTGGTGGCAATTTAAAAGGTCTGGGGCTCCAGCCCCTGCTGGGAGCCCCAGGTCCTTTAAATTACCCCCTGGGGAAGCCAGGCTGCCCCAGTACAGCAAACTGGCTCTTGCCAGCATGCCATACTGGGTGTACCAGCTTACTTTCACCTCTCTTTGTACTCTTACAGTTTACTGTATCTCCAGACTGGTCAACATGTTAATGAGGGAGAAAGGTAGTCTTCTTACCCGCTTATTACTTTTCTTAACCTTGCTGTAGGCTTGCATTCTCTTCACAGGAATATGGGAACAATTAAAAAGAGCTTTTACTCAGAAGACATGACAAAACATATTGTAGCAAAATGAGAAGTAGTCTAGGTTTTGCCACTTGCCTTTCTGTTATTAAGTGTAAGGTGGCAATATTCACCAAGACACGCCTCAGGTGTTGCTAGATTGCTTTGGTGAAGAAACTTCAGAGGCCAGGAGGGCGGAATGCAGAATAGTGCTCATGGTCATTCTTAACTTCCCATTTCTTCTTTTCAATGTCTCTGAATTTTGACTGAGTTATGTTCTAAAACTGGAGCCTGTAACACCAGGCTAGGAAGAGGAGACTGCTCAGAGTGAGTCACAATACCAAAAGAGAGAGAAAATAATGAATTCTGGGATGAAAAATTTGTTTGGTAGTTGATATAGCTTTTTACCAGTAGAAAGGGATGCGTTTTGTGCTCTAGACCCCAGTTTAGGAAAACACTTCAGTACATGCTTCAATACATCCCTATTCTCGAAAGCATGTCCTTCAGTGCTTTCCTGAATCAGAGCCACTATATCTTTGCAATATTTCATTCTTTGCAACTTTATATTACATATATGTGATTTTGAAATCAGTGCAACTCATAATATTGTAGTGAAATTAAAATGAAACCTGCTCTAATGTATTAAAGTCCAAATATTTGTTTTTTGTTGTTTGGGGTAATTCGGATGTTGTGGTATTGATAATGAGAGCTGTGAATGATGGATGAAATTACACTATTTCTGTGCAGTGCACAGAGGGAATACAATAATTGCTCTGCTGCGCTATCTGCCAAATGTTACATGGGTGCTCATCAGCAAAAATGCTTCCGTAAAAGTCTATCAGCCTCCAAAACTCAAGATATTCAAATAATCATTTAAAACACTTCCTCCCCTGACCTCACCATTCATGTTGTTTTGTTGAAGATTTCTCTTTTCCTTCATCAAAAAAACCCTTCAAAATAAAATTTCTTCAAATTTAAATGAAATGTTCTTTGTTTATTCAAAACTCTTCTGTTTTGAATAACAGAATAACTTTTTAATAACTCACTCTAATGTCCCATAAAGTCATTTATGTTACCTAAAAGGTGCACTTGTGATTATTTTTCCATTTGTATCCAATCAAGGCTAGATTTAGCAATGTCATCCTCTCCTGAGGATTATTAGAAGCCAGTGCCAAATTTACTCTAATATATAGGCAGGAGCTGGGGTGGAGACAGGCTGGCCCAAATTTGGTGGCAGGGTACACAAAGCACTCTAGAATCCCTTCTGATGGTGACTTTACCAAGCACTCCTTGGCCAGAGCTGGCATTCAGAGCCAGAGTGTGTTTTCTAGTCCAAATATTTGTGCAAATGTCTTGACCTGGGGACAATAGCTAGGTGTTACACAGGAAATAAAGGCTTGATCCTGCTGTCACAGATGTCAATGGCAAAATTCCCATTGACTTAAATGGGAATAGAAGTATTTCTAAAATACACTTTTCAGCCACAGAGAGTTGTGAGGTATCTAAACTTTTGCTAATTAAAGTTTATCATTATGTAACACTCAGGATTAAAAAAAATGTTCCTTCTTTATTCAGAAATCTTCAATAGTATCCCATGATACTGTTTATGTTACCTAAAAAGTGCACTTGTGGTTATTTTTGAATTTGTATTGGATCAAGGCTAGATTTAGCAATTTGACCATCAGTAGATTAAATTGTTAATCCAAAACCATTAAGAGATTTCCTCCCACTCCCTCCCACCCATGATGTTATGGAGGCAACAACAGCACATAGACAATGTTATGCCCTTTCATGGAATACTTTAGGGGTGTTTAAAATGAAGAGTTTTCTTGTTGGAGACAGTTTCAAGTCCTGAACGCTCTAGCTGAGATCAAGAGTCAAAAAAATGAGCAACCAACCAAATATATGATTGATGAGATGAGATTTTAGCTTTTTGATATGTGTTTTGTAAATTATCAAATGATTACACAAATGTGTACTTAAACTATTACAGTGAAGGTGTTTTCCTCCCAATTTTTCTTTTTCACGGATGTTACTTCTAATGTATAAAATAAATTATTGTAGAAGAGATTTTCTCTCTCTTTTTCTTGTAGTGACTATGGTCTGAATTCTGTCTGCCATTGAATCAGTGGAAGTACATCCATTTAACAGAGGTCAGAACTCTGATTTGAGATCCATTAGGCTGATCCCGGGGTGAGGGAGAGGGACAACGCAGATAATTAGTGTTAGTGACCAATTATGTAACTAGTGAATTACATTTCTTAATTCTTGTGTAATTTTCTCTTGATCCTTTTCAACTTTTCTTTTGATCAGTTAAGGACTTTTGTATAACATATTCATAAGTTATATTGTAAGTAACTGGTATTAAGTGTTGTTTAAAGATTTGAAGTGAAAATCCTAGCCCCACTGAAGTCAATTTTAGTTTTATCACTGGCTTCATTGGGACTAGGATTTCACTCTTGTTTTCTCCTAGACATATTGATTTTATCCAGCCCATGGAGAAAACTAACTGCAAAGGTGGCTGCTCTAAAGTTGCATTGGCTGCCTAGGCCCCAAGCGGCCATCCTAGCAGCCAGGATAGCTGGGAATCACCCTAGACATGCCCTTTGATCCAGCTTCAAGGGAGTCACTGTGGTAGGTCTAAGCCATCTGAGAGCTGGGTAAGACAGCATTGGGGCTGGTAGAACAGTTCAAAGCTGCTGAAGATCAGGTCCTTTGTTTTATCAAATGTGTTGTTATATTCCATGAAACTCTGATCATTTTAAATGAACATATTAAACAGACATTATGATATTGGTGAATTTTAAAAATATATTTTAAGGAAAACAGTGAAATGTGTAAAGGCATATTTTCTACTCCTGTTTCTTAAAAAAATGACAGCTTAATGCAAAAACACTTTGTAAAAATCTGAAAAGTATAAAGTAAGATGAAAAAACAAAGAAACTAAGAGTTGAAAATATCATACTCACTTCATTTTGCCTACCTATTTGAAGCAATTTACAAGGAGCTTGCTTCTGATCTTATTTGCACTAAAGTATAAATCCAGTGTAACTCTGTTGTATTCTCTATGGAATTACTCTGGATTTACATAGTGTGTTTTTATATGTGTGAAAGATTTCTCACTGTCCTTAGCCCTGATGCTACTCTGTGCAAAGGCAGATACCCACTGCATATTCACTTAACATCAGGAAAGTGAAAAGGTGGTTTAAAGCCACCTTTGCATCACCATCCCATCACCATCATAATAATTAGAGGATTGGGCCAAAAGAAATCTGATGAGGTTCAACAAGGACAAGCGCAGAGTCCTGCACTTAGGACAGAAGAATCCCATGCACTGCTACAGACTAGGAACCGAGTGGCTAGACAGCAATTCTGCAGAAAAGGACCTAGGGGTTATAGTGGATGAGAAACTGGATATGAGTCAACAGTGTGCCCTTGTTGCCAAGAAGGCTAACAGCATTTTGGGCTGTATAAGTAGGGCATTGCCAGCAGATCGAGGGACGTGATCATTCCCCTCTATTCGGCATTGGCGAGGCCTCTTCTGGAGTCCTGTGTCCAGTTTTGGGCCCCACACTACAAGAAGGATGTGGAATAATTGGAAAGAGTCCAGTGGAGGGCAACAAAAATGATTAGGGGGCTGGAGGACATGACTTATGAGAAGAGGCTGAGGGAACTGGGCGTATTTAGTGTGCAGAAGAGAAGAATGAGGCAGGATTTAATAGCTGCTTTCAGCTACTTAAAAGGGGATTTCAAAGAGGATGGATCTAGACTGTTCCCAGTGGTAGCAGATGACAGAACAAGGAGTAAAGGTCTCAAGTTGCAGAGGGGGAGGTTTAGGCTGTATATTAGGAAAATCTTTTTCACTAGGAGGGTGGTGAAGCACTGGAATGGGTTACCTAGGGAGGTGGTGGAATCTCCTCCCTTAGAGGTTTTTAAGGACAGGTTTGGCAAAGCTCTGGCTGGGGTGATTTAGTTGGGGATTGGTCCCCACCCAGAGGGGTGGATTAGATGACCTTCTGAGGTCCCTTCCAACCCTAATATTCTAGGATTCTAGGATTCTATGATCCCCCTTCTGACTTGAACTGTGCCAAGCACTACTTGGATGTTCAGAATCTTCCAGATGTAACCACTTGAAGTGACACAACAGTGGTTCAAAGAATATTCCATTGAAGGCACTGGATGAGTAAGAGGGTTGGTAATAGTATTTGGAACATTTTGGATCTAGCAAAGCAGTTTTAATACAGTCCCAGTTAGTAGTGACTAAAAGTTATTACCACTTGATGGTTGTTCAGCGCCTTATTTGAAATTCATTGGTGGTCTGAGTCCAATTCCAAGTGAACTGCTGCCTAAATCGCAAAGACATCATCACAATTGGGACCATTGTTGATGGTCTTAGTACAGAGACTAAATGTGTATGGAAGCAAATTACACTCTTGCTACTAGCTGTGCTCCCGTTGAGACAGGTTTGAAGAACACTGGCAGGTTGGTATGAGGATGCTTAAACCTCCAATTCCTTAATGCTTATGCTGTAATTTTAACGAGGACAGGACTTCAGTCTCTGACACGCTCAATTATTTATCATGCAATTATAGTTTTTCATTGTTTAAGGCTACACAAATCCTTTGGACTAGACAAAGTGGTTAAAATCATAAACTGTAAAAGACAGTGAGGAGCAATCTTTGCAAAATTAAAGGCCACATTGGCAAATGACCAGAAAACTTAGGGATGCAGTAAATTTACGTATGCATTTATTTACTTTAATTTTGTTTCAGTCTGAACAAAATAGAATAAATATTATCAAGCTAAAATATAACCATCTTTCTAGGTTAATTAGAAAATCACAAACTGCTCCTAAGATTCAATTTTTAAGCAGTATGTTTAGACAGAATAATGTATTGAAAATTATAATTAAGATCAATATGAATGTATGTATGTTTCTAGCCCAAAAATTAGCAACATTTTAAATTAGAAACTGGTTATATTTCTACTGTCTATTTAGAAGTTTTGGTTGAAACTGATAAAACTAGATAAAAATCCCACTGAATCAAAAATTTAAGATGAGGGTTTCTTAAATAACATACACACTGAAAATACCACAAATTTGTCACTTTTGAAGTGCTGAAAGTTGCTTGGAGATGGTATCTTTCTACACAGAACAGGAGTTCACACCTAGAGTACAATGTTTAGGAGTAACAAACTTTATGTATAATTTAAAGGAAAACATTTTTCTCACTGCCAACAAAATCTTAATTGTTACTTCTAAAAATGATTCATGCATTTCTTAGAATAAATGCAAAAAGCAAAAACCTAATAAAACATGAGAAAATTTTAAGCATATAGGAGTTCGATGCCTTGGTCTCAAATAAATAATCTTAGCATTAACTTTGGACACTTATAAAACGATTATTAAAAATCATCCAAAGTCTGAAAATTTTGACATCCAAATCTAAAAAAAAATCACAGTTTGTATCAAATTCTAGCCTAAAAGCATTTAATCACAGAAAGAAGCTGAAACTCATATGCGCAGAATGCAGCTCTGAAGGTCCCATTTTGCATTAAAGTAATCTGAAAAGGCTATCTAGACAATAAAAGTTTCCAGTTTGCCATAATCTGCATCTTCACCTAGCAAGGAGCCAAGATTAAAAAAATAAGCATTTTAACTCATAAAATAGTTTCTGTTAAAATCCGACAATTTCAAAAGAAAATTCAACAGTACAAAACACTTAAAACTATGAAACAAGCTACTGGAATGCATACCAGGACCATGGACTGAGCTCCAAAAATGCTCAGAGCTGGGTACATCTACAGGTTTACTTGTGAGGATTGACAAAGTGTATGTATGGCTTCTATTTCATTGTATAGCATCTTTCCAGAGATTTACCCCTAATGCAATCTTTAGGACCTTTCACCATCCTAACTGGTCAAAACAAACAGACCTCTGACTGCCATCTAGGTGTCTTTAAAAAGTTTATCTTCATTTCCTCAGTCAAATGCCCAACAAATATTTAATCTCAGACCCTTTCCCATTGGCTACATCATTCTTTAATTTATTTTCCCGCCAACTCTCTCTCATTGGAGTCATTGCCCTGGTCTTGATAAAACCATGATCACCAAATATCACCTTCCAAGTTTCCTACTGAATTATTTTGGTTTCAAATACAAAACAGAGACCTGATTAAGTCTCTAATTTAAAAAAAATCCACTTTAAAATAACATCTATTCTTTTCTTGTTTTCAGAGTATAAAGGTTAGTCACAGTCAGCATGTGGTGTTCTTAAATAAAACAAACATTTTCACTTTCTGATAAAATAATGAGGTGTTAAACTTTAATTTATTGAAATAATGCCAGATTCTAGGGGACCCTTTGGTTTTGAAGAAAAAAAATATAACTAAACAATCTTTATTTTTAACAGTCTTATCTCCAGCATCTCAACATCAAAGCAGATCAAATTTTACTGAACCATATACTCTGCCTTTTAAATATTATTTTGACCCTATCTTAAATCATAGGGATAGAATATACTAAAATTGGAGTGAGAGAAACTCCATTTCACTTCTCAAAGAAATAAACATTCACATTTTCTTTAACTCCTGCCCAATTTTAATGTTCTGTTTAAACCACTCACCTAGACGAAAGAGTTTGCTTAGCTTCTTGAATGTCTTTTAAGCAGGTAATACATCACTGAAGTAAGTAAAAATTCCCAACATTAATATTCCTATTCCCAAGAAGAAAGAGAAAGCATTAGGTACATAAAACTTACATTTTTTCCCAGTCCTTCTAAAGGAAGGCTCCAGAATTCATTTCATTGTTTCAAAGAGAAACAAGTTTCAGGCCAGTTACCTCCCAAGGGTTAGAAAATTCTCCTCCTTGTATCACCATCTTTATCTCCCCCTTAAGCAATTCCTCTCCACCCTGGCTAAGCTCTTAGTATTCCAGAGACAGTGTTATTTGTATGTGGGGTGTGTATATGGAGGGAAGGGAGGGAATGAAGGAGGAGTGTGTGTTTGTTTAGATGTGAAAGTAACTAATGTGATTTTACAAGATCTCATGGGAAAGGTTGTAACTGAAGTAAGCAAAGACTGGGGGAGGCTGGTAGCTGAGTATTCCTTTACAATTTTATTCTATCTCTGCAGAAATAAAAGTATCTTTGACAAAAAAACATTGTTTGCACTGAATCTGAACAAAGCAGATAGGAAATACAAAGGCAAAATCTGTTTTACAACCTCTTCTCTTCATGTAGTGGACTCTCCTCCCTGTCTGTATGGCAAAAACTTTCACCATAAATACTTTCATATTATTTGAATATTTTTCCATCTCCTTCCAATAGCAAAATAGTGCAAAATATATGGTGTTGAGTCTGAAAACTATATTGAAAGGATAAGGTCGAAATTAGAGGGGAAGAAAAGAAGAAAGGATGTTAATGGAAAAATATGTATAGCTTTTGCATTCGTGAAAGATTGCAATTCACCTTCAGTAATATGTTGTTGATATTCAGTTACTAGCCCAAAAATCATTAACAAATTCTAATTTTGAGGGCATAACTTTGTAGCAAATTCAGAATGAATGTTAGAAAGCACAGATTAATCAGCTGAAACCATAAAGTGTGTATGGCAGTGGTGGAAGGCTTCTCCTGCTCATGAAGTCTTGCCAGTTCTCCAGTGACTGAATACAGCTGTTGAATGAGACTGGAGAAAGAATTGATCTTGTGGGGCTCTACAAATAAGGGAGTCTGGTGGGGGAGGTATTGTTTCCTATAACTACCCTACGGAAATGTCCTTCCAGGAAGTATTTAAGCTATTTTAGTGCATTCCTCTGGGCTCCAACACCCCCCTCTTCTGTAATCAGCCATGTTGAATGCTGTGTAGAAGTTCAGGAGGATGAGACTGGAGATCTGACCTCTATCCATCATCATCAAAGGACTGTCCATCAGTCTATCACTGTTTCTGCTGTGTCTTCTTGGCCTGAATTTGGTTTCTGCAGGGTTTAGGATATTGGCTTTAGCTAAATAAGCTTGTTGCTACTTTTGGCCAGTTTCTCAATAAGCTTGATCATCAAAGGAAGGTTTGATAGTGGGCAATAGTTAGTCAGGTCCAGTGTATCCAAAATAGCTTATTTCAGAATTGGTTACTCTGTGACATGTTTTAAGGGGGAAGGAAGATTTCTTCTCCAAATGAAGCATTTTCTGTCTAAGTCAGAAGAGGCCCCAGTTGCTCATGACTCTCTTGTACCAAAAATGACAGGAAGGGGGCTGATTCACAGGTTTTGGCTCGTGTCTCATCCAGGGTGTCTGATAATATTTCCTCTGGTCAGGAAAGGCTGACCTCAAGGGATGAAAGCAATCTGGTAATTGGATATCATCATAAGGGATTGTATCTGCAGATCCCTAGAAGCTTTTCAAATATGAGTAATATTTTTAACTACAGAGGATGATAGCTCTTTGCAATGCTTGCTGCTAAGTTCTGCTGTGGACTACAGGCAGTCAGGGCTAATGACACAATTTACCAGAATTTATAGTTCCTTAGAGTGTATTTTGGCAGCTTCTGTGGAAGTGGAGAAGAAAGCTCTCAGGGCTTCTAATATAGCTTTGCAATAGGCTGGGAGAAATTCTATTTCAATTCCTATTTAAGCCTTAGTTTTCTGTCACTCATGCTCTGTCCTTCCTTCTTAGCCCTGGTCTACACTATGAGTTTAGGTTGAATTTAACAGCATTAGATCCATTTAACCCTGCACCCGTCCACACAACAAAGCCATTTTTGTCGACTTAAAGGGCTCTTAAAATTGATTTCTGTACTCCTCCCCAATGAGGGGATTAGCGCTGAAATCGACCCTGCTGGGTCAAATTTGGGGTAGTGTGGATGCAATTCGATGGTATTGGCCTCCAGGAGCTATCCCAGAGTGCTCCATTGTGACCGCTCTAGACAGCACTCTAGACTCAGATGCACTGGTCAGGTAGACAGGAAAAGCCCCGGGAACTTTTGAATTTCATTTCCTGTTTGGCCAGCGTGGCGAGCTGCTCAGCACAGGTGACCATGCAGAGCTCATCAGCACAGGTGACCATGGAGTCCCAGAATCGCAAAAGAGCTCCAGCATGGACCAAACGGGAGGCACTGGAACTGATCGCTGTATGGGGAGATGAATCTGTGCTATCAGAACTCTTTTCCAAAAGACAAAATGCCAAAACATTTGAAAAAATCTCCAAGAGCATGAAGGACAGAGGCTATAATAGTGCCGTATGAAACTTAAGGAGCTCAGTCAAGCCTACCAAAGAGCCAGAGAGGCAAATGGCCATGCCAGGTCACAGCCCCAGACATGCTGCTTCTATGAAGAGCTGCATGCCATTCTAGGAGGTGCCCCTACAACTACCCCAGCCCTGTGCTTGGACTCCGTCAATGGATTCACACGCAACAGGGATGTGGATTTTGGGGAAGAGGAAGATGATGAGGAGGAGGAGGTTGAAGATAGTGCACAGCAAGCAAGTGGAGAAACTGTTTTCCTCGACAACCAGAAACTGTTTTTCACCTTGGATCTAGTACTCTCCCAACCCACCAAAGGTGGACTTCGGGACCTAGAAGGCGGAGAATGGACCTCTGGTGAGTTTGCCTTTGTAAATATAATCCATGGTTTAAAAGCAAGCCTGTTTAATGATTAATTTGCCCTGAAGACTTGGGCTACATTCGCGGCTAGTACAGCTACTGGAAAAGTCTGTTAATGTGTATGGGAGAAAATCCTCCAGGGACATCTCAGTGAAGCTCTCCTGGATGTACTCCCAAAGCCTGTTAGCCATGCGGTGTGGGGAGGGGTGAAGTGATCATCCCAGAGAATTGAGTGTGTATGTGGGGGGGGTTAGTTGGGTTTATGCTGCACGTTAACCCGAAAACTGCAGCCCCTCCTTTTTAAATGGCCAACCCAACGGGTGCTTGGTATGTGACATGAGGGTGCTGCTGTTTGAAACCATTCCCATATCTTATAAAGGTTAAAGAAACCAAAAGACTGTGGCTTACCCTGGCTGCCTGCAAGACGAATTCTGTTGCCCGCCGGCCCTGCATGTGTGATCTCTCACATCAAACTGGCAGGCCCTCAATATAAGAGGCAAAATGCAACCTTGTAAAGAAAGCACACATGCTATGTAATGTTAACAGCTTGGTTCACCGTGAAAGAGTTTACCTATTGTTCTCTAAAATGTGTCTTTTAAAAGACCACTCTCCCTTTTTTTCCTCCTGCAGCTGCAAATGTTTTAATGCTCCCCGTATCATCTCTATCCCAGAGGCTAGTGAAGATTAGAAGGTAAAAAAAATGCACTTGCGATGAAATGTTCTCTGAGCTCATGCAGTCCTCCCTCACCGAAAGAGCCCAGCAGAATGCATGGAGGCAGACACTGTCAGAGTTCAGGAAAGCACAAAATGAATGCGAGGACATGTGATGAGATAAAGATGATAGGTGGCGTCAGCGTGATGAGAGGAGGCAGGATGCAATGCTGAGGTTACTAGAAGATCAAACTAATATTCTCCGGTGTATTGTTCAGGTGCAGGAAAGGCAGCGGGAGCACAGACCACCACTGCAGCCCCTGTGTAACTAACCGCCCTCCTCCTCAATTTCCACAGTCTCCTCACCCAGACGCCCAAGAACGCGGTGGGAGGGCCTCTGGGCACCCAACTATTCCACCCCAGAGGACTGCCCAAGTAACTGAAAGCTGGCATTCAATAAATAAGTTTTGAAGTGCAGTGTGGCCTTGTCCTTCCCTCCTCCCCTCTTCCACCACCTCACCTGATGCTTCCCTCCTTCCCCATCCCTTCCGGGCTACCTTTGCAGTTATCCCCCCATTTGTGTGATGAATTAATAAAGAATGCATGAATTTGAAACAACGACTGTATTGCTTCTGCAAGCGGTGATCGGGGCGGGAAGGCAGTTGGCTTACAGGGAAGTAGAGTGAACCAAGGGGGTGGGTTTTCATCAAGGAGAAACAAACAGAACTTTCACACCGTAGCCTGGCCAGTCATGAAATTGGTTTTCAAAATTTCTCTGATGCGCACTGCTCCCTGCTATGTTCTTCTAACACCCTGGTGCCTGGCTGTGTGTAATTGGCGGCCAGGCGATTTGCCTCAACCTCCCACCCCGCCACAAACGTTTCCCCCTTACTCGCACAGATACTGTGGAGCACACAGCAAGCAGTAATAACAATGGGAATATTGGTTTTGCTGAGGTCTAACCGAGTCAGCAAACTGTGCCAGCATGCTTTTAAACATCCAAATGCACATTCTACCACCATTCTGCACTTACTCAGCCTATAGTTGAACAGCTCCTGACTACTGTCCAGGCTGCCTGTGTATGGCTTCATGAGTCCTAGTATTAAGGGGTAGGCTGGGTCCCCAAGGATAACTATAGGCATTTCAACATCCCCAGTGGTTATTTTCTGGTCTGGAAAGTAAGTCCCTTTCTCCAGCTGTTCAAACAGACCAGAGGTCTTGAAGACAGGAGCGTCATGTACCTTTCCCTACCATCCCAGGTTGATGTTGGTGATATGTCCCTTGTGATCCCCCAGTGCTTGCAGCGCCATTGAAAAGTACCCCTTGCGGTTTATGTACTGTCTGCCTTGGTGCTCCAGTACCAAGATAGGGATATGTGTTCCATCTATTGCCCCACTACAGTTAGGGAATCCCATTGCAGCAAAGCTGTCCACTATGACCTGAATATTCTCCAGAGTCACTACCCTTGATATCGGCAGCTCAGTGATCACGTTGGCTACTTGGATCACAGCAGCTCCCACAGTAGATCTGCCCACTCCAAATTGATTCCCGACTGACCGGCAGCCATCTGGCATTGCAGGCTTCCAGAGGGCTATTGACACTCGCTTGTGAACTGTGAGGGCTGCTCTCATCTTGGTATTCTTGTGCTTCAGGGCAAGGGAAAGGAAGTCACAAAGTTCCATGAAAGTGCCCTTATGCATGTGAAAGTTTTGCAGCCACTGGGAATTATCCCAGACCTGCAACACTATGTGGTCCCACCAGTCTGTGCTTGTTTCCCGGGCTCAGAATCAGCATTCAATGGCATGAACCTGCCCCACTACCACCATGATGTCCAAATTGCCAGGGCCCATGCTTTGAGATAAGTCTGTGTCCATGTCCTCATCATGCTCATGTCCAGGGGCAGCTCCAGGCACTAGCATGCCAAGCGTGTGCCTGGCGCAGCAAGCCACGGGGGGTGTGCTCTGCCGGTTGCCGCAAGGGCGGCAGGCAGGTTGCCTTTGGTGGCATGCCTGCGGAGGGTCTGCTGGTTCTGTGGCTTCGGCGGACCTCCCGCAGGCTGCCGGCGAATTCGCAGGACCGGGGACCTCCCGCAGGCAAGCCGCCGAAGGGAGACTGTCTGCCGTGCTTGGGGCAGCAAAATACCTAGAGCTGCCTCTACTCGTCACACTGCCGTCGCCTCCTCACCTGCTTTTACAGGTTCTGGTTCTGGATATACTGCAGGATAATGTGTGAGGTGTTTACAGTGCTCATAACTGCTGTGGTGATCTGAACAGGATCCATGCTTGCCGTGCTATGGCATCTACGTGAAATGATAGTCTGCCATTGCTCTCATGGAGGGAAGGGTGACTCACAACATGGCAGCATTGGCTTACAGGGAATTCATATCAACAAAGGGGGCAGGTTTGCGAAGAAGAAACACACACAACTGTCACACCGAAGCCTGGCCAGTCATGAAACTGGTTTTCAAAGCCTCTGTGATGCGCAGCACGCCTTGCTGAGCTCTTCTGATTGAAACAGCCTAGTCAGCAAGCACCACCAGAGGGATTTTAAACTCCAAAGGCACATTCTACCACCATTCTGAACTGCTCCTTACTACTGTCCAGATTCATGGGAGCAAGGGGTAAGCTGGGGTAGGTGCAACCACACAGTGCTGCCACATGAGAGAGCAGCCTGAGGCAAAAGCATCCAGCTCACATGATATACCAGGCAGGACTGAATCTCCATTAGACGAAACCTAAAGAAGAGAATGACCTGGAGTCACTCACATTTATGTCCAGGTGCTCCTGACCGACTTTGCCGAGGCCCGTCAGGAGCACCCATATCTGTCCAGGTGTCCCCGATTGACCTCACCAAGGTCGGCCAGGAGCAACCAGGAGACAGCAGCAGACGGTATAATACGACTGCTAACTGTCTTTGCTAACTTGCAAAGGCAAGGAGCTGCTGCTATGTAGCACTGCAGTACCACATCTGCCAGTAGCACCCACGAGACATATGGTGGTGGTGAGCTGAGCGGGCTCCATGCTTGCCGTGGTATGGCGTCTGCACAGGTAACCCAGGAAAAAAAGGTGAGGAATGATTTTTTGCCGCTGCTTTCACAGAGAGAGGGCGGCCTGATGACATGTACCTAGAACCACCCGCGACAATGTTTTTGCCCCATCAGGCATTGGGAGCTCAACCCAGAATTCCAATGGGCGGCAGAGACTGTGGGAACTGTGGGCTAGCTACCACACTGCAACACTCCGAAAGTTGACGTTAGCCTCGGTACTATGGACGCACACCACCGACTTAATGAGCTTAGTGGAGAGGTTTCCAGGGCCTTTTATATTCTCTCTCTTGTGGGTGGAAAACCCTTTGTTCTTCTGTGCAAAGTCACAACAACAAGATGGAGTCTATAGTCACCTGGGCAAGTCACATGTCCATGAATTAGTCACCTTTTTGCAGGCAGATGCCATTGTTTACATGTTAGTTTGAACGTTTCCAGGAAAGCTCAGGTGTGGATTGGCATCTCCCAAAGTCCATTGTCAGTTAAGTGGTTCTTGATTGGGCACTTACTGAGAATTGTCCCTTCTCAAGAAGCTGATCAAATGCTTCACCGCGGCTACTTAGCATCAAACACATTGAGATACAAGCACATAGCCAATATTCATAACTTCAAATAGAAAAATGACACACACATACATACAGTATAATCATAACCAGCAAACTATAACCGTTCCATAGACACCCCACTTGATCTCCTCTCTATAAGGCCTGATGCAACCATAGGACCCTGGTTGCAATAATGATCTATAGGTTCACAGTTCATGTCAATAACCTCACACTGGGTTTTGGTTGTCTAGAACTCAAAGAAAAGGATGCTATATTAACTATTTAATTCCATGGGCAAAACATATACTTCTAAAATAGGTCAGCGTGGAAATCCAGGAACAGTTAAAGGAAGTCTCATGGTGCTGCTGAACTAGCCACACACATTGCATTTAGAGAGAAACAGCCAAAAGATTTATCCGGCCATTTGGTTTCACTTCCTTCACTATTATTTTCAATTAACAGCATAAAATAGGAGCAGATTGCACAGATCAATCAAACAAATCTCAGACTTCATAATATAAACTCAAATTATATTTGTTCCTTTCAATGTCTTATGCTATCAATTTACCTTTGTCCTTACATGGCCCTCATCATCACAGTATCTGACACATCTATTTACTGAATGGTGATTTTGTTCTCTTAGGGCTAGATTGTAACTTGGATTAGATGCCCATGTAGGAGAGTAAAAACCACCTTTTCCTCCCTGCATAGGCCAGCTAGACCTGGGTCCAGACACACAGGAGTAAAAAAGCATTGAAGGACAGATTTTAAAGGTATTTAGTTTTCTAATCATGCAGATAGGTGCCTAGTGGGATTTCAAAAGTGCACAACTCCCACTGAAAAAAATAGCATTTAGGTCATGTGCTGGGGTATTTACCCCACACTTGCCCTGAAAGGGTTAATGAAGACAAAGAAGACCCAACAGGCCACAGCTGAGAGGAATCAGATGACTAAGTAACCCCCTGATGCTGAGGTAAAGGAGATGAAAGCGCAAGTTGTGGATGTGCATATGAAAAACACATCACAAAGAACTCCAGTACTGTACACTGTGAGTAACTTCTCATTCTCCAGTCCACACCACTGGAGCCTTCAAAAGCAAAGACTCCTCCCCTATGCTTTTGGACTCTGAATGTCCCCACACAGCAGGGTCTAGCAAGCCCCATCTGAAGCAGGTCTCATGATGTGGTCATCAGAAAGACCCAAAGCCAGGCCTCCCTGTCCTTCCTCTTGTGAGAGCTGAAAGACTTACAGATTGCACTATTGCTGGGAACGTGTGAGTCTCCCAGACAACTGAGGCACTTTGAGTGTGAATCTGAGGCTGGGAAAGCTCCCTTGCATGACGGGCAGAGTTTGAATCTGAGAGAACCAGATAAAGCCATTCAGAAGGTGAGTCAGAAACTCTCTGAAGAACCCAGGGTTGCAACAGGCAGCCAAATAACTATAACTACTAACTAAACTATCAATAAAAGCTAACAACGATGTAGTAAAGAAAGGACTGGCAGTCTCTAGGACAGTCAGAGCTATGTCCCTAAACCAGGAGGCAATGAGTTGAACTGGGTGGCAGCTGCTGCGCTTTGCCATTATATAGCCTTGCTATGGAGCATGAGGATAGAAGACTACATGCATGCTGTATGGATACTGCTGGCTCAAAAAGGCTCCAATCTCTGGCACGTGAGCCAGATGTGTATCCATTAGTGGAATGTGCCTATGGAGAAGCACTCAAAAGATAATGCTGGCTCCACCCCATGCCCCCTCACAGGTCAGTGCTGGTGAAGTGGTGTTGGAATTTGCCGCTGGTAGAGACAGCAGATATAAAGGTCCACGTCTGAATCACGCTCCCTCCCTGAGTACTCTTGGGGTGACACAAGTTACTCAGCACCTCTTGATCAGGGCTGTGCCTAAAGACACAACCTAACTCTTGATAATTAAAAGTTTTAAAAAAATGTAAAAGAACATATTCTTTATCATGTTCCACTCAATCTGTATTTCATTACTCGTGTATATTTTGAAGGAAATAAATAGGTGCTGAAAAATCCATCCCTAGAAACTATCCATGAGAAAGAGAAAAGGAAACTACTTCAAGATGTCTGTCAGTTTCACCTCAAAAAGTAAGAGCCATGTGATCCTCTCAAAGAGGAAAATGTTTAAAGTCTTGTGGGAAGAACAGGGCCTGTGGGCCACAATCTCCCATTGAACCTCAGGATCAGTGTGAAAAGCAGAGCAGCAAGCTGAACAATCCTGGTCCATCTCAAGGCAAACTTTTCTCTTCTGCAATATTCCTTGGCCTTTCCCTAACACTTGGTAGCATTGCTCCCTCAAGAACTATAATGCCATTTGCTCTCCTCACTGCACCTGTGCCCTATCTCCCTCTGTCTCACCCACCTCCGAGGGGATTAGAAGTGTGGAGGAAGAGTTAATGCTACTTGGTGCAGAATTAATTCCAGTGCAGTTCCCTATTGAAAATCCATCATGTTCGGAGGAGGACATAATTTAGACAGCAACTGTTACTTGACTCAACCCTTTCCCATCTCCACTTGATTCACTCAACCTCTCCTTTTGAATCCCCAACCATGGTGTGAGAGGTATTTATCTGTTTATTTCTATGCTCCCCACTCTACTTTCACCTTGTTTTTCTCCACTCCAGTGCAAAGAAGAGAAGAACTTCAAATAAATAAGGTAATTGTGATAGTAACTGAAGGGAAGAAACAAAACTGGAGGAAATTTATGCTTGCTTGGGTTAAAGACATCTGGAAAGGGGGAAGGGTAAATGCTGCTTTCATAAACTGTAGTCTTTGCAAAAACAAGAAGTGGCAAACAAAATTCCACAATGGCAAGAAACCATTTAGATATGTTTTGCAAAATAATGAATGCAGAGTGCAAATGCATAAAGGTGATCCAGAGGTGCTAAAAGGCTAAGCAATACACCTGAGAATGGATATAGTTTTGAAAATGGCTTAATCTAAATGGACAAAGTAAATATTGGATGGATCTTAATGGATATTTGAATCTAAGATAAATTAATACTTAAAGACAAGAGAAACATTTCAGTATATATATTTGCTATCTGAAAAGAACAGCACTCATTAAACGTCAAGTAACATGATTTACAAGAAAGTTACATTTGGTTGAATTTACTGGATTCAACAACCTCCTAATTATTGCTCTCTCTAATGCAGCAAGAACCTTGGAATACTAAACTGAGATTTTAAAAAGCATTTATTCTAGTATCAGGACATTTCAGTTCCTAGTTTTCTTTAAACTGCCAGCTTAATTACTTGTGTTTGCTGATGATTGTATATACAGTTTATCTGTTGTATTATATTATTTTACAGAAATGTAGACACTTTGCAGTATGGATAGAAAGCCACAGTCCCTCCTATGAAGAATTTACAATTTAATTTAGAAGTAACAAGGAGTGGAAATAACAAGACAAGAGGAATTACACATATATTGCAGCTCCATGCAGTATCTATATAGCTTCTTATATGGCTGTCATCCCTGTAGTAGCCATGTCTAACTGGTCATTTGCTCATGCAATTACCACATTTGTGAATGCAATTGTCCTAACTGTGAGAGCAAATTAGATATCTATCTCACTGAACATCTGTGCATGCAGTTCTGAAAAGCTGGTATCATCAAAAATATTAAAGATAAACATTTGGTCCTGCCACATAGTCAAGACCAGTGGTTCTCAAACTGTGGGTTGGGACTTCAAAGTGGGTCGGGACCCCATTTTAATGGGGTCTCCAAGCTGACACAGACTTGCTGGAGCCCGGGACTAAAGCTGAAGCCTGAGCCGCACCACCCAGTGCTGAAGCCAAAGCCCAAGCGCTTCTGTACTGGGGGGTGAGACTTGGGTTACAGGCCTCCTGCCTGGGGCTGAAGACCTTGGGCTTTGGTTTTGCGTGCCCTCCTCCCCCCCCCCACGTGGGATGGTGGGGCTTGGGCTTTGGCCCTGCCACCTGGGGCAGCTGGGCTCAGGCTTCACACCCCTTCCTGGGGTCATGTAATAATTTTTATTGTCAGAAAGGGGTTGCAGTGCAATGAAGTTTGAGAACCCCTGGTCTAGACGTTAGTCAGAAACATCATAGTAAGTTCCATTCCCATTTCAATACAATCTGTTTTTAATGATATACAGTGGGGTTGGTAGCACAAACTGTATCTGGAAAGATGTGAACTTTTTGATAATGAAATAAAAATACCAAACCACAATTATGTCATGTTCTTTGTCTCACAAAAATGCAACGGTCGTAATTAGTGAAATTAGAAATTGTGAGTAAGGGGATCTTGTAACATTTGAGAAATGAGATATAGATGGAAAGTTTTAGTAATATGAAAGGTAGGGTTGAATTTCTATAGTAACATGCACTCAGAAATAGGAGATTTTCAATACGATGTTCTTTCGCTTCCACTGTTAAGACAAACATTTCAACTTACAATTCTCTGACAGATTTCAAGCTTTCAATGTTGAACTGTATAATCCTTAATCAAAAAAACCCTTGTATGCTGTAATGGGTTAAACTTAAAATAAAAATGAAGAGCTTCTTAACTGCAAACAATAGAATTTCTAGTTACAAAAAGATATAAGCTGCAAAAACAGGATTTTGCAATTTCTGCAGACGTATATAGGACAGTAGTTGAAATGAACTAGAAAATATTTCAAACAGTGTTTAATTCACATTTAAAGCAAAGCAAATAAAGGACCAAACTTTCCCCCATGTGGATTATTCCTTTGTAGGAAGAAGAGAACTCAGTGTGTTCAGTATCAGAGAGGTTCCACCTTATTGTTCTATGCAGTTGTTCTCAAATTATGTACTGGTGACCCCTTTCACATAGGAAGCCCCTGAGTACGACTCCCCCTTATCAATTAAAAACACATTTTTAGATATTTAACACCATTATAAATACTGGAGGCAAAGTGGGATTTAAGGTAGAGGCTGACAGCTCATGTCCCCCCCTCCCCATATATTAACCTTGCAATCCCCTGAGGGGTCCTGACCCCCAGTTTGAGAACCCCTGTTCTATTGGATGTTGTTGCAGGATTTGCTTTCATTTCCATAGAAACAGATGGGGGTTGCCCCCGAAACACAGTTCTCACATTGAAGGGTGGGGTCTATCCATTCATAGATGCAACTTCTAGCCTCTTCAATGGCCTCTGCTGACAATCCAACCCCATGGGGAGAGAGGGCTGCTGCACAGTGAGGAAACTCATAAATCAAAGCGGATGCAGTAAACATTAACTTATATAGAGATTTCTTACCCAGTGTAAAGGCTGGGGAATGATCTGAAGTAGCATTTAGTGATTTGCAGTGCTTTGTAATAACATAGAGATTAGAATAGCTCTTACGTTCTATTGTATTCAGCTTTCCTTTAAGAGGAAAACCTAAGCCATTTTCTAGTCTACATAATAGTGGAGTCTAATTATACAAAGTAGTTAATTGGCATCTCTGTCAAAATAAAGAGCTCGTATAAAGGATTCCCATTTCCTTCTATCAGAGAATGAAATAAGAAATCCAAACTCTTTTAAATGGATAATTGGTATTACAGAACAAGAGGAAATGACTTTCATTTTAAGAACATACTGAAACCATTCTGTGGCATACAGAAATTTTCAGTTTTCTAATGCACATTTCAAACAGTAGGAAAATGTATTTAAGTACTTAAGTAGAGTACTCTGCATTGCTCCATTTTTCTCCTCTGGGTGGTCTAACTACACAATATTAAGAGTTACAGTATTGAGTCAAAGTCAAGTTAAAAAGTAAGCATCACTAGTACTACTTATACAAACCAAGATTAGGTATATCTAGGGGTTTGCCCTGACAATACCAAGCACTTTACCACACAAAAACACATACAGAAACAAGAAAAAACATGTTTCAGAGTAGCAGCCGTGTTAGTCTGTATCCGCAAAAAGAACAGGAGTACTTGTGGCACCTTAGACACTAACAAATTTATTTGAGCATAAGCTTTTGTGGGCTACAGCCCACTTCTTCGGATGCATAGAATGGAACCTTATAACCAAAAAAAAACATATAACCAAACTGTAGAATCATTTTATTAATACTCTCCTTGAAGAAGCAAAAAGCAGAAACCTGATTTTTTTCTCACATGCATGGAAATCAGGAGTAACTTCAATTAAGTCAAAGGTCTTATATGCCTTTATGATCTTTGTGAGAAGAGAACTGGCTCACAGTATATAATATATGACTTTCATAAAAATGTGTGTGGACTTTGATCTTTCTATGAAGTGAGGAGAAGGTGAGAAGAGAAAACGCTGTTTGAACTTCACAGACTGTGGAACTGTTTCACTACTCTCATAATTCAAGAACTAGGGGTCACCAAATGAAATTAATAGGCAGCAAGTTTAAAACAAATAAAAGGAAGTTCTTCTTCACACAGCGCACAGTCAACTTGTGGAACTCCTTACCTGAGGAGGTTGTGAAGGCTAGGACTATAACAGGGTTTAAAAGAGAACTGGATAAATTCATGAAGGTTAGTCCATTAATGGCTATTAGCCAGGATGGGTAAGGAATGGTGTCCCTAGACTCTGTTTGTCAGGTGGTGGAGATGGATGGCAGGAAAGAAATCACTTGATCATTGCCTGTTAGGTTCACTCCTTCTGGGGCACCTGGCATTGGCCACCGTCAGTAGACAGGATACTGGGCTAGATGGACCTTTGGTCTGACCCAGTACGGCCGTTCTGATGGTCTTTTGCACTGCGTTACTACGGTTTTCCACCAATGTAATTTAGATGAAATTGACATAAACCTGAAGTAAATAAGTGATGAGGTAAGCACTGTATATTTAAATTACATGATTTATTCATTCTCTATTGCATACATGAGGGAAGAATGGGTCCTTCACTTAATAAAATAATGGATTTGATTCGCTTCTCAATTTCACTAGTTTTACAAGGGTGTAACTCCATTACTTAAACTGAGTTAATCTTAATGTACAATGAGAGGAAAATAAAGCCAAATAACTCTGAATTACAAAGAATTTTAATCAAGAGTGTGGAACCTGGTACAAAAAGTGCCTGATTCATGTTTCAAAGATAGGGAGGTCAAATCTTCTAGTCCTGTTTATGCTGTAAATTGTATTAACATTTCTGAAAAGACATCTGACTCAGGTGAGGAGGAGAGGGAATTTATAGACAGTGTGACAGGGTCAGGCCAGATGGCTACAGGAAAGTGTTCCTATTGGGAACCAAGAATACAGGAGAGTGTTAGACAGTAGATATATTAGTCCCTGATTAAGTAGATCCCTTTTCCCTGGGTAAGCTAATAGAGGCAGTTCCAGAACAAGCAGGAACTTGCTGGAACCAATTAAGGCAGGCAGGCTAATTAGGATACCTGGAGCTAATCAAGAAAAAACTGCTAGAATCAATTTAAAAAGGATCTCACTTCAGTTTGTAGCATGCATGTGAAGAGCTGGGAGCAAGAGGTACAAGGAGCTGAGAGTGAGAAGGCTTATTGCTAGAGGACTGAGGAGTATAAGCATTATCAGACACCTGTAGAAAGGTCCTGTGGTGAGGATAAAGAAGGTGTTGGGAGGAGGCTATCACTCTAGACAGCTGCAGTCCACAGGGCCCTGGGCTGGAACCCGGAGTAGAGGGTGGGCCTGGGTTCCCCCCAAACCTCCCAACTCCTGATCAGACACAGGAAGAGTTGACCTGGACTGTGGCTTCTACCAGAGGGGAAGGTCTCTGAGCTGTTTCCAGACCCACAAGGTGAATCTCTGAGGTGAGCAAATCTGCCAATAAGCACAGGACCCACCAAGCTAGAGGAGGAACTTTGTCACAAGAGGAAAAGCAGATTTAAGAAGAGGAAACAGATGCCTTCATGATCTTATCTAATGGAAGAAGGAATACTGCTTATGTTATATAAGGGTGATAAATTGCTTTTCACTTATGATAACCAGCCATGAAAGTAGGTCTCCTCCCTCCTTGAAATACTTTAATTTGTATTAGTGTTTTGCTGTCAGTGTTTTGCGGTTTGATTTAGAACTAAATAAAGACATATTCTGTATGCCCTCCTCCCACTCAAATGGAAGGACAGTGCTAACATGAGAGAATTGGATGGCATTCAGTATGCTTCTACACCTCTTCATTGCTTGGGGTTTTGCTCACCTTGAGTAAAATCTTTCAACTTCTCACCTGTGCACTTTGGACGTTTTTAAAGCTGACCATATAATAAAGTTAAATAATTATACTGCAGTTGCACCCATGCATTCTAAGATGAATGTATTTTGGGAACCACAGTAAGTTCCAATGGAATAGGTAATTAGCTGCATTCAAACATCCAGCCATATCTTTTCAGTTCATGTCATAAATATAAAAGGAAGGGTAACAACCTTTACCTATGCAGTAATATAAAGTCCCTCTTGGCCAGAGGTACAGAATCACTTATCTGTAAGGGGTTAATTGGTTCAATTAGCCTGGTTGTCACCAGACCAGAAGGACCAATGGGGAAAGAAGATACTTTCAAATCGGGGGAGGGGGGAGGTTGTTTTGTTTGTGCTCTCTTTGTGTTCCCTTTAAAGACAAAGGGAGAGACCAAGCAGGTAATCCAACTCCTACTGAATGATGCATCTAAAATTACTGAAATTGTAAGTAATAGCAAAGAAATGCATTAGATTATCTTTTGTTTTAGCTTGTGAATTTTCCCTATGCCAAGAGGGAGGTTTATTCCTGTTTTGGAACTTTGAAGTTGAGAATAGAGGGGAATCCTCTGTGTTTTTTAAACATTTTATTACCCTATAAAATTACCTTCCATCCTGATTTTACGGAGGTGCTTCTTTATTTTTTTATAATAAAGTTCTTCTTTTAAGAACCTGATTGGTTGTAGTGTCCTAAAAAATCAACAGTCTGGCCTGTGCTTACCTTGTTAACCTATTTGATTGGTATATTATTCTCAAGCCTCCCCAGAAAAGGGGGTGAAGGGACATGGGGGATATTTTTTGGGGGGGAGTAGGGCTCCAAGTGTCCCCTCCCTGAATGTTTGTTTAAATCACTTGGTGATGGCAGCAATACAGTGTAAGGACAAGGAAAGAACTTGTGCCCTGGGGAAGTTTTTAACCTAAGCTGGTGGAATATAAGCTTAGGGGGTCTTTCATGCAGGTCCCCACATCTGTACACCAGAGTTCAGAGTGGGGAGGGAACACTGACCGTTCAAGTATTTCTCTGTTTCATATAAACATTGACCAGATCCTGCTACCATTGAAATCAATGGCAAATCTCTCATTGACTTCACTTTTGCCAGGAGTACTACTAGGCAGCACACATGCCCCTGCTGTCCTCATGCACCCAGGTGAGGGCATAAAAAGGAGGTGTCCACTGCTTCCCTTTCAGTTCCTTCTCCTTGCTTATGAAACGTTGCCGAAGTATCAGGGAAGGCGGGAGGGTTGTGGAATGTATATGTACACAACACATCTCAAAGAACACATCTGCTGCAGGTGAATAACCACTTTTTCTCCTTCAAGTGATTATGCACATTAGATTCCACTTTCAGTGACTCTGTAGCAGTTCTCAAAGACTGGGTGGGACTTTGAGGCATGTGATGAGAGGCTGCAGTACTGACTTGCTGAGGTTGCAAGAGGCTTGAGTATGGCATAATGTCTTGAAAAAATATGAACAGATGACCATATTGCTACTTTGCAAATGTTCCTAATGGGTATGTTACTCAGAAAGGCTGAAGAAACAGACTGAGCCCTGGTAGAGTGAGCCTTTATTCTCTGTGGAAGAAGGGCTTTCACAAGATCATAATGGTTGACAGATCCAGTGTGAGATACACTAAGCTGACACTGGGTGGCTCTGGATTCTTTTGGTATAAGATAAAATGACTCTGGTAGAGGTTCTGAATGACTTAGTGTGTTTGATACAGAATGCCAAAGCTCTATGCATGTCTAAGATCTGAAATTTTTATTGACTTTAGACGTGGTTTTAGAAAGAAGACAGGAAGCTGAATAAATAGGTTCATGTGGAAAGCCTACACCACTTTTGGCATGAACCTACGATGTGGCCGAAGAAAAACCTTGTCCTTATAAAAGACTGTATTGGGAAGGTCAACTAGCAGAACTTGTAGCACCAGAACTTTTATGGCAGAAGTAATTGCTACCAAACATGCAATTTTCAAAGATAACAAACAGTGACGTAGTCACCAGGAGTTCAAATAGGGGCCCTATCAATTAGAATAGGACTAGGTTAAGATTTCATACTCATACCGGAAGGTAGAGATTGACTAAGCCTTTAAAACATCGGGGCACCAGAGGGTAAGAAAAAACAGAAACTCTCTAACAGGGGCTGTACTGTAGATATGAATGCTAGATGAACTCTTACAGAGCTAATCAAAAGGCCAGATGACTTCAAATGCAATGTGACGTTCTAGATGACTAATCTCCATCCAATGAGGTGACAAATGCTGAGATCATATTCAACAGAAAATCCTAGAAGAACCTTTCCTGATGCTTAGCAGGATAACCTGGGCATCTCTAGAGCACAGTTTATCATGATCATTTAGCCAGATATCACCCATGCAGTAAAGTGGTGAGATTGAAGATTAGGATGCAGCAACTGTCCCTAGTTCTGATATAGGAGATCCTTGATCAAGGGAATGGTATCAGAGGGCTGACGGAGGGTTGATGCAGGTCTGTGAACCAGGAGTCTCCCACCCATGTTGGACCTGCTAAAATGAATGTTGTTTTGTTTTTTATCAGCTTCCTGATTACCCTGGCATAAGAGGAACTGGAGAGAATGCATATAGTAGCCAACCAGACCACAAGAGGAAAAAGGTGTCCAGCATTGAACCTGGACTGCGGCCTGCCCAGGAGCAGGACTTCTTCTATTTGTTGTTGAGGTTGGTCACAAACAAATCTATGATTGGGTATCCCCACTGTTAAAAGTTCGAAGGAGGATGTCTTTTCCCACTCATGATAGTCCACAAAAACCTGCCGAGGGAGTCTGCAATGGTGTTTTTCACTCCCGGAGATGAACGACTTTCCTGATGCACAGTATCCAAAGGTGAAGAGCTTCCTGACATAAATGATTGGCTCTTGCACCCCTTCTCTGTTGTGGTAAAACATGGCCAGTGTTGTTGCATGTAAGCATTTGCACTACCTGATTCCTGAGGGTGGGTGTGATAAGAACATAAGAACGGCCATACTGGGTCAGACCAAGGTCCATCTAGTGCAGTATGCTGTCTTCCAGCAGTGGCTAGTGCCAGGTGCCCCAGAAGGAATGAACAGAACAGGTAATCATCAAGTGACTCATCCCCTGTCGCCCATTCTCAGCTTCTGGCAAAAGTGATGCTGTCTAACAGATTGCCAGAGTAGGCTAGAGCAACGGGGCAATTCAGTTGTGTTTGAATACCAAAGGAATGCTAAAAGGTCATAGTGATTCAAGCCACTTCCCTTGTTAGAATAGAACAAAGGAGGATGCTATCACAGTACATTTATATGGTATATGCTCCAGCAATTACATTTGCTCTAAATTATGAAAACGAGTGAAATGCTAAAGTGACCATTTTCACTTATCTGTAGCCTGTTGAATGCTGTTGCATTACTTTATGTATATCCCTGTACTTAATTAACCCTAGATCACTGTGCATATATTCAGGTGTTAAAGTTTCATGAATACTAATAAATGATACTTGTAGTATTTCACTTATCTATCCTTATTATAATGTAATGTCAGGCAATTGCATTATGTATATTACTGTAAATAAATTACTTGTGAATGCCAGGAAATAGAATGCTAACTTCAAAACAAAGGTTGTTGTGTTCAACAATGGAAATTCACAGACTCAATCTGCAATTGCTACTCATTAAAACCCACGTGGGTGAACACACTATTCAGATTGTGTTCCGTGAACAGGATCTATAAATACTGGCTTAAGGGAATGATCCTGCATCTCTAACCTGATGGATTCTGAAAGGGTGGAATACTGAGCAATTGGACAGAGATAGCCAAAATTATTTTGGGGAACCCTGAAAGACCTATGGAAAACTAGCAGATCGCTACATCTCTCTTATCATATTGGATTTACAAACTTTGACTCACCTGTTAAAATATTTTACCTGCTTTAACCTCTCAATAACTCTCATTTCTTTTTCTAAGCTAATAAACCCTTACTTAGTTTACTAGAGAAATTGGCTGTCAGTGTTGTCCAGAGTACCAATTTGACCTGGGGTAAGTGACTGCCCTTTGGGGTTAGGAGTAGTCTAATGTGATGTGGCATTTGGCATGGTGACCAATATCATAAAATCTAGTTTGTCTGGATGGCAAGTTAGGTTGGAAAGTCTAAGGGGACTGTCTGTGACTCCATGGTAATACTGGTATAGTGATCCAGGAGTGCACATATCGCCAGTTTGGTGTGTCTGCCAGTTTTCTGACAGTCTGATCTGAGATTAGCTCTCACAATTGTAAGACATACCAGATAGCGTGACAGTGGGCATAAACATTTCACATACTTAGTGACTCACCTGCAGCTCCAGCACATTAATGTGCAGAGAGACTTCTTGGGGTGACTAAAGAACTTGTGCCCACAGTGTGCCAAGGTTGGCATCCCAACCTGTCATGGATACATCTGTTGCTGGCAGCATGGTTGATTCTGGGGGTAGAAAGAGAACCCCTTTGCAAACATTGTGTGGTTGTACACACCTGCCCAAGCATTGAAGCACTTATGCAGGTATGCAAATGCACAAGTCCAGAGAGTGTCTTGATGGATGATAAACAAAATGGAGCCAGAGCTGAAAATAACTTAGGTGAAATTTGACATGAGAATCATGTACATTCATAAGGCCATGTGCCTGAGAAGCTGAAGGCAGGAATATACTATTTTGACTGGATTGGACTTTATAGTTTCAGCCAGAGATAGTATGGCTTGAAACCTGTCCATTGGTAGATAGGCTGGGGCAATAAGGACTGCTCCTATTCATGTTCTGTGTGGTATCAGTTGTAACTTTGACTTGCCGAAATTCAGTTTCAGCCTAAGACAAGTGAACAGCTGTCTGATAATGAGGATATTGTGCTGTACTTGGGGCTTGTCTACATTACCCGCAGGATCGACGGGCAGCAATCGATCCAGTGGGGTCAATTTATCATATCTAGTCTAGATGTGATAAATCGATTGCCAAGTGCTCTCCCATCAACTACGGTACTCCACCGGAGTGAGAGGTGCAGAGAGAGTCAATGGGGGAGCATCGGCTGTTGACTTACTGCAGTGAAGACACCACAGTGAGTAGATCTAAGGATGTCGACTTACATTATTCACATAGCTGAAGTTGCGTAACTTAGATCAATTTCCCCCCCTGCCCCAGTGTAGACCAGGCCTTGGACACATGAGGCCCTGCATGCCAGCCAATCATCCAGGTAAGTGAAAATTTGGATGCTAAGGTGGCACAAATGAGCCATTGCTGGCACCATGCACTTTGTGAAGACCGTTGGGGCCAATGACTGGCCAAAGAGAAGCACTGTATATTGGTAAGAAATGTCCTGTGGGATGGATATATTGCTACCTGAAAGTATGTGTCCCGCCAGGCGAGGGTAGCATACCAAAGATCTTGTAACTCTCTGGGGGAGGAGAGGCAGACTGCCTCATCTGGAAACAATGATATATGTGGAAGGACAACTATGAGTTCCTCCACTATTTCTCTTTCTTCAACAGGGTCCAAACCTGTTGGAGGAAAGACTGGTTGAGGAACTGGTTCAAGAGCTTCTCAGGATGAAAGGGCTTAAAGTGCTTGAATGAGATAAGGGAGAAGATGACGAATGATGTTTCTCATCTCATCCAACTGATGTTTAGAGCCCTGTGTAAAAGAAATGGCAGTCCTGATAGATTCTGGATCTGTCAGTTCACGGCAGGATCCAGTGCTTACAACAGATGCACAGGTCTCATAGCCTCCTTCATCAGATGAACTTTTAAATTACAGTCTCTCTGCTTTTATGGAGGTACAAATTGTGCATTTGTCTCTCAGATGCCCTGTGCAGATTGTCTTTCCTGTCTATCTGTGACAGGGAATACAACCCTGCAGGTGCCACATTTTTGGAAACGAAGAGACTTCATCATAACAAACCCCCAAAATTTAGTTTACCTAGTTTAGTTTTAGACTAACACTAAGATCTAACTAAATTATCAATAGTCTAAAGAATTGCATATAAAAAGAAATTCTTAGAAAGTTGGCTGAATTGTTAGCAAAGCTACGGGGAGCTCCAGCTCTCACCACGAGTGATGAGAAGGAATAGAGAGGGCAGCAAACATGCTCCTTTTATGTCCTTGGCTGAGCACACAATGAGAGTAGGGGCATGTGTGCTGCCTAGTGGTACTGCTGGCAAATGGCTCTGACTTGAGTGCATTGGGCACACAAATACCTAAATGACAGAGATGACCAAGACTACTTAGATCAGTGAGACCCAGATTGAGGCTTGTAACCCACAGGTGGCTCTTTACTCCTAGGGGAATTCTGTGCCCTGTGGGGAGTGCAGAATTCAGACCTGCTGCAGATTTCTTGGCTCCCCTGCAGAAAAATGGAGGAGCAAAGAAATGTGTGGGGAACACACACCCCTTTCACGGCAGCCTGGACACATCTGCTGGAAACAGCCAGCAGCAGACAGTAGAGTAGAGGGAGGCTGCCCTGCATGCTTGCAGCCATGGAGAGACGTTCAGGGGGTGGGGATGGGTACCTGCCTGAATGAGACTGAATGAGACAGATTCATTCTGACCCTCTCTTCACTGTTGCTGCATTCTGGGCTTGGAGGTGTAGGGCTGTGTGAAACAGGCTCTGTCCCTGAGGCAGAGCAGAAATGTAACAACTGAACAGACAGGCTGCTAATGTTCCCACTGTTAGTTAATTGATGCCATTCTTAGTCAATTAAGGCTCCTTTACCTTGCCAGAGTGGTGTAACGGAGCCTTATTGTAAATGACAGTAACGGAATCATCAGCTAGGAAGGTTTATGTGCTTTCTCCCTTTTTTCCTGTGCCAGAGAGGCACAATGGGGTTAGATTACAGCTCAGGATCTATTTTACTTATCCATTTTAAAAAAATGCAGGACAATGATTAGCAAAACTGTATAACTTTCTTGTGTGAAACTCTGAGCAATTTAAAGTGACATTCTACTTTACAGAACACCAAACACCAAAATAAAAGTAATGTAATTTAAATGAAAATCCAGGATTATAACTGGAATGCCAGGTCTTGGTTACTAGCATTTGTAACTTAATTTTCATGTGTTTAGGAAATGCTGAACAGTTATTGTGATTTTCTTTTTCTGTATGGAAGTTAAAATAAATTACCAAAATAAGTGAAACTGATGTGATTATATTGCATATTTTATTTGTCAAAGAATGCAGAATTTTTGGATATTTTTGGTGCAGAATTCCTTCAGGAGTAGCTCTTTAATGTGTTTCCTACAGCTCTTTGCAGAATATGATATTAACGTTATTAAACAACCAGGTGCTTTTACTATGTTATTAACCAAGTAAGTTATCAACTTTCACTAAGTTATTAACTTAGTTGCTATGATAAATTATATATATATATATATATATATATATATATATATATATATATATATATATATAAAATATAAAAACTAAATATTTTCCCTGTCATACTGTTTAATTATGAATAGTATTGTAGTAAACAAAACAATGAATTCACACTACTGTGGCTTTTTTGGGTAATGTTGATTGCTAATTTGGCTCCTGAACCACTGAGGTCTGCATATCACTGCCTTAGAAGTCATGTGCATCCTGTCCTTTTCTCAAAGCAGGATTGTTCTAAAATTAAAATAAAGAAAGATGTT
This sequence comes from Gopherus flavomarginatus, assembly GCF_025201925.1. Classification (NCBI taxonomy): domain Eukaryota; kingdom Metazoa; phylum Chordata; order Testudines; family Testudinidae; genus Gopherus; species Gopherus flavomarginatus. Next base: position 14,537,355 of record NC_066618.1, on the reverse strand, counting down.
CTCATTATTTTTTTTGTAAATAAGGAACTAAATCCATTACGAGAAAGCTACCCAGAATGTTAATAAATTAAGAGAAAAACAAAGTCCTTCAAATCACTGTGTAATTGTATTTAATGTTATTAATTACAGTTAATTACTTTGCCAAATATAAGAGAATGTTTGCTTTATCAATGATTTTTTACAGTTACGGTCCTGTAAGAACTCAGATCTTTTTAATAAAAAGTAATAAGAACTTTATGGAATAACAGGAAATGACTAGTATAAGTACACACTGAAATCATTTGATTACACAAAGGAATTTTCATCTCTTTAATGGACTAATGCATGCCGAAACGTAATGGGATAATTTGCTCAACACATACTTAAGTGGAAAACTCTGTGATGCCTGAATCTTCCCTTCTCTGGGGTCTGACGAAGCAATATATTGCATATATGAAAGCATCTGTGACACTTTGATAGATACTGTTAGGCTGAAGCCAATGCATAATTGGTCTCTGCTAAAAGAAATGTCTCCAACTGCCTCTTGGAAAACATACCTAAATATCTTTTTTTTTTAATGTAACTACAATTTGTTCATCTTACCCTCGTTTTTTATGATACCCCAGAACTTTACTTTCTCCTTTGACTGGTTGCATACATGTATCCCACTCCTGTGTGTGGGCGTGCGCCCAGAATGTTAAAACTGGAGAGTTTTCTGTAGCAATACTTGTTGAGGTGGGCCAGCATTGTGGCCCTTGCTGAGGAAATATAAAGGTGGCGCTGCCCGGTCCCCGATCATTTCCTTCTCATCACGTGTGGCCCAAGTTTGCACTCCCTGTTCAGTTTACTTCACATATGTTTTCCTCTGTGCAATCTGTGAGTTTAGCTTTCTACTTACCTGTAAATAGTTAAGTATGAGAGGGGTAGCCGTGTTAGTCTGGGTCTGTAAAAGCAGCAAAGAGTCCTGTGGCACCTTATAGACTAACAGACGTTTTGGAGCATGAGCTTTCGTGGGTGAATACCCACTTCGTCAGATGCATGTAGTGGAAATTTCCAGGGGAAGGTATATATATGCAAGCAAGAAGCAGGCTAGAGATAACGAGGTTAGTTCAATCAGGGAGGATGAGGCCCTCTTCTAGCAATTGAGGTGTGAAAACCAAGGGAGGAGAAACTGGTTTTGTAGTTGGCAAGCCATTCACAGTCTTTGTTTAATCCTGAGCTAATGGTGTCAAATTTGCAGATGAACTGAAGCTCAGCAGTTTCTCTTTGAAGTCTGGTCCGTGAAGTTTTTTTGCTGCAGGATGGCCACCTTAAGATCTGCTATTGTGTGGCCAGGGAGGTTGAAGTGTTCTCCTACAGGTTTTTGTATATTGCCGTTCCTAATATCTGATTTGTGTCCATTTATCCTTTTCCGTAGAGACTGTCCAGTTTGGCCGATGTACATACAGAGGGGCATTGCTGGCCTATGATAGCGTATACTACATTGGTGGGCGTGCAGGTGAATGAACTGGTGATGGTGTGGCTGATCTGGTTAGGTCCTGTGATGGTGTCTCTGGTGTAGATATGTAGGCAGAGTTGGCATCGAGTTTGTTGCATGGATTGGTTCCTGAGTTAGTTACTATGGTGCGGTGTGCACTTACTGGTGAGAATATGCTTCAGGATCGTGTGGTGTACCCGGGATGGAAGCTGGAGGCATGAAGGTAGGCATAGTGGGCAGTAGGTTTTCAGTGTAGGGTGGTATTAATGTGACCATCACTTATTTGCACTGTGGTGTCTAGGAAGTGGACCTCCCCTGTAGATTGGTCCATGCTGAGGTTGATGGTGGGGTGGAAGCTGTTGAAATCGTGGTGGAATTTTTCCAGAGTCTTCTTCCCATGAAGATGTCATCAATGTAGTGTAGGTAGAGAAGAGGCGTGAGTGGACGAGAGCTGAGGAAGCGTTGCTCCAGGTCAGCCATAAAAATGTTGGCATATTATGGGGCCATGCGGGTGCCCATAGCGGTGCCACTGATCTGGAGATATATATTGTCATCAAATTTGAAATAGTTGTGTGTGAGGATAGAGGCACAGAGTTCAGCAACCAGTTGTGCTGTGGCATCATCAGGGATACTGTTCCTGACAGCTTGTATTCCATCTGTGTGTGGGATGTTTGTGTAGAGAGCCTCTACATCCATGGTGGCTAGAATGGTGTTTTCTAGTTTTCCTAGACAATTTGACACCATCAGCTCAGGATTAAACAAAGACTGTGAATGGCTTGCCAACTATAAAACCAGTTTCTCTTCCCTTGGTTTTCACACCTCAACTGCTAGAAGAGGGCCTCATCCTCCCTGATTGAACTAACCTCTTTATCTCTAGCCTGCTCCTTGCTTGCATATATATACCTGCCCCTGGAAATTTCCACTCTATGCATCCCATGATGTGGGTATTCTCCCACGAAAGCTCATGCTCCAATACATCTGTTAGTCTATAAGTGCCACAGGACTCTTTGCTGTAAATAGTTAGCAGCTAGTACCCATTAGCAAGGTTTTTTTTTTTTGTATTTTAAGTTATTTTAATACTTTTTGGTGTAGTCACCAATGGCATGCAGCATTCATTGGGCTTTAAGCACTGCCTGTCATATCTATCCTGAATAGTGACCCCCATGTGCACTGCCTTTGTGCCTCAGCAAGGTACACATGCAGGTGAGGTGTAGTAGCTGCCATTAGGGTGTCCAGACAGCAAGTGTGAAAAATCAGGATGGGGGTGGGGGGGTAATAGGAGCCTATATTAAAAAAGACCCCAAAATCAGGACTGTCCCTATGAAATCGGGACATCCGGTCACCATAGCTGCCATTCTTTCAAGAAAAGGATGGTGATTTCCAGAGACTTGTGGCCTCAAACACCACCACAGGGAGCAGGCAAAAAGGCCTTAAGTGAGCACCCTGCCACGACAGACTGTGACTGTACCTGTTATTGTCTTTGACAGACCCCTGGACTTGGATTCTTCTCCATGAAAAAAGAAGGGAAGTTCTTCCCCTTCAGCCCCCACCCCACCCACCCCCGAAAGAGGACTCAGAGGACAGACTGGAGACTCCTGAAGTCAAAAGAAGAGCTCTTCTTCTTCCTTGAAAAAAGACTTGAAACATCATTGAGATTCTTCAGGTATTTAGTAAAACTGGGACATCTACCCATGTCTCCTGGATATCACGGCAGGAAGATATTAGTTCCACGCCATTGACTCTGGTACCGTCAGCAGAACAGCTGTTGAGTCTGGTAACAATGGACACTGTTTCAGCACTAATGTTATGGTACTAACTACACCACAAGCGTATAAAGCAGCAAACGACTCACTTTGCCTCTCCGTTCCAGACTTTATTGTGGTGCATGAGTCCATTGCATTGGTGGTGCATCCTCCTTTAGGGGCCTGTCGGTCTCAGCTCAGCTGCAGAGACTGTTAGCTGTATTAGTGTTGGCACCAGCTATAAAATACGGCAAGGACTTAGTGCCTTCCACAGTGCCCTCTTTGGCACTAGCACACACAGTGTCATCATAGATTCGCCCATCAGTGTTTGTACTAGTCTTTTTACCTGTCTCAATACCAACAACCTCAGTACCAGAACAGCCGTCAGAATGAGTCCTGACTACATTTTGCACTGTAGCACCAACTAAGAAAGACATGCCTTCAGTGTCTCTGTGAACCACTGTAATACCAGCTACCATAACTACCTAGGTACCAATGTTAGTATCTTCACAAAGGGCTCTAGATACAACAGATCACCTACTGTCTCCATCAGGCTTTGCACTCCAGATACCCATGGACTACTCAGATGGTTCTTCTCAGTCGAGCTCAGAATCTTATAGTATCTCACCATCCTCTCCTAGATGCAGTCACTCAGCTAATCATCTAGACTGCCCCCAGGAGAACATCAGTATTGGGGGCAGGACCAATCATTCAGCAGGAACAAGTCATCAGGGCCTAATACTTTTTGGCTGCCCATTGCCTTATGGTCTCCCTCCATGGCCTTATTGGAACCCTTTGGTGTTTCATGGTTCCCCATGTCTCAATCACTGGCCCAGTCTAGAGGAAGGTTGTCACTGCCTTTGGCAAAACAGCTTCCAGAACCATCTAAATTGGAAGCACACAGAGATTCTATTTGCCCCTGAGCTCCAGGCCTTACAAAGCCTTGGCTGGGATGATTTAGTTAGGGATTGGTCCTGCTTTGAGCAGGGGAGTGGACAAAATGACCTCCTGAGGTCTATTCCAACCCTGATATTCTATGTGCTGCAGGAGGAACCACTGCTGATGAACCAGTTCTATCACATAAGCATCCATTGGCTCTGATTACCCCTTCCTCCTTCTAACCCAAAGATTCCATGATCCTGGACTCTTCTTCTCTGGTTGCAGAGGATTTTAAGTCTTATCAGGCACTGCTGACAAGAATGTCTGGGGCTTTGAGCATAGAAGCTGAGCTTGTGCAAGAGGACACTTACATTTCAGCTGCCCTCCAAAATAATGAGGTTTTTCTAGAACTGACAAAGACCTTGTGGCATACACAAGTCTCCTTAGCTCCTACAACTAAGTGCATAGATAAATATCATATCCCAGTGCAAGGCTTTGAGTGCTTTTATTCCCATCCCGCCTCACTTGTAGTTACATCCACCAATGAGAGATTACACCAGGGGAGATTTAAATCAACTCCCACAGAAAAAAGAGCCCAAAAGTCTTGATCCATTTGGGAGAAAAAAATCATTCCATTTCTTCTCTCCAGGTGCATTCTCCAAGTGAATCAGAAGACAGCGTTAGCTAAATGTAACTTTGTAAACTGTGATGCAATGTCCAAGTTTTTGACAAAAAATGCAAGGGAGGAAATTAAAGCTTTTCTGGCAGAAGGCTCCATGGTGGCCAAGGTGTTGCTTCACTTCATGCTTGATGTGGCTGATGTTACTTCTATGGTGAGAGCCTCTGCACTAACAGTGAGGAGACCCTCATAATTACAGAACTTGGGCATAGCTTCTGATATCCAGCAAACTACAAAGGTCATCCTGTTTGATTAACTTTTATTTTCAGATAAAACCAGAGAAATTTTACATTATTTAAAGACTCTCATACTACCCTTTGTTCATTAGAAATCTATACCCCAGCCATCCACCATCATTACAGATCCAATAACAGCAATATCAACATCAGTATAATAGACAGCCTGCACACCCATCAAGATAGTAAAACATTTTGAAGAGAGAGCACAAATCACAGAGAAAGAGGCATTCTAACTTCAGCTCAACTGCATCCTCAGTTGTTAAGAAGCAGCCCATTTGATTTCTTCAAAGACAGCAATATAGTCAGTGATCTTCAGTCATCTCTTCTCTAGGGACAGATTGTCCCATTTCCTCACTGTTTGGGACTCTGTACCTACAGACAAATGGATCCTAAGCACTGTGAGACTGGGATATTCTAACCTATTTTTCTCCATCTCCCATCCCCACTCACCTGCACCATTGCTATTCAGGGACCAATCTCACAGGTCAATGCTCCATCAAGAAGTTCAGACACTGTTCACTCTAGGGCCCCTAGAGGAAGTTCCCCTTCAACATCAGGGAAAGGAGTTTAACTGACAATACTTTCTGATCCCCAAGTATAAGGAGTGTGGGGAAGATCTGAAACCCAGGGCGGACCTTTGAAATCACAGCAAGTTCATCAAGTACATAAGACTTCGTGTGGTTTCCCTAGCATCAATCATTCTTTCCCTAGACTGCAATGACTAGTTTGCTGCCCTCCATCTGCAGGATGCCTATCTCCATGTGACAATACTGCCAACTCAGGAAATTACTAAGATTTCTAATAGCAGCCCAAAACTATCGGCCTGTTGTCAACCCCATGTCTATTCACCAAGTACGTGGTGATCTACTTGAGGAGAAAGGGAATGCTTGTCTCCCCCGACCTGGATGTATGGTTAATGTAGGGCAGATCCAGACATCAGATTCTCCATCATATCCAGTTCATAGTTCATTCCTTCAACCATCTGAGATTAATGCTGAACTGGGGAAAATCCACATGAGTCCTGCCATGGAAAACCAAGTTTAGTGGAGCCCTACTCAACTCTAGGAATTCAAGGCTTTTCTCCTTCTGGAGAGATTTCAGACCAATCATCAACTATGCCTCTTTCTCAAGTCACACACCACCATCACAGTCTTGATGTGTCTAAAGATATTAGGCAGAACAGCCTTATGTACTTACATGACCCACAATGTCAGGCTTTGCCTGTGTATCCTTCAAGGGTCACCGAAGTCAGTCTGTTGACCAAACAGTCATCCTACAGACAAGTTCGTCTGGGTTCATCCTGCAGTCCTACAATCTTAACAGTGGTAGACTGATCAGAACATCATATGCAGGAGTGTACCCTTTTCTTGCCCACTTCCATCCAGGACAACCATTACTGATGACTCTGTGAAATGGTGAGGTGCTAGAGAACCTGAAAACACAAGCATTATGAATGGAGCTCTAAGAAACTCTTCATATTAATGTCTTTTAACTCCAGGTACTTCATGGGGCATGCTATACTTTGATTCCTTGCATCAGAGGCTTGTCGGTCCAGACACTGATGGACAATACAACGGCGATGTAGTAAACAGACAGGGAGGGGCAAAGTCCAATCAACTTTGTCAAGAAGAAATTAAGTGGTGGAACTTTTGTATCAAAGAACACATTACTCCCATTGCCATGTATTTATCAAGTTCCCAGAATCAGTTGGCCAATCACCTTAGAAAGAGATTTTCCCAAAATCATGAGCAGTTCCTGAAGAAGTGTGTGCTCGGAAACATTTTTGAGGTCTGGTGCATTCCATTAGTCAATACATTTGTGACAAAGGATAACAGAAAATGTCAACTTTGTTCCCAAGTGTGTCTTAGTCCAGCCTCACTAACCACAGCCTTTTCCTGTGGTGGGGACCAAGTCTCATGTATGCATCTCCCCTCCATTCCTCTCATCCTGAAGGTTGTCATCAGATTGAAATGAGAGAACGCCAAGATAAGTATTATTGCATAGTTGATACAATGCTAGTTCTTGGACTTTCACTGTCTCTTGATTCCACCTCTATGGCCTCTGCCTCCTCTCCCAGACCTGCTATCTCAGCAGCATGGGTAAATATTGCACCTGGGTCCAAACAGTCTGCACTTCATGACATGTTGGTTGAGTGGTTAGATAAAGCTGAGAGAGACTGCTCAGCGGCAATTCAGGAAATATTACTTACCAGTAGAAAACAGTCCACTAAAGCCACTTATTGAGCTAAGTGGATGTGTTTCACCAATTGGTCCATTCTCCAGGGAACATAGCCAACAGAAGCTAAGATTCAAGACATTTGAGTAGTTGTTACATCTCAAATCCTCGGGCCTTTCTCTAAGCTCCCTGATAGTTCACTTAGCAATGATCTCAGCTATCCATCCTCCCATTCACGGGAGACTTTTTCCTCCTGTTATAGATACAGTACCACTTTGGAATCTTAACATTGTATTATCTGCCTTGATGGGCCCTCAATGTAAGCCTATTGCCACCTGTTCTTGGCCTCACCTGTATCAGAAGGTATCTTTTCTCATTGCCATCATATCAGCCAGAAGAATGAGTAAGCTGCTGGTTCCCATGGCAGGACGTCCACATATGCTATTTTTTAAAGATAAAGTAACTTTGAGGCTACATCCAACATTTTTATCTAAAGTGGTATTGGCTTTTCATTTAAACCAGACAATATACTTACCTGTTTTCTCTCCCAAAGCCGCACTCAAATAGGGATGAGGGTTGTCTACATACTTTGGATGTGAGGTGAGCTTTAGCCTTCCATCTTGACAGAACTAAGCCTTTTGGGCTACAACCTCAGCTCTTCATTTTGTATGCAAGACAGAATAAGAGGGCAAGCACTTTCAGCCCAGATAGTTTCCGGATTGATTACTTCCTGTATCATGATAGCTTAGGGGGTAGGCCTCCAGAAAACCATGTCAGATGCTAGCGGACTGCTTGTCACTCCAGAAGACTCTGACAATGCTCTTCATCCCTGCTTATATTTAACAGCTAAATTTTAATTAAGTATTAAAAATTGAAGTATTCAGCTGAATTCAGTATTCAACAGTGCTCAGCTGAAGAGGAGTTAAAAATTGAACCATGGAAAAAGCAATAAGTAATAAAATGTTATCTATTATTTTATCCTTTACTGTAGCAGCATGTTAATAATCAAATCCAATGACCAACATCATATAACAGAATATATAAGCTCCTTCCTTCTTAGATAGAAAAGCTTCCTTTGCTTTCTTTCTTTTTCTGAATGCTGCAGAGGGGCATTTCTTCCTTCACTCATGACTGCTGTTCTGTGCCAGCTATAGTGGTTCTCAACACTCAGTTGAAGGGGACAAATAAGCAGGCTGGTAGCAGGGCCTGAGTGAGGGAAGATATCAGCGTCTTAAGGGCCTAACTGGCTCCTACTACTTCAGCTGACTGCCTGGTCTCCTCAAGTGGGTTCAGGGAAGCAGCAGGAAACAGGAAGCTCCCTGAGAAGCTGGTGTTAATCAGTCCAGGCTCCTGGGGGTGTTAGTGAGGTACATAAGAGACTCCTCCTCCTCTCTCCCTGCAGCTCCTGCTGCTTTCCGTTATTCCCTCTCACCTTTTCTCCTGCCTGCCTGTTATGTCTCTTGTGCCCTCCTTCCTCCAGGACAGCACTCTACCATCTCTGTGCACCTAGAGCAGAGAGAATACATATGCACCAGCTGCAGACACAATTTTCTACACTCTGGGTCCTAGTGGCGCCCACCCACAGTCTGGCACCTGAGGCGGCTGCCTCAGGTCGCCTCATGGTAAGGCCAGCCCTGGGCAGAATGACACACTAATAGCTAAAGTTAGTTACAGGTGGGGAATTGGTAGGAAAGGAACAACAGTAAGATTGTCTTATATAAACTGGTCATAAAAGAAGATTCATCTGGGTTTACATGGAGAGGCCAGAGAGAGAGGCTCCTGTCTCTGGATTACCCTAAGCCACCATCAAAACTGGCTTTCAGAAAAAAAGAGGAGAAGCACATGAGCTTACCAGGTCACATATATCATGGGAAGGGAACTGTGCCTCCTAACTATTCAGCTTTGATACAGGAGATGCCATTTAAAAATGCACCGTAGCTGACTATCACAGTATTTGTGGTATTTCCCATTCTAAGTATGGAAAATACTGTATGTTCTGTAGTAAAAGTAAATAACATTGTGATACATTTTCTTTCTTAAAATGATTTCCATCTTATTTAAAAAATATTTGGCTAAGGAAGAATATTAGAGATTTAGCAATACTTACATGAAGCCTGAAGTTTTGAACATTAGTTAATAGTAACATCTTACAAAACTGTAAACTTGGTGTCTTTTGGTGCTGATTTTGGACCAACACAGTAACCAAGGGGATAGTGACAGAGAATTTGGGCCTTTTAAAAAAAAAATATATGGACAGTGAAACCAGAGTTCATTGCTGCTATATTAAAATGTGTAGCCATTTCTTGTAGCTCCTGTTCAGTGGTTTGAGCATTGGCCTGCTAAACCCAAGGTTATGAGTTCAATTCTTGAGGGGGCCATTTGGGGCAAAAATATGTCTGGGGATTGGTCCTGCTTTGAGCAGGGGGTTGGACTAGATGACCTCCTGAGGTCTCTTCCAACCCTGATATTCTATGATTGTCCTGACTGGGACATCAACTGTTATTTCATCAATTTCGGTATTTGGGGTCCCAGCTTCTCTTCTGACCCTTCAAGAGCTTTTCCCAATACAACAGATAAAGCTATTGGTGAATTAGATGCTATTAATTTTCTTTACAAAATAGTTAGTCTTGGAACCTTCTGGTAAATCTAATGGCCAGATTCTTTGGTCTGGCTAAACTGTGCTTAGTACAGAACCACAAAGCTGAGGGGGAGAAAGGTGAGTTCCTGCCACTGTTGCAGCTATCCAGTCTTGGGACCACTTCAGCCACTGGTGGAACTTAGAGCAGCCTTAAGACTGCTATCAGTTGTGCCTGGCTGCCTATGACCCTTAAAGGCTAATGTGGGCAGCTGGGGAAAACTGAAGTGCAGAAATACTAAAGCCATGCTCTTTCTTCTCTGGTCATCCCACCTTCACAAGGGGCTAGGAAAGGGAAGTAACATAAAGCCACTAAAATGACCCAAAAATTATTCTTATGCAGGACAGGTCTGACTCCCAAGATCTGTGGGAGTGAGGGATCATCTTTCAGGATAGGTTGTAGATCTTTAATGATTCGCTGGAGAGGTTTTAGTTGGGGGCTGAAGGTGACTGCTAGTGGTGTTCTGTTATTTTCTTAGTTGGGTCTGTCCTGTAGTAGGTGACTTCTGGGTACTCTTCTGGCTATGTCAATCTGTTTTTTCAGATTTTTTTTCAGAAAGATGATCCCTCACTCTCACAGATCTTGGGCGACAGACCAGTCCTCGCTTACACACAGCCCCCCAATCTGAAGCAAATAGTCCCCAGCAACCACATACCACAAAACAAAAACACTAACCCACGAACCTATCCTTGCAACAAAGCCTCATATCTATTCAAGTGACATCATCATAGGACCTAATTACATCAGCAAAGCCATCAGGGGCTCATTCACCTGCACATCTACCAATGTGATATATGCCATCATGTGCCAGCAATGTACATGTACATTGGCCAAACCAGACAGTCTCTACGCAAAAGAATAAATGGACACAAATCTGACAGCAGGAATCATAACATTCAAAAACCAGTAGGAGAGCACTTCAACCTCTCTGGTCACTCAGTAATAGACTTAAAGGTGGCAATTTGGCAACAGAAAAGCTTCAAAAACAGACCTCAAAGAGAAACTGCTGAACTTGAATTAATATGCAAACTAGATACCATTAATTTAGGCATGAATAGAGACTAGGAATGGCTGAGTCATTGAATCTATTTCCCCATGTTAAGTACCCTCACACCTCTTGTGAACTGTCTGAAATGGGCCATCTTGATTATCGCTACAAAAGTTTTTTTTGTCCTGCTGATTATAACTCATCTTAATTAATTAGATGTTGGTATGGCTACTCCCACCTTTTCATGTTTTGTATGTATATATATTGTCTCACTATCGGTAGCGTAGCTGGGGGGGGAGCAGTGGAGCAGCTGCTCCCTCACTCAGCACGTTCCCTCAAGGTGGAGCCTTTTTAATTTTTACACTCACGTGGGGACGACGTTGCTGGCTGAGACCTTGTGTTCTGGAATCGCCTCCTTGTTCGCGCCTGTCAGCTTGCGGCGCAGTGAGCAAGCCTGTCCCTTTAAACCGGGCAGGAGGGGGAGTTCCCATGGTGCCTAGCAGCGGGCGCCTTGGATTTTAAATCCTAGCGGCCGGTGGTGAGAGCGGGGTGAGGTCAGCGCAGGGCGGGGCTCAGGAGCCGCGGGCAGGGGCAGGATCACGAGCGCGGTGGCCGGGAAGGGGTTGTGAAGCTGCTGGGCGCAATGGAGCCCAGGAGGGCAGCTGGGGCTGGGGCTGGGGCTGGGGCCGGGGCACTCACTGACAGCAGCTCAGGAAGTGGAGCAATGTGGCCCCAGCCTGCTCCACTCCACCAGCTCCCAGCCATGGCACTCCACTTCCCGCTGCCAGTGACTGCAGTGTGTGGGGAAGTTGGGGAAAGGATGCCCCCCGCACTCACCTGCAGCGGGAAGCAGAGCAACGCAGCCCCAGCCTATTCCGCTTCCCTTGTTCCTGCCTCTACCCTAGCCGTGTTGGTGGGGGGAAGGGAAAGGGGGTTAGGAAAAAAGGTTCCCCACCCCCACTCACCGGTGGCGGGAAGCAGAGAAACGCAGCCCCAGCCTGCTCCGCTTCCCTTGCCTGGGCCCCAGCCGCGTCACTGGGTAGGGGTGGGGATGGGGGGGGAATTGGGGAAACGTCCCTCCACACACACACACTCACCTGCAGTGGCGGGAAGTGGAGCAGCCCAGCCCCAGCCCGCTCCACTCTGCCAGCTCCCAGCCACAGTGCTCCGCTTCCCACCACCGGTGAGTGCGGGGAGGTTGGGGAAAGGACATCCCCCTGCATTCACCAGCGGCGGGAAGCGGAGTGACGTGGCCCCATCCCATTCTGCTTCCCTTGCCCCTGCCCCTACCCCAGCCGTGTTGCTGCGGGGCTGGGGAAAGGTCCCCCCTCCCCTGCACATACCAGTGGCGGGAAGCAGAGCGCGGCGGCTGGGAGCTGGTGGAGTAGAGCTGGCTGGGGCCAGGCTGCTCCGCTGCTGCTACTGCCAGTGAGTGCAGGGGAGATCCCTTCCCCAAAGCTCCCTCCCCTGAGCGACACGGCTGGGACTGGGGCGAGGGAAGCGGAGTGGGCTGCTCCCTGTCTCCCGCTAATCCCTTGGGCCACTCTGGGCCTGTGGGCCCCCAAAAGTGCCCCCCACAGTTCCTGCCTCCCAGATCCTCTGGGTTTTTGGCGGTGGGACCTTCAGTGCTGCCGAAGAAACCTGGAGTGAGTGAAGGGCCTGCCACCGAAGACCCGGAGCGCTGCCAAGTGAGTAAAAGCGCTGCAGTGGGTGGCACCTTTTTTTTTTTTATTGCTCCCCCTACTCCCTCCACCTGGCTACTCTGCTGCTTACTATGTTCCATTCTATGCATCTGATGACGTGGGCTGTAGCTCAGAAAGCTTATGCTCAAATGAATTTGTTAGTCTCTAAGGTGCCACAAGTACTCCTGTTCTTTTTGTGGATACAGACTAACACGACTGCTACTCTGCAACCTGTCATTAACCACAATATCATCCTTCCTCTGATGCTGGGACATAATTCAATGTGGACCAAAGCCACTTTAATACTGACATGAGAAGGAGGAGGAGAATATACAATTAGGTCAGACTTTTAAGTACACTATGGAATTTCTCATTGAAATTCTTTTCTATTACTAGAATTACGAATGTAATTTTGTCCAAAGCCACTGAATTGGCAGCCTCTACTAAATGAAAAAGTATTTATTACCTCTCATGTATTTCTACCTCAACAGCAGCAGATATCAGCCTCTGCTAGTTTAAAGTGTAGTTGTACTCAATAAACTCAAACTGTGACAGGTTCCCCCCAGGGTGCCACCTGGAACTGGGATATCACTGAGCCCTCTGATCTACTAGCCTGGGCTCCCTCTCACACCGTGCTGCTGTGACAAGCTGCAAAGCCCCCAGCCTGCACTTTCACCAGCATTCACACAGGTAGGGACACACCCAGCTGCAGTTACATGCAGGCTCTCTAACCACCAGCCTCCCAGCCTAGGGCCCCAAAGCAGTACCGTCCTGCCCTGCTGGGGTCAAATCTGACCAGTATATGGGTTTGATACATGGTCTACCTGTCCCTCAATGTGAAGAGAACAATACACACTTCTGGTAACCAAGAAGAGATTTTCCCCAAGCACTCCAGTCAAAGCTCACTGGTTTGGATTAAAACATAAAATATATTTAACTACAAAAGATAGATTTTAAGTGATTATAAGTGATAGTAAACAGATCAAAGCAGATTACCTTGTAAATAAACAACACGTAAACTAAGTCAAAGATACTAAAAGTTAGGATATGAATTAGCAGATTCTCATCCTGAGAAATTATACAAGCAGGATGCAGATTCTTAAGGGACAAACTGCACTTGCTTTACATCTTGGAATCTCTAGGTCTTTCATACACAGGACAGAAATCTGTTTAGCTTGGGTCTAGTACTTCCCCCAGTTCAGTCTTTGTTCCTCAGGTGTTTCCAGGTGTCTGCTTGTGTGGGGAGTGAAGAACCACAGATGATGTCACTCCCTGCCTTAGATAGCTTTAGCAGATGGCAGGAAAAGATGGTTACTCTCCTTTGTAACTGTTGTTCTTCAAGATGTGTTGCTCATATCCATTCCAGGTAGGTGTGTGCGCGCCGCGTGCACATTCGTCGGAAGATTTTTACCCTAGCAACACTTGGTGGATCTGCTGGGCGCCCCCTGGAGTGGCGCCGCTATGGCGCCGGATATATACCCCTGCCGACCCAGCCACCCTTCAGTTCCTTCTTGCCGGCTACTCCGACAAAGGGGAAGGAGGGTGGGTTTGGAATGGATATGAGCAACACATCTCGAAGAACAACAGTTACAAAGGTGAGTAACCGTCTTTTCTTCTTCAAGTGCTTGCTCATATCCATTCCAGTTAGGTGAATCCCAAGCCTTACGTAGGCGGCGGGGTTGGAGTGAGATGTGGCAGAATGAAAACTGCTGAGCCAGAGGCTACAGCATCTCTTGACTGTTGAACCAGAGCATAATGCGAAGCAAGGGTATGGATCGAGGACCATGGAGCTGCGCAACAGATCTCGTGGGTTGGTACATGAGCCAGCAAGGCGGCAGATGAAGCCTGAGCCCTGGTAGAATGCATGGTGATGTGGCTTGGGGAAATATGAGCCAAATCATAGCAAGTGCGGATGCACGCCATCACCCAAGATGAGATCCTCTGAGAGGAAACAGGTAGGCCTTCCCTTCGGTCTGCTACCGCGACAGAGAGTTGGGGCATTTTACGAAATGGTTCTGTCCGCGCAATATAAATGCGAGCGCTCTACAGACGTCCAGGGAGTGCAATTGTTGCTCCCATTGCGTTGAGTGTGGGTAACATGAAAGGCCGAAACCACCTTAGGGAGGAAAGCCGGGTGTGGTCGTAACTGCACCTTGTCTTTGTGAAACACAGTGTACGGTGGAACCACCGTAAGAGCCCTGAGCTCGGAGAGTCGTCTGGCCGATGTAACGGCTACGAGGAAAGCTGTCTTCCAAGACAGGTATAGCAGTGAGCAGGTCGCTAATGGCTCGAATGGGGGAGACATAAGTCTAGTTAAAACTAGGTTGAGGTCCCCGGTTGGGGCTGGGCGGCGTACTTGAGGGTGTAAGCGCTCCAAGCCCTTGAGAGACCTCGAACCCATAGAGTGTGAGAACACGGAATGACGACCTTAGCCTGGGAGGAAGGTAGAGATGGCTGCCAAGTGTACCCTCAGTGATGACACCGCTAGGTCCTGCTGTTGAAGGCCAGAGGTAGGCCAAATAGAGGGGATCGAGACCTCAGCAGGAGTAAGATCAAGCGTTTCACACCTGTAGGAGAAACGCTTCCACTCGGCCAGGTACGTTGACCAGGTGGAAGGCTTCCTGCCACCCCGGTTTAATCACGCAGCAGCCACACCGTGAGGTGAAGAGACTGCAGGTCCGGGTGACGAAGCCTGTTGTGGCTCTGAGTTATAAAGTCTGGGTGGAGTGACAGGGTAATTAGGTTGGTTATTGACAGATCGAGCAACGTGGTGTATCAGTGCTGCCTGGACCACGCTGGAGTGATCATGATGATGCGCGCTCTGCCCCTGCAGAGTTTGAGCAGGACCTAATGAACCAGCGGGAACAGTGGGAAGGCATAAAGGAGTTGGCCCTTCTACGGCATCAGGAATATGTCCGAGATCGATCCCGAGGAGAGACCTTGGAAGGAGCAGAACATCTGGCATTTCCTGATCTCGCAGTAAGCGAACAGGTCTATGTGGGGAAAAGTCTCCACTTCTGGAAAACAGAATGCATCACATCGGGGCAGAGCGACCACTCGTGAGACAGGAAAGACCTGCTGAGTCGAAGCGCCAAGGTGTTCCGAACGCCTGGGAGAAAGGACGCTACCAGATTCATCGAGTAGGCCATGCAAAAGTCCCAGAGATGGATGGCCTCCTGACAAAAGGGGGAGGACCATGTCCCTCCCTGGTTGTTTATGTAGCACATGGCCGTTATGTTGGCTGTAAACACTGAGACACCATGGCCTCGCAGCTGCTGCTGGAACTCCTGGCACGCCAGGCGGACTGCTCTCATTTTTGGGCATTGATGTGGAATGCCAGCTCCCGAGAAGACCAAAGGCCTTAAGCTCGAAGGTGACTGAGATGAGCACCCGAGCCGAGAGATGACGCGTCCGTCGTCAGGGGCAGTGAGGGCTGGGGCCGATGGAACGGCATTCCTGCCCACACCAGGGAGGGAGTTAGCCACCATTCTAGGGAGCCTAGGGTGCTCGAGGGAACGGTGACTATCATGACCATTGGGTCCGTGTCCGAGCGGTACGCCGAGGTGAGCCAGACTTGGAGAGGACGGAGGCGGAGCTTGGCATGTTTGGTTACAAACTTGCAGGCAGCTATGGACCCAGGAGACCGAGACAAGTGTGAGCCGAGGTCGTTGGGAAAGTCTGCTGACCTTGGATGATTGTTGCCATCGCTGAAACCGTGGCTGTGGTAAGCAGGCTCCGGCTAGGTCGGAGACCAGGATAGCCCCTAGGAAGTCCAACCTCTGCGTGGGAACCAGAGTGGATTGCTCTATAGTAATCATCAGGCCTAGACGTGTGAATAGGTCCGTGATGATGCCCACGTGCTGAGTGATTTGTGTCTCGGAGTCTCCTCGGATAAGCCAATCGGCCAGATATGGAAAAACGCATATCTGACATCGGCGAAGGTAGGTGGCGACTACGGCCATACACTTGGACAATACCCGTGGGGCTGTAGAAAGCCCAAACAGCAGGACCATAAACCAGAAGTATTGACGGTTGGCTAGAAAGCGGAGGTAACTCCTGTGCGGAGGGAAGATGGCGATGTGAAAGTACGTATCCTTCATATCGAGGTTGGCATACCAGTCCCAGGATCCAAGGATGGGATAATGGTTCCCAGGGATACCATGCGGAACTTCAACCTTATCATAAACTGGTTGAGTCCTCGCAGGTCTAGGAAGGTCTGAGACCTCCGTTCGAGTGGGGGACTAGGGCATAACGGGAGTAAAACTCCTTACCCCTTTCGTCCATCGGCGTCTGCACCTCTTGTAAGAGGAATTGCTCGTGAGGGGGTCCCCGAAGGGGGACAGGGTTGGAACAAATTGGAGGTGGTACCCATGCTCCACCATGCGCAGGACCCAGCGATCTGAAGTTAACTGGGGCCACGCCAGGAAAAAGTAGGAGTGGGATCCCGGCCTATGACTGGTACACCGCCCTTGGGCGCATCTTGGAAGGTTCGTCTTTGGTCCCGGTGGTGATTGCGAGGGACCTTGACCTTGGCCCTCTAGGGGTCCTGACGTTTGTCTGCGACCATCTCGGCCACGCCATCTGCCAAAGTCCTGTCTCTGGCTAGGCACAGAGTACGGCGGGGTGGCCGGGGACGGAAAGGCCTGCGTTTGCTGAGAGAGCGCATTAGGACCCTGTTGTCCTTCAGGCTTTGCAGCCTGGGGCTGTCTTTGCCGCGAAGAGGCCTTTACCATCAAATGGTAAGTCCTGAATGGCATACTGCAGCTCCGGCCGGAGGTTTGAAACCTGAAGCCATGAGATGCGCCTCATGGCAACACCCCGAGGCCAGAGTCCTGGCTGCTGAGTCTGCTGCGTCCAATGAGGCCTGGAGGGACGCTCTGGGCACCTTTTTCCCTTCCTCCAAGAGGGCAGCAAACTCTTGGCGGGAGTTTTGAGGGAGAAACTCCATAAACTAAACTACCACCACCCAGGTGTTATAATTATAGCGGCTAAGCAAGGCTTGTTGCTTTGCCACTCAGAGCTGTAAGGCCTCTGCAGAGTACACCTGGTGGCCGAGTAGGTTCATTCGCCTAGCCTCCTTCGATTTCGGGGCTGGCGCCTGCTGGCCATGCCATTCTCTCTCCTTAACGGACTGAACGACTAGTGAGCAGAGAGGATGGACAGACAAGTAGTCGTACCCCTTAGAGGGCACCATACCAGGTCCTCTACCTCTGGGACCTCCTCTACCTGGAAGTCCATATGGCGTGGTACCCTCCTTAGAAGGTCCTGAGGGGCTCTCAGGTTGTTGGTGGGCACATCAGAATCGCGGTCCTGAGCATAAGATCTGCCCACGTGGGATGACACGGATGCGTGTCTGGATGGCCATGGAGGTGCTAAAAAAGCATGGGCAGAGTCTCTGACTCTATCTGACCTTGCCCAACTCGGCACCAGGGACCGGTACTGGGAGGCGTACCGGTACCAGGAACGAGATCCAGACCTGCAACCAGAGCGGTGCCAGGAGGTCGACCGAGATCTCGAGGCTCGAGGTCGGGAGAGGCTACGGGAGTCATGGTACCTGTAGCGGTGCTGGGAGTTGGAACGGTGCCGATAGTAGCGGGTCGGCGAATGGGATATCGACCGGTGCAGCGAGTGCGACCGGTACAGAGGAGGAGAACAGCACCGGGAGTGCAAGTGGTGTCGGGTGTGCCGACGGGACCTGGAGCATCTGCAGGACTGTGATCATGAACGGTGCTGCTCTGCTGTGCTGACAGAGGATGGTCATATCAAGGGAGGCTTGCCAAGAGACTGTATTACCCGAACCGGAGGTGCCGGGGTCAGGCAGCATCGACTCTGTCATGGCAATGAGATCCCTCGCCATTGGGAATGTCTCTGGTGTGGAGGGAACAGTAGGCTCAACCACAGTGCATACTGGGGAGCTGTCAGGCACCGGATTCGAGGGCTCCCGTGGGACTGGGATCAACGGTACCAACGTCGTCAGAGCCTCGGCAGGTGTCGGTGCTGGGCGATCCAACTTAGACGAGCTCTCTGGCTGCGGTGCAGTTGGCACGGAAGCAGCAGGAGCAGGGAGCTCAACCACAGCGCGTGCCGGGGAGCCGTCAGGCACTGGATTCGACGGCCCTCGTGGGACCAGGATCGATGGCGCCGACGTCGTTGGTGCCTCGGCAGGTGTCAGTGCCGGGCGATCTGACTTAGACGAGCTCTCTGGCTGCAGTGCAGTTGGCACGGAAGCAGCAGGAGCAGGGAGCTCAACCACGGCGCATGCCGGGGAGCAGTCAGGCACTGGATTCGACGGCCCCGTGGGACTGGAACCGACGGTGCAGACGTTGTCAGTGCCTCTGCAGGCGTCGGTGCCAGGCGATCCGACTTAGACGAGCTCTCTGGCTGCGGTGCAGTTGGCACGGAAGCAGCAGGAGCAGGGAGCTCAACCACGGCGCGTGCCGGGGAGCCGTCAGGCACCAGCAGGAGTCGTAGGCTTTCTCGACCTCGGAGAGAGGGAGTGGTGCCGAGTCGACTTCGGTGCCGGCGATGGCCGGTGCCGAAATGCCCTGGCAGTACTGGCGGGGTCCGGTGCCGAGGAGGCACTTCCGCCCACCGCTTGATCATCGCTCGGTGCCAAAGGCGGAGGGGTAAGTGAAAGTCCGGCTCCTTTTTGTTCTCGGCTTAAAGGCCTTGCAAATGGGGCACTTAGCTGTCAAGTGTGATTCCCCAAGGCACTTCAAACAGGAGTCGTACGGATCTCCCATTGGCATCGGCTTGTGGCAGGCCGAGCCCGTTTTAAAACCTGGTGAGCCGGGCATGGGCTCTGGCACTGGGTGAGGGGAAGGGGCTACTTCCCGAACCCCGTTAACTATTACTAAACTAACTATGTTAGTAAAGAAAAAACGTATAACTATACAAATATATATATATAAAAGGATTATAACTACATAACTATATACACGAGAACTACGAGTAGCTAGGGAAGTGGAGGTCAGCTAAGCCACGCTCCACTGTTCCAACGACCGACACGGGCGGTAAGAAGGAACTGAAGGGTGGCTGGGTTGGCAGGGGTATGTATCCGGCACCATAGCAGTGCCACTCCAGGGGGCGCCCAGCCGACCCACCGAGTGTTGCTAGGGTAAAAATCTTCCGACGAACGTGCACGAGGCGCGTGCACACCTAACTGGAATGGATATGAGCAAGCACTCGAAGAAGAACTCTTTGTTTCAAAATGTGGTTCTGTCAAGGCAGAAGAGAAAGGAAAACAGTAAAAGGCAGCACTGGTGGCTGAAGAAATATGATCTTTGCATACAAAAGATACGCCAAATTGAGGGGACAAGCACCTGCAAAGATTTGCAGCTGGCTTGGGAGCATGTGTGGGAGGAGAGAGACTCATTAGCAAGACTCATACCGATCATGAGTTCATTTTCATATTTATTAGGCAAATAATTTTAATACCTCCAAACGAAGATTACAAGTTTTGCATTTTTTTCAATTAAGATTAACCACATTTTAAACATGGTAGATGCTGCCATCTAATGGTGTTTGGATGTTGAACAAAAGCTGGAGTAATCATGTAAACACCAAGTAAATAAAACAACTTCACTTAAAAAGTATTAGTTCTTTTTTCCACTTAGAAGAAATATAAAGTTGACATTTTTGATACAAATACCTTAATGTGTCCTGCAGTGTCTGTGAGGTTAACCAACCAGTGGAACAATTTACCAAGGAATGTGTTGGATTTTCTGTTACTTGAAGTCTTTAAATCAGAACTGGCTGTCTTTCTAACATATATCCTCTAGCTCAATTGGAAGTTATGCACTTGATTCAGGAATTACTGGATGAATTCTATAACCTATAATATTCAGAATGTGAGGCTAGACCGTCACAAGTGTCCTTTCTAGCCTTAAAATCTATGAGCCTATGAATCCACTGATCTTTTCTTGCTGTTTGTTATTTTTAATTCTTTATTCTGTCACCTTTAATAAATCAGTCAGGAGAAAACTGCTGCATCTATCATGCTTTCAGGCTGGCATTTTCAAAAGATTGTAAAGGAGAGATATACCCAAGTCTCTTTGAATTTCAATGTAATTTGGGCACCTAGCTCCCCTAATGCTCTTTACAAAATCCACCTTTAGATAGTAAGCAAATATTTTAAACAAGGAGGCAAAGTCATCAGTGGGGGGGAGGGCTGCATGGGATGTAATTCAGGGCAAAATTTAGCTTAATATCAGTGTACTTGGAGGTTACACCACTGACATACTGTTATAAGTATTTCCTTTAATAAAGACTTGCATAGAAAGTTACCTGAGGTTATATGGAAGTTCCAAATACTTCTGCGCTGCTGTCAGAGCTGGGCAGTCATAGAATGGCAGCTGCTGGCTGAGCACCCAGCCCTGAAGGCAGTTCTGTTGCCAACAGCAATGTAGAAGTAAGCGTGGCATGGTGTGGGGTGGGGGGAATCATCACAGCCTGAAAAAAAAAGTTTTGAGAACTCCTGGTGAAGTGATTGTACTCCTTCTCTAATAAAATGAAAGACAGAAATAGGGGATAGGATAGATTCTGACAAAATAGAAAAAGACACCTAGACATCTGAGCTTTTAAATAGAAAATCTTAAGATTCTCTTATCAATAATTTTATGGCAACCATCTTACTTCAGCTAACTAGCTTTATCACAACAAAGCATTCAAAGCAATGTTGATACGTACAGCCTACAAGTAAACAAGCTTATTGTGACGGTACCTCCCAAGGGGCTTTGTGGAAATGTGTCTGGAATGCGTTTTGTGGAGGTGAGCTTGAAGTGTGTTTTGTGCTACACGTGCCATGTGGCATATAAGAACATAAGAACGGCCGTACCGGGTCAGACCAAAGGCCCATCTAGCCCAGTATCTGTCTACCGAAAGTGGCCAATGCCAGGTGCCCCAGAGGGAGTGAGGCTAACAGGCAATGATCAAGTGATCTCTCTCCTGTCATCCATCTCCATCCTCTGATGGACAGAGGCTAGGGACACCAGTCCGCCATTTATGGACTTAGCCACCATGAATTTATCCAGTTCCCTCTTAAACGTTGTTATAGTCCCAGCCTTCACAACCTCCTCAGGTACGGAGTTCCACAAGTTGACTGTGCACTGCATGAAGAAGAACTTCCTTTTATTTGTTTTAAACCTGCTACCTATTAATTTCATTTGGTGACCGCTAGTTCTTGTATTATGGGAATAAGTAAATAACTTTTCCTTATCCACTTTCTCTACATCACTCATGATTTTATATACCTCTAGCATATCCCCCCTTAGTCTCCTCTTTTCCAAGCTGAAGAGACCTAGCCTTTTTAATCTTTCCTCATATGGGACCCTCTCCAAACCCCTAATCATTTTGGTTGCCCTTTTCTGAACCTTTTCTAGTGCCAGAATATCTTTTTTGAGGTGAGGAGACCATATCTGTACACAGTATTAGAGATGTGGACGTACCATGGATTTATATAAGGGCAATAATATATTCTCAGTCTTATTCCCTATCCCCTTTTTAATGATTCCTAACATCTTGTTTGCTTTTTTGACCGCCTCTGCACACTGCATGGACATCTTCAGAGAACTACCCACGATGACGCCAAGATTTTTTTCCTGACTCATTGTAGCTATATTAATTCCTACCCTTTGTTCCCTGTTTTTAGCCACTTCTCAATCCATGAAAGGACCTTCCTTTTTATCCCATGACAGCTTAATTTATGTAAGAGCTTTTGGTGAGGGACCTTGTCAAAGGCTTTCTGGAAATCTAAGTATACTAAGTCCACTGGATCCCCCTTGTCCACATGTTTGTTGACCCCTTCAAAGAACTCTAATAGATTAGTAAGACACAATTTCCCTTTACAGAAATCATGTTGACTATTGCTCAACAGTTTATGTTTTTCTACGTGTCTGACAATTTTATTCTTACCTATTGTTTCGACTAATTTGCCCGGTACCTATGTTAGACTTACCAGTCTGTAATTGCCGGGATCACCTCTAGAGCCCTTTTTAAATATTGGCGTTACATTAGCTAACTTCCAGTCATTGGGTACCAAAGCCGATTTAAAGGACAGGTTACAAACCTTAGTTAAAAGTTCCGCAACTTCATATTTGAGTTCTTTCAGAACTCTTGGGTGAATGCCCTCTGATCCCGGTGACTTGTTAATGTTGAGTTTATCAATTAATTCCAAAACCTCCTCTAATGACACTTCAATCTGTGACAGTTCCTCAGATTTGTCACCTACAAAAGCCAGTTCAGGTTTGGGAATCTCCCTAACATCCTCAGCCATGAAGACTGAAGCAAAGAATCCATTTAGTTTCTCCGCAATGACTTTATCATCTTTAAGCACACCTTTTGTATTTCGATCGTCAAGGGGCCCCACTGGTTGTTTAGCAAGCTTCCTGCTTCTGATGTACTTAAAAAACATTTTATTACCTTTGGAGTCTTTGGCTAGCCATTCTTCAAACTCCTCTTTGGCTTTTCTTATTACACTCTTGCACTTAAGCTGGCAGTGTTTGTATTCCTTTCTATTTGCCTCACTAGGATTTGACTTCCACTTCGTAAAGGAAGTCTTTTTATCTCTCACTGCTTCTTTTACATGGTTGTTAAGCCACGGTGGCTCTTTTTTAGTTCTTTTACTGTGTTTCTTAATTTGTGGTATACATTGAAGTTGGGCCTCTATTATGGTGTCTTTAAAAAGGGCCCATGCAACTTGCAGGGATTTCACTTTAGTCACTGTACCTTTTAACTTTTGTTTAACTAACCCCCTCATTTTTGTATAGTTCCCCCTTTTGAAATTAAATGCCACAGTGTTGGGCTGTTGAGGTGTTCTTCCCATCACAGGGATGTTGAATGTTATTATATTATGGTCACTATTTCCAAGCGGTCCTGCTATAGTTACCTCTTGGACCAGCTCCTGCGCTCCACTCAGGATTAAATCTAGAGTTGCCTCTCCCCTTGTGGGTTCCCGTACCAGCTGCTTCATAAAGCAGTCATTTAAAGTATCGAGAAATTTAATCTCTGCATTTCGTCCTGAAGTGAAATGTTCCCAGTCAATATGGGGATAATTGAAATCCTCCACTATAATTGGGTTCTTAATTTTGATAGCCTCTTTAATTTCCCTTAGCATTTCATCATCACTATTAGTGTCCTGGTCAGGTGGTCGATAATAGATCCCTAATGTTATATTTTTATTAGAGCATGAAATTTCTATCCATAGCAATTCTATGGAACATGTGGATTCGCTTAAGATTTTTACTTCATTTGAATTTACATTTTCTTTCACATATAGTGCCACTCCCTCCCCCCGCACGACCTGTTCTGTCCTTCTGATATATTTTGTACCCTGGAATGATTGTGTCCCATTGATTGCTCTCAGTCCACCAGGTTTCTGTGATGCCTATTATATCAATATCCTCCTTTATCACAAGGCACTCTAGTTCACCCATCTTATTATTTAGACTTCTAGCATTTGAGTACAAGCACTTTAAAAACTTGTCCTTGTTTATTTGTCTGCCCTTTTCTGATGTGCCAGATTCTTTTTTATGTGACTGTTTATCATCTGATCCGGTCCTTACATTATCCTCTTCCGTCCTCTGTTCCTGACTATAACCTGGAGATTCTCTATCATCAGACTCTACCCTAAGAGAAGTCTGTGTCCAATCCACATGCTCCTCTGCAGCAGTCGGCTTTCCCCCATCTCCTAGTTTAAAAACTGCTCTACAACCTTTTTAATGTTTAGTGCCAGCAGCCTGGTTCCACTTTGGTTTAGGTGGAGCCCATCTCTCCTGTACAGGGTCCTCCCATCCCCAAAGTTTCCCCAGTTCCTAATGAACGTAAACCCCTCCTCTCTACACCATCGTCTCATCCACGCATTGAGACTCTGAAGCTCTGCCTGCCTACCTGACCCTGCACGTGGAACTGGGAGCATTTCTGAGAATGCCACCATAGAGGTCCTGGATTTCAGTCTCTTCCCTAGCAACTTAAATTTGGCTTCCAGGACATCTCTCCTACCCTTCCCTATGTCATTGGTACCTACATGTACCACGACCACCGGCTCCTCCCCAGCACTGCACATAAGTCTGTCTAGATGCCTCGAGAGATCTGCAACCTTCGCACCAGGCAGGCAAGTCACCATACGGTTCTCCCGATCATCACAAACCCAGCTATCTACGTTTCTAATGATCGAATCTCCCATTACTAACACCTGCCTTTTCCTAGCAACTGGAGTTCCCTCCCCCGGAGAGGTAATCTCAGTGTGAGAGGTAACCCCAGCACCATCTGGAAGGAGGGTCCCAACTATGGGAAGGTTTCCCTCTGCTCCCATTGACTGCTCTGCTTCCCTGGGCCTTTCTTCCTCCTCAACAGCACAGAGGCTGTCTGAGCTGAGGTGGACAATTCTACAGTGTCCCGGAAAGCCTCATCAACATACCTCTCTGCCTGTCTTAGCTCCTCCAGTTCTGCCACTCTGGCCTCCAAAGTCCATACGTGGTCTCTGAGGGCTAAGAGCTCCTTGCACTGACTGCACACATACGCCACCCACCCACAGGGCAGGTAATCATACATGCTACACTCAGTGCAATAAACTGGATAGCCCCCACTCTGCTGCTGGGCTTCTGCCTGCATTGTCTCCTAATTAATAAAAGGGTGGGTTTAAAGAAAGGGGTTTTGGAATATGGTTTGGAGTATAGTTTTTAAGGGGTCTACAGGGGAACAGGTAAGACCGACAAGGGACCTCCCCCTCCCTTCCCAACTCCCTTGCGAAACTCCCTGTTAGCAGCCTCTGGTCGCTTGTGCACGGCTTTATAAAGCCCTGGCCTGAGTGAATGCCTGCCCACTGATTAAGGCTCAGCCAATTACCAGAGGCTTCGAGCTTTCAAACCTTCCTTTGAAGCTCACGGCCTCCAACTGCCAGCCACAGCACATGGTCCTTCAAACAACCAAACAAACAAATGAACAAACAGACTGACAAACACAAGCTCAGCACACAGCAAGTAACCCCCAAACACAAACACACACACACACACACTACAGACAGTCACTTACCCCACAGATGCTGTATTTGCTCCTCCTTCACCTGGAGAACTCCCTTGTGAAACTCCCTGTTATCTCCATAAAGGTTATGATCCACTGAATGTATTAATCCTATTTGTATGCATGTATCATTTTTGTATTCGAAGTTATGAATGTTGGCTGTGTACTGGCTTAATTTCTAAATAACCTTATTAGAGCATTGGTCAGTTCCTGGAGAAAGGAATGTTGAAATTAAGTACCTAATCAAGAAACACTTAAAGGACAATGGATCTTGGAATGCTCCAATCAACATAGGAAGTCTACTTGAGGACATTCAAGGTAGCATGTGAACAATGGGTGCTACCTGTAAAAACTGTAAGTCATGCATGGACATGTGACTTGCCCAGGTGACTCCTAAACTCCATCTTGGAGCTGGACTTTGCATAGAAGAGCGGAAGGGGTCTCCATGCACAAGAAAGAGTCTATTTAAACCCCTGGGAAACCCCTCTATTTTGTTTTTCAGCTGGCTAAAGAGAGAGCTTCTCCACCCCCCAGGATACTTGGAAGAAACTGGAACAAAGGGCAGTGACTGCAAGGAGTACAAGTGATTGCTGGACCCATGCTAAAAGGAGATTAGTTTTAAAGGGGAGCATTCTGGAACTGGTGAGGATCTTATCTGTATTCGATTTGGTTAGACATAGATTTGCGCATTTTATTTTATTTTGCTTGGTGACTTACTTTGTTCTGTTTGTTACTTCTTGGAACCACTTAAATCCTACTTTCTGTATTTAATAAAATCACTTTTTACTTATTAATTAAGTCAGAGTATGTATTAATACCTGGGGGAGCAAACAACTGTGCATCTCTCTCTCTCAGTGTTATAGAGGGCAAACAATTTATGAGTTTACCCTGTATAAGCTTTATACAGGGGAAAATGGATTTATTTACGTTTAGACCCCATTGGGAGTTGGGCAACTGAGTGTTAAAGACAGGAATACTTCTGTTAGCTGCTTTCAGGTAAACCTGCAGCTTTGGGGCAAGTAATTCAGACCCTGGTTCTTTGTTGGAGCAGACACAAGTGTCTGGCTCAACAAGACAGGCTGCTGGGGCCCCGAGCTGGCAGGGGTAGAAGTAGTCTTGGCACATCAGGTGGCAGCTCCCAAGAGGGTTTCTGTGATCCAACCCATCACACTTATCTCACAGCCAGTAGGGAAAAACAGCTACTCCCAAAATCTTCTGTCTAGATACACGTCTTGAATTTGCATCAGATTACCAGGTAACATTTTCTGTGACAGGTTGGTTGCAGTATGATGATGAACATAAGAACACAAGAACGGCCATACTGGGTCAGACCAAAGGTCCATCTAGCCCAGTATCTGTCAACCGAAAGTGGCAAATGCCAGGTGCCCCAGAGGGAGTGAAGCTAACAGGCAATGATCAAGTGATCTCTCTCCTGCCATCCATCTTGTTTACGAGGGGGGGTGCCGGGGCTCAACCCTCCCTGGGGAGGAGGGGAGCCACACCAGCCTCGTCTCGTCGTCTGAGGGCCTCTGCCCTCGGGATCACAGTCCACTCTGGCGGTTTGGACCCTGTGTGCTGGACCGAACAGCTACACAGTTAAATACTAGGGGCCCAGCCCTTGGTTCGGGCGGGGCACCAAACACAGTTATCAGCTCTGGCCCTTTGGAGCGGGGCAGAGCAGTGGTGAGTCAACAGGGGCCCAGCCCTTTGTTCGGGCGGGGCACCAACAAACACAATAACAGTTAGCTCTGGCCCTTTGGAGCAGGCAGAGCAGTGGCAAAGTCAAAGGGGGCCCAGCCCTTGGTTCGGGCGGGGCACCAACAAACACAGTAACAAGCAGCTCTGGCCCTGTGGAGCAGGGCAGAGCAGTGGCAAAGTCAAAGGGGGCCCAGCCCTTGGTTCAGGCGGGGCACCAACAAACACAGTTATCAGCTCTGGCCCTTTGGAGCAGGGTAGAGCAGTGGCAGCGGGAGGGGGGGAGTCTGCCACCCGGTTACGGGTGGCAGGGGGAACGCAGGCCCACCCACCCCTCTGCGTTCCAGCCCGGGGCCCTAATAGCGGCTGACGCCGCTAGTGGCGGTCAGTGGGGAAGGGGGTCCTGACCAAAACACACTGACATAGGCGCAGGGCCTTCTGCAGCCTGACTACAATCAGCTGCCCGCGGGCTACTTCCAGCCTCTCCCCTGGTTCCTACCTGGTCCGTCAGGGTGTCCAGTACCATGGGCTCCTCCCAGTCCCGGCAGGGCGGTAGGTCCGGGAATACCTCCGGGACAGCGGACCAGGTCTGGTCTAGCGGCTCCTCGGGGCCGTAGTGGGGATGGGGCAGCTCCAGCAGCTCCTGGTCGTAGCGACTGCGGGGCAGCTCCGGCAGCTCCTCGTCGCAGCGACTGTGGGGCAGTTCCCACCGGCCTCAGGCCTCAGCGGCTTCCCGGTGAGGAGGGTCAGCGGGCACGTCTGCTCGTGCTGGCAGCCGGGCCCTGACTGAGGGCTGAGGCCCGGCTTTTATCCTTCCGGGGCGCCGCCTGACCCTTTGAGGGGCGGGACTTCCTTCCAGCGGTTTCGCCCTGGGTGGTGATTGACGGGGCTCAACCCTCCCTGGGGAGGAGGGGAGCCACACCGCCTCACTACAATCTCCATCCTCTGATGAACAGAGGCTAGGGATACCATTCTTTATCCTTCCTGGCTAATAGCCTTTTATGGACTTAGCCACCATGAATTTATCCAGTTCCCTTTTAAACATTGTTATAGTCCCTCAGCCTTCACAACCTCCTCAGGTAAGGAGTTCCACAAACTGACTGTGCACTGTGTGAAGAAGAACTTCCTTTTATTTGTTTTAAACCTGCTACCTATTAAATTAATTTGGTGACCCCTAGTTCTTGTATTATGGAAATAAGTAAATAACTTTTCCTTTTCCTACATCACTCATGATTTTATATACCTCTATCATATCGCCCCTTAGTCTCCTCTTTTCCAAGCTGAAGAGGCCTAGCCTCTTTAATCTTTCCTCGTATGGGACCCTCTCCAAACCCCTAATCATTTTAGTTGCCCTTTTCTGAACCTTTTCTAGTGCTAGAATATCTTTTTTGAGGTGAGGAGACCACATCTGTACACAGTATTCGAGATGTGGGCGTACCAGGGATTTATATAAGGGCAATATTATATTCTCAGTCTTATTCTCTATCCCCTTTTTAATGATACCTAACATCCTGTTTGCTTTTTTGACCGCCTCTGCATACCGCGTGGACATCTTCAGAGAACTATCCACAATGACGCCAAGATCTTTTTCCTGAAAAATCGTATATATCACTTTTTATTTCCAAAGCACTTTAAAAACTTTAATGAATCCACACAACATCCTATAGCCTTCTCCCCTGCCCCTATGTCCCCCCTCACACACACCTTTTCTAACAAATTGGGATACAGATGGGTTAAGGGCAAATTTTCAAATCTAGATGCCTAAAGCGAGGCACCTAAATAAATACAGTCTGATCTTCAAAATGTTCTGAGCACCAATAACTCTCTGAAATGAGTGGAAGATGCATGTGTTCTGCAATCTGAAAACCAGGCCACTTTTACTTAGGTGCCTAAACATAAAAATTAGGCAATACCATTCAACATATACAGTAAATTTTGCCTTTTATGTGCGATAAACCATGTTTTTTAAACAAACACAAGGTCATATAATGCTATTAACAAACATACTTGTATTACTCACAATAAATGTATACAGCCAGACTTTATCTGTGGATAGATATAACCACATTTATTGTTTTACAGTCTAATATGTTTAGATGCAACCACTGATATAACTGGTATGATCTTGTATAATAGTAAGTTGAAAACTTTACTTCGGTAGCTAAAGATAAAATTGCCATTGTTTGATTTGCAACTAATATTTAGGACTCAGTTGCGTAACTCCTGCTCATGTTGGGGAGAACTCGCAAAGGTAAAAATTCATCATTGTAAGGATTAGGCAATCATTAACTCTTAATAAAGACTATTATAATTGTTAAGTTATAGTATTATATTCTGAAATCAAAAGGTTATTTCCATTTAAGTTAATTGGCTTTGCTTGACTCTGTAATTGTCACCTGCAAGTTATCATTAGTGGCCTCAGCGACACTATCATAAGATGGAGGGAAAGAAATGGAAGATGCAGTTTGTGATTTATCTGACTGACTACTTTCCTTCTCAGATACATCTTCTTCAAAGATGCTACTGTCACATGTTCTGTGTTGGTATGAAAAAGAACCCTGTTTCATAGAACACTGAATCAAATAGGACCGGAAAGCCCTTTGGATAATAATGGCAGAAAGCTCCTCTCGTCTTCTTCTAAGGGTAGTTGTGATTGGTTTATAAGCAAGCTTGGATGGAATGGCAATCTTAAGCTTATTCTCCATCATTAGTTTGTCCATTTCCCCAGATTCTCCTAACACTCTTTTGATAAAAGCAAGCAAAATATCCCAGTAGTAGATCCTATCTCCACTAAATAAAGGAAGATCCATTGCTATAAGCTGAATTTTGTTGGGTTTTGATACACGTAAGGGTTTTTCCAAAGCATCTGCAAAGTCTGAAAGTGCAGAATACTCAATAAACTGAGTCGCCTCAGAATCAAACTTCCCCCATATTTCATAAAACATATCAAAGTCATCTTCACATAAAGGCTCTCTACTTTCCTCAGTAGCAACATTCAAGTTCTCTAAAATAACAGCTATATACAAGTTTATAACAATAAGAAATGATATAATGATATAACTTACAAAATATATAATTGCTACAGAGCTAGGTACACAAGAAGTATCGTTTGTACGTTGTATATTTAAATTTGGAGTGCGAGAGTCAGATCTTGTCCCTAAGAAATGGTTAAGAAGGTCGTGCCAGCCAGCTGACGTTGTGATCTGGAAGAGACAGAGCATGCTGCCACCGAAGGTTTGGAAGTTGAAAATGTCATCAATCTTATCATCCAAATCAGTATAGGCAAAGAAAGCCATGCCCAAAATAGCATAAATATACATGATCAGAAAAAGCAGGAGACCAATATTGAACAGAGCAGGAAGGGACATCAATAATGTAAAAAGGAGAGTTCTAATTCTTTGGGCTTGCCGTATTAGTCTGAGGATTCGGCAAACCCGCACCAAACGAACGATTCTCAACAGTGACGGAGACTTTAAAACAACATCAACTCCAACACCTTTAAAATGAAAGAAAAAGAAATGTTTTATTGTTAAATGTTCAGTGTTAAATTATCAAATCAAGAAAACTAGATATACATATGTACGTTTGATTATCTTTTATGAAATTGCCAGATGACGTCAGAAAATGTTTAACGCTTATTTCTGTGTTATAAGGGAGAATGATAATGTTCTGTCAATGCCAGCAAAACTGCTAGCGTCCTTGGCACTTAAAGAGAAAGTTACACTGTTAAAAAGGTTATATTATACCTGCAAAAGTTTAGAAACAAGCAAACAAACAAAAGACCCTTTTAAATGTTACAAAATTAAAGTTCCTAGATAAGTAACATGCATATGTTTCATTGTGCTGATAAAGGTTGTGCCTAAGACTCATGTCATTGTGCCTAAGACTCACGTGACTTGTTGAAATATACTTCTGTGTTGGATGCAAGATACCTCACTGGATGTAGTACTACAGCAATTGTTGATGTAAATATTTGCAGTTTGAAGAAATCTCTGGACAACAGTTTTAAATCTGTGTGCCTACCAAGTGCCCTTTTTTGCATCACAATGATTTTTTTTAAAGGAGGTCTAAAAGGCTTTGCCTTTTCCTTGCAGAGAAAAAAGTTTATCAAAAATGCTAAGCCTTGTCCTTCCTTTTCTGTTTGGGGGATAAGGAAAGGATCTAACATAGTCTGGTTTTGGCCAGGATATAGAACAGAATCAGTACAGTTACTGCTAATGGAAAATCTCTTACTATATATAAAGAACAAATGTCAATTGTCTCCCTTCTGGACCTCTCCATAATATTCACTATGGCTGTTGCAAGCTATTATTATCCCATCTAATTCCCATCTAAGGGAAATGACAGTGGTCCAAATAAATGCTCTCTAATTATATGAATCCTTTCTTCAGAATCACACAAAGAAGCTACCTTTGCTACCAGATTTCTCATTTGTGGAGACCCACATGGATTAATTCTCTCCCCAACTTCAATCAGTATTTACATTTAGCCAATGGGAGAAATGGGGAGACTTCATAGGCTCTAATGTCAACAATATGAAAATGACCCACATTTGTCATTTTCAACCTAGGATAACAAAATGGTCACCCTGTTTTCCCAGTGACTGGCCAACATCAGCACATGGCTCAGGTAGAGCTTATTAAAATTTAATCCCAAGCAGACAGAAGTTAACACTTCAAACAGCTAGCCATCAAGTTGCAGCTCTCTTCAGTCGACAATGCATACCCACAGAACATCAAGACAGTCCACATCTTGGCAGTTTTTCAAGCCTCCTTCCTAACACAAAGTTCTTGCCCAAAAAAAAAAAAAAAAAAAAAAAAAAAAAAAAGGATGGATGGCACTTTTTCTATCACCACCAAACAATTAGGAAGATTTTGTCCCATTCTTGCTACCATTGACCTGGTTATAAGAATACCTTCCCAACTGAATTATAGTAATGCAATTTACTTGAGCTCAAAAACATAAGCCTTGAAAAAACTGCAGTGGGTGCAGAATGCAACAGCACGCCTCACTGAGGGCACAGATTACCACCAATACAATATCCTGGTGCTTCGCTCTCTTCACTGGCTTCCCATAGAGTATCACATTAAATTTATGGACTTGGTCCTTATTTCACAGTACTGTGTGACCTGATCCCAGGATAATATGAGAGGATGTATGGTTGTGATTGGTTTATAAGCAAGCTTGGATGGAACGGCAATCTTAAGCTTATTCTCTATCATTAGTTTGTCCATCTCCCCAGATTCTCAGAGTGCTAGTCTGAAACTTAGGAGATCTGAGTTCAATTCCTTGCTCTGACACAGGCTTCCTGTGTGACCAGGGGAAAGTAACTTGGTATCTTTGTGCCTATCTTTAAAATGGGGATAATAACACTTTCTTATCTCTCAGAGATGTTGTGACAATGAATACATTAACAGTTGCAAGATGCTCAGATGTTACAGTAATGAGCAACATGTAAGTACTCAAGATACATGGAACCTAAAAGATTGCCTTACTACCACAAGTCCCCCTATGTTTCAGTGCAAATGCAAAGCATGCTTCAATATTGTCTTCCCTAAGAACAGTACACTGCATATTAATTTACCACTTCTAACCCTCTCAAATAAAAAAAAATTCCTCTGTGACATTACCCAGGATACAATCTGGACTGCTGAACAGCTGTATCCTCTCAAGTCTTGAGCCTGGGGTGCCTTTTACACTGCACTGTGGGAGCAACCATTCCTGTTCTGCTCACACACCACCTCCAGAATGTAAGTTACTCCCAGCTATGGTGTATGAGTTCTATAACCAGCCACTCTTGAATTACACTGCAGAGCAACACCAGCAAACTTCCAGTCCTAGATTTTCCTCCAGAAATGTATGTCTTATATTGTCCTGTCTTCTCCTGGACAATATAAGCTCATATAAAGTCTCTCATTTTATTAATAGAAAATGATATGCACAAAAATTGTTATCTCAAATGGAGTTTCCCAAATACATCAATCAGATAAAACAAGTTTATTAACTACAGAAAGATAGATTTTAAGTGATTAATGTCAGAACTGGTTACAAGAAAATAAAAAGATAACACACAATATCTAACTTAGCAAGCTAAATGCTTTCAAAGCAAAGGCCTTTCTCGCCACATGCTTCGGCAGTCTTACTGTCTGGGTTCCATTCAAGCTGACTCTGGCTGAGTCAGACACAGTCTGTATGTGAAATAAAAACAAAGCAGACCCCTTCCGGGTTACAATAGGTGCCTCTCTCAGCGCCCTCTGTAATGTTTCTGGCAAGCTGTCCCTGCTCCAATATAAAGCAGTGTCCCAGGGCTCCCTCCCAGGAGGCAATGTTTTCACCCTCTCAGGCTGCAGCTCTCCAGCTGGGCTACTACAGTTCAGTCCCCCTTCTGGGGTGTCTCAAAGTCCAGGCCACTTTCCCAGTGGCTGGTGGTGGGAACCCAGGCCCACCCTCTACTCTGGGTCCCAGCCCAGGGACCCTATAAGATAGCAGCCATCTGCCATGTCCCTTTAAATAAACTGCATTGCTGCTACAATTCCCTGGGACACTCCCCCAGGGCTCCAGAACATTTTCCACCCTTACCTCAGCGCCTTGTCCTGGTGGCATTCCAGCAGCCAGCCCATAGCACCATCCATTCTCATTCAGCTTTAGCAAGGAGCTGAACTCACTCTGGCCCTGCAGCGTTTATTATACTAGCCTGCTGGGTACTGATTGGCTGCTTCCCACACAGCCGCTCTAGGAAGCATGGAGGAACTCTCAAAGGCCCTTTTCTGGGAAGGAGTGTGGCAGGGCCATAAGGGTGAACAT
The DNA here is from genome assembly GCF_025201925.1 of Gopherus flavomarginatus. NCBI lineage: Eukaryota > Metazoa > Chordata > Testudines > Testudinidae > Gopherus > Gopherus flavomarginatus. The sequence continues at coordinate 14,503,363 of NC_066618.1, read as the reverse complement.
AAGGGTAAAGATTGTCACACTCTCTCATTCAATTTCCCTCCAGTGAGAGTGGAATGGAAAGGAACCACATTTGATAGTCTTTTATTTAATCTCCTTACTCTGGAAAGTGCACAGATGTCACAAAGGTGGGCACTGTCAAATGAGCTAAGTAGAACAGAACAGAACATAATTTCTTTTTTTTAAGAAGCAACTGTAGGAGTAAACTTCAACATTGAGTCAAAAATAGTGATTGATTAAAGTATTATACAATTTATTCAACTCCTTGCCAAAATCCATGATATACATGGCTTTTTTAATGCAGTTAAAACCATTTATGTCCTGTGCATCTGGAGGTAAACCTGAGAGGAGTTGATCAAAGAAATGGAAGCTGTCAATGCACACAGGAAGGAACGTTTCAAAGATCTCCTCAATTGGGACTCTGCTGTTGATGACTGTGTCTTCACCCTCATCCCACAACACCCGATCAGAGCTAAACTCAGAATACCTCCAACCATGGAAGAAGTGTGTAGAGCTGTTAAACAGATGAAGAACAACAAGGCATCTGGAGTCGATGGAATTACTGCAGAAATCTAAAAGCAGTGGGGAAAGGATCTCACCTTACAGCTTATTCTGAAAATCTGGAACCATGATAAAATTCCAGATGAACTTAGAGATGCTATGATTGCGATGATCTTTAAGAAAGGAGATAAATCTGACTGTGGAAATTATAGAGGAATCTCTCTGCTGGCAATTTCATCAAAAGTCCTTGCTAGATTTTTCATGAACTGTCTTCTTCCTCTTGCCAAAGACATTCTTCCTGAATCTCAGTGTGGGTTTAGACCATCTAGAGGCACTACTGACATGATCTTTACTACTTGCTAGCTGCAGGAAAAATGTAGAGAACAACACAGACGTATTTGGCATTCATTGACCTGACAAATACCTTTGATGCTACAAACAGGAAATCCTTCTGAAGTATGGATGTCCACTAAAATTTGTCAGTACTCTTCATCTCCTTCATGATGACCTGCAAGCAGTGATCCTTTATAATGAGTCTACTACAGCTCCTTTTAAGGTGAAGACAGGCATTAAGCAGGGCCGTGTCACTGCCCTGAGTCTCTTCTTCATCTTCCTCACTGTGATGCTCTATTTCAGCAATTCTCAAACTGTGGGTCATGACCCCATTTTAATGAGGTCACCAGGGCTGGCTCAGATATGCTGGTACTCTGTTCAACCTGGGCTGCTTCCGATCCAGAACCAAAACGTCACCGACCTTAGTCATTGAGCCTCGGTATGCTGATAACACTGTAGTGTGTGTTCACTCAGAAACAGATCTTCAGACGACTATCATCTTTGCTGATGCATACCAGAAAATGGGAATAACACTCAACATCCAGAAGACAAAGGTCCTCTGTCTGCAAGCTCCTGGTGCACAACTCCCAGAACCAGCAACACAGATCCATGATAGCCTTCTAGAGAGCATTGTGCATTTCCCGTATCTTGGAAGCCATCTCTCACGGACAGCTGACATTGACCAAGAAATCCAGTACCAGCTCAAATGTGTTAGCCGAGATTTTGGACTCTGAGCTAAAGAGTGTTTGAAGATTGCGACATCAGAATTAAAACCAAACTTATGGTTTACAAAGCTGTTGTGACCCCCACCCTATGGTGATGGGCTGAAATCAGGACAACATATAAGGGACATCTTAAGTCACTGGAGAAATACCATCAATGCTGTATGCATAAGATTCTTCTAATTAAATGGGCTGATAGACACATTAGCATTGGTATTCTCTCACAAGCCAATATCACAAGCATTGAGGCGATGATTATCTATCATCAACTTCACTGGGAAGGTCATTTTCTTCAGATGCCTGATTCCAGACTGCCAAAACAAGTTTTCTGTTCTCAATTCAGCCAAGGCAAACATGCTAGACAAGGGCAGAAAAAACACTACAGAGATGTTCTCAAGCCTAATATAAAAGTGAATGATACCATATCTCCCAGGAGCCTGAGGCAGTTCCTTACTGTGATTCAGGGTTGGCCCTTGAATGGTGCACAGAGATCTCATATAGCTAGAAACCTGTGTTGGGGCAGAAAAGCCCCAAAGTTTGAGTCCAGGATCACCCCAATAAACTAGTCTCTGTAGATGTGGAGGTGTTCACTTCCAGGCTTAGGCACTGGGACAGAGCATCCGATGAATACTGCTTTCCACCTACTGAGAGGAATGACCCCACACCAACCAATCAGGGCTCAGGTCAGTGTAATGCCCTCAGGCACACCATGTAGACAAGCTAGTGTTTATCCCAGACAAAGACTTGTCATCTCTGGTTTGGTGGACCAACCAAGACAATATTCACTTATGTGACACCCCCTAGACGCTGATCTTGCTCTGCTGATGAAGATGATAGGTCTGAGGCAGGTTGTGAAAGGTTTCAGCAGCTGCTCAGTACTGACCATGAGCAACCTCTCTGTACTGTGTGGGAAACCTTATCTTCTCAGCAATCTACTTCAGTAGGTTAGCAGCAAAGTGGATCTTGAGTGTGGCCAGTGGTGGGGCTGGTATGGTACTGAAGGCCAGTTATGCCTAGACCAGGCACTCCAGTCTGTAGATCTGCTCTTGTCAGAGTGTCATCTGTGAGAGAAGGAATAAGTCCTGGAGGACACTCTGGATATTCTGAACTGGGTGACATAACAACCCACTTCACCCTCTGATGAGGAATAGCATCCTTTGAAGGCCCAGGTGGTGTGGTACTGAGCCACATCATCAGAATCATGGAGTCATAGACATTGGTACTGTAACAGACCCCAACATCAGTGCCAAAGTCTGCATTGCATAGGGTTGGAAGAGACCTCAGGAGGTCATTTAGCCCAACCCCCTGCTCAAAGCAGGACCAACCCCAACTAAATCATCCCAGCCAGGGCTTTGTCAAGCCAGGCCTTAAAAACCTCTAGGGATGGAAATTCCACCACCTCCCTAGCTAACCCACTCCAGTGCTTCACCACCCTGCTAGTGAAATAGTGTTTCCTAATATCCAACCTAAACCTCCCCCACTGCAACTTGAGACCACTGCTCCTTGTTCTGTCATCTGCCACCACTGAGAACAGCCTAACTCCATCCTCTTTGGAACGCCCCTTCAGCAATCAGAGACTAGGGCTGTGGGCAGGTCTACAATACAGCAGGGATCGACACGCTGAAATCAATCCACTGGTGGTCGATTTAGAGGGCCTAGTAAAGACCCACCAAAACAACTGCAGATCACTCTCCAATCGACCCCTGTACTCTACCCCCAAAGAGAAGAGTAAGGGAAGTCAATGGGAGATTTTCTCCCGTTGACCCCCAGCGGTGTAGACCCTGTGGTAACTCGATCTAAGGTACGTCAACTCCAGCTACTTTACTCACATAGCTGGAGTTGCGTAGCGTAGGTCGACTTACCGCAGTAATGTAGCCATAGCCTGTGATCTACATAGAAACTGTAGTACTGGTGGTAGCAACAGGGGCTTTCTATCTATTTGTACTGTGAACTGCGGTGGAACAAGGGACTGGAAATCCAGGTGCCAGCATTGAGGAAGCTGAGGAAGATGCTACTAGATCTTAAGTTGTGGGTTCTGTAACAGACCCTAATATCGGTGTCAAAGTCTATACTGCATGTGATGGCCCCAGTAGGGCATTGTCAGCCTTAATGTGTGGTGAAGGCAGTTCCAAGCGGCACAACAGATCCTTCATGGCTGCATAGGCCTCTGGTGTTGTCTGCACCAATAAGATCCGTTACCCTGCAGAAATCAAGGGTGATGGCTCCTCAGTTGCCACTGATGAAATAGCCAGTCTCAGCAAGCCCAGGATGGGTACCAGAGTCAATGGTTCTGTCCTATGAGAGGCCCTATGTGGTGGTTCTGGGGAGCAGTGAGCCAAAAGGTGTGCTCTGCGTTTGGTACTAGAGCGGCTAACATCTGTGGCAGAGGTGTCCCACATCAAAGACTCTGAGAAAATCAAAACTGTCTTTGATCTCTGTCCTCAGGCAACACCAGGGAAGCATTTCTACAAGGAATAATCAAGGAACTCCTGCGTTCTGACCAAGCAGGCTTCAATGCTGGGTGAAGAGTGGTTTCCCTGTGGATGTATATAAGTCACTCTTCTCTCTGCTGCTTTGTTCTAGTTTTGAAGCCTCAGAAAACTGGACACCTGTCTCTGATGTAAACCTCACTCAAACACTTCAAGAGCAAGAATGATGATCATTTATGGGCATCGGCTTATGACACCTGGAGCAAGGAATGTAACCAGGTGTCCTTAGCATATGCTCCCCCAGTACTCGGCAAAGCTTAAAGAGGACACTTTGGTCTGATAAGGACTGGTAAGAAGAAAGGACAATAATTTACTTGATGACTATTCAAATTTAAAGACTTCATAATTTATGTTTTAAAAGATTATTTTAAGAGCTGAAACCCCTTTCTATAGGGAATAGTGGTGTTGAGATGAATTTGAAACAGAATTTTAAACCCTATTAATTCCTGAGCTGAAAACAATGACCAGAACAACTCCAGGAGGGTGTTGAGCCAATGAGAGGGTGACAGTGGCTGATATTTGAATCTAGTCACACTTCTAAAAGAGGTGTGTTTTCCTCCTTCAATGAGATTATAAATAGAATATTATAAATCTCTCTGAATTGAGCAAGAAAGTAGCAACACTTGGTCCCATCTCTCAATTTCAACAGCAACACACTTCACAGCACCCTTATCTAAGCTCAGCAGCTCATCTCAGCTCTCTAAGAAAACTGCAATATTAACCAGATAGAGAAGAAGAACAGAGAACTAAATAAACCAAGATGCAGCATAAAAAAGAGGCAACTTCCCAGTCCAGCATTGATTTTGCAACATATACTGATGAGATAGAGTTTGCAAAAGCACTGCCAAGGGATTAGATTCAATTTTCCTTGTAATTATTTTAATGGGCTATTGAAATGCTATTGCAATGTAAAGTATTAACTACTTGTCCTGGCACACCAGGTCATTTGGACTACATATTCCTAGAGAGGACACATCAGCTAACCTTGATAAAGTGAGAAAAATAATGGGATTTTATTCAAGTTTAAGATTCTTAATATTTATTAATTTTCCTTTCTCAAGACAGCTCTTTGAATAACTTCTTTTAAATAACTGCCTAAAATATTGGTTTCATGATACATAGGGCTTGTCTATGCTTGAAATGCTACAGAGGCACAGCTGCACTATCTCCCCGAAAGGCGTAGTTAGGTCCATGGAAGAATTCTTTTATCGACCTAGGGCTGTCTACACCAGTTGTCAGCACTTAGACTTAGGTTGACTTAACTACAACACTTAGGGTTGTACTGTAGACCACCCTTAGTTAAGAGTACTCAACTTTATCTGTGATAAACTAAACAGGATTCACCTACCTTTAAATGAAATTGTTTTGCCCCTCTGTAAACTGTGCTAGTTACCTATGCTACATTGAGTCAATAATCAATACTGATATTGGGAACCACATACTTTGGTTTATGTTTACCTAAAGAAGAACATCTCCACTCAGGGAAGCGCAACTCTCAAAGATGTAATCTCTGTTGTAAATTCTCCCCAGACATGCATTAAGAAGAGATTGTAACTGAAATAACCATTATCTGAGGCTTGTTTATGATTTGTTTTTTCTTTCGTTAATAATAAAATGGTCATAGTTAATAATTATGATTACTTTGTCTTTAATCGTGATGTACTCTCAGTCATGGAAAGAACCCCAAGTAACTAAAATATTGGGAGTCATGTCCCTGAATTGACAGTGAGAGAGACCATTATCAAGATTTGGCTTACCATTTCTTGTTTCTCTGTTTAGACTACAATATTTTAATGATTCTAGAGATAAAATTAATTGGCACTCAACCAGTTAAAACACCCACTTTCTGCCCCTCAGGCCTCATGTGCAGGAAGCCGGCCATATGGCTTGCACCTCACTTTCAATATTTTATCTGAAACTGTGACCCATGACTCCTTCGCCAGGCCCACCTAGATGCTAACTGAGGGACATCCATTAATTCCTGGTATAGCTGGTAATTCCTGATGGAATTAGCAAGCAGTAAATATAAAAATAAAAAAGAGCAGCAGATTAACCCTTTCATTTCTAATCCCCCACCACGCATGACTATGCTTCTATCACTCACTGAATTTAAAATGAAATTAATGGCATATTAGGATTTAGAGTAACTGGTACATTCAGCTACACAGCAGGGGTATAAATGTCAGATGTCATGTAGCTACTCATCAGAGAACTAGACATTTTTTTGAGGTTTGTGGGATAGCTTAGTGTGCTATGCAGAAACAAGGAAGGAAGTTGAGAGCAAGTGTTTTGTCTGTCAGTTCTGGTGAACGATCCATTATACAATCTGTGACTGGGTAGAAAGCATACACAAACCAGAGGACTGGTGAGGAAACCAGAGACAGGGAGAAAGTGGAAGCAGCACAGATAAAAGCAGAAAGGATTGGCCCAGCAGAAGGGGAAGATTGTAGTGCTTCACAAAAAGTTGTGGAAGATTTTAAGAGGTGGGTGGTTCACTGTTGTGGAAAGAAAAAGGGATGGTTTAAGCAACTAGAAACATAGCGGGAATTCTCTTTAGATGGGACAGGCAAGGAAGAACTGAAAATAAGTATATCCACCTTGAGTTCTCTAATAGTAATTATCTACCTTCATCTGCTAATACTATATTTTACTGTCACCCAGTTTTATTTGAAAAGACCAAGTACAATTATATTCTCAACATTCACAAATAACGGGCCAAATCCAGAGAGCTGCTGAGCAACTCCAACTCTCGTGAACTTCATGGTTCAGTACCTGTCAGGAGGTAGCTTGATTTTTTAAACAGAAATTAAATAAATATCTGAATTTTCTTATAAAATTCACACAGTGGCTATCATTAATATCTTCACATATGTATCTTTTTGTCTAACTGGCATTACTGTGATATTTCTTATACTTTATACTGGGAAAAATGCAGTAAAATTAATTATTTGCTAGCTGAGAAAGTAAAGATTTTTAAGGTCAGCCACTGTTTTAGTACTAATAACTATATGAAAGAGTTACTCTAATATAACAGACCAGAACTGCTGCTTACCATATTATTTACTCAATAAAACCCAACTTGTTCTTTTCCCAAAAAGCATTTATGGGTAGATTGAAAACTATACCCGTTAGTATATCTCTGCTCTTTTCCAAAGACACTAGTGAAAGCAATGTGGTGGATTTTTTTGTTTGTTTGTTTCTTGGGCGGGAGATGAGGTGGGAATTATTTGCTTTTTTATTTGCTTGCTTTGTTCATTTGGAACGAATTGCCTGCACCTGGAATAGAACAACTCCAAAGAAACCAGAGTTTGTCTATGTGATTTACATGAACATTTACTACTGGTCAAACAAATCTCCATTTTAACCTTTTCTTTGCTTGGTGCTGGCAAAACAAAATTCTTGACCTAACAGCAAATTTTACTTACCAACTAATGAAAGGATCACAACCAGTAAATCAAATCTATTCCAGCAATCAGTGAAGAAGTAGTGTCTTAGAGCCAGTATTTTCATGATGCACTCTCCAGTAAATATGGCAACAAAGACCTTGTTGATGATGTCAAGAATATCTCTGGTTTTTTCATCTTGGTCTTCACTGGTCAACATCAGAATGATCATGTTAAGGCAGATGAGAGTCACAATGGTAATCTCAAAAGCTTTGCTTGATACAATGTCAAAAAAAAATCCTTGGTATTTGTTCTGATAACAAGAAAATAGTCATTAGTGCTAGTTATAAGAATCAAGCAACACAAAAGTGGTAATATAATTAAATCTCTACCTTCAGGAAAGTAACTCAAAGGAAAATAAATATCACAATAATGTTCCTGAAACATATTTTTAGGTGACACTATAGACATCCAAGATTGAAAGCTGCACCTAGTATTTCCACCTATCACACAATCCTGGTTCTTTAATGGAAATTACACAGCAGAGAATTTCCAGAGTGTATTATAACTTATATTTATAAACATTGTTTTAACAAACATTATTAGTGTAAACAGTTCTTATTAGAGCTAGTAAAACAGCAAAAACCTGATTTACTAATTAATTTATGAAACCAAACTCCAAGTTCAATTTTGCTACTACTTGTGGGTATTGTTATGGATAAGTATTCAGACAACCATCCATTCATGAAAATGTTAATGAATCCTGAAATTTTCAAAAATTTGAACATAGAACAATTACCTGCCTTTACAATAACTGGAATTCTTTAAGATATGCTGTCCATATACAAATACCACTCTTGGTAGTGCGCATGTACTTTGTGACCTTGAGATTTTGTTCAGCAGTGCCTGTTGGCAGGGCTGGCTCCAGGCCACAGCGCGCCAAGTGCGTGCTTGGGGCGGCACGCCGTGGGGGGCGCTCTGCCAGTTGCTGCCAGGGCGGCAGGCGGCTCCAGTGGACCTGCAGCAGGCGTGCCTGTGGACGGTTCGCTGGTCCTGCGACTCCGGTGGACCTCCCGCAGACACGCCTGCGGCAGCTCCACGGGAGCCGCGGGACCATCGGACCCTCCGCAGGGCCGCCTGCGGGAGGTCCACCAGAGCCGCGGGACCAGCGAGCGGCAGAGCGCCCCCTGTGGCGTGCCGCCGTGCTTGGGGCGGCGAAATTGCTAGAGCCAGCCCTGCCTGTTGGTCCACATAGGCACGCTGGATGCCCTTGTACTCATGTTCCGAGGGCCTAAAGGGCAGTGTGGGATCAACCACCACTTAGTTCCTGATCTACAACAAAATCCAATTTACGATGGGATTCTGTAATAGTGAGGAATGACTGTGTAATGTGTGTGTACCTCTGTGTGTGTGTATACCTGGTACCTGAACCAGGCTGTGGAGTGGATTTAGATGAGGAATGAAGGGAAGAGGCAACTGTGACCAATTTTTTGCAAAAGCTGTATGAAGAGGTGTGCTTCTGATTTTAGAGGAATACAAAACATAAGAATGGCTATACTGGATCACACCAATAGTCCATCTAGCCCAGCATTCTGTCTTCCGACAGTGGTCAATGTCAGATGTGTCAGAGGGAGTGAACAGAACAGGAAAATTATTGAATGATTCATCCCATCATCTGGTTCCAGCTTCCTGCAGTCAGATATTTAAGGATACCTGGAACCTGAGGTTGCATCCCTAACCATCTTAGCTAGAAGAAGCAAAGAGTCCTGTGGCACCTTATAGACTAACAGACGTATTGGAGCATGAGCTTTCGTGGGTGAATACCCACTTCGTCAGATGCATGTTATCTTAGCTAGTAATCACTTATGGACCTTTCCTCTATGAATGTATCTAATTCTTTTTTTGAACCCAGTTATACTTCTGGTTATACTTCACAACATCCTCTGGCAATAAGTTCCACAAGTTGACTGTGTGTTGTGTGAAGAAATACTTCCTAGTTTTAAACCTGCTGCTTATTAATTTCATTGAGTGACTTCTGGTTCTTGTGTAATGTAAAGGGATAAATAACTAGGGCTGTCAAGCAATTTAAAAAATTAATCGTGATTAATCACACTGTTAAACAATAATAGAATACCATTTATTTAAATATTTTTTGATTTTTTCTACATTTTTAAATATATTGATTTCATTTACAACACAGAATATGAAGTGTACAGTGCTCATTTAATTTTTATTTTTGATTACAAATATTTGCACTGTAAAAAAACAGAAATAGTATTTTTCAATTCATCTAATACAAGTACTGTAGTGAAAACTCTTTATCATGAAAGTTGAACTTACAAATGTAGAATTATGTACAAAAAATGGATTCAAAAATAAAACAATGTAAAATTGTAGAGCCTGCCAGTCCACTCAGTCCTACTTCTTGTTAAGCCAATCGCTCAGACAAACAAGCTTGTTTACATTTGCAGGAGATAATACTGCCCAGTTCTTGTTTACAATGTCTCCTGAAAGAGAGAACAGGAGTTCTCATGGCACTGTTGTAGCTGGAATCAAGATATTTATGTGCCAGATGCACTAAAGATTAATATGTCCCTTCATACTTCAACCACCAAAGCAGTGTGTACCGACGCATGTTTATTTTCATTATCTGAAACAGATGCCACCAGCACAAGGTTGATTTTCTTTTTTAGTGGTTTGGGTTCTGTAGTTTCTGCATTGGAGTGTTGCTCTTTTAAGACTTCTGAAAGCCTGGTGCACAGATTTTGGAAGGCACTTCAGAATTTTTAACCTTGGGTCAAGTGCTGTAGCTATGTTTAGAAATCTCACTTTAGTACCTTCTTTGCATTTTGTGAAATCTGCGGTGAAAATATTCTTAAAATGAACATGTACTGCTGGGTCATCATCTGAGACTGCTATAACATGAAATATATGGCAGAATGTGGGTAAAACGGAGCAGGAGACATACAATTCTCCCCAAAGAGTTCAGTCACAAATTAACATATTTTTTTAACGAGCATCATCAGCACGGGGAAGCATGTCCTCTGGAATGATGACTGAAACATGAAGTGTCATTCAAATGTTTAGCATATCTGGCATGTAAATACCTTGCAGTGCTGTCTACAAAAGTGCCATCCAAATGCCTGTTCTTACTTTCTGGTGACATTGTAAATAAGAACAGCGCATCATTATCTCCTATAAATGTAAACAAAGTTGTTTGTCTTAGTGATTGGCTGAACAAGAAACAGGACTGAGTGGACTTGTAGGCTCTAAAGTTTTACATTGTTTTGTTTTTGAGTGCAGTTATGTAACAAAAAAATCTACATTTGTAAGTTGCACTTTCACGACAAAGAGATTACATTACAGTACTTGTATGAAAAGAATTGAAAAATACTATTTCTTTTGTTTATTGTTTTTACAATGCAAATATTTGTAATAAAAAATAATATATACTTTGATTTCAATTACAACACAGAATACAATATATATGAAAATGTAGAAAAACATCTAAAATATTTAATAAATTTCAATCGGCATTTTATTAACAATACAATTAAAACTGCGATTAATCGAGATTGTTTTTAATCATGATTATTTTTTAGTTAATCAAGTGAGTTAACTGTGATTAATCAACAGCCCTATAAATAACACTTCCTTATTCACTTTCTCCACATCATTCATGATTTTATAGACCTCTATCATATCCCCTCTTACTTGTCTCTTTTGCAAGCTGAACATGCCCAGTCTTTTCAATCTCTATCCCTATGGAAGTTGTTCCATATCTGTATTCATTTTTTCTGCCCTTCTCTGTATTTTTTCAAATTCTAATATATCATTTTGAGATGAGGTGACCAGAACTGCATGCAGTATTCAAGGTGTTGCATACCATGGGTTTATATAGTGGCATTATGATATTTTCTGTCTTATCATCTATCCCTTTCCAAGTGATTTCTGATGGGTCTGTTGGCTTTTTTGGCTGCTGCTGCACACTGAGCTGGTGTTTTCAGAGAACTCCTTCCCTTCAAAATCTTTTTAGCAAATATGAACAACAAAGGCCTAGCCTGAGACTATTGTATTTAACGTTATGAATGTTATCTGAATGTTTGAGTCAGCCTTGAAAGCATGAAAACTTCAAAGACCATTATATTGAGGTGGGCCAGATGATATAAGACCACAGAATATTAATAGCCCTTTGTATCAATATATGTTATATGTATGTGTGTGTTATGGTTTACTAGCAGGTGATTAATACCAAATCTCAAAGCTGGTTATGTAGATATGACTGTGCATTGTGTGAAGTAGTACTTCCTTAAGTTAGTCTTAAACAGGCTGCCTATTAATTTTAAGGCTTGACCTCCCAGGGAGAAGGGCAGAGACTGGTTGAACCTGTTTTCAGGAGACTAGGAGATAAAGCAAGAGTTTTGGTATAAAAGGCTGAGTTTATCCTGACAGAGAAGCTTTCTTTTTAATTCAACAAATGGACGTAATCCATTGCTTAAAGAGGAGATAGGTTAGAAGGACCTGAACCTGTCATCAAACTGAAGGCTGATTTCTGGAAAATTTAGTGTGTGTTTACACTTTTTCATTATTTTATATGTTTTCTCTGTATGCTTTTGTCTTTAAATAAATGTACTAGGCTTTGGAAGAGCTGTTCAGTTCCTGATAAATTACTGTCATTGTCCTTCTGAGAGAAAGCAAAGAGGAGGGGCCAGGTGTTAGTCAGACCTTATTGGGATAATCACAGTGGATTGCAGGGGATCTGCAGCTCTCTGGTTAAGAGGAAGTGGAACGTGGGTCCTTGCCTAGAGAGAGGTGATGGCTAGAGGCCTGAGATGGCATTCCTTGAGCAGACCTCAGAAGGCAGATTAAAGGAGCAATTGCCCCAGAACTGTGACAGTCTTCTTAGAACTGTCCCACCAGAATCCCTGCAAGTCTGTGGCTTAGTCAGTGGCACCCTGGAGCTAACTGAAGCTGAGCTCACAGGCGCATCTCTGGACACAACAGGCATGTGTGTGTCAGTCAATCAGTCAGTATGACCTGGATCTGAGGCAGGCTGCATAGTGTGGTCAAGCAGAAACATTTTAAGCTTCACCTCTCTGGCTTTTAAAGTTCTTTTTGAAAAGGGCTTGTACACAGTGTATTTACTCAGGATATGGGTCTTCCTCAAACCAAAAAGGGACCTATTGTGCTCATCATTAATAGAAAGTACAACTCACAAAAGGGGCAATATTTAAATCCAGGAGACTTTGAATGCGACAACCTCATACCCTGATGCTGGCAAGATCCTGATCAAGAAATATTTACAAGGGAAGGTACAAGTACTAAAATCTTCCACCCAAAAAATGAAATCTATTAAAACAGAGGTATCAACAGGCAACTAAGTATATGAACTATATTTTTATCAAAAAGAAACAGTGTGGTACATGGATACTGGAATCCTGTCTCAAAGCTATAGGTGGTGAGAAAGAACAGAATAGTGGTTAGTCCTTCATGGCCTCTCAGTAGCTGAGCACAAGCGGGCACAGGGTGTATGCAAGCCCTATCAGACACTGCTGGCCAAAAGACCTCAGTGTCGAGTACATGTGCACTCCCCAAAAATGGACTATATATATGGACAAGCAGTCAAGGGCATGAGTTATTTGTTAATCACTATTCACCTGTTTTAAAAGTTGCAGTAACTTAATCAAGGAACACAAATCATATTTGTGATTTAGGACAGAGGTCCTCAAACTGTCGTCCGTGGACCACCAGTGGTCCACAAGCTCCATTCAGGTGGTTCGCAGAGAGATCCCTCTAAGCTGCGTGCCTGGACGGCCGCACACAAAAGAACGAAGGGTCACCCACTTAATTAGTGGAGCTGCGCAGGTGTGGCTCCACTAATTAGGTGCCTGGACCTGGAGAAGATGCACACATAAGGTGAGGTGGTGTCCTTGGGGAAAATAGGGAGTAGGTGGGAGGGCACAGTGGGATGAGAAGAGAGCGGGGAGGGGGGGAATTTGGGATGTGCAGGGCTGTAGTGGCCAGAAAAAGATGTGACTTTCCCCAGTTCCAGAGCTGGGGCTGCCGGGGAGAGACAGTCCTCCTTCCCAGCCTCAGCTCTGTGGCTGCTATGGTGTGGGAGAGATCCCCTCCTTCCCAGCCCCAGCGTAGGGGCTGCCGTGGCAGGGGAGAGAGGGCACATCCATCGCATTAGAAAGGTAAGACTACTGATATTAAAATATGAGTTGTGTGCTTTTATTTGTAGAACAAAAAAAGTTAATTATAAAGTTTTTTTATATAGTGCTCTTATCCAAAGCACTTTATAATAGTTAGCTAATGGTAAAAACACCATTTGGAAAAATCATTAAGTGGTCCGCCAAGACCCTCAGCAATTTTCAAATGGTCCATGGAAAAAAAGTTTGAGAACCACTGATTTAGGGTATGTCTTAGCTGGAGCTAGAATTTCTAGCTCGAGCAGATATATTCTGCTAAAAATAAGAGGGTAGCTGCAGCAGTGCAGGTGGCAGGATGGGCTAACTCCCACGAGTTTGTAGCTAGGGTTCAAAACAGGATTGCACTTGGGGTGGCTACACAGCTATTTTTAGCACACTAGCTTAGTCAGAGTTAGTGCAGGTGTGTCTACCCATGCTGGAAATTACATCTCCAGCTCCAGTGTAGACATACCTTTAGGTGACCATCATCATACTGTGAGCAACAAATAGTCAACCCAAACAGTTCACAAACCCCTGATATGATGCCAATATTTTCCCTATGTATTTGGTGAACACTTAGAAATAAAAATGTTAGAGGAAATTAGGATCAGTTTGCAACTGAGTCACAAATAGAAATAGGTCTGAATTAGTGAAGAATATTAATCACAATGCATAATTTCATCAGATCTCATTTTGAATGTATGTTTCCAGCTGATATATAGGTCTAAAATAGTCACTGATTATGCAAATTTGTATTAAAGTGATTCAGGATGGACTTACCAATGGCCGTGGGATGGGTTTTTGGGGTTTCTTGGATCCAAGTTTCTTCAGGGCATTATAATACTTTTTCTGTTCCTTTGTCAAAAAGAGATGATCTCCGCCTAAGTACAGGAAAATCATACTGCTATTCATTTTAACTGAAGACAGTTAACTGGGGGGGAAATGCACTTTTGCAAGAAAATATTTACTTAGTATTGTTATAAATAGTACCTAAGAGAGATTAGAGAAAAATATGGTTTTCTGCCTATTTTTTCAGTTGGTTACATTTTGCTTTGGACAGTTTATTGTCAGAATAGTCAGCTAGGGCTTGATGTTAAAACTCTTACTCATTTGAGTTGCTCTTACTTACATAAGCAAGGGTTTGTTTGCAAGCTCAAGCCCTTAGTCAGTTTCCCTTGTTATTTGTGAGAGTCTTTTTTGAAAACAAATGATGGAAGCAGGGTCTGAATGAGTTCTCTCCTGACATCTTGTGAGACATATGCTGGGAGAAAAGATTTCACGTGCAGACTGTGTTTGCATAAACATGCCCACTCTACCTAGGTGTGCAGCAAATGGAGCTGCTTTGCCAAAATGATCAGTTTTGACTGGTTTGGGTTACAATCAGAGATGAAAGTGAGCTGGTACGGGCCGGTACAGTATACCAGTAAGAAGCCGGTACTGGCCTGTACGCAGCCCACATTAAAGCACTGCCCTTTTGCTTCCCCTGTCGGCGGCCCTGCCAGTATGGTCTGTACCAGCAGGGCCGCCAACAGGGAGGTGGGGAAGGGACAACAACGTTTAAGTGTTGTTGCGGCAAAGGACCATCCTTAAGGCAGTGCTTTAACGTCATTGCTCCTCCACCCCCCGGCTGCCGACAGGGGGGGAGGCAAAGGGAGCTGTTGCCCCAGGACTGGCGATTTATAAGGGCCCGAGGCTCCAGCCGCCACTGCTGCCATTTAAATCACTGCTGAAGGGCTGGCTGGGAGATGCTCACCCACCAGCCCTGCCCCTTCTGCCTGAAGCCCCGCCCCTTCCATGGGACGGAGCCGGCCCCGCCATGGTAAGTCTTCAGAGTTACTTTCACCCCTGGTTACAATCACTCTAGTATTTGAATGCAGAGATAACGAAATGTTGTTATCCTTACTGTATGAGCAAAGAGCAGCAGAACTGTGCTTAGCATGCCCTGATTGAAGGGATCACCCTAACTTAACCTCACTTGCTAGCAGGGGGTAAGGATTCCAAATCCCAGTGGAGAAGGGAGTGAGTGAGGAGTGGTTTTTCTACCTGGTGGTGTGGCCTCTGCCTACAGTGAACTAGATACCATTTGACCTGCCCCTCTCCAGCATTTAATGACAAAGCTGATTGGACTCATTTAAGAGTTCTGTTTGGTGATTCCTAGAGTGGTTCTCACTGCTAAGCAAGTCTAAGGGCTATATTTTAGACTTTATGTGGGAAAAGTGAAAGGCAACAAAAAAATTGCACTGCCATTGGAGGTTTCCCACTGCCTGCTGAAATCACAGAGAGTTGGGTTAAGCAGTGAAACCTCAGAATATGACACTGCAGTAGCACCTGGTGGTGGTGGTAGAAAGTGGCAGCAGATGCTGTGAGCTAGTTGCAGTGGCGGCAGCAGCAGAGGCATTGTTCAACATGCCCCCCTCTCGAGCTGGGAGATGAGCCCCCTCCCTGTGAATGCAGCTCTGAACTCTGGGTCTTCACTGACCATGGACTGCCAACTGTGGGAGTGGTGCCATGCAGGGAAAGGGGAGTGGTGTATTAAAGGACATTAGTTTGTTGGACTTTCACACCACAAGATGAGAAACTGCAGCAAAGAACACTGTCCACCACACTGTGGGTAGGTGTTTGCCTATTGTCACATCCATTTGAATTGAGGTTGTGATGTCTTCCCAAATTAATGGCTTACTCAAAATGTGCTTGCAAAGCATATTGTCCCAGGTATCCTGGACAAGCCCCCCAAAATGTAACCCTTCTGCCAGGTGGTCAGCAGCAACAAGGGCTGAGTAAGATGTTCCTCTAAACAACAGAAAATAGAACTAGCTCGAGCTCCCACCCAGTAATCTGGGAAAACTAAGCACAACTCCTGGGCACCTCTAAGGGTATGTCTATATTGCAATTAAAAACCTGCCACTAGCCCATGCCAGCTGATAGGCTCATGGGATTGGGCTAAGGGGTTATTTAATTGCAGTGTAGATGTTTGGACTTGGGCTGGAGCCCAGGCTCTAGGACCCTGCAAGGTGGGAGGGTGAGTGTGTATGGGGGGTGGGAATGGTAGTGATAGAGGAAACAGGAACCTGGAGGTTGTTTTGGAGGGAGAACTAGGAACCTGAATGAAAGTGCGGGGTGGAATAGTGGTGATGAAGGAAGCAGGGATCTGGAACAGGTGGGGAATGGAGTCGTGGGGGGAAAGGCGGGACCCAGATTGGGGGAAGGGACTGTTTATAACAAAATGCTAGGTTTCTCAGCTCAGCCTTTACAAATATTGACCCTGGAAGGTGTTAGTAAATAAAGTAAACAAACATAACCCTTTGATTCTTTGTAGATGAGCCAAAGTCCTACCATGACTTGTGTTTATAATTCAACAGTATTCAACAGTCACAGGACTGATGGGCTTATTTAGGGCTATGAAACACAGTTGATATGCAATACTTATCTTTTCCCTTTGTTCGTTAAAATTTTTGATAACAACTCCAACGAAGAGATTCAACATGAAAAAAGATCCAATCATGATAAAACACACAAAATACAAGTACATGTATAAACGGTGTTCATATTTTGGCTGCTGGTCTACCTATAACAAATAAATAAACAGAAAAAACTGTCAGAAAAATTGCTGTCATTTCAACTTTGTAATAATTGATCCTTTTATCATCAGGAAGGCCCGATTGTTTAAAAGCATTTATACACTTACATTTGCAAGCACAAGTATAACAGGTCTGCACAAATGAAGACGTAGACAGATACAGATATAACATAAAATCCTGATCTAAACAAAAAAATATTAATGCTGACCTGAAGTTATGCTTTCGTTACACTCAATCCAAGTATGTTATCTGCTGGGAACCCAATAACAATGTTTGTCTCTCGATACCTGTTGCATTATTTTGCTAGGAATAAAAAACTAATCTTAAATGACAAAAGTTGCCAAAACCACTCTTCTTTCCTTTTTGAAGGTTAGCACTACAATTGCAATTTTCTATTCTTCTGATACCTAAATAGTTTTCCATTATTTTTCAAAAATAATTGACAGTAAATACATTAGTCAGTTCCTATGGATTAGTCAGTGCCTAGGATGCATATCATCAGGGCAGATAGATACTATGTGTTCAGATAAATGCACAGAAGTTCAATATTATCTTCCTAGAATTTCCTTAATACCCAACATCCCAACCAGTCAATATATGACACAATGTAGGAAGAAATGCCACAGGAGGATATTTTAAAGGCACAAATGCAGCTAGGCATTCATATCCAATGAAAGTCAACAGGAGTTATGCACCAAAATGATATTTGTGCCTTTGAAAATCTCATTCTCCATGTCCATTTTTTCAAAGGTGTATAAAATGACTGTTTCATTAAAGATAATTCATACTTTAATTGAATTAATTAAATAGTTTTATCATCTTACACCTGGTTTTGGCTCATTTTTGTTCCTTTTCTCCTTATATATTTTCTCTAACACATTTTTAAAATATCCTTAAGTTGTTCTTCATTATTGTCTAACTACATGGCACCCATCTCTTTCCAGTTATGGATTTTTTTTTCTTCTGTGATCCTGGTTTTGCTTGAGTTTTTTAAATCTACTTCTTGCTCCTTAGCAGCTTCTTTTCATTAAGCAATTTTACTTCAGTTTATTATTATGTATCTTCTTAATTTTCTTCTCTTCCTCTTCCCTGTGCACTCTGCTCTCCTACTTCTTACTTTCCTTTCACCCACCCATGTTGGGTTCTAAAAAGTGGAAGTTAAATTACAAAGTGGAAGTTAAATTCTAGTGAGGAAAATAGAAAGGAGCATAAACACTGGCAAATGAAGTGTAAAAATACAATTAGGAAGGCCAATAAAGAATTTGAGGAACAGTTAGCCAAAGACTCAAAAAGTAATAGCAAAAAATTTTTTAAGTACATCAGAAGCAGGAAGCCTGCTAAACAACCAGTGGGGCCACTGGATGATCCCAGTGCTAAAGGAGCACTCAAGAACGATAAGGTCATTATAGAGAAACTAAATGAATTCTTTGCATCAGTCTTCACAGCTGAGGATGTGAGAGAGATTCCCAAACCTAAGCCATTCTTTTTAGGTGACAGATCTGAGGAACTGTCCCAGATTGAGGTATTATTAGAGGAGATTTGGGGAAAAAATGATAAATTAAACAGCAATAAGTCACCTGGACCAGATGGTATTCACCCAAGAGTTCTGAAGGAACTCAGATGTGAAATTGCAGAACTACTAACTGTAGTCTGTAACCTATCATTTAAATCAGCTTCTGTACCAGATGACTGGAGGATAGCTAATGTGATGCCAATTTTTAAAAAGAGCTCCAGAGGTGATCCTGGCAATTACAGGCCTGCCATCTTGACTTCAATACCAGGCAAACTGGTTGAAACTATAATAAAGAACTATATTGTCAGACATATTTGTTGAGGAAGAGTCAACATGGTTTATTAAAGGGAAATCATGCCTCACCAATCTACTAGAATTCTTTGAGGGGGTCAACAAGCATGTGGACCAAGGGGATCCAGTGAATATAACGTACTTAGATTTTCAGAAAGCCTTTGACAAGGTCCCTCACCAAAGGCTCTTACACAAAGTAAGCTGCCATGGGATAAGAGGGAAGGTGCTCTCATGGACTGGTAACTGGTTAAAAGATAGGAAACAAAGGGTAGGTATAAATGGTCAGTTTTCAGGATGGAGAGAGATAAATAGTGGTGTCCCATAAAGGTCTGTTCTGGGACCAGTCCTATTCAACATATTCATAAATGATCTGGAAAAGGGGGTAAACAGTGAGGTGGCAAAATTTGCAGATGATACAAAATTACTAAAGATAGTTAAGACCCAGGCAGACTGCAAAGAGCTACAAAGGGATCTCTCAAAACTGGGTGACTGGGCAACAAAATGGCAGATGAAATTTAATGTTGATAAATGCAAAGTAATGCACATTGGAAAGCATAATCTCAACTATACATATAAAATGATGGGATCTAAATTAGCTGTTACCACTCAAGAAAGAGATCTTGGAGTCATTGTGGATAGTTCTCTGAAAACATCCACTCAATGAGCAGCAGCAGCAGTCAAAAAAGCAAACAGAATGCTGGGGATAATTAAGAAGGGGATAGATAATAGGACAGAAAATATCATGTTGCCTCTATATAAATCCATGGTACGCCCACAGCTTGAATACTGTGTGCAGATGTGGTTGCCCCATTTCAAAAAAGATATACTGGAATTGGAAAAGGTTCAGAAAAAGGCAACAAAAATGATTAGGGGTATAGAACGGCTTTTGTATGAGGAGAGATTAATAAGACTGAGATTTTTCAGCTTGGAAAAGAGATGGCTAAGGGAAGATATGATTGAGGTCTATAAAATAATGACTGGTGTAGAGAAACTAGATAAGGAAGTGTTCTTTACTACTTCTCATAACACAAGAACCAGGGGTCACCAAATGAAATTAATAGGCAGCAGGTTTAAAAACAAATAAAAGGAAGTACTTCTTTGCCAGAGGATTTTGTGAAGGCCAAGACTATAACAGGGCTCAAAAAAGAGCTAGATAAATTCATAGAGGATAGGTCCATCAATGACTATTAGCCAGGATGGGCAGGAATGGTGTCCCTAGCCTCTGTTTGCCAGAAGCTGGGAATGTGCAACAGGGGACGGATCACTTGACGATCACCTGTTCTGTTCATTCCCTCTGGGGCACCTGGCACTGACCACTGTCTGAAGACAGGATATTGGGCGAGGTGGACCTTTGGTGTGACCCAGTAGGGCCATTCTTATGTATTGATTTCCTGAAACATCCCACCCTGCTATCAGGTACTGGTCCTGCTGAGATTAAGTGGGTTTTGCAGACTCATTGAGGCAAGTTACTAAAGAAAGGATATAGGGCACTGAGACAGGCAGTGCTGATGGAAGAACTAAAGGAAGCAATCAAGGCTGGGAAGAAGGTTTGGGTTATTCTTTGTTCTCTTTTTTAATAAAATCAAATCCCAGGAAGGGGGAAAGTTTGGACTTTATTAAACTGTTCTACAAACACAGTGCACATGTAAAGGCATGTTTCTGACAAGGCCCCTATTTCAGTTCATTTCTCCACCCTTTCTATTCTCCTCTGGCTCTTCCCACTCAACTTTCCCTCTCTTTCACAGGCACCAGTTATATCCTTTGTCACCTCTACCAGCTCCACATTTGACCCATTTTCTCTTTGCCCAACCAATTCCTGGGTCAGCTCCCTCTCCTCAGATAAATTTCTGTTAGCAACTTCTGTCCTCATTCATCACTAATGGGTAATGCTTGAATCTGTGGAATCTGGAGGAGCTCCAATACTGTAGAATTCAGGACAAAGCCCTGGCTTTCAGCTCAGGCCATCAGAAGTTTTTTAAAAGATTTAGAAACAGTTCAGCAAGTGATTATTAGCATTAAGACAATACCTTGATATAAAATATTAATTTACCTTAATGACATTTATATGTCTAAGTCTCCCCTTAGAGAAAAAATTCCATTCATTACAAATTGTATTCTAGTCATTTATCAAACTACCAGGGTGAGTTGAATAAGGAGAGAAGCTGCTAACCAAAAGAAAATTATTAAGTAAGATATTTCTCATTCTGCTGCACAGCTTCTCTGCTCACTCATCACTAATGGGAAATGGTGAGGAATGAATCACAGCAGTAATGTGGAAAGGTTAAGCAGAGTTTTAATTATTATTGGAGTAGAATAATAGACAGAAGTAGAATTCTCCCCATATAAACCAACAGTTTTGGGATTTAATAAATTATGTATCATAAATTAATAACACCTTCCTATCAGTGGATGCCTCAGTGAAGTGTAGCTTCCTCATGAATAGGGGAACTAATTCCAAACCCCGTCTTCGGAGGTAATGGCAACAATAAAGTCCAGCCCAGGCTTCTCTCATCTGTCATTCTGATTAATCTTGACACCTGAGTATACTCAGATGTGGTGCTTGATGTGCCTACCTAAAGAATTCTACTAGGGCTGTTTATTTCTCCTTGTTTTATGGTACTTAGTTGTAGGACTCCAATCAACCATCCTCAAGAAACTGTAGTGTAGCTGAGATCACCAAAGCTTTGCGGTCAGGTTATTTATTATTAATTATTATTATTATTTATTATGATATTTTAACAGAGTAGCATTTAGAGGTCAGAGTTCCGTTGTGCTGGGCACTTTACAAAGAGAGAAATCCCTACCCCAGACAGCTTTCTGTTTCCCCTCATATCAGAAACTTAATTTGACCAGCTCAATGAATGAAATTTTCTGGTTGAGTTCTGTCTGGATACTAAAAAGTATCAGTAAGGTTAATGGAGAATCCCTGCTGAAGTACACTTCTCTTCCAATGCCTGGGGTGTTAACTGTAGGTGTTCCAGATCCAGATGATGATGTCCCTGCTTCAAAAAGACTTGGTCTTTTCTAGAGGTGCAACAGGTGCCTTCTGGGCCAGTGGAGGACTAGAAAGGAGACTTTAAATCTCATTTATCCTTTTTCTGTATCCTTTCTGTGAACTGTCCTAAAAGGGAGCAGATTCTTCTCTGGCCAGGACATTATTTTCATTGTCACAGAGAAGCTTTGACCTTTTGCTTTGGAGGAGATATAAAACACTCATGCTCCAGTCATAAGCCAATCTCTTAATGGTTGGTAGGAGGAAACTTCCCCTGTGAGCACCATAATTGCCTAATATGTGGTGCCCTGCACCTTCTTCTGGAGCAGCTTATACTGTCAGAGATTGGATACTGGATTCAATGGACCACTGATTCAATCCCATATGGCTATGTTGATGATTGTGTTCAGATACATCACTGATAGAGCTGACAAAGTTAACTAAATCAGATTTTGGAAATCTATCTTCCAGGAATGCTCCCCACCCTGCAAGGCTTGCTTCCATAATGAGCATGCAGTGACAAAAGGGTTGGTTTTCAGCATGTTTGTACTTATCTCCCCACAGAAGTAAATTTGGATGTCATCCAGGAACAACATCTAATTTTGCATTGCCTCAGGTGACTATTTCCATGTCCTCACAAGTAATTTCTGGAGGTACATTTTAGGAAATCTCACTCAGGATGAAAAAGATTCCAGACATCAGCAATCCTAACCACTGGAGATAACTAGCTATGGATTGGCAACTTCCAGGAAATGGCTGATGCAATAAAGTTTTGGATCTTTGCATATTTTTACCAGGATGTTAAAATTATAGCCACAGCCATGCCTCCTTTGATCTCTGGGTGAGCAATTCTCCGTATTGAGTTTTAAAAGTTCTTGATTTTGAACAATGGTGAGTATAAATCTTTTCCAGCAGCTGGACAGTTATGTATAGATCTCTTTCTCTAGACAGGGCACTGATTGGCATATTGTCCATGAATGCATATAGATGCATAACTTTCAACCTGAACCTTGCTGTGACTCTACCAGCTATTTCATAAGATTCTGGATGTAAAGGACAGATCAGAAGGAAGAGTCTTGCATACACATTGTAAGCCCTCAAACATAAATGCTCATTTTGTCTTTATCATGCTGAGAAATTTGTTGATCTGTAAAGAAAATTTATCTAGGTTTCCTTGTCAGCTACTGCTCCAAATATTTTCTTTGCTAAGGCATCAATCCTTTCTTGAATGCCGTTGGTAATGGTAGTGGCCAGCAGACTGCTATGCTGGCTTTAATAGTAAGGGTTTAGATCTCTCTATTTCAGCTACTGATTTCTCTAATGTTTCCCCAAACAGCTCATCACCTGTACCTTTGAATGCACAAGATATCTGTTTGGGATGACTGATTGCTTTTCATAGGTGTAGCATGGCTTCCTAGTCACCACTTTAGAAGCCATCGCTCATCACAAATCACATCAAGGATTTTACTGGGACAAAAGCCCATGGATGGAGCATGCTCAGTCACTCTCTGGGCTTGGCAAATGCACAGTCTGGTCTGTCAGAATTGGAGTAGAGAAGTCAAGGGCTGTTGGCTTCTTGAGGAGAAGGAAAGTGTGGATGTAGAGTAGTGTGGTGCAGGAGCTATTCTTTTACAGTAAGCAGTACAGAAGCCAGATGTTTTCATGCTCATGAGTGAATGGCTACTTGTGAGAGGGAGTGAGACTGGGAGAGTCTTTATGCATGTCTAGACTAAGAATATAAATTGTGTTTAAAAACATTTTTAGTGTAGACAGGGCTTAACGCCTTTAAAAATATATTGGCTCCTGTAGGGTTGACCACAAACAGCTAACATGTTTTTAAATACTATGTATTTTGCTAGACAGGGCTTGAGAGAATGAAAGAGGGGAAGTAAATGAGAGTCAAAAAGAAGAGAGTGCGAATGAGGTCAGCTGGACTGAATTTAGGTCAGAGAGTGGGAAACAACACAGGAGAATAAGGAATAAAAAGGAAGTGTATGAATGTAGGTGGTGAAGAGCTGCAAACATATGTGTTAAACATGTACCAGTAATACTCTTATTGTACACACACAAAAGAGAGAGAGAGAAGGAACTTGGTGCAATTCCTCCAGGACCTTTCCCTGGAGGGGCTGCACTCTGTTACTACCACAGGACCATACATCATTTTACACAACCTGGCCCTTAAAATTCTCTTAATGTAGAAGGGGTTTTGTATGACAGTACTCAAATTTGACAATGTTGTCGCTAATCTATCCTCTGAGTATTTACTCTTCCAATGTCTATTAATTCCTTATCTTTTTTAGAGTGTCCACATACTGGTATTTTCATCTTGATACATCTAACTAGACTGAAAAGTGCAACACACAGCTAAAAAGGGGACAATGGCTATAATACAGAAAATTTTCATTTTGATTATATACCTCACGTGAATCCACTGCGGCATACATAATGTCCATCCAGCCTTTAAAAGTTGCCTAGAAAAAATAACAAGCACATGATTATGAAAAATGTATTATATTTATTCTCATTAAAGTCAAAAGCACAGTGTTTTAAAATTAAATCATGGGTTCAAGTGAGTTTAAATGAGCTGAAAGAATTCTACAATGTTAAGGTGAAATGTTATTCACATACACAAAATTAAAGAGTTCAGGTTGGAAGTATGTTTCAGTGGAATTCACGAATACCTAAAATCAATATTATCTGTAACAAAAAATGCTGCACATTTAATAAAACCCCAAACATTAGAATATCTGGAAATTAACAATTATGGAAGCCCATGAAACAAGCTTTCAACCTCAAATATTTTAAAACTAAGTTATTTATTTACAAATTTCCCATTTTTAGAATTAGCACTAAAAATGTAAGCCAGGTTAGTGTATAAAAGAGGGAAGAACAACTCTGACAGAGATAATGAGGCCAACAGATCAAAGAATGCCACTCCCCTCCTGAAGACTATAGCAACTCTGTAAGAACTATGGAAGGGTTGTGGGGGCCGGAGTGAGTTATACCTGGGTGAGATACAGAGGTAGAAAACACTGAAGGGTATACTTTAAATGTTTTAAATGGTTTCAGTTTTAGATCTATGAACTTTCTAAAAATTTAAAGTTTAAAAGGGTAAGAGTCTCATTTACTAGTTACTAGTACCACTAATGTCTTTTACTGGAATATTGGGTAATAATGGCACACTGGGAGGATGGATAATCTTGTGATTAAGGCATCGGATTGGGACTCAAGAAACTTGGATTCAGTTCTCAGTTCTATCACTGACTTCTTTTGTGACCCTGGGCAGGTCACTAAATCTTTGTGCTTCAGTTCCTCATCTGTACAGTGATGATGATAATTCCCGACCTCACTGGGGTACTGTTTGTGAAGTGTTCAGATGCTACAATAGTCAGAACCGTATTAATACAACTAGGTAGAAAACATAGGTTATGCTACATTTTTTCTGATCTGTGCTAAATTTAACATTAGAATACAGAAAACAAAAGTGGATTCAGACCCACTAAAATACAAACTGTCTCAGGTTTAGCACTCTTGTTAGAAGATTAAAACACATTTGATAAAATATGGCCCTGGGAATGCCTACACTCAACACAAAACATGCAGTTACAATGCAGGGTTTTTAAATGGTTGTAGCGGCTCAAATAGACATCATTTTCACAGTTAAACATTCTGACTTTTGGTTATCAGGATAAATAAAAGTACAACTATGACTGGGATGCCTGCCTAACACATCTCCCTGCAAAAGAAGGTGTTTGTAATAGAACTTACCACCTGCAGAAGAGCTAAGTACCCCATTCCAACATGATCAAAGTTGACTTTAGCATTCTCCCATTTTAAGGATTGCCTGTGACTATGGATTTCACAGTCATTTCTGTTATTAATTTGATCAATCAAATCACTTGATAGGGGAGTGCATTTCCAAAACTTTCCACAAAATTCTTTCACTCCAAAGATGTTAAATGGGAGCCAGACAACAAGGCAGACAAGCATAACGTTCATGATGGAAGGAATAGCTCCTACCAGGGCATACACAACTACCTGAAATAAATTAAATGAAGGGAGTGGAAAAGAAATGTAGTTATAAGCAATCACCAAAACATGTTCCCGAAAAAATGATTTTTGAGAACTTTTTTTTCATCTTTGCATCTATCAACTTCTCACTATTCATAAATTAGGTCTTTATAGTGGCTGGCATCTTTAAAGCCAATTTGGATCTGTTAAATATTCCTTTTAAAATAATTTATATATTTAATTTAAGTAGGATTCTTTTTTTAAAAA
This sequence comes from Gopherus flavomarginatus, assembly GCF_025201925.1. Classification (NCBI taxonomy): domain Eukaryota; kingdom Metazoa; phylum Chordata; order Testudines; family Testudinidae; genus Gopherus; species Gopherus flavomarginatus. The sequence goes on along the minus strand of NC_066618.1, from coordinate 14,477,095 downwards.
AAATTTGATTTGGTTTTAGAAAAGAAGAATCAACTACATTTTCTGTAAAGAAAGTTTGACTGTGATCAGCATGAAAGACATACACATTGCAAAGGCACATAGTGTACAGAGGACTGGACTAGATGACCTCTCAAGGTCCCTTCCAGTCCTATGGTTCTTTGAAAATAGTTATCTATACCTTTATTCCTTCCAATCTGGATAAGGCTCGGAGGGGCCTCAATGCCCTCAGGGTTCTGAAAGACTTGATGTTTAGGGTGGCACATAATTCTGTTCTTTTAAATTCTTCCTCATTGCTAACATTTACCAATGAAACCTGTGTAGATTGAATTGAAATTAAGATTAGTAATCACATCAGAAATGGTAAATGGAATAAAGGGGTTTACTGAATAGATGATAGTAGATATGGCCTGAATGTTATATTTTTTTCTTAGGGAATGAAATGGAGTATACATGCCTGTTCTTACTGAACCATAATTACTCTCTAACCCAGGGGTGGGAAAATGTTGGAATTTGCATGGTGGGCCATGAATGCTCATAAAATTGATGGTTAGGGTGCAGGAGGGAGTGAGGGCCTCCAACTGGGGTTGCGGGATCTGGAGTGGGGCCAGAAATTTGGAGTTCAGGGTGTGGAAGGGGGCTCTGGGCAGAGGCAGGGGTGTGCGTGTTTGGGCTTCAGCCAGGGCTGTGGGCTCTGGGGTGCAGGAGGATGGGACCAAGGGGTTTGGAGGGTGGGAGGGGGATCAGGGCCAGGGCAGGGGGTTGGGGCGCTGGAGGGGGTCAGGGTGCAGGGTCTGGGCAGCACTTACCTCAAGCAGCTCCCGAAGCAGGAACATGTCCCCACTCCAGCTCCTACATGAAGGCAAGACCAGGCAGCTCTGCACTCTGTCTGGTCCACAGGTGCCACCCCTGCAGTTCCCATTGGCCATGGTTGCCAGCCAATGGGAGCTGTGGGGGCAGCGTGCAGAGCCCTCTGGCTACCCCTACTCATAGGAGGCAGAGGGGGGACATGTTGCTGCTTCCAGGAGCTGCACAGAGCCATGGCACACGTGGAATGGGGCAGACCCCACTCCATGGAAGGAGCTGGAGGACCGGATTAAAACACGTGAAGGGTCAGATGTGGCCCCCGGGCCGTAGTTTGCCCACCTCTCCTCTAACCCTTTCTCATATTCATCTACAAATAATAATTCTGAACTGTAGAATAAATCTAAAATTAGAGAATTGAATTAGCTTGAATTTGGTTAAAGAAATCTGTGTTGCAAAGAAAGGCCCTAACTAGATTGGTACCAGGAGGCTTTGTATCTCCTGTCTCCTGTCCTGAGGAGATGATGGTTCCTCAGGTGGTTCAGATTCTCTTGAGGAAGAGAAAATTGAGTCCATATCTGTCAGCAGTACTCACAGTTCTGATGGAGGAAAAACACAACTGCTAGATGGAAGAGGGGATAGACCTCTGTCATAGGTAACAGCTCCTGGTGGAGTCAAAATCTCTCCAGTGAGAGAAGACAGGAGAAACTGAGGCTTGGGAAAAGGAAAAAATATCCTCTAGGGTTGTTTAAGTTTCTGTCCTCCCTAGCTTGTGAGGGGTCCAAACTGCTCATGCTGACAGAATCAGCGGAGGGAGACTCTGTGCTGACAGTAGATGAGACAGTGACGGCACCATTGGCAGCTGACTCTCTAGCTGTGCTGGAACTGATGGATCCTGGTGTTTTGGGCTTGGACAGTACAAGTGATAGTGTCACTGGTACAGGGTCCAGTACTGATAAAGCCCTGGTTTTACGGGCTTTTAAGTCACAGCCCTAGGACTTAGGATGTGCTAAGTTATCAGGTGCTGAATGAGCAGATTTGCTTTATTTAGGCAGAGTCCTATAGATCATCTTCAAAGCAGGCTTAGAGGGAGACCTGTTCTCTGCCTTCCCAATGAGATGCTGACAGAGGGTCTGTGGGTATGGATTCCCTTGCACCAGAGCCAGTCCTCATGGTGGGAAGTGCACTCTCTGTTTCAGGCCAATGTACAAGAGGGGATCATTCAGCCTTGGTCTGACTGTGGCCTCATGGCCTTCTCCATGAGATGCTTTTTAAGTCAAAATTCTCATGCCTCATGGGTGTTTCTAGGGAGAGAGTGGCAAATATTGCACCTAACTGCAACGTGTGTCTCCCAAGACAGTACAAACAGCACTGATGGTTGTCACTGACTGAGAAGGAGTTGAGGCAGGACACAATTTTTTGAAGCTCAGCATTCTGGAAATAGTCCAATACCTGTAATGGGGGTTGGGGTGCAAAGTGTTCCCAAAGCAGGTAATCAATCTAACTAGAAAACTGTGATAAAAATATTTAAAAATACTAAAATGATTAAGAATTATGTAATACTAAAATGATTAAGAATTATGTATAACAGGGGTTGGCAACCTACGGCACATGTGCCGAAGGTGGCACACGAGCCGATTTTTGATGGCACGTGGGGCAGGCTGAGCCACTCAGCCCGCTGCAGCCCTGGGGTTCCCGCTGTTGGCCCCTTGCCAGCTGGGGTCTCACCACCGATCTCACTCAGCACCCGCTGCTGGGCTGGGTGAAGGAACCTCAGATTGGCAGCGGGCTTTGATCCCAGCTGGCTGGAGCCAGCAGCCGGAACCCCAGAGCAACGGCGGGCGGAGATGCTCAGTCTACCCCCAAAACCCCAGAGATGGGTGGGCTGACCCGCTCAGCCTGCTGCTGTTCTGGGGTTCTGGCTGCTGGCCCCTTGCCAGCCAGGGTCTCCGCCACAGCCCCACTCACCTTGTTTCCAGTTGGCGTTCCAGCACAGGCCCCCTGCCAGACAGCGTCCAGACTTCCGGCCCTGCTCAGCCCTACCAGCCACCAGCTCCACTCACCTCAGCTGCCAATCTGGGGTTCCAGCCGCTGGCCTCCTGCCAGCTGGTTATCAACTGATCACTGAGAAGCCTGTGTGCAGCTTAAAGTATCCAAATACGTGCCACCAGACACTGGAGAACTCAGCAAGGAAAAGCAAGAGCAAGGATCACACTAAACTAATAAGATCTGCATTTTAATTTAATTTTAAATAAAGCTTCTGAAACATTTTGAAAATCTTGTTTACTTTACATATAACAGTAGTTTGGTTATATATTATAGACTTATAGAGAGACCTAAAAAAACTTAAAAAGCATTACGGGCATGCAAAGCCTTACATTAGAGTGTATACATGAAGACTTGGCACACCACTGCTGAAATGTTGCCGACCCCTGATGTATAATGTGCACTAAAGGCAATCTTTGAAATATTTACAACTTGAAGAAAAATGATGAAAAAGTAGCTCTGGACACTGGAACTTCCAACCCAGGCCATGTAGCAGTAAGAAGGAGCTGTAGTTTCCTTCAGGAGGAAACATGAGGAGGGCAAGGGCAAGGGCGAGGGTGAACCAATGGATACTGCTTGCAAGAATTCTCTGACTCTGGGCACATGGAGCATATGTGCACTTAGGGACCAGAACTCAGAAGCATTGATGCTTTGCAATACTAACACAAATCAGCATGAGAAGTATATGACTAGCAGCAACTCTGGTCAGGTTTATAGATTCCAAAGCCAGGAGGAACCATTGTAATACATTAAATTGACTTCCTGCATAAGAAAGACCACAGAATTTCACCCAGTAGTTCCTGCAGTAAGACTAAATCTTGTGACTGAGATAGAGCAGTTTTTTTCCAGAAAGACATCCAATCTTGACTTAAAGACTTCATGTGATACAGACCACACCACAACCTTTGATTAACTGTTGCAAAGATTAACTGCCCTCTTCAAAATTTGCACCTTAATTCCAGTGTGATAGACTAAACAGATTGAACTCCTAAAGTCTCATGAAATAAGACATATTTTCCAGTTCTGGAATCATTCTTGTGGCTCTTTGAATTTTTCAACATCCTTTTTGAAGTAAAAACACCAGAATGTGATAGAATATTTCAGTAGTGGTCTCATTAGTGAAGAGGGAGCCTCCCAAAAGTCTGGTGATGGTGATCTAAAGACCCATTTCCAATTATGAGCATGGATGTCTCTTCGCTTCTAGCCTTTCTGGTTTGTTCTTCACTGCGGTGCCAAAGGAAGCTCTCCATGGCATCTTTTCATGCTTTTGCATGGGCATCCTTTTTAATCTCTTTCATCTATGTGCAAATACAAGGTGGTTGCAGCACTGATCCAGGAATTGCTCTATTCCTATGACTCTGCCTTGGTGGCACACTCTGAAGCAGCACTGTGAGATCTTACAAACCATTGTGCTGTGGTAGCTTGGAACTTTGGCTTTACCATCAAAACTGAGGCTATGTTCCAGCCTGTTCCTCAAAAACTTTACCAAGATTCATCAGTAAGCCTGGAAGTTACCATGCTCCAAACCATCAAACAGTATACTTATCTCAACAGCATGTTTAATAATGGAGCAACAATTGATCACAAAACAGATGCACAAATTAAGAAAGCCAAAGCCGCACATGGTCATCTTTATCACTGAATCTGGAAGCAACACAGAATCTGTCTACAGATAAATATCAAAGTGTATAATGCTGTTGTCCTAATGACATTGCTCTATAAGTGTGAAACATGGACCTGTTATCAATGGCACATTAAAAAGCTTGAGAATTTCCACTTGTGATACTTGCAACAACTTCTGGGCATAAATGGCAGGACCGGGTGTCCAACACAGAAGTCTTGGCAAAAGCTGGTTTGGTTGGTATTGAGGCTCATTTGATTTGTGACAAATCGAGATGGACTAGTCATGTAATTTGTATGCCTTAGACCTATCCACCAAAATAAATTCTATATTCTGAATCGAGTTCCAAGAACTAGAAGTATGGAGGGCAAATAAAACACTTCAAAGATACTTTGAAACAAAATCTGCACAAGATGACTATTTCCAACTTAATCTTCGAGCAATTGGCAACTGACTGCATTGCAAGGTGCCATGCCGTAAGGGTGGGTTTCCAAAACTTTGAGAGGAACAGTAGAGAAGCTGGAAGCACAGAAACTACATGCAGCTCAATCAACAAAACCAGTCAAATGGCTTTGTGGTCAGGTCAGTGTGGTAAATGGAGCCATGCGAACGGGTCTATGGAGCCATGCGAACACCTATTAATATAAACTGTAACTGTCAATGTCCTCAAAATCAGGGTGACTAATAGTAGTAGTAGTATACAGAGTTAATATAACCTCCCTACTTCTTCTCAGTATTCCACTGTTTATACATCTAAGGATTTCATTAGTCTCTTAATCTGGGACCAATCCTATTCAACATATTCATAGATGATCTGGAAAAAGGGGTAAACAGTGAGGTGACAAAATTTGCAGATGATACAAAATTACTAAAGGTAGTTAAGACCCAGGTGACCTCAAAGGGCTGCAAAAGGAGCTCTCAAAACTGGGTGATTGGGCAACAAAATGGCAGCTGAGAGATAATGGGGGGGAGGGATAGCTCAGTGGTTTGAGCACTGGCCTGCTAAACCCAGGGTTGTGAGTTCAATCCTTAAGGGGGCCATTTGGGGGAACTGGGGTAAAAATCTGGGGCTTGGTCCTGCTTTGAGCAGGGGGTTGGACTAGATGACCTCCTGAGGTCCCTTCCAACCCTGATGTTCTATGAAATTTAATGTTGATAAATGCAAAGTAATGCACATTGGAAAGCATAATCCCAACTACACATATAAAATGGTGGGGTCTAAATTAGCTGTTACCACTCAAGAAAGTGATCTTGGGAGTCATTGCAGATAGTTCTCTAAAAACATCCACTCAATGAGCAGCAGCAGTCAATAAAGCAAACAGAATGCTGGGAATAATTAAGAAAGGGATAGAAACAGGACAGAAAATATCATATTGCTTCTATATAAATCCATGGTACACCCACATCTTCAACACTGTGTGCAGATGTGGTCACCCCATCTCAAAAGAGATGAATTGGAAAAGGTTCAGAAAAGGGCAACAAAAATGATTAGGGGTATGGAATGGCTTTCATATGAGGAGAGATCAAAAAAACTGGGACTTTCAGCTTGCAAAAGAGATTGCTAAGGGGAGATATGATTGAGGTCTATAAAATCATGACTGATGTAGAGAAAGTAGATAAGCAAGTGTTGTTTACTGCTTCTCATAACACAAGAACCAGGGGTCACCAAATAAAATTAGTAGGCAGCAGGTTTAAAACAAATAAAGGGTAGTATTTCTTCACACAACACACAGTCAACCTGTGGAACTCCTTGCCAGAGGATGTTGTGAAGGCCAAGACCATAACAGAGTTCAAAAAAGAACAAGATAAATTCATGGAGGATGGGTCCATTATTAGCCAGGATGGGCAGGAATGGTGTCCCTAGTCTCTGTTTGCCAGAAGCTGGGAATGAGTGACAGGGGATGGATCACTTGAGGATTACCTGTTCTGTTCATTCGCTCTGGGCACCTGGCACTGGCCACTGTCAGAAGACAGGATACTGGGCAAGATGGACCTTTGGTCTGATTCAGTAGGGCCATTCTTATATTCTTAAAGAGGGAATCCCAGCCCTGCATTAGGAGTTCATGTTCAATTAGTCATCCACTATAACCCCTAAGTCCCAGTCTGAGTCTCTATTTACCAAGATACAGCTCTCATCCCAAAACTATGGCCTATACATTCTTTTTTTCTAGATTTATGACCTTGAGTTTGGTTGTATCAAAATACACCTTGATTGATTGCACTCATTACCAAGCAATCCAGATTTCTCTGTCACAGTGACCAGTCTTCATTATTTACTACTCCATCTGCACATTTTCTTAACTATGATTTTATATTTTCTTCTACACCATAGATAAAAATATTTAACCGTGTTGGGATAAGAACCAAGTTCTATGGGACTCCACTAGAAACAATCCGCCAGATGATGATTTCTCATTTACAGTTATATTTTTAAATCTATCATTTAGGTAGTTTTTAACCCATTTAATAGATGTACACTGGACCCCCGCTTGAATGCGAGGGTTTGGATCCATGAGCAGTCCCGCATTAATGTGGGGACTGTGTTATAGCGGGGACCGTGTTACCATGGATCCCAATGTAATTAATTAAATTCGGGATCCATGCGCTGGGATCCACACCATGGATCCTAATGTAATTAACTGAATTTGGGATCCATGCGTGATCCTGCGCTATAAGCGAAATTGCGCTATACAGACGTGCATTCAATATTGTATTATGCTAATTTTAAATCCGAATGTTTTGTGGTACTAGGTCAAATGCGTTTCAGAAATCCAAATATATCATATTACCGCAGTTATCTTTATCAACTAAACTTGTAATCTCATAAAAAATATCAATTTCATTTGACAATTCCTAAGTTCAATAAAACCAAGTTGACTGGTGTGAAAGTAGAATGAATTATATTGTAAGAATAGAAAGGATTAAAGAAATGTTGTCTGTACCTTTAAGCAAAATTGTTGGAATGTTGCAATCCAGGTATCAGGAATACAGACATTAACATAGAACAATTGCACCGTTTAAGGGCAATTGGTGAAGTATTAGCCTTAGATCCATAACAGTTAGTAAGGAAATAGGATATGCATGCTGTGCCCCAGGTGAATTTTATTGTTTTGCTTTCTTTGTCCCTTTGTCTAATTCCTGCTCTTTTATCTGTATAAATAAGACTGTTTGGGCCTTGCATGGCCACTTACATTATCTGGGTGTTATTTGCGGAGTGCTGCGCTAATAAACAGAGTGGTCTGACAAATTGTGAGTCCTGATTCTAACTTTGACAATTTGGAGGTTCCACTGAGATGGCAACCGTCTTCACTGGGGCTGTGTGATTCCTGACCATTTTTGTAAGACGACCGTGGCAGCCAGCACCTGGGCACTTGGCCCAAGCGGTCCTCCACTAGAATGGAAAGGCGCACGACCACAGTGAAGTCTACGCCATCGAACCTGTTGGTTCCCACTCTGTTCTGGTAGGGATCCCGGGATCTGACATCTGGAATCTGGTCAGGTAATTATTTCTGTGTTTTGTCCGGACTAAGGACTGTCCTGTCTTTGTGTCTATCCGTCCTCCCTGTGGAGTGTTTGAGTCTGGGTGCCGTTTCCATCCGGGGATCGGCCGACCAAGGGGTTCCTGTCCCCACGGTCTGAGTGAGTGAAATCTGCACAATTGCAGCCGCACCGCACCTTGGGTAAAACCCTTAGTGTGAAAGCAAGGGCGATTGAGGCAGTAGCCTGTGGGCTCCTTTTGTGTGTTGCACTGGGCATCGCTCTGACGAACCCTAATTTCCTTCTTGTGTGATTGGTGTGTGAAGTCGTCCTGTGTGGCTAACCAGACGTCTAAGCCGGAGCAGTTCCCTAAAGGACCTCTGGCTCATTTTATGTATTTTAAGAAGGGTCTGGACTCCTGTAAGTTTCTGGAAAAATGGTCTAGGCTAACTCAGAGAGACCCCAAAACTCAGTGGCCACTGTTAGGATCTTGGGACAAGGATTGAGTAGATGTCTTAAAAGACAAACTCGGCCAATATAAAACTAAATTGGCAAAAGGAGAGGTCAATTGTTTCATGCAATGGTGGGAAGAGGCAAATCGTAGATGGACAGAATCGAAACTCGACTCTCTCAAAGATTCAAATGATAAGTTAAAAGCTTTATTGGAAACCTCCTCTCCCACCACTAGACCGAGCACTCACCTTTACCCTGTTCTCCAAGCAGACCCCCCTTCATACTCCTGTCTCCGTGTGGGAAAAGATGAAGAAAATCCCTTGCTGGATTCCGGGGACGAGGATGAAGAAGACGCATTAATTAGCCTGGCAGCCTTGCATCGAATCAATAGATGGCCACCCACGCCCCCAGCTCAGGAACAACTGTTACCAGGTCTCCCAGATCAGGAACAATTCCCAGAGATCTCCAGTTCAGACCCGTCCGGATCATCCGGTACTGCTGAGGCCCATTCCTCTGGACTCACCCTGCCTCGTAAAAGCTCGCGCTTGGGCCTTAAAAATATCCAGGCTCCCCTCCGAATCCTGCATACTGGCGGCCAGGACGGGGGTCCCACTTGGAGCTATAAACCCTGGACTCACACTCAGCTCCTTTCAATTGTAAAAAGCTTTCCAAAGCCCCGAGAAAATCCTACCAAATTTGCAGAGGAATTTTTGTTAGTGTGTGATACCTATGAACCCTCTGAGGCAGACCTCCTGCAGCTGTGCAAGCTACTTGTAACAGCCTCTAGTGAGCATGAAAAATGGCTCACAGCAGCAGATTGGCTCGCTGCTGACTGCCACTCTACTTTGCCAGACACTGGTCCTAATGCTGAATACCGAAAAAAGTGTAAGGAACGAGCTAAAAATCTATTTGAAGCCATCCCTCGGGTATGGAGTCCTAAAACCAACTGGACGGCCATAAATGGCTGTAAGCAACGACAGGGAGAAAACCCGGGTGACTATTGCACCCGGCTAACTGACATTTTTCTGCAACATTCTGGTATACAGCAACCAGATGCAAATGGACAGGGCGCCCTGTCTAGTGCATTTGTTAATGGCCTCCTGCCTGCTATTAGCAATTTGCTAAAACAAATAAGTGTTGGATGGGAGACCGAAACCATGGACAAATTGCAAACAGTGGCAGAGCACTGCCAACGTACTTTAAAAGGAAAGGAAGAAAAATCAGCTCAGCAGTTAATGGCCTTGCAAATACAGCATTATTCAGGGCAGGGCAAACAGTACCAGGGATGGGGAAAATACCAGGGACAGGGACGTGGCCGTGGGAGGGGCCAGGGAACTGGATTTTCGGGTTATGGGGATGTTTGTAATTACTGTAAACAGCCGGGACATTGCAAAAATGAGTGTCCAAGCCGGCCTGGTAACTCTGTGAACAACCAGTTAAACCCCCTGCCAGTGCAGCCAGTCAGCCCCCAGACTTACTTTGCCCCACAACAATGACGGGACACCGGGGAATCTCAGGAAATTTTAGCCCCTTTACTACCTCTCACTCCCACGGGTGAGTGTGTGTTAACTCTCAATTATCTTTCTCTCCCTTTCCTTGTTGATACAGGAGCTTTGCTCTCTGCAGTTCGTACTACCGACCTGCCTGAGGTTCCCCGTTCCGGAAAAACTGTGTCCGCTGTGGGTATTATGGGAGTCCCAACCCCTTATCCCCTTTCAAAACCTCTACCGGTCCAGGTTGGTCCCCTTTCTGCGGATCATGCCTTCCTTCTCTCTGATTCCACTCCGGTAAACCTTTTGGGTAGGGATCTGTTATGTAAGCTTGGCTGCACCATATACTGTTCCCTGGATGGGGTCTATTTACAAATTCTACAGTGTTCCCTGAAAAAGCAGCAAAGAGTCCTGTGGCACCTTATAGACTAACAGACGTTTTGGAGCATGAGCTTTCGTGGGTGAATACCCACTTCGTCAGATGCATGTAGTGGAAATTTCCAGGGGCTGGTATATATATGCAGGCAAACTAGAGATAATGAGGTAGTTCAATCAGGGAGGATGAGGCCCTGTTCTAGCAGTTGAGGTGTGAAAACCAAGGGAGGAGAAACTGGTTTTGTAATTGGCAAGCCATTCACAGTCTTTGTTTAATCCTGAGCTGATGATGTCAAATTTGCAGATGAACTGAAGCTCAGCAGTTTCTCTTTGAAGTCTGGTCCTGAAGTTTTTTTGCTGCAGGATGGCCACCTTAAGGTCTGCTATAGTGTGGCCAGGGAGGTTGAAGTGTTCTCCTACAGGTTTTTGTATATTGCCATTCCTAATATCTGATTTGGTTCCGTTTATCCTTTTCCGTAGCGACTGTCCAGTTTGGCCGATGTACATAGCAGAGGGGCATTGCTGGCATATGATGGCATATATTACATTGGTGGACGTGCAGGTGAATGAACTGGTGATGGTGTGGCTGATCTGGTTAGGTCCTGTGATGGTGTCGCTGGTGTAGATATGTGGGCAGAGTTGGCATCGAGGTTTGTTGCATGGATTGGTTCCTGAGCTAGAGCTCCTATGGTGCAGTGTGCAGTTACTGGTGAGAATGTGTTTCAGGTTGGCAGGTTGCCTGTGGGCGAGGACTGGCCTGCCACCCAAGGCCTGTGAAAGTGTGGGATCATTGTCCAGGATGAGTTGTAGGTCCCTGATGATGCATTGGAGAGGTTTTAGCTGGGGATTATATGTGATGGCCAGTGGAGTCCTGTTGGTTTCTTTCTTGGGTTTGTCTTGCAGTAGGAGCCTTCTGGGTACACGTCTGGCTCTGTTGATCTGTTTCCTTATTTCCTCATGCGGGTATTGTAGTTTTGAGAATGCTTGGAGGAGATTTTGTAGGTGTTGGTCTCTGTCTGAGGGGTTAGAGCAGATGCGGTTGTACCTCAGTGCTTGGCTGTAGACAATGGATCGTGTGATGTGCCCGGGATGGAAGCTGGAGGCATGAAAGTAGGCATAGCGGTCGGTAGGTTTTCGGTATAGTGTGGTGGTAATGTGACCAGCACTTATTTGCACCGGGGTGTCTAGGAAGTGGACCTCCCGTATAGATTGGTCCAGGCTGAGGCTGATGGTGGGGTGGAAGCTGTTGAAATCGTGGTGGAATTTTTCCAGAGACTCCTTCCCATGGGTCCAGATGATGAAGATGTCATCAATGTAGCGTAGGTAGAGAAGGGGCGTGAGTGGACGAGAGCTGAGGAAGCGTTGTTCCAGGTCCGCCATAAAAATATTGGCATACTGTGGGGCCATGCGGGTGCCCATAGCTGTGCCACTGATCTGGAGACATATATTGTCATCAAATTTGAAATAGTTGTGTGTGAGGAGTCTTCCCTGAGTGATTCTGTAGCCTCCCTGCTGTCTGAAATGTCCCTTTCTACTCCGGTCCCTTGTTGCCCACTGGTCCCGTCCCTTGAGCACCTAATTTCGCAGGTCCCATCCTCTCTGTGGCCAACCCATCCCTCTGAGGTGGGCCGCTTAAATACTGATCCTGTCTGCATTACTGTTGACTCTTCCAAACCCCTGCCTCGCCTATCCCAGTACCCTTTAAACCATGAGGCAGAGGCTGCCATTGCTCCGGTCATAACTGCCCTGCAGGAGCGAGGCATTATTGTTCCCTGTTCCAGTCCCAATAACACTCTTATCCTCCCCGTTCGAAAAGCTGACGGCAAATCATGGTGATTTGTTCAGCACCTTCGAGCCATTAATCGTATTGTCATACTCGCTTTTCCTGTTGTCCCAAACCCAGCAATGATCCTGGCTTCTATCCCACCAGCTGCAACTCCTTTTACTGTTGTTGATTTGTGTTCTGCTTTCTTTTCTGTTCCGGTTCACCCTGATTCTCAGTACCTCTTTGCCTTTTCCTACAGGGGACAGCAATATACATGGACCACGCTCCCTCAGGAGTATACGGAAAGTCCATCTTATTTCTCCCAGGCATTAGCCCGAGACCTAGCTGACCTTGTTTTCCCATCCGGGTCCACTCTAGTCCAGTATGTAGATGATCTGCTCCTCTGTTCCCCCTTGTTATCTGCCTCAGAAACTGATTCTTTAGTGCTCCTTACTGCCCTAGCAAAGAAAGGTCACAAGGCTTCTCGCTCTAAACTACAGCTCTGTCAAACCTCTGTCACATACCTTGGTTTTCTCCTCTCCCAGGGTTCCAGTACACTTTCTCCCACTCGCGTCCAGGCTATCCTTAGCTTTCCCCGACCCTGCACTCCACGCCAGGTCCGAAAATTTTTGGCATGGCTGGATTTTGCAGGCAATGGATTCCCCAATATGCCTCCCTTGCAAAACCTCTCCAGGAACTCACTTGACTCTCTGTGCCTAATCCCACACCATGGCCACCTGAAGCAGACTCTGCCTTTGTTTCTCTCAAACAAGGTTTGGCTTCTGCCCCCGCTCTAGGGCTGCCAGACTGTTCTAAGCCTTTTACCCTTTTCTGCCATGAACAATCTGGATGTGCACTTGGAGTTCTCACTCAGGTGCATGGAGGCAAGAACTGCCCAGTAGCTTATTTCTCTGCCACTTTGGACCCTTTGGCCCACGGTCTGCCCCCCTGCCTGCATGCTGTGGCTGCCGCAGCACGCTTAGTCGAAATGTCTGAATCCCTTGTCCTTCACTCCCCCCTTACTCTCATGGTCCCTCACTCTGTAGAAACTCTGCTGTTACAATGCAATACAAGCCACCTCTCCTCCGCTCGCCTTACCAGGTATGAACTTCTACTGCTGTGGGCCTCATATATCACTATAAAGCGCTGTTCTCAGTTAAATCCTGCCACTCTCCTTCCCTTGTCTAATGAAGGTGATCCTCATGACTGCCTTGCAACTGTCTCTGCTATCACCGTCCCGTGCTCTCACCTTTCTGATGTCCCTCTCCCGAACTCTGACCTTGTTTTGTTTACTGATGGTTCCTGTTTTCGAGACAACCAAGGTCGTCTCCTTGTAGGATATGCTGTAGTGTCACTCTGAAATCCTAGAAGTTGCGCCTTTACCTTCTGTAACCTCAGCACAAGTTGCTGAATTATTGCCCTCACCCGCGCCTGCTTTCTGGCGGCGGGACGCTCCGCTACCATTTACACTGACTCCCGCTATGCTTTTGGGGTTGTACATGACTTTGGTACCCTCTGGCAAGCTCGGGGTTTACTTACATCTGCCGGCACCCCTATTAAGAACGGCCCCTATATCGCTGCTCTCCTGTATGCAGTTTTACTTCCCTCTGCCCTGGCCACTCGATGGCAGACACTGATGTTGCTAAGGGTAACGCATTTACTGATGCCTCTGCTAAACATGCTGCTGCCATAGAACCTTCCCCAGATGCATTTCTAGGTTCCCTCTCTGTTTCTATACCACCACCGTCCCTCACTGACCTCACCCTGCTCCAGGACTCTGCCCCAGAAACTGAAAAAGACTCCTGGGTTGCCCAGGGTTGCTCTCTACATCCTGATTCCCTTTGGCGTTTGCCCACTGGTGTCTTTGTAGCCCCCTTTTCATTCTACCCATCACTGGCCACCCTGCGGTGTTTCACTTGTCGGAAAGGAGGGGATGGTCTCTGCTCTAACTAAGGCGGGATGGTGGGCTCCCCATTTCAGCTCTTTTGCAGCCCGCCACTGTGCCGCCTGCACCACTTACCAAAGCCACAATATTGGTAAACCTGTAAAAGTGACTCAGGCATTCCGGGGCTTGCCCCAAGCACCCTTCTTGCATTGGCAACTTGATTTTGTACAAATGCCTAAGTGTCAACGATATGAATTTATTTTGGTTATGGTATGTTTATTTTCTAGTTGGATAGAAGCCTTTCCTTGTCGCAAGGCTGACCCACTGTCCATTGCTAAATGTTTGTTAAACCATATTATGCCTGCCAAGGGAATTCCTGCCACTCTGTCCAGTGACCGGGGTACACACTTTACTGGACAAATTGTTCAACACCTGGATCGTATATTACATGTCACACACCTGCTGCACTGTCCCTACCACCCACAAAGTGCTGGTGCTGTGGAAAGGCGAAATGGGGTACTTAAGAATAAAATTGCTAAGATTTGTGACTCCATAGAGTTAAACTGGCCAGCAGCTTTATCACTAGCCCTTATGGAAATGCAATCCACTCCATCCCAAAGGCATGAACTGAGTTCTTTTGAAATCATTATGGGACGCCCTATGCGAACTGTGGCTACCGTTACTCCAGTCCCAGACTTGAATTTAACTCACAGTATGCTCCTTCACTATTGCAAGGGATTAATGCAAGCTGTAAGTCACTTCCATTCACAGGTTCAAGCCGCCTGGCCGACGGAACCCAACTCTGACGCCTGCCACAATCTTGAGCCAGGTGACTGGGTCTACGTATGGCACCATCATCGAAGACACGCCTTGGAACCTCGGTACTGCTTACTACCCAGACAGCTGTTAAGCTATCTGGCATCGCAGCGTGGATACATGTTTCACAGTGTAAGAAGACACCCTCCCCGGCAAATCATTCAACAACTCAGGACTGCGCAGAGTCAGTTTTGACTCCAGAAGAAGACGTAGAGGAACAGCCTGCCATACCTTACAATCTACGCTCTCGTAAGGGTTGCCAGAAGCAGACGACGACCTAAAGCAAGGCCCAAGAAGCAGCAGTAGTGAGCCTAGCGCCTGCTGCCTGGTGGACATAAAACCGCGACTGCGGTTCCCTCAGTTGAGGTTGTCAGAACCAGAAGGGCCCTGCCTCCAACATGCGCCTCTGGTGGTGCCTATTCCTCGGCTGCTGGTGTCTTAAGGTCTAGGGAGCCCACAATGACAATTCTTTTATCCAGCAGCAAGTGTGGATAGCTCAGACCCTTAATATTTCCAAATGCTGGGTCTGCAGCCACATCCCAGCCCACTCTCAAGCTGGTGTTCCTGTCCTGGCTATCCCACTGAATTCCCCAGACCTTACTGGAGGACCTGGTCCATTTAACAAAACATGGAACAGCAATGACACTTAGGAAGCAGTGGGAATAAATGTATCTAAATGGATATGTGTGGTGGGGAGAAAAGGTCATTGGTGTTGGGTGTGTAATGGGACAGGGCTGGATCTGGGAAAAAGCCGTTGCCTTCAGCATATTGTGGCAAATGGTGTATGGGATTATTCAAACAAAACTAAAGAGTGGCGAGCTGGGTATGGGGATATGAATTTTTTCTCAACCTGGGATCAAACAGAAAAATCAATCTCATGTTCCCCCTACAGTAATCTTAGTAAAAATAATATAATCTTCCAATGCCATACAAACACTACCACTCCTCAAAAGGAGGATTACCCTGTGCCCTTTGGAGGATATTACTCCTCATTTGTAGATACCTATGTAACAAATGGATGCAATCGACCTTTCCCGGTCTTAATAGGCCATCATTGGGTTTGTGGAACCAAAGCTTATACTGTATTACCAGCTAACTGGTCAGGTATCTGTTATCCCGCCCAACTCTTCCCACAGTTCCGAGTACTAGAGTCCCTCCCACAAGAAGGCCTCCGTAATTTCAGAAGAAAAAGAAGGGATTTACTAGATGCCCAATGGTATATACATATCATAAGCCCCTTAACTTGGGAAGAGGCCATTGGCACTTCCTTTATCCCACTTGGGGGAGTAATACAACACGCAAAAAGACTCCTAAGGTTACAAGCAGTGGTTGAAATAATGGCAAATGAAACCGGAGAAAGTTTAAAAACCCTGGCCAAAGAAACAGGGGTGATCCGACAGGTGGCCCTCCAAAATCGTCAAGCATTAGACATAGTGCTGGCGGCCAAAGGAGGGACCTGTACTCTCATTGGGAAAGAATGTTGTGTGTTTATACCTGACAATACCAATGAGGTAATAGATCGCGCTAGCTACTTAGAACAAATCGCATATCTTCCTCATGAAGAGCCGAGTTCTTTATGGAAGTGGCTAAGTAACCTGTTCAATTTCTCTGGCATAGGAAACTGTTTGTTTCAGGGAGCCCTAACTATCCTGTTTGGAATCTTAGTGATTTTCGTATGCTTTCAGTTAATTTCCTGTTGTATCCAGAATTGTGTCACCCAGATGACTGCCCCAAAACAGAGTGCTAATATGATGATTTTGAATATCACTGATGAACAAAGAGATAAGGAACGGTTAATTTGTGGAACCCAGTAATGGTTGGTCATGGCATACGCCTGACCAAAAGGAGGGATTGTGAAAGTAGAATGAATTATATTGTAAGAATAGAAAGGGTTAAAGAAATGTTGTCTGTACCTTTAAGCAAAATTGTTGGAATGTTGCAATCCAGGTGTCAGGAATACAGATATTAACATAGAACAATTGCACCATTTAAGGGCAATTAGTGAAGTATTAGCCTTAGATCGATAACGATTAGTAAGGAAATAGGATATGCATGCTGTGCCCCAGTGAATTTTACTGTTTTGCTTTCTTTGTCTCTTTGTCTAATTCCCGCTCTTTTATTTGTATAAATAAGACTGTTTGGGCCTTGCATGGCCACTCACATTATCTGGGTGTTATTGGCGGAGTGCTGCGCTAATAAACAGAGTGGTCTGACAAATTGTGAGTCCTGATTCTAACTTTGACACTGGCATTAATTATATTTCCATTCTTTAACTCTTCATTGACAGAGTCTTATACCAGCTATTCTATTATTTTGCTCACAACTAATGTCAGACTAATAGACCTGTAATTACCAAGGTCACCCCGTTTATTATTTATTATAGACACATTTGATCTTTTTTTTACAGTCCACCATAACTTCCCCAGTATTTCAAGATTTATATAAAGTTATTATTAATGTTCCAGAGAGCTTCTTAGCCAACTCTTTTAAAACTCTTGGAAGCAAGTTATCTGGACCTGTTGGTTTAAAAATGTGTAACTTTTTAGTACATGCTTTTAACATCCTCCTTAATTACTGTTGAACTATAAAAGCATGTAATCATTACATGATATGACTATATAATTCAGCTTCTTTCCAAATACAGAGCAGAAATATTTACTGAACATTTGTGCCTCTTACACCTCATTGTTGACAATTTCACCATCTCTATGTACACCTATACCAATGTTATATATCCTTTTGTTCCTGATATATTTTATAGATTCCTTCTTACTCTCCTTAAACCTATTGTCCATGTTTTTTTATTTATACTTTTAGCTTCCCTGATTAACTGTCTGCATTGCTTAGCTTCTAAGTTATATTAACTGCTATCAATTTCCCCTTTTCATTTGATATACACTGTCTTTTCATTTTTATCACTGCTTCATCTTCCCTCTAAACTAGGATGGTTTTTAAATCAATGTTGCCTTGAGTGATTGTGGGATTGTGAGTTTTGGGGCATCTAGTAAAATGTTCTTAAACTCCTCCCAATTCTTGTTCACAATTTTCTATTCAAATTTTTCCTCACAGTCAATTTTGCTCAGAATTAGTTTCAGCTTTGGGAAATTGGCCCTCACACTTGTATGTGTGCCTAATCTCATTTTCTGTGGCTTTGTATTTGGCTACATAATTCAGCACACTGAACAAAACAGGTTAAAAGTAATACTTACACATACAATAAAGAAATCAAGCAAACACCAGACATTTGTGAAATACTTCTGGAAACCATAAGCCACCCACTTCAGAAACATCTCCAGTAAAAAGATGTAAGCAAATATTTTATCAGCAAGCTTCAGAAGGTTTTGAATGGTTGGATGTTCCTGAAGGTAAATATCTTCAAATGCCTGGAATTTGAGAATTTAAAAGTAAAACAGTTCTGTAGTTTTATAATTAATTCTTTTAAAATTCTGCTAAGATATAGTACTCGTTGTTTGACTTATTAATGTGCCACAAGAATGAGCAAACAATCTACATTTTCTTTTAAAGTCTACATTTTAAAAAGTGCTTTCTATTTTTTGTACCTGAGATATTGGGGGCCTATTTTAAGGCAGCTATGGCCTGATTTTCAGAAATTTGAAAATCAGATATGTTGAGTGCCTGCAGCTCCCACTGAGTCCAGCCACTGTTGTAGAAATCAGCTCCCACGGTTTTCCATGTTAGTCTCCCAAAAACTGGGACACCCAAAGTTGTTGTGGAGTTAGTGAGTAGATCTGTCAGGAATTTTCTGATGAAAAAGGGTTTCACTGGAAAATGCTGATTTGTCAAATACAAATGTTCACAGAAGCATTGTTTGTTCTGTGAACTCCCAGCAGAACCCTGCCTTGTTTCCTGTTAGCTCCCCTGGCTGCTAGCTGGGGAGCCAAAGCTTCTAGAATTTGTAGCTCTAGAACAGCTTCGCTATGCAGGCTGCCTCAGATCTGGGGACCCCCAGGCACTACATACACCCCGCAAGCCAAACCTTATAGGAGAGTAAGCTACATTTACCAGAGTTGCACTGCTCAGGAGAATTATGAATATGATAAAAGTTTCAAACCAGCTATTCTGAACAATTCGGTAGCAGGTTTTCCTGAATCGCCACCAAGTACTTCCTGGAAACTTTGTGATATCCACTGCACAGCATAAGGAACATTGGACACAGCCTGAAAAGAAAAAGCACAGGATAACCTGTATCCATTTTCAATCAATTTTCTGCATCCTCAGTAAGGGGCAAGAATAGCAGCAGGAGCTCTTACTGAACACAACAAGCCACTACTGCTTCTAACATCAGCAGCTCAAAGTAGGAGAACGGAACACAGGGCAAGAAAGAGAAGGACAGAGGCAGCAACACAGAAAAAAATGTACCAAGATATACAGTTGAACAAGAGAAAAAGCGAGGGAAGGGATAACAAAAGGCAAGAGATGTACAGGTTGGTTTTTCATGGTTTAATACATAGCTAAATGTCATGATGTTATAATTATTATGTTTGATTCTACTATATAATACATATTCCTACACTTAAAGACACAATAAAGGATCTAGTGAATTGAGGGAAGGAGTCCTATTTTTGTATAATTGTATGGGTCATTCAGAAGATATCGACTGAGAAGTTTGTATTCAATGGATTCTGGGGACGACAGGGAAAGGACGTAGAAGTGTTTGTTGGCAGGGAGAAATGTCTTTCTTAGGTGAAGGAGGGGAACCCCTGTAGCGCTTCTGAGAAGAGGCCTAAGAGCACCATTTAATGTTGGAGGTATCAGCAGAACCAAAGAAGTTCAGATGAGGTCAGCATTACACAGAGGGCTATGGAAAGAGAGGGACTGATGTCAACTAGGAAGGCTTCTGGATTTGAAGAGAATAGATGGAAGTCTGAAGGCAGCCAAGAAACTACAGCCCTCCTAGGTTATTCTTGCACTACCTCTGAAAAAGCTCTGGGTCCATCACAACATTTACATATGATCTGATAAACAGGTCCAAGAGTTCCGTCCCAATCTCAAAGCCTTTTTACATCTTGGCAAAACAGAAAAATCAATTAAGCAGGTCAAGAAATAGCTTGCTAATGTAAGCAATAGAGTACAGAAGACTATCAAGGTAAAAGCAGTGTAGTGGTTTAGTGAGTGCTTCTTAGTTTGACAACAGGCAACAATTCACCAAGTCATGTTAACATGTGTCTTCTGAGTATTACATGTGTTCTGAGAATTATCTGTACAAAGAAGTGACTCAGAGAAACACAAACACAGGTTGCCAGAATGCCTCATAGCTAATATGAAAACATTTTCTAAAGCAATGCCTCTGGAATATTAGTCACACTTCGTATCACTATGAAGCAAGCAGATTCTTACCTTCTGTAAGACAGTCCTTAGGTTCATCTAACTTTTCAGTCGATAGGATGATCCCCGCCAATTCCTGCACAACAGTTAGAACAAATAAGGAAGGCAATTTATGAATTTTCCCTTAATGCAGCTGCATTGTCCTAAAATAAACTGGACATAACAGAAGAAAACATCAAGAAAACAAGTGATTTATCCAGCTATTTCAAAGGCTCTATCACAATGGTACTAAACTGCCAAGACATAATTAAGAATAACATAATAATAGAACAAGGAAACGCTTTTCTGTATTCTTTGGTTCAGTGGCTATTACTTAAGGCATGTTTAAAAATACATGTCCTTCTCTTGCTTGTTTTTTCCTCTTCCTTGTCACCTGCCCAATCTTTGTAATTGAGGGGAAGGCTTAGAAGATAAGGTGGGTATTATATTATGTGGTAGGTAAAATCATTAGATTTCCTTTAGAATGGACTTCCACAATCAAGAGTCCTTTGCTGAGAATGCCCTGACCCCCACTTTTACCACTTCCACACTGGGCTGAGTGTTCACAAGGTTCTGACTGAGAATAGTTGCCTTCCTGTGGATAGAGATATGAGTTTTCTATGATAGCCAAGCCCTTATACAGCAGGACTGTGTTCTTTAATTTGGATGATGAGACAGTGGAATGCATAGTACTCTGGTATGATGCTTCTCATCTGCCTTTGTTTCTTAGATAGTGGACCGCTGTGTGGTCTACAAGCTGTAGTTTCCTTCCTTTTGTAAGGGGACTGGTATCCCCATCCTAACATTCATTGGGGGTGTTTTGGTTGCTAGCTCCCAGTACCAAAAGGGGAAGGGTCAATGGGAAATCAGGGACCTGTGACTGACTGTCCCCAGGAGCAACGGGGAGAGGCCAATCTAGGAGTCAGGAGGCCAGGGGAGTCCTGTCCTCCATGTGCTGAGGCAGAGTAGAGCAGTCCAGAGCTGGGTATGGTGAGCAGCTGGGGAGAGCGAGGGGAACTCGAGGCAGTGGGCCCAGCACAGGGAGATGCCGGCCAGACTTGGAGAGGGATTGTAACCTTGACAGGGTGTGGGGGGGACACTGGGAAGAAGGGTCCTGCCACATAGAGCCTGAGAGCGTGTGGCCACCACCAGACCAAGTGTCCAACCAACAGCGTCCCTGCAGCACAGCCAGGGCCTGAGAAGGAGGCCTGGGACCTACAAGAAACAGACTGTGAACTGCCCTGACATTCCAGAGACACTGTTGGTGGTGTTCCCTGCCACAGAGCAGGGTGATGTGTTTCCTTTAACCTTTCCCATTTTTCATTATTCCTTTTTAAACTAATTGTTAATGAAATAAACTGTATTGCTTTAAATCGTATGTAATGATCAGTGGGTCAGGAAAGCATCCAGTGCAGAGAGAGTACCCCGGAGTGGGGACATCCTAGCCCCTGACCTAGGTGACCACAGCAAGGTTGGGGGTTGAGGCCCCCCAGGAACCCTGGGCCCAGCCTTGTTGGGGTTATGAGAACTCTGCTAGACAGGAGAGTGCAAGGGTCATCCTCGAGGGCAGGGAGGCCCCTGGGTAAAGGAAGTGGGAGTGAGGACTCAGATCCTTCCGCTAGCCCATTTCACCAGGATAGTGCAGAAGTCAGGAAAGTTCCGCACAATAGCAGGATCATTCCCCCGCTTACACTTTCCTTACTCTCCAGGAAGTGTGTGCTTTATTTATTTCTCTATATCTATTTCAACAGCTTGTTCAGAAGCTGCTGGTTAGTATTTCACCTTCCCTAAGATGGAGTGTGATGATCTGTCAGTAGTGGGTCACATGCTCATCACTGGCCTCCTGCAATCAAGAGGGACAGAGTCTTCTTTCACATAAAGGAACCTGGATATCCTTTAAAACTCCTACAAATTGCATTTGTGTTAATGGGCTAAACTCCAACAGGGAAGGTAGAATAATCCTCTCTCTTTGCTCCAGCTTAATTTACGTGATCCTGGTGAAATCATCATGGATTTGAACAATCTAATTGTTAACGTAGGTTGAGAGCTCTTAGGAGGTTGGGTGAAGGCAATCTGAGTTAGGTTAATCATCTCACTGTTCAAAAAAGTTCCACTGGCTATGATTGCAGAGATACTATGGAAGAGGGTAAAGAAGGGTCGCATGGCTTCATTTAAAGCTGGGGCATACAAGACTGTCAATAGTCATTTACTTCACCACCCCAGTGGTTGATAACTACAAACAAAATCATTCTTATTTGAGAGCCATTGCCTAAAGATTTTACCAAGACATCAAACAAAGTTCTTTTTTTCTAAATAGAAAATAGATATTTAGGAGTTCTGTGACTTTACATATTTCAATTATAGCAGATGTCCTTCCCCTGGCTCATATAAGGAAATGTTACCACCATAGTAAATAATCACTCTCAGGTCTAACAGGTCTTAAAGACTACCTCAAAATTGTAACTTCTTATATACTAGGATATGTGTGACATGTTGTTTGAAGATTAATTAGTTAGGACAAGGAAGAATAAGCTGGTCTGGGTGATCATACCGAGAGATCTTATTTTTCAATATCAGGACTTCAAGTAACTATGCCTGCAGAGTAGTTTCAAAAATGCTATTGTTAGAGCTATGTGCTCTTTTGAAGGTGGGGAGTCCATACACCTATCTGAACTTCCATTTTATTTTCTATATTGCCTAGAATGGAGACATGCTTCTCCACCTTTTCTTGACAGTCATGGATGGAATCAACTGCAATTTAGAAATTAGAGGTACAGGTTTTGAGGATCCACAACTAAACATGCCAATAATTTTGCACAAAACTGAATATCAGATACAGGATACCTTTTTAAAAATAGCCCTTAAAATTTGGCATTGATCCTAGATTATTTCCTTTGCATTTATTTGGTATAGTACTGTATGTTGTTCTATATTAATAACCTTAGCTGTTTATTCGAAATACAAAATGTCTTTTCAGTTTGGACAGCAATCTCCACATTCTGAAAGAACTATTATGTCTATTTTATCATTAGAGAACGGCATTGTTTCTTGCATTGCATAAACTTATTACCTCTAGGGAACCACCTCATTCTTCAGCACAGTAATAATGGGACAAATAAAATAATCATTATATCTAGAGCCTTTATAATAGATAATAAAGTTATTATCATTACCTCTGTTTGTTTTTCCTTCTGTGTACTGGTGGAAAACACACTTATGGTATCAGAAGTCTCAGAGGCCTGACTTAAGACTCCTGAGCTTTTCTGTTTCTCTCTCCTATGCTTTAGTTCATTTTCCTGCTGGAAATAATCCAAGATGGGATTATTTTCTTTATTTTTATTTGGTGGCATACTTATTTCTAAAGCAGAATTTTTTTGACAGAACAAAACATGCTGAGATACTCATAAATATTTTTCTAGGGATAAGGACATTCAGCTTCCTCTAATAACACCCAAAACAAGTTGAGGAACTCATAGTTTAGAAAAATAATCGTGTCAAGTATCTTATGTTAGAAATACTTAATCAAGGAATTAACAGCAGTACTCAAATGACTGATTCTTTTTATTTTTCCCTAAAGTAGGTAACCATGTAGAATCCCATATTATTTTACAAATTTTTACTACTCATTGGAAATAACAGAAAAAATTGAAAACACAAGGGTAAAGAACCACAGATAAGAAAAGAAAGAAAATAAAAGAAAAATAAAAGGTGCAGGAGACATACAGAGGAACAGGAAATGTTGGTAAAATGCAGAGAAGACATAAGGTAACAAGATCAAGGGACATACTAAAGGCATGGGGGATCCTCAGAAAATCCAAAAATGAGAGATAGGTACCCAAAAAACATCCCAGAAGTTGAGCTAGAGAAGGGAAAAGTTAGAAATAAATTGCTTAATTTTCATGGTGTAGATTTTATTTGAGTATCCTTTGGCTATCAATCCAATGAATTATCACTATTAACTGAATAGCTGAGAGAAATTCAAATAAAGCCTCCATCAGAAAATTGTGAATCCCACCTATTTGTAAGAAGAGAGGAGGAGGTAGCAAGAAAGTAATTTCTATCTTGATCAAATTTCATTTAAGGTAATTGGCTTTCATCCAGGAGTAAATGGAGACAAAACAGATAGAAACATAACTATGGATAGCAAGGGAAAAATGGAATACAACTCAGTATCAACAGCCTCTTCCCCCTGAAGCCACTGGCAGAACAAGGAAGCAGGAAGTTGGTTGTGTTGAGCATTGTCCTGTTACACCCAGGGTTGGGAGTTCAATCCTTGAGGGTGCCATTTAGGGAACTGGGGTAAAAATCTGTCTGGGGATTGGTCCTCCTTTGAGCAGGGGGTTGGACTAGAGGATCTCCTGAGGTCCCTTCCAACCCTGATGGTCTGCTTGTATTATTGCAGGGCCAGCAAGAAGGCAAATATCCACACAACTAACCCCTTTTTCACATGGACAGAAAATGCACATCTTTAAACACCTACCGGAATGGATATATCACAGGCATTGTGAAATGTACCACACCGAAGTCTTGCTGCACAAACTAAATCCTGCCAACTTTCCATTTTCAGATAGACTCTTCCCTCACCCTTACAAAATATTCAGATGCCTACTGTTCATTCTAGCAAGACTAGGACTCAGAATAATGGAGGTCCATGGGTGGAATTGGAACGAAGTCCATCTTGGACATTAATTAATTAGATATATGGAAACCACAAAAGGGAAAATGGGTTAAAGTTATAATTTACTGTTGAGTCCTGGACACGATTTCTTAGAGGTAGAAGTATAAAGAGATATCAAAACATTTAGGCATCTTACCATTGCTGTATATTCCATTTTGGTATATGTGCTATTCTCATCATCATAATCCTCACTGTAACACTCTGCCTCAGCAAGGGGGACACAAACAAATGTGTTAGAATTGGTCAGAAAATCCTCATAGTCCTTTGCCATTGGGGATTTCTCTTTGTTTTGGTAAATCCCATTATCAGTGTAATTTTCCCCCATATCTATAGCGGCATGGTCATTCCCGCCAAGGTTCTGTGTGGTAACTTTCACCATAACCTTCCTGCTGGTCATTGTTTTCAGCCCTTGTCTGAGTATTTTGCAACACAAATCTCCTGTCATCTGAATCACAAACTGCAGACCCATGTGAATCCGAGAAAAGGCAAGCTGAAGCTTGGTCCTATTTTCAGCTGCATCTGGTGTTGCTGGATCATCAATATTCCAGGAATTCACCAGCAAGGCAATGAATAGGTTAAGCACCTGAAAACAATTGAAGTGAAAAGTAAGTTGACGATACTATTTTGTAATTGAAAAGGCAGTCTTGGAAACTCCTTTTTAAATTCCCCTCCCAATATTTTTTCCTTATTATAACAACATGGTAACAAGAAAACATTTTCTACTACACTATCTTATTTAGTGACTACTTAGCTAATGCATGAGCTGAGCATGGATGGATTCCCAAAAGGTGAAACTTAACAATACGACATAAAGACAAAAAATGTATGTCAAAGTTAGAGAGAAAGTATGCAACATGAGGTACAGAAGGGACAGGAAGTAAGTTATATGATAGATCAGTTGTGGTGAAAAATACGTATGTCAGAAACGCTTGGCAGTGTAACCTGCTAAAAGATGCAAGAGCTGACAATAATTAATTGTAAGACTCACTGAAGAGTATGCTAACCTTGCCATAGCAAAAGAAGAGAGGGAGAAGGGAACCATGGGCATAAATACTGAAGACAAAGCTTCTGTGATATAATGTATACAATAAAACACTGAATTATCCAAATGGTTTGACCAGCAGTACCCTCTCAAGTCAGGAAGACACCTAAAAAATGGCATATCTACTAATACGCATCTTGCAAAAAATAAACAAACAAATATGGGGCATGCATTCAAAAAACAACACATTTGCCTCATGGAAACTTCACACTTTCTAGAAAAAATGGCAAGGTAGTATATTTGCATATGAATAGGGCCCTACCAATTTCACAGCCATGAAAATCGTGTCACGGACCATGAAATCAGTCCTTCCCTGTGAAATCTGATCTTCCCCATGCTGCTAGGAGCCTGGGACTCTTAGATGCTAGTCCAGCCAGGCTGGGGAGGGACAGGAGTTGTCCTTCCCCTGCACACCACGCTTGGTGGGGAGATCAGACCCACCTCCAGAGACAGAACAGAAATTAGGGTGGTACACCCTCACTTCTGTGCTGCAGCAGCCCGGGAGCTGGGCTCTGGACTTTCACTCCCCTCAACCTGCAGCTCCTGCTGGGACTCTGGGAGCAGACCTTGGGGTTTTCTTCCCCAGTGGCTCCTGAGACTGAGGACTTCTGCTCCCAGTGGCTGCAGGTGGGGCTTCCACTCCCTGCTTCTCCAGGGGCTTCAGGAACCTCCTGTAGCCCAGCCCTGAAGGCAGCACAGAAGTGAGGGTGGCAATCTTGGGACCTCCTCACAACAACTTGAACCACCCCCCAATCCCATTTTGGGTCAGGACCTCCATGGTTACAATACTGTGAAATTTCAGATGTAAACATTGGAAATCATGAAATAGACCAATTAAAAAACCCTCTGGCCATGAAATTGACCAGAATGGACCGTGAATTTGGTAGCTCCCTACATATGAGTAATACAAATAGAACAATATTAGGAAACTCACCACTAGTTTTCCTACCATCAGGACCAGCAAGAAAAAAGGAAGACACGACTGTTTCTCAGCTACTTTCATGCAGCTCCACAAGGTTTCAATCCATTCTCCACATAGAATTCGGAATATAATAAGGAATGAATGGAAGAAATCATTCATATGCCAGCGTAAATTGCAATCTGTGCTTATTTTAGTGAAGTTGGAGTAATGTTCTCCAAAAACCTGCCTTCCTACTAGAGCAAAAATAAATATAGTGATACACAATACCAGTTGAAGACTACCCAAGGCACCAACTGACAGATACATGATTTTCACAAGTTTATTTAAGGCTTGCCATGACCTTGACAATTTGAAGATCCGCAGCTGTAAGACAAAACGAAATAGTACAATGTCAAATAGCAAAAAAAATTAAATAATGTATTTCTAACATTAATTTATAAAAAACTGAGCCCATAATTTTGAAATATTTGTCATACTCAGGAATGTATATTTTCTTGTAGTTTTTTTCTGACTTATCAGAAACACACAAATTGCAATCTAGTAATAAGTAGAACTATTTGTTCTCAATTTAGTCCTTTTGCTCTTTAGAGGATGATTTGCAAACTAATTCTGATTACATTATTTGTGCACTTAAAATATTCTTTATTCACAACTATCCGCCAAATAGTTCAGATGAATAATTTTCAAACTATTGGCATTTCATGAACAGTTTGAGTTTGCTTATTACTATTTTTTATTTGTGTTGTATGGCTGCATCATCTATGTCCCATGGTGTTGTTATTGTTCCCTGACTGACTGATAGAAACTTATTAACAGAAAAATGCATTTCTGAAAATTCATTATGAAGGAGTCATTCATGCTAAAATTCAGGCTTCATGATCGTTTTCTTTAACACACAGCAGTTGTCCAAATAAAAATATGACTTCATGAATCAAAGGAAATCATACTTGGTGCTTTTATTTTGGACTATAATTGCAAATATATTGTATGTATTATTTGCACCATTTGACCAGCTCAAGAAATAAGTATTCCTATATTACTAGAAATGGTCAAATAATTAAAAACAAATTATGATTTGTGAATATTTTTGTGAATAAAAATGCTCTGTTTACACTTTGATTCGTGGAGTTCTATTATTCATTAATATTCTAAGCATGGCTATGTCAACTATAACTGGCTAGTAAGTCCCAGTGGGGTGGGGACTTACTAGCTCCTTTGCTTCAAGTTGTATGGAAACTTACAGGACTGTGTCCTATTACATTACCAAGGACCCAAGCTTTTAGGGCCTGATCAAGAATTGATTGAGTTCCATGAAATGGAAACCAATGGAAATTATCTGAAAACCAAGCTCTTCCCCACGCCCCCAATCTCATGCATCATCACCAGTAATGAGGGTTTTGCATGCCAAAACAGGACTTTAGTGACCCCCTTTTTACCCTGTTAGGGCTTTAAGTGGCTCCCCATTGTCTTCAGTGGTTTGCACAGATGTCACTGATTATCGCAGTAACCACTTTTGGTTCTGATGGACAAGAAGAAATAGCAGCAAAGAATCCTGTGGCACCTTATAGACTAACAGACGTTTTGGAGCATGTGCTTTCATGGGTGAATACCCACTTCGTCAGATGCATGACGAAGTGGGTATTCACTCATGAAGGCTCATGCTCCAAAATGTCTGTTAGTCTATAAGGTGCCACAGGATTCTTTGATGCTTTTACAGATCCAGACTAACAAGAAGAAATAGAATTCAAATGACTCCACCTTAACTGTGGAAGGCTAATAGGAATAAACAGCAGTAAGCACTTATTTTAGTCATAAAATCAGCAGATGTGACTCTGAATACATACAAAAAGGGAACAGATGTGCTGAATAAGAGTGACATTTTTATATAGGGTTACCAGAGCCTATTTTTCCTTGCTCTAAACTAGGAGCAATCTTATGAGGAGGCTGCAGGACCATCTTTCCTTTGTCAGCTCAAAGTATTTCTGGTGAGGAAACCTCACCCATAACCCCACCTAAATATCCCAAGAATATTCTTGGGGAGCGAGAGGGGGAAGGCCCTCCAAATCCCCATCTCCGCCAAAAGAAAAGGTCTGGAATGACAGAGCTGATCCTAATCCTTGTAGAGAAATGATAAGGGGTGAAGAGTGAAAGCAGCAGAGCCCCCTGCAGCCAGGGTACTCAAGAGAGACAGCTTCAGAGGTTTTGTAGTATCCAGTATGGACCATTTGGTAAACTTTTAAATGTGCTTTTTGATTACTCGACATATAGTTCTTGTTGATTTATTATATACTAACACACAGTATCAAGTTTACAAATCCATCAAACAATTTAGATATTAATTGGTCACTTGGATGCAGTCTAGAATTTTCATTGTACCTATTCATTCTCTAAAAATAGAATTATTCAAGGGAATGTGGACCACTGAAATAATGCAAAGCGTTTATTGTTTAGTCAAACAGATAAAAGAGAAGAATCATTACCAATCTGAAAAATGCCAGATTTTTCTTCCTAATTATACTTATTAGGCCTATCATAACAATTATGCTGTCAAAAATATTCCAGCCCTGCTGAAAATAGTAGTAGGGATCTAGAGCGATGATTTTGAAGATCATTTCTGCTGTAAAAATTCCAGTGAAGACCTGTGAAAGGGAAAGCGAAACTGATGTCAGCCTAAAGGTACGAGGAGCTTGTCTCCTGGCAGGGCTGCCTTCTTATAAATATGACTAAAATATTATTAATGTTATTATATTATTATTAATATATTAGCCCACACTAATCCACCCATGCAGGCACCAAAGGGCAGAGGAGGTGCAATACAAATTCTCCATTACCCGCAAGCTGATAATTTATCCCTTCCTCCACCCTAAGGAAAAAAAACACATGAACAAATGAGCAATGAGCCTTGCAACCTGACCTGAAGAACAACAGTTTCACACACTGGTGAACTAAGTAGGAAACAGTTCTCTAGCTGAGGTGCACACAGTAAGAATATCCTGCTCCCTTTCTGCAGTTAAACTGGGTAGCGTTAGCTGAGAGGACTCAGATTGTCTCAGTTATTCACAGTATCATATGAAGAGAAAGGTGATCTTAAAAGTAAGAGGACCCAATCCATTTAAAGTTGCATCTCCAAACAAATCAGCAGTCAATGCAGATTGTGTAGCATACATATAACATGCTGTCTCAGAGAAGCACCCCTTAAATGGTATTCTGCTCCAGTGGATGTTTCCAGAATGGTCAGTAGCCCCATGTAAAGCACATTACACTGACTGCATATGGCAATGACAAGATGTCAATCATTCTAGTTCAACATCCTGGCCAAGAATTCATGATGAAAGGCCCTCTGCTGTGATCTAGGCACCCAGAAAAATTCTCAGGTTTCAAACCTGAGTAAGGAACACTGGGCAAACCCCCCAAACTGAGGAAGAAGCTATCTTCTCCAATTCCTCCAGCCTGTCCCCCTCTTCCGCTCTCCTCCACATAACTATAGTCTTAGCTAGACTGAGCCACGACCTGCCTACCCTCATCCAAGCCTTATTCTTGGCATAACACTGGGTAAGACTGTGGGACTAGCTGTTGGAGCGAGGACTCAGATCCTGTCACGATCTGATTCCATTGGGTCAGTATAGATGTCTGGAAAGTTTCCCACAGTATGGGGACCATTCTCTGGCTTACACCAAGGGATCCCACTCCTGTAGTGATGAAAACACTGGCACGAAGAGGCAAAGGAAATTTTTGCCATCACAAACACCTCTCGGGTAGTTGGCACTGGTATCGTTTTGTAGTGCTGAAAAAGATGATGGTGACACTTCTCGCACCAGGCTTGACAGTGCTCTCTGCAGTGCCAGAGCCAACTGTGCCAACTTAGGCACCAATTTGGAGGAGGAGGGCTTAGGTTTTAGGTATACTCTACTCAACTCCTCGCCTTCTTACCAGACTTAGAGGTGGAGACCTTCCATTGGCCAGGGCCTCTTTGGAAGTCTTAAGTTTCTTCCTCTGCACAGGTGAGTGAGATCAGTGCCAGGATTCCACTAAAGCTGGAGGCGCACTTCTCATTGAAGCTGTAGCGCTTGGTACCGAGTCAGCACTGCCTTCATCAACAGTGGTTTCAGCCTAGCCTCCCTATCCTTCTTCATTCTAGGCTTGAGCTCCCTGCAAATCTGGCACTGGTCTTTTACATGTGCTTCACCCAAGCACTTCAGGCAGCTATTGTGCAGGTCACTCACAGGTATAGGCCTCCAGCAAAAAGCACACAGCTTGAAGCCCGGTGGCTGGGGCATACCTCGGTACTGCAAGCAGAAACACCCCCAAACTGGAAAAACAACAAGTCTGAAAAAAAATATTTTTAAACACAACTAAAACTTACTAACTATACTAATCACTTGATTAACTGTATTATAGACACTATTATACACAAAAGCTGAGAGAGAGAACTGTTCTGATATTGAACAGGGTTCCAGCGACCATCACGGGTAGTAAAAAGGAACTGATGGGTGTTAGGGGCAGCTCTGATCTTTATACCTGCACATAGTGGTGTATGGCAGCAGAACTCTGCCACCTGAAATAAGGTAGTAATGACTGTAGCAGTATGTTGTTTTTCTCTAAGCAGATCAGCCCTAGAGGGGCATGGGACACTTTGAAAACAGATTTCATAAATATTTGCCAACAGAAAAGGAATGGTGAAACTCAAGGAACTTGGGTTCCATTCCAGGCTCTGGAGGGGAGTGTGCTCTAGTGGGCACAGACTCTTCTGCCCCATCCCCTCCAACCTGTCCCTGTCCCAGCACTGTCTCTTCCCCACCACTGGTTCTTTATCACAATGCCATTCTCCTCATCTAGACAGTTCAGGCTTCTGATCCCAGCCTTTGCCAGTATCTCACCCCTCCAGATGCCCCATCAGAGTCTCCCCCACTCCTGCTCCCAGTGTCCTTGCCTAGCTCCTTGTCCCCCAGAGAGTTCTAGCTCCTTCCCCCACTCCTTGATCTCTCCCTCTTTCTCTCCCCCAGCCTCCAGATGCTGCCTGCCCCGCTAGACTCACTTTCCCCATTGGCTCACAGTCCCAGTCTTTCTCCATTGGCTTCTCACCCAGTCTCACTATCCTCTTATCTCCCCAGCTAGTTGTCAAAGTATCTTTGTTCTGCCCAGCTGTCTCCCTACACCCTGGTTCCTTGGCAGATCTTCCTCCCACCACATGTCCTGTCTTCCCCCATACTTCTTTCTCCTGGCTGCCAACCCCCAAGCTCCTTGTCTTAAACTACTCCCCACGCCTGCAACATCCTAGGGTCTGGCTCTTGTCCCCTCTGCAACTGCATCAGACAGCTTCCTTCTCCACACTCTTTGGGTGCTAGCAAAAGGTTCATTGAGAGCACCTGACTTACAGGCTCACATTACAGGGAAAGCCCTGCTTTGCCCTGTGTTAGTACCTGCAGTTAGAAACTGGGACCATGGGGGTTATGAGCCACTGATGCCTCTGCATCACACCATTGGAGGCTTAGGCTGGGCTCCCACAAGAGGACCCCTTGAGGTTGAATTTGGCTGGAAGTACTGCCCAGCAGGTTCTGATTGGTGGCCCCCCACAGGCTCCTGACTGACTGATACCAGTATTTCAACCAAGACACCATGAAGGGGAGCTGTCTAGGCAACAATACAGACTGCTTGGCCATCTCTGCTCCAGATCTTACTTGTGAAACACCCTAGACTTTGGTTTATGACTCTGCTTTGTTCTCAACTTTACTATTCAATTGCTGTCTGTAACCTGATGCCTGACCCTGCCTGTCTTCTGGCACCTGACTCTTGGTTCACCCTCTGGCCCTTCTCAAACTCTGACCTCCAAACTCTGTCTTGGTCTAACTCCTGCTCTGACCACTAGATCTGATTGCCCTCATCCCAGTCCCCTCAGACCATCTTTACCCACCCCCCGAATCCATCCAACCCCTCCACAGATGACGCAGGGGATGGGCCACCCTCCGACCAGCAGCTCCCCAAGGGCCTGAGACCCAGAGGACCAAGTCACCCATCTGCAGGTGGAGAACCTTGCACTACAGATCCATGCTATGCAGTGTGCACTTGAAGAAGACCCTGTACGAGGAACTATCCCTGTCACAAACTCAGGTGGAACAGCTCAGTGTTGAGAGAGAAGCAGTGATACTACGTGCCTGAAGAGATGATTTATCACCAGACTCAGCCCCCGTGGTGCTGCTGCCCAAACAGTTTGATGGGGATTGTTGGAAATACCAGGGTTACCTGAACCAATGCAGGCTTCTCTTCCTACTCCACCCCTGAAATACTCCACACACCAGACTATGCTGGGGCTAGTAGTCAGCCTGTTCTCCAGCGAAGCACTTGATTGGGCCTCCCCACCATTGGAGCAGAACAGCCCTTTGCTCTCTGACGGGGATGCCTACCCGCAAGCTTTCACAACCATCTCTGATTATTTGCATTGTATCCACTCTTCAGAAGCTGCCCTCCAGAAGTTTTGCAAGGGACATGGGCCAGTCACCTCCTACGCTGCCCATTTACAATGGCTTGTGGCTGGTGTTGAATGGAAAGAGGCAGCCCAACTTTATTATTTCTGGTGGAGACCCAATGATGAGGTAAAAGACTAACTAGCCAGCATGAAAAATCTCACCTGCCTAGGCACCTTTATTGACTGTGCCTACACATTGATTTTCGATTGAATGAATAGAAGGAGGAAAGGATGGGTAGCCTGACATCTTCACGCTTGCTCTCCACACTGAGGCCTGTAGAACTGAGTCCTAAACCCATGTATGTCAACCTAGGTCACCGGCATCTGACCCCAGGGAAAAGAGCATGTAAATAACAGCTGAACCACTCTTTTTACTGTAGGAGACCAGGACATTTTCTTACCTCCTGCTCAGCTTGGAAGAACTCAGAAAATGGACCAGTCTAGGCCCAGTATGGAGGTACAGCCTGGGCACCATCAGAGCTCCATGCTCTGGAACCACTCACCCTCCGGTCCACCCTCAAGTAGAACCTAGCCTGGGAACTATGGTGCCTCCCTGCACTTCTATTTGCTCCTCTGGTTGCAGGTCTTGGGACAGGCACAGAAGATCTCCCCACAACTACCAATGATAGACTCCAGGGCTGCTGCTAACTTTATAAATGCTGAGGAAAACAAAACCCTCCAGATCCCTTTCCAGCTGAAACTCACACTGGACCTTGTGGAGAAGATGGATGGGTTGCCCCTATTATAGGGACCAGTGACTCAAGAGATGGTCTCCTTAGAGGCTGCAGTGGAAGGGCACTGCAAAACAATATGCTTAGATATGATCCACTTCTCATTAATACTTGGCATTCCTTAGTTGGCATGGTATGACCCTTGTATTTCCTGGTGGTGGAAGAGCATTAGCTTCTCCTCCGAATACTGTCAGAAAGTGTGCCTCCAAGGAACAACCAACCACCAAGTGACCCACACCTGGGGTCCCTGGATGAGAGGAGACCTTCAGAAGCAGAATCTCAAATGTCGGGGGCTAGCCATATGAGAACAGATTCAGTCCAGAATCTCAGCCTCGATGACAAGTACTACAACTACCTGGATGTGTTCAAACAGAAAAATGCAGACTCACTGCTCCCACACAGAGACTACAACTGCCTGATAGACCTACAGCCTGTGGCAAAGGTGACCTACCTACGGATATATTTCATACAGCAGGAAATGCTCCATGGATATATCCAGTAAAACCTTGCCAAGGGCTTCATTTGGCTATCTATCTCTCCATCAGGTGCACCAGTCCTCTCTGTGAAGAAGGATGGGTCACTAAGTCTCTGTGTAGACAATTGTGCTCTCTGACTGGGAATCAAGTGATTATTCATAACCAGTACCCCTTGCCCCTAATTTGAAATTGCTTGACTGCCTGAGGACTGCCAGGATCTTCATAAAACTAGATCTTCAGGGAGCATACAATTGATTGCACATAAGGCTTGGGGATAAATGGAAGATTGCTTTTCGTACTCAGAATGGGTATTTTGAATGCTTAGTGATGCTGTTTGGCTTAATCAATGTCCCTGCAACATATCAACATTTCATGAACGATGTGTTCAGGGATATCCTGGATCAGTATGTGATTACGTACCTCAACAATATTCTGGTATTTTCCAAGAATCTGGAGCAGCACTACTAGCATATCCAGTCTGTCCCAGGGAGACTACAGAAACATGGGTTGTACACCAAATTGGAAAAGTACACCTTTGAACAAGCCACAATTTAATTTTTTGAGTACACCATCTCCCTGGAGGGAATCTAGATGGATCATCAAAAGGTGGAAACCACTTGCAACTGGACAGCACCTTGGGCCCTCTGGTAACTGAAGAACTTCCTGGGCTTTGCAAATTTTATAGGAGTGTCATCATTAACTTCTCCCAATTAATAACTCCCTTGACTTCCCTCCTCTGCAAAGCTGTGTAATTTTTTCAGTTGACTGAAGGCCAACTCACTTTTGCCCAGCTAAAGGCTGTCTTTACCATGGCCACAGTCCTGGCACACACAACTTGTCCATTTATAGCGGAAACAGATGCATCCAATGTGGCCCTAGCAGCGGTACTATCACAGTGACTTGGATCCCATCAGTTCTGCACCCTTATGTATTTTAGTCTCAAAAAACTTACTCCCACAGAGATTAACTATGAAATACTGGATAGAGCTGCTCACCATAAAAACTGAATTTGAAGAATGGCATCCCCACCTTGAGGGAGATTGGCATCCAGTACAGGTCTTCACTGACCATAAAAACCTCAAGTACCTCTGCAAAACCTATTGAACCAGAGGCAGTTAAGGTGGGCCTTGTTCTTTTCTTGGTTTGAGTTTACAACTACCTATTGCCCAGGAAAGTGAAATGGGAAGCCAATATTCTATTGCAGAAGTAGGTATACTATCAGATAAGTGAAGAACTGACTTCCAAGCCTTCCTACCACCTCAAGTCCAGTAACTTTGCCAATGTCACAATTCAGGGAGACCTACTCTTCCTCATTTGATCCGCCTCCAAAGAAGACCCACTTGCCCAAGGGATGCAGTTCATGCCACTGGTAGCTAAGATGCACCGTTCCCTGCAGGATGGAATAATATACTTTGATGAGCACATATATTTGCCCCCAGGGCAACCCTGACTGGAGGTGCTATGGCTGTGCCATGATACTCCAATGGTGGGTCACTCTGGCTACCGGAAGACTCCCGCATGGTTGCCCATTTTTTCTGTTGGCCCCACATGTGGGCTGAGGTTCAAGCATACACAGACTCCTACGAATGGTCTGCATGTACTAGGATGCCCCAAACCAGAACCATTGGCATCTTGGCAAGCCAGGAGTCTCCAGGGTTACTATCAGCCTAGTCTTCACTGTGGAACTCCCAGTGTCTGATGGCCACACTGTAGTCAGAACGGTTGTGGACTGCCTAACCAAAATGGCCCACTTCACCCCTGCAACCATCTGCCCTCTGCTGAGGCTACTGCCCAACTCCTACTGCACAGTAGGACTCTATGGATTCCTAGACCACAAAGTTTCTGACCAAGACCCATAGTTCACCTCATGCTTCTGGCATGAAGTATTCAGGCTTCTGGACATCCATATATACACCTCCATTGCATACCACCCCTAAACAGATGGACAGCCTGAACAGGTGAACCAAGGACCGGAGCAGCATTTGAGGTGCTTTGTAAATTATCATCTAGCTAACTGGTCCATACTGCCATAGGCAACATTTTCTTACAATGCTGACCATGCCTCTATGGGTCGGAGTCCCTTCTTCGTTAATTATGGGTTCCATCTCCGTTTCCACTCAGTATTACCAATAGCTTCCCTGAACCCTGCCACCACCAGCTTGGTCCATCAGATCCATCTTATTCAGGAAGTACTCAAGAACCACCTAGAAGAGGTGAAGAAGGCCTACAAAATGCATGTGGACCATCAGCAGGAAAAAATTCCAGTATTTATGGTAGGCCAGAAGCTGTGGCTTGTGGCCAAACACCTCCAGATCAAATGACCTTCCTGCAAATTGGACCACCAGTTCTGGGGATCCTTCCCAATTATGTCAGCAGATTAACTCAGTTACCTTCAAACTCCAGCTTCCCCAATCTCTCAAAATACACCCAGTTTTCCATGTTTCCCTTCTGAAGCCCTACACCAAGAACCCGTTCCTTGACTGAAACACATTGCCACCTCCACCAGTCAAAATCCAGAGTCACAAGGAATATGAAGTGCATGCCATCCTCAGTACCCAATGGATATGCAGCTGTCTGCACTATCTGGTGAAATGGCAAGTTTACAACTACCAAAAATACACTTGGGAGCTTGCCTCCCATGTCCACGCCCTTGACCTGATGGAGGAATTCACCAGTCTGAATTGGCACTGTCTCTGACTCTGACCTCCCAGTACCTGATTCTGCCTGCTTCCCAATTCCTGCTCCAACCACTAGGTATGACTGCCCTTGTCTCTGTCATGACATCCTGGGTTGGAGGGAACATGTTCAGATATTCTGTGGGGAAAATGCATGCACAGTCTGGCACGCACTAGGAAATGTGAGACACTGGAGCATGCTTAGTTAAATGAAAAAATGAAAAAACCTTCAGCCTGAGACAGGCACTCAACATGAAAAAATTTCAGCCTAAACAGCTAATTGACCAAGTTATAAGCAACTAAAAACAGGGTCTTATATGGGAAGTATCAGACAACCTTAATAATAGGCAGTTACTAGCCCTGTCTATAATGAGCATAAGATTTCACTTACGTAGTTGGCCGTAAAAATCATGTTTCTAAGAGCTTCTGACATCTTATGGTGCTCTAGTGCCATGAAGATGGTATTCACCACAATGCAAACAGTGACAGTGAGGTCAGCAAATGGATCCATTACTATAAGCTTCAGTTTCTCCTTGAATTGTATCCACAGTGGGTAACAGTCCCAAATGAGATATTTTTGGGCAAAGCGATTCCAGCATGAAGGACATTTCCATTTTGACTCTTCCAGTTTAAGTGGGAAGGAGGACAAAGGGACAGTTAAGTAATTTATGCTGAATTATATGCCAAGAAAAGAATTTTAGTTAACCATAGCACATATAATTTATTTTAATCCCTCCACATATGACCAGGAAAGTATGGTCTTTAATCAAATTGGTGCTAGCATTGACTTCTCAGGCATTCTGAAGTAAAATTTCCTCTCTTTGTTCCAAATTAAACTAACTGAATTAAGAAACTACAAGTTGTCTGCAAAGACTGAACAGTAGAAGTGAGAGAGGTTCCTAATGTTCTATGTTAGGGGAGAAGGAACTCAGGTGGTTGGGGACTGCACTCCCTCCTCAATAAACTCAGTGTATGTTTACACTAAAGTGGGAGGTGTAATTTTCAACTTGAGTAGACATGCATATGCCATCTTGTGTGGCCAAGGAAGCAGGGGCAGTGGCTTGGGGTATATGCCTGAGTACATAATTAGGACCTCAGACAGATTGTACTCTGACAACCAGCTTAAACTGCTGCCTGTGCTACCATGGCCACACTGCTATTTTTAGCATATTAATTTGATTAAAGCTCCCTCTTGACGAAGGTATCCTTCTGGAATCCCAATGTGGTTTAAGATCATCTTCGGGCACCATCAACATGACAAATGTTGCATGACAGATCCAAGAGAAGCGTAGAGAACAACACCAGCCACTGTTTATGGCATTTATTGACCTAAGGCCTTTGATTCCATCATTTGTGAAGCATTATGGAAGGTGCTGTCTAGGTTCAGTTGTCCACTGAAGTACATTTGTGTTCTCAGGCTACTTCATGATGGGAAGGCTGCCATCGTCCTCTCTAATGGGTTGGAGATGGAACTGTTCACCATCCATACTGGTGTTAAGCAGGGCTGTGTTATTGCCCCCAGCCCTTTTTTCCATATATCTTGCTATAATCTTGATTCTTATTCATGAATGCCTTTCTTCAGGAATTGGGATTATCGCATCATATGGACGGCCAACTCCACAATCTGCAGAGTCTTCATTCTAAAATCAAAGTCACCAGGACTGTTATTACGGTATGCTGACAACTGTGCTATTCTCACGTACACTGAGGATGACTTGCAATCCACCCTAGATCTTTTCTCAGGCTCCTATCATAGCCTAGGACTTTCCCTCAACGTTGGGAAGACTGAGGTCCTCCACCAACCTGCCCCAGCAAAAGTTGCCCACCTTCTCCCACAAATTATCATTGATGGTGAACCCCTGGAAAATGTTGAGCACTTTCCTTACCTTGGTAGCCACCTCTCTCAGACAGTCAAACTTGGTTTAAAGATCAAACACAGGATCTATTGTGCCAGCGTATCCTTCAGAAAGTTGTTTCATTATGTCTTTATTGACAGAGATCTGCAGATGGAAACTAAGATCCTTCTACAGCACAGTAGTCATCTCCACTCTTTTTGTGGGTGCAATACATGGGTGACATAATCAAGCCCTCTTAAGCATCTAGAATGGTACCAACAGTGCTTCCTTAGGAAGATTATCTGTATCAGATGGGAAGATCGTCGCACCAATGCCAGTGTTTTCTCTGCAGCTAACATCGCCAATGTTTAGACAAAGATTGTGAAACATCAACTTTGCTGGGCTCGTCATTGTGTGTGGATGGCTGATACTCATCTTCTGAAGCAAGTCCTCTTTTCTCAAATTAGTCATGATAAGAGTACCCAGGGGGGATATAGGAAATGCTACACGGGCACCCTGAAAGTATATCTTAAGAAGGGAGGCATTGACCCCACACATTGGGAAGAGCTGGCTGGCAATAGACTACAATGATGTCACATCATTCATCAAGCCTCAGCATGTTTTGAACAGAATCGCATTGCTCAAGAGTCTGAGAAACAGCAAAGGAGGAAGGAAAGGGTACAGCATCCTGACCAGCAGTTGTGCCTTCTCCAAGCAACTACCTGTCACATATGTGGAAAAATCTGTACAGCATGAATTGGACTCCTCAGCCATCTTAAGTCTCATCAATGACTTTTCCCCTGGCAGACATCATCGTTGTATCGAGGGATAGCAGCCAACAATTACTAATTTGACTAGAGCTAGCATGTATATGTCTATCCAAGCAGTGTAGACATACCCTTAGATGTTGAATGCTGATGTCGCTGGAGGGCATGTGTGCAGCCCCAACCGATATAGCTCTGACAGAGGTTCTGTGAGCTTGATGCTGGGGTCACCAAGCATCCAAGTGAAGGTGGAGGCATATGTTTATTATTTGTGATGATTTAAAATTATTAATAATGGCTAACAAACTGGGTTTTGAAGATCTGAAGTCAGAGGAATGTCATATGTTTATAACCAAATCTCATTTTAATTCCAAGCAACCCAGAGTCTTATTTTCATTGCCAAGAATTCAAGAGTAAAGTTGTCCCGGGTTTTCCCCTTTCTGGCTTTTTTCAAGTCAGCTACAGTAGTTCAGTGCCATGTACAAGTAAAGTGGAACTGCAGAGTATATGTTTTCCACATTATTTTTCGCCATTTTAATTGACAAGGAGTTTTTCTTCTCACACTTCTAGTTTTGATGGCTATTTAATAGTACAAGAATCCTATCTCTCAACTATACCTTATTTTGAGGGATGTCACTCATTTTTGTCCCTACATCCAATTCAAATTTGATGTTACATCACTTATTATTATTAACATTAGAAATAATCATGAAACTGAGGTTAGATAATGAATTATTTACACTACTGGAATAAATCCCATAGCACTTTTGGGTCTCTGTCACACAATGTCCCACATTTAGGCCTTGACAGGAAGGTGACTTATGACAATAGTTGTTTTACTAAAACTTATCTTTATTTACAGTATAGCATCCATATATGCTCTAGTAATTTTTTAAATTACATTGATTATTTATTTATAACAATTTGATTTTTCAGATCAACTTATACTAAGTTTGCATTAAAGAACACTGAAGAATGACTTACTTTTGGCATCGGCAATAATATTGGTTGCGCTCATTATCCTTTGTCTTTGAACTGGATTGTTTACAGAGTCTGCTGATATCTGCTCCTTTGGTTAGGAAAATAATATAAAATAAGAGGCAGATGTGGCTAACTGTTGTTTAGTATACAAGTATAATGGAGCATAAGGTAAATGGATCACATTAAATAAGGATTCCAACACAACTTTGCATTATTGTATGGATGTAAAAACACTAGCAATAACAAAAAGTCATATGAAGTCAAAGGGCACTTCTGAAATAAAACCTACTATGATTCAGAAAACACCTTCCTTATGAAATCATTCATTTAATAACAATAATTTTGTCATTATTCTGAAAGTGTGAAAACTGAAATTTGATTGGAAACCAATTCTTTACTAGGCATGAACTATTTCATGAATATACTGTAACATATTAAATAATTTTAGGCTAGGAATGGAATTAATAATTTTCCCCCAGTATTTGTTGAATACTGAAGTTAGGATTTAGTATTCGGAGAACACTGAATATAAATCCCCATCCTGCTTCAAGAAATGGGAGGAGCAGGTAGATAAACTGCAACATCACATTGGACATATTCAAATACTTACCAAGATTCATCACATACCATGTTATCACATGCAAGCACATTTTATAAACTGAAAGATTAATGGATAGATCAGATGCAGGGAAGAAGGTAGACACCTGGAATGCAGGAGCAATGCCGGAGTTGGGGAAGAGGAACAGAAGCTGGGACTACAGATTTAGAAATGGGATAATAAGAGGAAGCCAGTCAAGTAGGATGGAACTGTTGATAGGCCAAAGCATAACCTATGGTAATAAGGGGGGCAGTTATTTTAGGCATTCAGTGTTTGTAGAGGTTAAGGGTTTTTTTGATAGGGGAAAGGAGGGAATATTTTAATCCAATCAAAGATTCATCCCATCCCTACTTGAGACAATTTATTTACAAAAATGCAAATGTCATAAAAACTGAGCATTTTCCTCATATTTTTATTCAGAAAGTGAATTTATCATTGAAATTAAAATGATTTAAGATGTTAGTAGATTTGCATTCTGATACTATACAGTTTATTTTTGTCTATCAAATATTCTGATGACTTTAAGTGCTAAGGAAAACTTGGTTGATATGTTAAGACTAAGTCCCTTGTTTTCATCAGTGGTCAAGAAGTTTTGTTAAATTGTTATAAGGCCTAATAAATTCACTTACAATGTAGTGCCATGCAGGAGCCCTGCTTCCTTCCTCAGGGAGCTGGGGACCCACTTTAGAATGTGAATGGTTGGAGGTGTGGGGGTACTCTGTATCCTTCCCGCCCCCCTCCAGCCCTGGTCTTTTGCAAGACTTACCCCTGAGCTGTCCAGATAGTTTCCTCCTCATCCTTGGACTCTCTCCCCCAAAAGCTCAGAAGTTCCTGATTATGCTTTTCTCTGTTGGAGTCATAACTCCTTGGGGCTGGGTGGGGATCGAACATGATGATCTGACCCTCATCCCAGTACCCTGGCAGGGCAGGGATCAGCTGACTGGAGACAGGTGGGACTTAATTCAATCTCTGTAGAGCCTGTAAGTGCTGCCTCACATAGGGAACAGTACTTAGATTTAAGCCAGGTGTTTGTAGGACAGCTCTGACATGGCTGAGATGGGGCAGATGAGTCTGGCAGGGAGGCACTGCAGTGGCAGAGCCATACGGTTAAAACCACCATGCTGCTATTTAACCAATCCGAGGAGGTGGAGGAAGATTATAAATCTTAACAGCACAAAAATGAATAAAAATAAAGGTTTTAAAACAAAATGATTAGGCGAAACTAAACCACTAGTTTGTTCCACCACCAAGGCAAAGAGAATCTGGTGACTGAACTCAAGGGAGGAACTTAGTCCTGGGGCCTCTAGCAACAATACTGGACCACTTCCAAATTCCACAGATAGGAGGCATTAGCCTGTGAGAAATGAATAAAGAGAGAAGCTGTGCAACAGAATGTATGTACCCAGAAAGACCAAATAATTAAGAAATCAATTTGCAAACATCTAGAAGACAATAAGGTTATAAGTAACAGTCAGCACAGATTTGTCAAGAATAAATCATGTCAAAACAACACAATCACTTCCTTTGAGAGGGTAGCAAGCCTTGTGGATGGAGGGAAGTGGTAGATGTGGTATATCTTGGTTTTAGTAAGACTTTTGATATTGTCTTGCATGACCTCATAAACAAATAAGGGAAATATAACCTAGATGGAACTATTATAAGGTGAGTGCATAACTAGCAGGAAAACTGTTCCCAGAGAGCAGTTATCAGTGATTCACAATTAAGCTGAAAGGGATTATCTAGTGGGGTCCCACAGGGAACATTTCTGGGACCAGTTCTGTTCAATATCTTCATCAAGAATTTAATAAATGGCATAGGGAGTACATTTATAAAGTCTGTCGATGACACCAAAGTAGAGAGGGGTTGCAAGTGCTTTGGAGGATAGAATTAAAATTCAAAATGATCTGGACAAACTGGAGAAATGATCCGAAATAAATAGGATGAAATTCAATAAGGACAAATGCAAAGTACTCCACTTAGGAAGAAATAATCAGATGCACACATACAAAATGGGAAATGACTGCCTAGGAAGGATTACTGCAGAAAGGGATCTGGGGGCCAAAGTGGACCACAAGCTAAATATGAATTAACAGTGTAACACTTTGAAAAAAAAAAGCAAACATCATTCTGGGATGTTAGCAAGAGTGTTGTAAGCAAGACACGAGAAGTATTTCTTCCGCTTTACTCTGCACTGATTAAGCCTCAGCTGCAGTATTGTGTCCAGTTCTGGACACCACATTTCAGGAAAGATGTGGACAAATTGGAGAAAGATAAGAGAAGCACAACAGAAAAGATTAAAGGTCCAGAAAACATGACCTATGAAGAGAGATTGAAAAAAACTGAGTTTGTTCAGTCTGGAGAACAGAAGACTGAGGAAGGACGTGATAACACTTTTCAAGTACATAAAGGATTGTTACAAGGAGGAGTGAGAAAAATTGTTCTCCTTAACCTCTGAGAATAGGACAAGAAGAAATGGGCTTAACTTGCAACAAGGATGGTTTAGGTTGGACATTAGGAAAACCTCCTGTCAGGGGTGGTTAACCACTGGAACAAATTGCTTAGGGAGGTTGTGGAATCTCTGTCATTGGAGATTTTTGAGAGAGGTTGGACAAATACCTGTCACGGATGGTCTAGATCAGGGATCGGCAACACGCCCATCAGGGAAATCCACAGGCGGGCCGGTTTGTTTACCTGCAGAGTCTGCAGGTTCAGCTGATTGCCGCTCCCTCTGGCTGTGGTTCACCGTTCCAAGTCAATGGGGGCTGCGGGAAGCAGTGGCCAGCACATCCATTGGCCCACGCCGCTTCCCGCAGCCCCCATTGGCCTGGAATGGCAAACCATGACTAGTGGGAGCTGCGATCGGCCGAACCTGTAGACACTGCACGTAAACAAAGCGACCTGGTCCACCAGCGGATTTCCCCGACGGGCCACATGCCAAAGGTTGCTGATCCCTGGTCTAGATAATAGTTAGTCCTGACTTGAGTGCAGGGGACTGGACTAGAAGACCTCTTGAGGTCCCTTCCAGTTCTACAATTCTGTGAAAACACCAACATATCTGCAATCCATTACTGTCTGGTAAAATATCAGGTCTACTGGATTTGAAAGTGTTACTTTAATTTTAAAAGATTTAATTATAGTTTGGACTGATGTTCCATGCTTCTATCACACCAATGCATATGTTGTTGTGTGAGAAATTACCACCATTGTTCTTGAAAACAAACAAAAAATTATGACTAAGATATGAGCTGTATTTGTTTTAATCAATGACTGTTTTACATAATAAAAAGGAAAGAAAAGGAGTGTTATGTGATGTGTATTCTGTACTGTACATAATAAAGTACAGACCTGCTCTTTCCTTAGTAGTTCCTCAGCTTCCTGACACAATTTCTTCTTTGCCTGTGTTTCAGCAAGAGTGGCATTGTTTTGCTCTTCATATGCCATGATTACTACAGCCAGA
Organism: Gopherus flavomarginatus; assembly: GCF_025201925.1. Lineage (NCBI taxonomy): Eukaryota > Metazoa > Chordata > Testudines > Testudinidae > Gopherus > Gopherus flavomarginatus. The sequence goes on along the minus strand of NC_066618.1, from coordinate 14,432,419 downwards.
ATCAAGTTGAAGAGATAAAATGAGCACAGGAAGATGACCACCACAAAAAAGATCACGTAGGTCTTTCCAGAAGTTCGGATGGTCTGTGGGCACAAAATAAATGTTGTCACAGGTATTTTAAAACAAGCATAGTTAATTACAGTCTCCATATTGTGACGTAAGTCAACATATAGTACTGTTTTCTTAAAACAAACTTTCGGCAACTTGTTTCCTGGCCTGTGTTATCCAGGAGGTCAAACTAGATGATCTAGGAATCCCTTTTGACCCTCAAGTCAAAGACTATGAATCTATGACTATCAAGCTGTCTGGAGTAGCTCATGAACATGAGTGCCAACCTCAGGGCAGACTCTTACAAATCAGGCACAAACTCCAAATTATGTTCCATAATTAGACTTCACCAACCAAGTACCAAGTGTGAACTCCTCAAGCACTATAACAGCTTTAACATGGAGTCACAGCCAGTCCTCTTGGACACTCAGGTCTATCTTGCCACCCAGACAAGCCTGCCTTTGTGACAGATGATCCTGTACACAAAACATCACAACAATTATTCAGGGTACTCCCAGTCACAAAGGACCAATCACTTACCCCAGGTCAACTATACCTTAGATCTCTCACTAGACACAACACTTGTAGCCAATCCTGTAATAAACTAACTAAAGTTTTATTAACTAGGAAAAAGAAATAAGGAAGTTATATACTTGGTTAAAGCAGGTAAGCATATGCAAACAAATGAGCTACAGTCTTAGGTTCCAAAAGGTAATAGAAACTGCCGCAATATACAAGCTTTCTATGTCTCTAGAATTAACTGAAGCCAAGCAGCACAGGGATTACACTTGCTTATACTTAGAAATATTGCCCTCTACAAATTCCCAGCAGCACAGTGATACAGTTCCTTCTGGTCAGGGCTTTTTATTTCCTTCCCTCAGAGTTCAAACTGACAGGACAAGTGTTGGCTCCTGTCTCCTTTTCATGGGAGGGGAGTGGACCAACAAAGTCTTTGTCCTTTGATGTTTCTCAATGGCTCATTTGGTTTCAATGGGACTTCTTGTGTGGATGACCAGCACTTTACATTAATTAATTCTTCTTTCATGTTTGGTGAGTTACATGGTTACATAGTTTAGAATGCAAGCACTCAACATAACTTTATACCATGGGATACAGGTGTTATAAGTAAGATCAATACATGCTACCCCCTACAAGCATTTCATCAAGTCTAAACACTAAACACATTCTTATAAGCTTAACATTTGTTTTAACAATACACACAGGTGAACCAGACTGTTTTCTAGCTATGCATTTGTCAGTGAGGCTTAAGGAACTTTGCATGAGTTGGCACTTGGTCTGCCAACATAAATATTCTTTTGTGCTCATGCAATAATTTACCTCTCACATAGTCTAGTGCAGAGGCACCCACGGGGGCATCTAAATGCGCCCGCATCCTGGCTGGCGGTCGAGCGTCCGCCAAAATGCCATTGGAATTTGGCGGCATTTCGGCAGTGACGCCTCTGGATGACGCTGCTTGCCGCCGACAAGTGATGTCATCCAGAGGCATTGCCGCCAAATTTTGGCTGCATTTCGGTGGATGCTTGACTGCCATCATGGTCCTTCATCTGGCGCCTGCCAGACGAAAAGGTTGGGGACCACTGTCTAGTGCATATCATTCATAATGGCAGCACATGCAATTAAGGAGAATAGACTAAAACATTTTAAGTAAATATAATTAAATGAGATATCTCCCAAAAAATACAGCCAAACAAGCATCAGAGTTAAATTGTACAGAAGACAACTTTATGATCCATTCTAAAAGACACTATAATTAAAGGACAAGAAACTACAGTTTGTTTGACAAAGAAGAATGCAAGAAATAAGAGGTCAACATGACATCAAAAGGGACTGCTCAGAATTAATGAATGAGATTTAAACAAACCAAATACGTAACCTGGAAATGGACAAGGGGGGATACAACCAGCAAGAGAATCAGCCAATTAAGGCTAGCAGGAAAAAGATAAGAGGTGGGATTTTATCCTTTATCCGGTGGCCCACATACACAGCTGGGATGGCATACAGGAACTGTAAAAGCTCGAGAGTCAGCCAAAGGAGAATTACCACTCCCTGCAGGCATTGCAAGGGCAGCCACAGACTGCTCAGTGAAACCCTTTCCCACACATAACGCTACTGGCATTCTTAGCAGTACTATTCCTGAATAGGGCATCCTGAAGAGGTTGCTGTAATATAGGTTATGTCTATACTAGGAACTGTACAAACCTCCATGTGCATTGTTAAGAACATAAGAACAGCCAGACTGGATCAGACTATTGGTTCATCTAGCCCAGTATCCTGTCTTCTGACAGTGGCCAGTGCCAGGTGCTTCAGAGGGAATGAACAGAACAGGTAATCATCAATCCTGTCGCCCATTCCCAGCTTCTGGCAAACAGAGGGTAGGGACACTTCAGAGCATGGTTTTGCATCCCTGCCCATCCTGGCTAATAGCCATGGATGGACCTATCCTCCATGAACTTATTGAGTTTTTATTTGAACCCTGTTACAGTCTTGGCCTCCTCAACATCCCCTGGCAAAGAGTTCCACAGGTTGACTGTGCATTGTGTGAAGAAATACTTTCTTTTGTTCGTTTTAAACCTGCTGCCTATTATTTTCATTGAGTGACCCCTGATTCTTGTGTTATGAGAAGGAGTAAGTAACATTTCTTTATTTACTTTCTCCATACCAGTCATGATTTTATAGACTTCTATCATATCCCTTCTTAGTCATCTTTTTTCCAACCTGAAAAATCCCAGTCTTATTAATTTCTCCTTATATGGAACCTGTTCCATAACCCTGAACATTTTTATTGCCCTTTTCTGTACCTTTTCCAATTTCAATATAGCTTTTTTGAGATGGGGCAACCACATCTACACATAATATTCAAGGTGTGCACGTACCATGGAAGTATATAGGGGCAATATGATATTTTTTGTCTTATTATTTATCCCTCTCCCAATGATTCCAAACATTCTGGTTCACTTTTTGTCACTGCACATTGAGTGGATGTTTTCAGAGAACTATCCACAATGACTCCAAGATCTTTCTTAAGTGGTAACAGCTAATTTAGACCCTGTAGACGGGTTCCGCCGGGGCTCGACCCTCCCTGAGGGGGAGGGGAGCCACACCGGCCTCGCTGTCGTCCCTGCAATCACAATCAGCTCTGGCCCTTTCAGAAGGTCAGAGCAGTGGCAACGTCAAAAGGGGCCCAGCCCTTGGTTCGGGCGGTGCACCAAGCACAGTTACAAGCAGCTCTGGCCCTTTGGGGCAGGGCAGAGCAATGGCCAAGTTAAAAGAGGCCCGGCCCTTGGTTTGGGCGGGCACCAAACACAGTAACGAGCAGTTCTGGCCCTGTGGGGCAGGGCAGAGCAATGGCAAAGTCAAAAGGGGCCCAGCCCTTGGTTTGGGTGGGGCACCAAACACAGCACAATCAGTTCTGGCCTTTGGAGCAGGGCACAGCACCAAATCCAGTTACAATTAGCTCTGGCCCTTTGGGGCAGGGCAGAGCAGTAGCAAAGTCAAAAGGGGCCCAGCCCTTGGTTCGGGCGGGGCACCAAACACAGTACAATCAGCTCTGGCCTTTGGTGCAGGGCAGAGCCCCAAACACGGTTACAATTAGCTCTGGCCCTGTGGGGCAGGGCAGAGCAGTGGCAGAGTCAAAAGGGGCCCAGCCCTTGGTTCGGGTTGGGCACCAAATACAGTTATAAACAGCTCTGGTCTCTTCGGTTGGGAAGAGGGGCTGTCTGCCACCTGGTTACGGGTGGCAGGAGGAACGCAAGCCCACCCACTCCTCTGCATTCCAGCCCGGGGCCCTGGTAGCGGCCGTCACCGCTACCAGTGGTCAATGGGGATCCTGACCAAAACACACTGACATTGGCAAGGTTAGCTCTGCGGCCTGACTGGAGTCAGGCTCCCCCAGGCTACTTCCTAGCATCCCCTCTACTCCTATCTGGTCCGGGGCCTCTGTGCCGGGGACGCCCAGGACCATCAGTTCCTCCCAATCTGGGCTGGGCGGCAGGTCCGGTAAGGTCTTGGGGAATGCAGGCCAAGCCTGGTCTGGGGGCTCCTCGGGGCCATAGTAGGGGTGAGGCAGCTCTGGCGGCTCCTCGTTGTAGTAAGGGCGAGGCAGCTCTGGCGGCTCCTCGTCATAGCGGACTCGAGAATGCATCGGCAGCTCCTCGTCGTAGTAGAGGTGAGGTAGCTCTGGCAGCTCCTGGTCTCGGCCTCTGGTTCGGACAGCCTCCCAGTTGCGGGCGTCAGTGGACACGTCTGCTCCTGCCGGTGGCAGACCTGCAACTGAAGGCTGGGGCCCGGCTTTTATTCTTCCGGGTCGCCGCCTCACCCTCTGAGGGGCAGGACTTCTGCTCAGTGGCCCCGCCCCCATGGATGACTGATGGGGCTCAACCCTCCCTGAGGGGGAGGGGAGCCACACCGCCTCGCTACAGACCCCATCGTTTTATGTGTATAGTTGGGATTATGTTTTCCAGTGTGCATTACTTTGCATTTATCAATACTGAAATTCATCTTCCATTTTGTTGCCCAGCCATCCAGTATTGTAAGATCCCTTTATAAGTCTTTGCAGTCAGCTTTGGACTTAACCATCTTGAGTAATGTTATATTGTCTGCAAACTTTGCCATCTCACTGCTTACCCCTTTTTCCAGATCATATATTAATATATTGAACGGTACTTGTCCCAGTATAGACACATGGGGGACACCACTATTTACCTCCATTCTGAAAACTGACCATTTATTCCTATCCTTTGTTTCCTATCTCCATGACAGAGCCTTTCCTCTTATCCCATGACAGCTTACTTTGCTTAAGAGCCTTTGGTGAGGGATCTTGTCTAAGGCTTTCTGAAAATCTAAGTACACTATATCCACTGGATCCCCCTTGCCCACATGCTTGTTGATCCACCTCAAAGAATTCTAGTAGATTGGTGAGGCATGATTTCCCTTTACAAAAAACATGTTGACTCTTCCCCAACAATCATGTTCATTTGTGAATCTGATAATTCTGTTCTTTGCTATAGTTTCAAACAATTTTCTTGGTACTGTGCTAGACTTGCTGACCTATAACTGCCAGGATCACCTCTGAAGCCTTTTTTAAAAAAACTACCCTCCAGTCACCTGGAGTCATTGTGCCATTACTTCCCTCCACGATTGTTCACATCTTAACCCCTGAAGCACATGTCTGAAGGAGAGTACAGTGAATGAAAGCTAGCATTCATGAGGGGTGTGGGTATGCACAAGCTTCTAATGTGGCTTAGCCCCATACAAGTGCTACAATGTAGTGTGGATGGGGACAAGGGGCATGTACCAAGTCCCAAGTTTCAATAGCCCATTCTCACAGTGCACTGAACCCTTTTTAGCCTGACCCTTACCCATTGTATCAAGGTCCCTGGCCCCTGTTGCCAGTGGTAGTAGCGAGCTGCACTGACCACTTTAAAAAAGTTTTCCAGTGCACTCTTGATCAGTACAGGTGAACACTGATCATGTTCCAAAAGCAGCCCTTGGTCTGCCAGGCACACAAGGGTGCTGATCAACATGTGATCAGAATACACTATCCTCCATGACAGGACCTGGAGTGGCAGGAACATTCACAGATACCAGAAGATTCCATGGAGGTGGAGAAGGCATGCATTCAGCAGACTCTGGCCAAGTGCTGGGAACGTATGAAGCACCTGAGGCTCCTGTACCGAAAGGTAAAGGACTTGAACAGCCTCTAAGGGAGGGACTGCCCTTTGAGCCTGTCATAAACAGATAGCTAAGGGTTAATGTCTCTTTCACCTGAAAAGGAGTAACCTGAAACACCTGACCAGAGGACCAATTAGGAAACAAGACTTTTTCAAATCTGGGTGGAGGGAAGTTTGTGTCTGAGTTCTTTGTTCTTTGTCTTGTGTCTGTCCCTCTCAGCTATGGGAAGGATTTTTCTGTCTCCTGCTTTCTAATCTTCTGTTTCCAAGTTGTGAGCACAAAGATCATAAAACAATAGGGGTTATTGTTTTTTTTCTTTTGTATTTACGTGTTTGTAGTTGCTGGAGTGTTTTGAATTGTGTTCTTTTGAATAAGGCTGTTTATTCATATTTCTTTTAAGCAATTGACCCTGTATTTGTCACCTTAATACAGAGAGACCATTTTTATGTATTTTTCTTTCTTTTTACATAAAGCTTTCTTTTTAAGACCTGTTGGAGTTTTTCTTTAGTGGGGAACTCCAGGGAATTGAGTCTGTAGCTCACCAGGGAATTGGTGGGAGGAAGAAGTCAGGGGGAAATCTGTGTGTGTTAGATTTACTAGCCTGACTTTGCATTCCCTCTGGGTGAAGGAGGGGTGTGGGGGGAGCTTGGCTCTCTCTCTCGGTACTTGTATTCCCAGGACTGGAAATAGAGAGGGTGGAGTCCCTCTGTTTAGATTCACGGAGCTTGCTTCTGTGTATCTTTCCAGGAACCCAGGGAGGGAACACCTGGAAGGAGGAGGGGGAAGGGAAATGGTTTATTCCCCTTTGTTGTGAGACTCAAGGAATTTGGGTCTTGGGGTCCCCAGGGAAGGTTTTTGGGGGAACCAGAGTGCCCCAAAACACTAATTTTTTAGGTGGTGGCAGCTTTACCAGGTCCAAGCTGGTAACTAAGCTTGGAGGTTTTCATGCTAACACCCATATTTTGGACGCTAAGGTCCAAATCTGGGAAAAATATTATGACAGAGCCCATGCTGCAATGAGCTGGACCAGGTGCTCTCTAGAGCTCCCAGGACAGAGCCTGAAGTGGCTCATGACAACCACCTCAAACCTGCTGGCCTCGTCAGATAACAGTACACCGATGAGAGGCAAGCTGAGGATGCAGCTGGGACTGTGGAGGAAGCTCTGGGAGACCTGGAGGAAAAGGAGCATATGATTCTGCACCTCTGTCTGGAGGAGCTAGTTGAGCAAGCCACCCTGAGGAACCCAGGGAGGACCCAGAGCCAGGGCAGGAACGATAATCTGAGGCTTGTAAGTTTTACAATGGACTCCCCAACTCTCTTCCCACCAATATCCCCTTTTGTTCTGGTGCTCCATTACTGTCACCCTGCCCCTGCTCCATGCCACTCGAACAAGAGACACCTAAAATTTTATTGAACTCCCATGAACCACCATTGAACATCTAGTGGAAGATATAACAAAGATTATTAATGCACTGTCATTGTGCCCCGTGCCTGCATATTTCTCAGCCAGCACACTGGCAACAATAGTTACAGGGTCATGCTGTCCAGGGGAGAGTGTGGGAGGGAGGTGGGTTTGAAGAGAGACTTGTTGGGGATAGGACAGCTGTAGAAAACACAACTGTTCAAAGTTCCAGCCCCCGTGCTCCCATCCCACTCCCTTGTTCTCCCATTTCCCTATGAACAGGAGCCACATGGGAGGTGTGCGGTGGGGGTGTTAGGTGCAGGCCCCTTTATATCTGGGAAGAAAAAGGCGATCCAAGGAACATCCTTGCAGTCTTTTCTCCTTATGAAAATTAAAAATATTTTGTACTATTCCCACTCCCTGGTGTCTGTCCTCTCCCCACTCAAAGCCACTCTGCAAAAGCCGGGAGAATAGGGAGTGGGTGAAGGTTCCACTCTGGTGGTTGTACAGATACAATGCCAAGTCCCTTAGCAGTGGAGAGGCGAGTGGCTTGTGGTGTTCATTGGAAAGTTCAGGGCACAAAATAAAAATGTGGTGTAACTCTTTCTTTCCCTGTCCCTATCGCTGTTGTTCACTGGACACAGAAGCTGGATTTTCTGGTGATGCAGGGGGTGGTTAGCTATTCTTAGTGGATCATTTTTCCTCTTCCACTGCCTTCCTCTTGAATTGCCTTCCAGTTCTGTAAGCATATTTCAGCAAATGTTTGGTTTAGCTGAAATTTAAGCTGATTCTTCAGATTTAAAGGCTGTGCAACTGTGCTTGGCTCAACTTCATAGCCAACCACATCCCTCCATTCAGCAATAAGTAGAGATGTATCCATTAGCAGTAACATCTCTCTGGTATAGATGGCCAAATCTCCTCCACAGGACTGGAAAGTCACCTCTCTTTTCCATTCCATACCTTGAAAACTGCTATGTTCTCCAAATGGTGATCAGCCTTGAAAAAAGTAACTGGTAATATAGACCCTGGAAGCATTGTAATTTTTAAAAATGTTACTACAGGCATCTTACCATTATTAGCCTTTGCTCCTTCCTTGGAGGCTGCAAAAGTTTTCTGAGAATGAAGGGGAGCGTAACAGTCACATTCCTGAATTGCTAAAAGGTATCAACAGTGTGGACTTCAGCAGCACAATTCATGGGGGGATTTCTTAGCTTCCCTCAAGGGAAAATAGATATATGATGTTGTTTTGTATTTGAATTAGCAGGACTTGCCACTGCTGAGAGGGAAACCATTCCTTCAGGAAAGAAGGAGCAGCACCCAAAGGTAGCAGAGGCAGATGGAAAAGGACCCAGAGGACCTGCTTCTTGACATACACAGAAGGAAGCAGGGGCAGTTTGAGTTCCTCAGGGCACAGGAGGATCAGGCTCTTCGGCTGGAGGAGGCACTAACAAACCTGTTTCTGCAGCAGGAATCCACAAGCCACAGGGAACAGCAGTACACCCAGAAGGAATGGGAGATTGCCAAAAGGGAACAGAATCATGCCCAGATGCAATCACTCATTCAGCTAGTGGCAGAATGAACTCAGGGCCTGACTGCCACTATGGCTGAGGCTCCTCTCTGGGAACTGGCACCACATCCTGCTCCTGCTACTCCTCCTTCAGCTGCTGCTCAGATTGCTGCTGAGGTGGAGGATACAACCCTTCCTCCCCCCAACTGACCGGGAGCAGCCTGCTTGACTCGCAGCACAAAACATTCCAATAACACCTGAAAACCCTTACAGGGGAACCAGGAATATGGGCATGAGGGTGGCTGCCTGTACAAGCTTTGGAAACCTGTTCTGTCCTAATCAGTCTGTAGATGAGTTCCCTTCTGGGTGAGTCACTGATTTTGGGTATGGCTTCATGATCCAAGTTAGGAGTAGGTATACAAGGTCCCCCAAAATAACAGTTGGCACAGGAATACTGTAGAGAACCATGTCGTTTCTGGGAAATAGTCCCTTCTTACCCCTGTAGCAAGGTCAAGACTCACTGGTGCGGCACCTCCTGTTGGTCGTCTTGGGAATTAACTCTTTTCCAGCTTTGAAGCACCCTCTGCTGGCTGGTGGCTCGCCTGCCTCAGACCCTGTGTCCCTCCCAGACCCTAGTGGCCTTTGCCCTGGGGTTCTGCCCCAGCCAGTACCCCCTTGCTCTGGGTCTCCCCTCCCAGGGGAACCCCCAACCCTCTAACACCACCTTGCCTCAGTGACTACTGCCAGTCATTATCTAGCCCCTGTTCACTGGGGCAGACTACAGTCTGTCATGGCCACTCATCATTGGCAATGGGTTAGGACCTGCTGCCTTTGCCTCTCCCCAGGCTGCCCCTCTGCAGCCCCGGTATCTTTTCATAGGCCTTCATCAAGGCCTGCAGTCTGGAGATTTACCAGGCTGGAGCTCCCCAGCTCCCTTGCCCTATTCCTCAGCACTGCTCCAGTTCCTCCCAGGCAGCTAGCTCTTCCCACTCCAGGGCTAGCGTGAGACTTCTCAGCTCCTGGCCCACAGCCCTCTTATCAGGGCCAGCTGGGCCCTGATTGGGCATGGCCACAGCTGTGGCTGCCTCCCCAATCAGCCTAGCTTTGTTGCTTTTAACCTCTGTTCTCCAGGAGTGGGGCAGCCGCCCCACTACAAGCCCCTGCAGTACAATCCTGATCTCCTGAGTATCCTGGAGTCATGAACCTTTCCTGTGTGTCTAGCTTTGGCATTCATAAACTGACCCCGGTGGTCCACTATACCTTGCAGAATGAGTGAATAGTAACATTTTCGGTTTAAATATTTACTCGCCTCCTTCGGTGGGCCAAGTATGAAGATGTGGGTGCCGTTAATTGCACTTGCACAGTTCAGAAACCCCGTTTTCTGAAATCAGTTATAATTTCTGGTAGTTGGGTTATGTCAGCTACCTGTGGATAAATGTCAGTACTGATTTCCTGCCAACCCTATACAACTACCACCCTAACGGCAGAACTCCCAACCCTAAACTGGTTTGCAACTGACGAGAAAATATCAGGTATTGCCAGCTTCAAAACGGTAATAGCCACCCACTTCTGCACTAGTATGGGTTTTTGAAAACAAGTGGTCTGGCACTGCAGGGTTAGTGCAAGCTCGCACAGTTCCATGAAGGTCTGCTTCCTCATTCAGAAGTTCCAAAGACACTGGTCATCAGCCCAGGTTTCCAAACAATGTAATCCCACCACACCATGCTAGTTCTGATCAGAAGCAGCAGTCCATCCATGGGAATACCATGGCAATACTGGCAGTCACAACATCTATTCCATGGGACTACAGTGGATTGTCACTCACTCTCTTGGTCAGCCATCTTCGGTGTGTCAAAAAGTTCTGACCCAATTCTGTCCACTAGCTTGTGTATTGAGTACTTCCCCACATGAACAGTTGTTTTGCAAGAAGTAGCTGGAGCAGAACCACATCATTGGTGAAGCAGGAGCTGCCATCACCAAATGTGTGAAGGCAGCGGATGGTACCAGCAATACACAGTAAGGCAGTTCCTGCAGTATCTCCTGTGATGCATATAACTCAGAGACACCATCCCTGAAATGGCAGTATGAATGTTGGATACATGGAGAATGTATATGGATACTTGGCGCAGGTATGGGGTACATGCACTAGCAATACGCAGACAACTACCTGAGAATATGTGCAAGTGTAGACAAAGGCTTAGAGCATTGCCCTTGGCTGAACCAGTTCTGATAATGTTTTGGTCTGTACTTTCCTAATACTTAAAATGTTTTTTAAAATAAATGTGACTACAAAAATGTTAAAAAATAAAATAGTGTATTACAACATTTTCAGCATAGACATCATACTAGACTGAATGACTGGCTTGCTTAATTATCATTTTAACAGCTAAAATACTTACTTGTCTATATAAACGCTCCCAGTTATCTTGTGTCATCAGACGGAAAACAGAGAGGAAGGCCCAGCCAAAATGATCAAAGCTTGTGTAGCCAAAATCAGGATTGTCCCCAATTTTCTGGCAGGAATAGTTCTCTGGACATTTCTTACTAATAACAGAAGAGACATTATATTATACATGACTTCCATGTAGAACTGGTTTCCTTACATATCAGATTGTTTAAGTTGCTCCTGAAAGTGCCAAGCACACAATCTCAAATACACACTCCTTTAGTTCATCTGAAAGTTCACATCCTCCTCCTCAAATATATTTCTGCCATCAAGTGTCATTCAAATCTCCGATTCCCTGGTAAGTCATGTGGTGGACCTCCTACTACAAGATCCAAGACTTAATATGTGACCCAGTGGTTTTCAACCTGTTGTCCACAGACTATGTCTAAGATTTCTACAGAGGTCCACATCTCTCATTTGACATTTTATGGGGTTCACAAATGAAAAAATATTGCTAACCACTGATGTAGTTTGATTCCACACCTCTCCTCCAATATACACCCACCCACACCTTCCCCAAACTCAAATGCCAGCTGGGACAGATGTATACAAGCCCAGGAAAAGCAAGGAATATGAAACTTCTAGGCATGAATATTTGTGGAGGGAGTTGGAAGGATGATGGGATGAAGATTAGATCTTAAACAGTTGGGTAGAGGGAGAAGGAAAGAGAGCCTACAATGTGCCCAAACCAGAGCTGTACTGAAAAGAGAAACAACCTAATTCTTCAAGCAGCTCAAGTTATCACCACCACAGAGACACATGTGTAAGCAGGGTCTGAATGAGCTCTCCCTTGACATCTAGTGATCAGCTGGAAGAAAAGACTTCAAGTGCGGACTGTGTTTACATAAATATGCCCCTCTGCCTAGGTGTGCAGTAAATGGTACTGCTTTGTGAAAATGATCAATTTTGGCTGGTTTGGGGTCACGAATCACTCTAGTATTCAAATGCAGGGATAACAAAATGTTGTTATCCTTATTGTATGGGTAAAGGACAGCAGAACTGTGCTCACCATGCTCTTATTGAGGGGTCACCCTAAACTGAACCTCACTTGCTAAACAGAGGATAGGGATGTCCAATCCCAGTGAAGATGAGAGTGGGTAGGGACAGATGTTCCTACCTGGTGGTTTGAACTTTGCTTAGAGAGTGCTAGGCACCATTTCATCTGTCCCTCTCCAGTGATTAATGACAGAGATGATTAGACTCAACTGAAAGTCCTTGTTTCTGGTTGGTGATTCCTAGAGCTGTCCTCACTGCAGAGCAAGTCTAGGGAGTAAGCTTAGATCTTGTGTGGGGAGAGTGAAAGACAACACAGAGACAGCATTTGCTGTGAGGTTCCTCACTGCCTGCTGAAATCACTGAGGTGCAATCACTAAGAGCTGGGTTAAGTGGCAAGACCTCAGAATGTGACATCATGGAAGCAGCAGCAGGGAGGCAGTAGCCAGTGGTGGTAGAGAAACAGTAGTGGCCGCTGTAAGAAAACTGCAGAAGCAGCTGCAGAGACTTTGGTTGATGCCCGCTCCCGGATGAACCCTTGTGAATGCACCCCTGAACTCTGAGTCTTTGCTAACTAAGGACAGTCAGCTGTGAGTGAGGTGCATCAGAGGGAGAGGGGAGTGATGTGTTAAAGACACATTCATTCATCGGACTTTCCCACTGCAAGGTGGGAAACTGAGACAAAGAACACTGCCCAATCCACTGTGGCATCACATGCTTTTGAATCCGGTTGTGGTGTTTTCCCAAATTAATGCTTGGCTCCCTTTCCCTTTTAATAAAAGTTCTCTTTAGTTTTACACAGACTCAGTGCTGTGAACAGGGAAGTATGACCCCTTACAGGCTCCCAAGGTGGTGTTAAGTTTTCCCAGATAACTGTGTGGGAGCTCAAGCTGATTCTCTTCTGTACGAACCTCTAGATATTGAACCTGGCCCTTGTTTGTTGCCGACTCCACCTGGCAGAAGGGCTACATGTGTCAATGGACAGCAGCTTGTATTTCACACCACATGGCATGGGAGCAAGAATAGTGATAATCACATCAACATTTCAGCTTAGTGTCTGTGAGGTGAACACCCACCCACTCTCATGACCAAGGTGTTCCCTGAAGCTGCAAGTCTGGCAGCACGGTGTGAATCAGGTCTGTAAAGCCCTACAAGTACATATAAAAGAGTCTTCATGACTATTCATTCCCTCCTAAGTCAGATATTTTATAATGTGTGTAAGATGTCAGTCAAGCCACATAGTGCAGCAGCAAAATAAGTGTAATTTATCAAGGTGGTTCCCCACCTCATCTCCAAGTCTATTATCCATGCAAAAGATACCTATTTCTGGATCCACATTTGATAATTTTGATATTACATAAAACCTCCAGTCTTTCAGTGTGCTTGTACAGTACCTAGCACAATGGGGCTCCAATCCTGAATGGAACCTTGGGGGACTACTGCAATTAAAATAATAAACAGTATATGGTGCTTGCTAGAGGCCTCTGCACTGAGCTTAATTTCCTCAAGTGAATAAAATGTAAATATATAAATAAAACAGGGTCCTGGGCCCACCACCTGACAAAGGGGTTTTGAAGAGGGGAATGGATAGACTCAGCTATGCCCTCCTTCATATGGACTGACATAATAACTTAAGACACAGAGTGGTCTTTGGAAAGAATAATGTTTTTTTGTTTTTCTATACAAGAGGAAGGCCCTTCTTGGAAGGGGAGACACAGACTTTGGAGTGAGCTATCAAGAGAGGAAGTCAGTGCTAGGAACTGACTACAAACAAGTAACAAACTTTGCACTTTAAATTTCCAGACCCATGACCAGCTTTATCACTATAATTTTACCTCCCTCTCCCACTCTCTCAGACCACTTATCTTCACTACATCCCCAATGTTTAACAATAGACTACAAGATCATTTTCTTAAATGGGATTTTTCATTCTCCTTATTATGCAGCCTCACTCTTCCCCCAAAGTGAAAGGAAATCACAGCTTCCAGGAAGCTTACAGTGTAGTTTGTCTACAGCCAAATACAAAACAACAAAAATAGCAAAGAAAAGAAAGAACTAAAAATGGATGTTAGCTGTACTTACTCAGGTTTCCAGCCGCACAGTAATATATCCTGGGAATTATTCATTCTGTAGCAGATATCTATTGTTAAAAGGACAGGATTATAAAATCACAGGTTACTTTCTTGTAAGTACCTTCCAAGGTTAATGTGATTGGTCACAAATAACAAGTGAATAGTGTATACACAATACATATCATAATCTATGTATTAATTTTTTTTTTAAAAATCAAGAGGAAATATACATTTCTTTGCTGTATGTGCACATATGTCTGAGAATCTCCTTTGTAAAATTTACTATATAAAGCTACATTTCTCTGACAATCTGTGGGTACTACCGTTTGCTTTGAAACTTCACTAGTAATTGATCAATAAACAGCATATGTCCCTGTTTGTCCTCATATAAGCACAGAAATGTCAGTCTTATGCTCCTTCCAGCTATTCCTCAAAAAGGCAATCTGCATGCCTGGAGAGAGACCTTTATCCTTCTATCTGAATGATTGCAAGATTCTAATTAATCTCTGATAAGGAGTGGGATCGTCTTCCTTCATATGCGTCAAAAGCCAGTATATAGATTGTTCAACCTAGATGACAAGAGTGAGATATCTAGATTGTAAAGTCTAGATGACAGGAGTGGAATGTGGTAGTTTAAAAGGTAAAAGCACAATCACCTAGAAATATTATCTCTTGATCTATAAATGATATGCAATTATGGTTGGAAAGGTACCAGGCACAGTGTGCCCTTTTTACCTGGCTTTTCTCTAAAATTACATTTCTATTAATCATGGGCTGAAGGGTAGCCTGGCAGCTCATTTCCCAAATGAAAAATCTGCTTCAGTGCTGCCCTCTTTAAGAGTGTCGAGGAGATATAGCTCATCAACTCAACTCCATTGTGGGAGGATTCTTGCCTGGAATAATGCCACAGGGCATCCCATAGGTAATAAGAGATAGAGGTTTCCAAAAAGGCAAAATAGCAGTGGAGTATGTCTTTTTCTACTTAAGTCGAGCTAAGTGTGCACCATACATTTCTGAAGCCTGTGAATGCCTAGTGCATTTACTTGGACAAATTAAATGTCTTCAAGTCACCAGGGCCTGATGAAATGCATCCTAGAATACTCAAGGAGCTGACTGAGTAGATATCTGAGCCATTAGTGATTATCTCTGAAAAGTCATGGAGGACGGGAGAGATTCCAGAATACTGGAAAAGGGCAAATATAGTGTCCATCTATAAAAAGGGAAATAAGGACTACCCAGGGAATTACAAACCAGTCCGCTTAACTTATGTACTCAGAAAGATTATGGAGCAAATAATTAAGCAATCCATTTGCAAACATCATGAAGATAATAAGGTGATAAGTAACAATCAGCATGGATTTGTCAAGAACAAATCATGTCAAACCAACCTGATAGCTTTCTTTGACAAGGTAACAAGCCTTGTGGATAGGGGGAAACAGTAGATGTGGTATATCTTGACTTCAGTAGAGCTTTAGATACTGTCTGACATGACCTTCTCATAAACAAACTGGGGAAATGCAACCTAGATGGAGCTATTATAAGGTAGGTGCAAAACTGGTTGGAAAACTGTTTCCAGAGAGTAGTTTTTGGTGGTTCACAGTGATGGCAATCAGATTACAGATTACACTTATACATTTTTGCAGACAATACCAAGCTGGAAGGGGTTGTAAAGTGCTTTTGGAGGATAGGATTAAAATTCAAAATGATCTGGACAAACTGGAGAAATGATCCGAAATAAATAGGATGAAATTCAATAAGGACAAATGCAAAGTACTTCACTTAGGAAGGAACAATCAGTTGCACACATACAAAATGTGAAATGACTGCCCAGGAAGGAGTACTGTGGAAAGGGATCTGGGGGTCATAGTGGATCACAAGCTAAATATGAATCAACAGTGTAATGCTGTTGAAAAAAAGCAAACATCATTCTGAGATGTAGTAGCAGGAGTATTGTAAGCAAGACATAAGAAATAATTATTCCGCTCTACTCTACGCTGATTAGGCCTCAACTGGAGTATTGTGTCCAGTTCTGGGCACCACATTTCAGGAAGGATATGGAAAAATTGTAGAGACCAGAGAGGAGCGACAAAAAGGATTAAAGGTCTAGAAAACATGACCTACGAGGGAAGATTAATAGAATCATAGACTTTAAGGTCAGAAGGGACCATTATGATCATCTAGCCTGACCTTTAGCACAATGCAGGCCACAGAATCTCACCCGCCCACTCCTGTAACAAACCCCTAACCTATGTCTGAGCTACTGAAGTCCTCAAATCATGGTTTAAAGACTCCAAGGTGCAGAGAATCCTCCAGCAAGTGACCTGTGCTCCACGCTGCAGAAGAAGGCGAAACCTCCCCCATGGCCTCTGCCAATCTGCCCTGGAGGAAAATTCCTTCCTGACCTCAAATATGGAGATCAGCTAAACCCTGGGCATGTGGGCAAGACTCACCAGCCAGACACCCAGGAAAAAATTCTCTGTAGTAACTCAGATCCCACCCCATCTAACATCCTATCACAGGCCATTGGGCATAGTCAAAGATCAATTAATTGCCAAAATTAGGCTATCCCATCATGCCATCACCTCCATAAACTTATCAAGCTTAGTCTTGAAGCCAGATATGTCTTTTGCCCCCACTGCTCCCCTTGAAAGGCTGTTCCAGAACTTCACTCCTCTTATGGTGAGAAACCTTCGTCTAATTTAAAGTCTAAACTTCCTGATGGCCAGTTTGTTTAGTCTGGAAAAGAGAAGACTGAGAGGGGACATGATAACAGTTTTCAAGTATGTAAAAGGTTGTTACAAGGAGGGAGAAAATTATTTTTCTTAATCTCTGAGGATAGGACAAGAAGCAATGGGCTTAAATTGCAGCAAGGGAGATTTAGATTGGACATTAGGAAAAACTTCTCAACTGTCAGAGTGGTTAAGCACTGAAATAAATTGCCTAGGGAGGTTGTGGAGTCTCCACCATTGGAGATTTTTAAGAGCAGGTTAGACAAACACCTATCAGGAATGGGCTAGATAATACTCAGTCCTGCCATGAGTGCAGGGGATTGGACTGTATGACCTCTCGAGGTCCCTTCCAGTTCTATGATTCTAAAAATGGCAATTCCCATAACCCAGTTCCTTTATACATACCCATGCTTGGGCACACATATGCTTTGTAGTGTAGCTGCCCTCTTTGAATATTCTATAGGCATTTATCTCCCTGGCCTTTCAGTTTGTTGAAGAATAAGCCATGTTGTGAGAATTTTTATTCAACCATATTTTCAACATTAACTATAACATGTAAGTTTAAACAAACATATACACCTAAGGATATGTCTATACTGCAGTTACTGGGTGTGACTGCAGCTTTAGTAAATACACCCATACTAGCTTTAATTTAGCTAGCTCTAGTCCCAGAGTACTGCAGTGAAGCTGAGACAGCAAGCATTTCAACATGAGCTGTACAAGCCTGCTCAGAACCCTGGGTAATTACTTGCGGGGCTAACCTATGCTGAAGCGCACATTGCCATGGCTTCTCTGTCGTGGGACCCGAGCTAAGTAGATTAAAGCTATCTCAGTATGTCTACTTGAGCTGAAATCACACATTGCGATTGCATTATAGACTCTTATTTAAAGGAAAAAAGAACAAATATTTACCTGACTCGTTTACATAACTTATCTTGGGAACATCACATAATTTCTCATCAAATATAGTATTGTTACGGACACATTTCATTTTCAAGTTACCCATAAAGAGCTGGAGGCCTACAAGGGCAAAAACACTCAAGCAGAAAACAGTCAGGATCATCACATCAGCAAGTTTCTTAATAGACAGGAAAAGTGCATCTACGACGACCTTTAGTTCTAGAAAAATAAAATTGAACAAAATGTAGTCTGAGAAGAGAAAATAATATGTAGGCCCATTTGACTATGTACCACAGCTTCAATTATGTAAACAGGGCCCACATGCACTGCACATATTTTTACAACTATATACCATAAAATGAGGTACAGTAAAACACAGGACTGGGAATAATTTAGTTTTATTGTAATTTTCTCACTAACCTTGGTTTTTTACTTCCCTCTGAGGCTGATCCTCACTCCCCAAGGTTCTGATTTGGCAAAGTATGCAAGCACATTCGTAGGAGTTTTGCTGAATAAGGATAGACTTTTGCATGTGCTTAAACTTAAGCAAGTAGTTTGTGTTTTATTGATCTTGACTTTTAAATCAAGGTAAAACTCTTACAGACTTCAAGGAGTTTTGTCTGAGAAGATAGTGCATAACAGGGCCCACTATTTTAAAAAGATAAGCTATTTAAGACAAAGGAAAGAAAAAGTTGCTAATTATAAGTTACAGGCACATAGTGAGGCACGAAGTAATCAAATCAATGGGCAGTAATAATTCAGAATTTTTAATGGCTTTTCTATCTGGAATTCAGAATGCATATTGAAAATAAAAGTTAAATATACAATTTTAAGACATTTGTCACTATCTCTTAAAGGTGTGTTAGGATATTGTTTACTGTACATAGACTTTATGAAGGCGTTAGGGTTGTGAGTGTAAACACTAGAATTTGGAGGGGTTTTTTTAATGATTTTTTTGCAAGTGAATTTAGCATTCATGTAAAAGGTATTGAGTGCACAAACTTGGAGATTGTAGTGATCTATTTTCCATATTCAATCAGCAGTCCCATCCTTAAATACAGTACTTATAGAAGCGTTAGAGAAGATCTGTGCAAAAACAGTCTCATCATCTGCAAAACTAATGGCAAACTACACTGAGGATTTTTAAAATGCAAACCTTATTACTATTCTTCTGAATTTTTTGTGGAAATGGTAGCTTCCCCCACAAAAATGAGAGTTAATTTTAATCTTTGTACTCAGTGTGGTGAAGGCAGGAAAACCAGTCTGATTTTTTTTTTTAAAAAAGCACTTATCTCTGTTGCAGCATACATTTACAACAGAATTAAAAGCTTTATCGGTAACAATTCTGAAATGACAGAGATAGTCAACACTACTTCCATGCGCAATGAGACCTATAATAAAAAAATTAAGATTTTCAAATATGAATGTTGAAATCCATATTTAGGCACCTAAATAAGTGGCCTGATTTTCAAACGTGCTGAATGTCCAGAAATCATACCGAAGAACATAGATATGTCAGACCCTCTGTCTGCTTTATTAGAGATATGGATTCCATTATTTGTAAATATGTCAGATATGACCTTGTGCAGTTACTTTTTCTGTAAAATGGGTAGATGATCAGAAACTAGCACTTGGCTGTTTCCTGGTGTGGGGATATAAGGGCTTGCTCAATATTAAGGGATCATGAAGGGCATGGAGTTATTAACACCAGTGTGTAGAAAACAAGAGATTAGAACTCATAATCTCCTATCCTCTTTCACTGAGGCCAAAGGTTGAGAGTAGGAGGAGGAAAAAGATCCATTTTCTCTGCATCCTGTTCAGAGGTTTAAATTGGTGTGGCTGCTTTAGCAGGCTCAATGAGTACGGAACACATGGAATGTTCAGAGAATTTAGGAGCAAGACTAACAATTTTTACAGCATATGTGCAAATGGTAATTTTCCTGACACTTATAACTTAGCCAAATGAGAACAAATTTTCATGCAGACAGCAAGAGCTCTCCATAAACATGGCTGGAAAATCTTATTAATATTGTCCAGACTGCCTATTTTTCACAAATCTTGCTCTTGAAAACAGCAGCACAACTTTTACCTATATTTTGAAAAAAAAATCAACATGAGACAGAAGCCAAAGCGTGGAAAACATCTGCCTGAGCAATTACACTTTGGCAAAGTTAAACGCAATTGAAAATAGGGGGTTAAACAACAGTGTTAATCAACTTTAATACAGTGATTGCTACCAGGCCCCAATATGATACAGGGTGCTTCTCAGTTTTAGAAGTATAGGGAAATATTCACTTGTGCTCACAGATCAATGTTGTAAAATATATTTTATTGATATATTACCTTCACTCACCTGTTCTCAGTGTGTGTATTGTAGTGAATTATTTCTATTTATAGTGTTTGCTAAAATAAATAGTATGTAAATTTCAACTGCAGATTTGGGTATAACCTTGAAGTCCTTACTCATGCAAAACTCTTATTAGCTTTTGTTTTGGACCAAGTAACAACTTCAACACTGGACCCTTAGTGCTTAACTTCATTTTCTCCCAAAATTGTTTTCAGTACTTGACATATTCTGAATACTTTTAAGACTAAGGATTTTGCTCATGTAAGGATAGCCATACATAAAAAGTGACAGAATGATTGAAAACAACAACAGTGAAGGAATAAGAGAGAGAAAACATTTACAGCTGAGAGTCAGATAGCAAGAATCATTGCTTCTTACCTGGGATTACTGATATAACTTTTAAAAATCTGAGTAGCCTGAAAATCCGAAGAAATGGAACATTCTTTTTGCGTAAACATAGGTTCACATACCTGTAAAATCAAACCATAGTTATTTAAATTACATGAGAGAAAATACTACTGAACCGAATGAACTGGGCAACCATTTTGTAAGGCTGTTTCAGATATCAGCTTTCAGAGCGTATCCTGATGCAAAATATTTTGAGACAAACATGCCATTTAGTCAAGGATTAGATCTAATATTTTCAAAACTGTCTGAAGTCAAGCACCTAAATACATATTTGGGAATTGAAATAAAAGGATGGGACCTTGTCCAGCAGTTCTGAAAGACAAAAAGAGCCAGAAATTTTTATTTTGGTGCCTAAATATAAATTTGGCTGTATAACTTTAGGCACCCACATTTGAAAAATTTGGCCTTAATATATACATTTTTGTATTTACATTCATTTCCTGATTGCTTGAGACAAGGCTAGCTCTTAGACTCATCGATTGTTGACTCTGTGTGTGTGTGTATTCTCTCTGCGTGCTGCACTGGCTCTGGCCAGCCAGCCTGTACAGCAGGCTCTCATCAATTGCCCAAGAAAACCACAGACTCCATTCAGTAAGGAAGGCCTGGTTTATTGTTAACGAATCATGGTCCAAGCTCCCTGGATCAATGTCTACAGTTACATGGACAGGTATGCCCATTACAAATGGACTCAGCTCTGTGAATGGCAGACTTTCCATTCCCTCCTCGGCTGGACGACTCCCCCTCTAAGACCCCTCTTTACATACTGATACAAACAAGTTATGTATTGTCCCTCTGGTGTGGTTAGTTACCACCCTTTACCTTGTACCTGTTGATTCGAACAAAATATCTCTATCATGCCGTCATCCTGATCTTATCTTTAGGAGGGGTTAATGTGTCCCTGTTATCTTTGGGGAGTGTGTTTATGCCATACTTGGTATTGAGGTGTTCTGGTACTACCCTTCTGCAATGTGTTTACATGAGTGTCCTATGCCTACCACTTCATAGGAATGTTTTTGCAATACCAACTCTGCTTCCACCAGGTTCTGTGAATTTGCAAATAGACATGTTTTGTGACAGGGCCTGACTTTTGCTTATAGCTTTACTCTTGCTAACTTTGCTTTAAATCAGCAGGGCCTGACTTTAGTTCATATCTTAAGCCTTACACTAGACCTGCTGTCCCGTTTCTAGTACATGAAGGATCATAGAAATGTAGGGCTAGAAGGGACCTCAGGAGGTCATCTACTCCAGAACCCTGCAGCGAGGCAGGACCAAGTATACCTAGACCATCCCTGACAGGTGTTTGTCTAACCTGTTGTCAAAAACCTCCAATTATGGATGTTCAACCACCTCCCCTGGAAGCTTATTCCAGCGCTTAACTATCTTTATAGTTAGAAACGTTTTCCTAATATCTAACCTAAATCTCCCTTGCTACAGATTAAGCCCACTACTACTTGTCCTGCCTTCAGTGGATATGGAGAACAATTGATCAAAGTCCTCTTTATAACAGCCTTAACATATCTGAAGACTGTTATGAGGTCCCTTCTCAGTCTTCTTTTCTCAAGACTAACATAGCCAGTTTTTTAACCTTTTCTCATAGGTCAGGTTTTCTAAATCTTTCAGCATTTTAGGTGCTGTCCTCTCCCCAGTTAATCCACATCTCTATTAAAGTGTGGCGTCCAGAAATTTACTCAGAAGTGCAGCTAAGCCCTCATCAGTGCTGAGTAGAGCAGATAAACTTCCCATGCTTTACATACAACACTCCTGTTAACATACCCCAGAATGATATCAGCCTTTTTTGCAGCTGGATCACACTACTGACTCATATTCAATTTGTGATCCACTATTACCTCTCGATCTTTTTCTGCAGTCCTACTCCCTAGACAGTTATTCCCCATTTTGTGTATAAAGAAGAGACAGAGAGAGAGATTCTTTGAAAACACAAAGATTTATTAAGGAAAGGGAAAAGGGAATCGCAATCTAGATAAAAGTGATAAATTGCAATTGTGGTTGCCTCAGAAAGGTAGGCATGAAGTCTGGTCCCTCACAACTCCTTTGGCAATAACTTCCAACAGAATAAACCCTGAAAAAAAACACCCCAAAACTATACTGTGTCATGACTGATGCCCTTGGTCTGGATTAGGTAGCTAATGGTGATATCTGTCCTTGCAGCTCAGGTTCATCGAATCCTGGACCTACGACTGATCGATGGGGTAGCTCTTGATCCATAGAGGTGATCCTCGAAGACCGCACAAACAAATCTGACACCGACTGCCTCTCAGATGAACAACCCATCGATTAGGGCATGCAGTCCTTTTATATATTCTATGGCGCAAACATTCCAGGTTTGAACTGGTCTGAACTGGACCCCTGGTGACCGTTACTCCTTCCTGCCACAAGTGACAAGAAGAAATGCGACAAATATGGAGTTGGAGTTGTTAACTGTCCAGACTTCATTTTGAATCACAGGGTTCTTTAGCCACATTACCTAAATTAACACAGTTCCTTATAACTATATGTTAAAAATAAATTAAATTCAGTATAGACATCAACATGGACATAACTGAACATTTATACAAGGAAACTTTCCTACACAGTGGAGAAGATGGATGATCAACTTTTACTGTACATGACAGGGCGAGATCAGGGCACTGAGGTATAAGCCCTCTTCGAGTGGTTAAAGGCAAGTTGCACTTCTGGGGATCGACAAACAGTTTCCTTCTAGGGGAGTGCAATCAGCAGAGCTACCAGATGCAGAAAGTCTCAAATAATCCATCAGTAAAAGCTGGAAAAGCTCAGGAGCCACTGCACCCTGCATGTATCCGTCAGGGCTGTCTAGTTAGAGATGGTGGCAACTTTGCAGGGATCCATAGTTAGTGTCCCAGGGGAAATAATATAAAAGACGGTTACTCACCTTTGTAACTGTTGTTCTTCGAGATGTGTTGCTCATATCCATTCCAGTTAGGTGTGTGCGCCGCACGTGCACATTCGTCGGAAAACTTTTACCCTAGCAACTCAGTGGGCTGGCAGGTCGCCCCCTAGAGTGGCGCCATCATGGCGCTTGATATATACCCCTGCCGGCCCACCCGCTCCTCAGTTCCTTCTTGCCGGCTACTCCGACAGTGGGGAAGGAGGGCGGGTGTGGAATGGATATGAGCAACACATCTCGAAGAACAACAGTTACAAAGGTGAGTAACCGTCTTTTCTTCTTCGAGTGATTGCTCATATCCATTCCAGTTAGGTGAATCCCAAGCCTTACGTAGGCGGTGGGGTCGGAGTGAAATGTGGCAGAATGAAAACTGCTGAGCCAGAGGCTACAGCATCTCTTGACTGTTGAACCAGGGCATACTGCGAAGCAAAGGTATGGACCGAGGACCAATGGAGCTGCGCGACAGATCTCGTGGGTAGGAACACGAGCCAGCAAGGCGGCAGATGAAGCCTGAGCCCTGGTAGACTGTACGATGATGTGGCTTGGGGAAATATGAGCCAAATCATAACAAGTGCGGAAGTCCGCCATCACCCAAGATGAGATCCTCTGAGAGGAAAACAAGCAAGCCCTCCCTTTGGCCCGCTACCGTGACAGAGCTGGGGCACCTTACGAAATGGTTCTGGCAGTGCAATATAAATGCGAGCACTCCACAGATGTCCAAGGAGTGCAATGGTTGTGCCCATTGCATTGAGCTGTGGGTAACATGAAAGGCCGAAACCACCTTAGGGAGGAAAGCCGGGTGCGGTCATAACTGCACCTTGTCTTTGTGAAACCTAGTGTACGGCGGAACCCCTGTAAGAGCTCTGAGCTCGGAGACCCGTCTGGCCGATGTAACAGCTACGAGGAAAGTTGTCATCCAAGACAGGTATATCAGAGGGCCAGTCGTGAACGGCTCGACTGGGGGAGACATAAGTCTGGTTAAAACTAGGTTGAGGTCCCAGGTTGGGGCTGGGCGGCGCACTCGAGGGTGCAAGCGCTCCAAGCCCTTGAGGGACCTCGAACACATAGAGTGTGAGAACACAGAACGTCCACCTTAGCCTGGCTAGAAGGTAGAGATGGCTGCTGAGTGTATCTTCAGCGATGATACCGCCAGGTCCTGCCGCTGAAGGCCAGAGGCAGGCCAAATAGAGGGGATCGAGACCTCAGCAGGAGCAAGATCGAGCGTATTGCAGCTGTAGAAGAAACGCTTCCACCTGGCCCGGTACGTTGACCAGGTGGAAGGCTTCCTGTCACCCCGGCTCAGTTACGCAGCAGCCACACCGTGAGGCGAAGAGGCTGCAGGTCCGAGTGACGAAGCCTGTCGTTGCCCTGAGTGATGAGGTCTGGGTGGAGTGGCAGGGTAATTGGGTCTGTTATTGACAGGCCGAGCAACGTGGTATATCAGTGCTGCCTGGACCACTCTGGAGTGATCATGATGATGCGCGCTCTGCCCCTGCGGAGTTTGAGCAGGACCTAATGAACCAGTGGGAACAGTGGGAAGGCATAATGGAGTTGGCCTTTCCACGGCATCAGGAATGCGTCCAAGATCGATCCCGAGGAGAGACCTTGGAAGGAGCAGAACATCTGGCATTTTCTGCTCTCTCGGTGAGCGAACAGGTCTATGTGAGGAAACATCTCCGCTTCTGGAAAGCAGAACGCCTCACATGGGGCAGAGTGATCACTCGTAAGACAGGAAAGACCTGCTGAGTCAAAGCGCCAAGACATTCCGAACGCCTGGGAGAAAGGACATCACCAGCTCCATCGAGTGGGCCATGCAAAAGTCCTGGAAATGGATGGCCTCCTGACAAAAGGGGGGAGGACCATGTCCCTCCCTGGATATTTATGAAGCACATGGCCGCTGTGTTGGCTGTAAACACCGATATACAACGGCCTCGCAGCTGCCGCTGGAACCCCTGTCACGCCAGGCGGACTACTCTCATTTTTGGGGCATTGATGTGGAATGCCAGCTCCCGAGAAGACCAAAGGCCTTAAGCTCGGCGGTGACCATGAGCACTTGAGCAGAGAGATGACGCGTCCATCGTCAGGGGCAGCGAAGGCTGGGGCGGATGAAACCGCATCCCTGCCCACACCAGGGAGGGAGTTAGCCACCACTCTAGGGAGCCTAAGGTGCTCGAGGGAACGGTGACTACCATGAACATTGGCTCCCTGTCCGGGTGGTACGCCGAGGTGAGCCGGACTTGGAGAGGACGGAGGCGGAGCTTGGCGTGTTTGGTTACAAACTTGCGGGCAACCATGGACCCAGGAGACTGAGACAAGTACGAGCCGAGGTCGTTGGGAAAGCCTGCAGACCTCAGATGATTGTTGCCATAGCCTAAAACCGCAGTTGTGATAAGCAGGCTCCGGCTAGGTAGGAGACCAAGATAGCTCCTAGGAAGTCCAACCTCTGCGTGGGAACCAGAGTGGATTGCTCTATAGTAATCATCAGGCCTTGACCTGTGAATAAGACCGTGACGATGCCCACGCGCTGAGTGGTTTGTGTCTCAGAGTCTCCTCGGATAAGCGAATCGTCCAGATACGGAAAAACGCATATCTGACATCAGCGAAGGTAGGCGGCGACTATGGCCGTAAACCAGAAGTACTGACAGTTGGCTAGAAAGTGGAGGTCTCTCCTGTGCGGAGGGAAGATGGCATTGCGAAAGTACGCGTCCTTCATATCCAGGGCGGCATAGTAGCCCCCAGGAGGCAAGGATGGAATAATGGTTCCCAGGGATACCGTGCAGAACTTCAACCTTATCCTAAACCGGTTGAGTCCGTGCAGGACTAGGAAGGTCTGAGACCTGCGTTCGAGTGGGGGACTAGGGCATAACGGGAGTAAAACCCCTTGCCCCTTTTGTCCATCGGCGTCTGCACCTCTTGTACGAGGAATTGCTCGTGAGAGGGGTCCCTGAAGGGGGGACAGGGCTGGAACAAATTAGAGGTGGTACCTATGCTCCACCGTGCGCAGGATCCAGCGATCTGAAATTAACTGGGGCCACGCCAGGAGAAAGCGGGATTGGGATCCCGGCCTGTGACTGGTACACCGCCCTCAGGCGCACCTTGGAAGGTTCGTCTTTGATCCCAGTGGTAATTGCGAGGGACCTTGACCTGGGCTCTTTAGGGGTCCTGACGTTCGTCTGCGACCACCTTGGCCTCGCCGTTTGCCAAAGTCCTGTCTCTGGCTAGGCACAGAGTATGGCGGCTGGGGACAGAAAGGCCTGCGTTTGGTCGCTGGCATATGCATGCTGAGAGAGCGCATTAGGACCCTATTGTCCATCAGGCTTGGCAGCCTGGGGCTGTCTTTGCCGCGAAAGGCCTTTACCAACAAAGGGTAAATCCTGAATGGCATACTGCAGCTCCGGACGGAGGTTTGAAACCTGAAGCCATGAGATGCACCTCATGGCGACACCAAAGGCCAGAGTCCTGGTTGCAGAGTCTGCTGCGTCCAACGAGGCCTGGAGGGATGCTCTGGGTACCCTTTTGTCCCCCATCCTCCAAGACGGCAGCGAACTCTTGGCGGGAGTTTTGAGGGAGAAACTCCATAAACTAAACTACCTTCACCCAGGTGCTATAATTATCGCAGCTAAGCAAGGCTTGTTGCTTTGCTACCCAGAGCTGCAGGGCCTCTGCAGAGTACACCTGGCGGCCAAACAGGTTCATTCGCCAAGCCTCTTTCGGTTTCGGGGCTGGCGCCCGCTGGCCATCATATCAGAATCGTGGTCCTGAGCATAAGATCTGCGCATGTGGGATGACACGGATGCGTGTCCGGATGGCCATGGAGGTACTAAAAGAAGGCACAGGCAGAGTCTCTGACTCTATCGGACCTTGCCCAACTCGGCACCGGGAACCGGCACCGGGAGGCGTACCGGTACCTGGAATGAGATCCAGACCCGCAACCAGAATGGTGCCTGGAGGTCGACCGAGATCTCGAGGCTCGGGGAGAGGCTACAGGAGTCAAGGTACCTGTCGCGGTGCTGGGAGTCGGAACGGTGCCGATAGCGGGTCGGCGAACGGGATACTGACCGGTGCAGCGAGTGCGACCAGTACCGATGAGGAAAACAGCACCAGGACTGCAAGTGGTGTCGGGCGTGCCGACAGGATCTGGAGTGTCTGCGGGACCGTGATCATGAACGGTGCCGCTCTGCTGTGCTGACAGAGGACGGTCACATGAAGAGACTGTATTACCCGCACCGGCGGTGCCGGGGTCAGGCAGCATCAACTCTGTCATGGCAATGAGATCCCTCGCCGTTGGTAATGTCTCCAGCGTGGAGGGAACAGCAGGCTCAACCACAGTGCATACTGGGGAGCTGTCAGGCACCGGATTCGACGGCCCTCGTGGGACCGGGATCGACGGTATCGAGGTCGTCAGAGCTTCGGTAGGCGTCGGTGCCGGGCGATCCGAGTTAGATGAGCTGTCTGGCTGCGGTGCCGTCGGCACGGAAGCAGCAGGAGCAATAAGCTCAACCACAGCGCGCGCCGGGGAGCCGTCAGGCACCGGATTCTACGGCCCTTGTGAGACTGGAATCGACGGTGCCGACGTTGTCGGTGCCTCAGAGGTGTCGGTGCTGGGCAATCCGACTTAGACGAGCTCTCTGGCTGCGGTGCCGTTGGCACGGAAGCAGCAGGAGCAGTAGCTCAACCACGGCGCGTGCCGGGGAGCCGACAGGCACCGGATTCTACGGCCCTTGTGGGACCGGGATCGACGGTGCCGACGTCGTCGGTGTCGCAGCAAGTGTCGGTGCCGGGCGATCCGACTTAGACGAGCTCTCTGGCTGCGGTGCCGTTGGCACGGAAGCAGCAGGAGCAGTAGCTCAACCACGGCGCATGCCGGGGAGCCGTCAGGCACCGGATTCTACGGCCCTTGTGGGACCGGGATCGACGGTGCCGACGTCGTCGGTGCCTCAGCAGGTGTCGGTGCCGGGCGATCCGACTTAGACGAGCTCTCTGGCTGCGGTGCAGTTGGCACGGAAGCAGCAGGAGCAGTAAGCTCTACCACGGCGTGTGCCGGGGAGCTGTCAGGCACCGGATTCAATGGCCCTGGGGGACTGGAATCGACGGTGCCGATGTCATCGGTGCCTCTGCAGGTGTCGGTGCCGGGCAATCTGACTTAGGCAAGCTCTCTGGCTGCGATGCAGGTGGCATGGAAGCAGCAGGAGCAGGGGGCTCAACCACGGCGCATGCCGGGGAGCCGTCAGGCACCAGCAGGAATTGTAGGCTCTCTCGACCTCGGAGGAAGGGAGCGGTGCCGAGTTGACTTCGGCGACGGCCGGTGCCGAAAGGCCTTGGCAGTACCGGCGGGGTCCGGTGCCGAGGAGGCGCTTCTGCCAGCCGCTTGATCATCGCTCGGCACCAAAGGTGGAGGGGTAAGTGAAAGTCCCGCTCCTTTTTGTTCTCGGCTTAAAAGCCTTGCAAATGGGGCACTTAGCTGTCAAGTGTGATTCCCTGAGGCACTTCAAACAGGAGTCGTGTGGATCTCCCTTCGGCTTCGGCTTCTGGCAGGCCGAGCCCATTTTAAACCCGGTGAGCCGTGCATGGGCTCCGGCACCGGGTTCATGGAAGGGGCTACTTCCTGAACCCCGCTAACAATTACTAAACTAACTATGTTAGCAAAGAAAAAACGTATAACTATACAAATATATATATAAAAGGATTATAACTGCATAACTATATACGAGAACTACGAGTAGCTAGGGAAGTGGAGGTCAGCTATGCCGCGCTCCACTGTTCCAACGACCGACACGGGCGGTAAGAAGGAACTGAGGAGCGGGTGGGCCGGCAGGGGTATATATCAAGCGCCATGATGGCGCCACTCTAGGGGGCGACCTGCCAGCCCACTGAGTTGCTAGGGTAAAAGTTTTCCGATGAATGTGCACGTGCGGCGCACACACCTAACTGGAATGGATATGAGCAATCACTCGAAGAAGAACCTAGGAACTTCGTTGTATTCTGATCAAATTGGCTTCTCCAGGATGCAGTGCACATGTTGATTATGAAGAGTCTGGTCTTCAGAAAAGATGAGGATATCATCAAGGTATATCACAACAAACTGATCCAGCATAGCCCTAAAGATATTGTTGATAAAATGTTGGAAGGTCACTGGGGCATTACATAGTTCAAAGGACTTCATCAGATATTTGGTATGGAAGGAAGCCTTCCACTCATCCCCTTCCCACATCCAAGCCAGGTTATTGGTTCCATAGAGATCTAATCTGGTAAACACTCTAGTGGAGTGAAGTCTCTGAAAGAGTTCATTGATATACAGCAGGAGTACTGATTCTGGATGGTTATTTTATTCAATGCCTGGTAGTCCACACGAGAACAGAGAGCCATCTTTCTTGGCCATAAAAAAGTTCGGGGCCCCAGCCAGTGATGTGGAAGGGCAGGTGAACCTCTTTTCTGAGTTCTCTCAGAGATAGTCTCTGAGTGCCTATAGTTCCCGTCCAGTTCAAAGGGAACCTCAGCTCCAGGCCTACAGGACAATCATAGTGCCGATGAAGGGGTAGAACGTAGCCTTCTTCTTGTCGAAAATATCCGCAAACTCAAGGTGTTTGGCAAGCATCCCAAAGGCTGCTAGGCAGGCTTTTGGGACCTAGAGGGACCCCTTCAAGCTGGGTCCCCCTGTTCCTAAATCTGGCCAATCAGGTGATTTTGCTGCATGTCAGCTACGATTCAGCTACGAGTCCCATGTTGCTTATTAGGCAGGTGAAGCTGAAGCCCTAATTCCGGATATGCTATTGTAAGTGCACCACGCCCTCTTCTCTGCTCCCTTCACCGGTTCCCATAGAATTATGATTCACGTTTAAGATCTCAATCCTTATCTACAAGGATATCTAAAAGGCCACCTACATTCTAGAATGAAAACCATGGTCAACAACTTCGCTCCTCAGGCACAATGAAACCCTCTATTATAAGGTAAATGCTCATCTGTGTGAGACAGAACTTTCTCAGTGTTTGGTTCAAGACTGTCATATGAATTCCCCAGGAACCAAGGACCATCACAAACCTTACTATCTTACGGTCCATACCAAGGAACATTTCTTTAACCTTGTCTTCTCTAACATAATACATAGCAACAGGTATATTTAGAAAAAAATCCCTGCCAAAACAGGGAATTCCACTGCACGCACTTCTCCCCCGGTGAGAGAACAAATAACATGTGACAGATGTTGGTCACATTGCAGCTGATAGGAATATACATAGCTAATGCAGGGATTATTGCACTGTGGGGGAGGGAGTAAAATGAAGTCCAGTCAGGACCACCTTGACCCCCACCCCAGCATCCCTCTGGACACATAATTGTGCAGAAGAGACTCCAAACACACTTTGAGGTCACTAGGACCCACCAGGCAGTGCCACCCCTAAGTACATCCTGTGGCAACTAGGGACAATTGCAAGAATAGCCTGTCAGAGACACTAACCAGCAGGAAGAGCTGCAGCGAAAGCAGGGATCCCTGGACATTCCAATCAAAACTGCAGAATATTCTAACTTTCTCTGTCTTGTGTGGATTGGCTATTTGTTCCAGGTCAATACACATGCTTCCATCAGTCTCTTCACCTCAGCTTCAGTCCACATCTGCTCTTCCTTTTCTGCCTCACTTCCCTTTTTTTAATTTAGCTGATCCTTTCCTAAATAAACCCATGCGAAAAATCATAGCACTAACATGTTTGCCATCCATCATATTGTTCACTCTCCTTGAATTTTTACCTCTTTCCCCACTAAGTGTCTTTTCTATTTAGACAATATTGTCTCATTGTTTCCTTGTACTCCTTCATCTGTCTGTAGCCATCTGTTTTAATTTGCCTTATATTTAGATTGCAAGCTCTTTGAGACGGAGACTGTCTTTTGTTCTGTGTTTGTAAAGAACCTAATACAATGGGGTCCTGGTCCATGTCTGGGCTCATACACAGTACAGTAGTACAAATAATAATAATAATAATAATAATAATAATAAAATAGGTAATGAATGCAGCATAAGGACGTACAGAGAATAGAAAGTGAGCTCCACGACAGACATGAGATACAAGATAGCAGTTCAGCCACAATCAAAGTCAAAAGCATGTGGGATATCCAGTACTCCAGAGAACTTCAACACAAGCAAAATATAGTTTAACTGAATGTTAGCCCCTTGGGGAAAAGAGTGTTACTTACATTATAACAGTAACAATTAAATCCACAATGTTCCATGGATCGCGAAGGAAGGTGAATTGATTCCAAACAAATCCACTTGCTAAGACTTTTATCAATATTTCACAAGTGTAAATACCAGTAAAAGTGAACCTGAGAAGCAAAGTATTCAAGAAAGCATATATTTTAGTATTTAAATCAGAAGGGTTTCAAGGACACCGTGTTTTCTTATGTTGTGAGCTATTCCCTTTGTGGATGTAGGGAATTCATGAGAAATGGGACAATACATATGCAGACTACTGCCAGCACTGTAATGTGTTCAAGTTTGAATATGGCATTCCCTTTCTGAATTCGTAGCCTGATTTGCATGCAGTTGTGGAAACAGTATGCACAAATTTGTGCATATTTCTGCACTGTATTTCAAGCCTATTTACAAAAATAAAAATTAACAGTACAGATTTCTTTATCTTGAACACTCTAAAAGGACTGTTCCTCTTTAAATATACTCAAAAAAACAAAAATAAACCAAAGGACCCAACCTCCCACTAGCACCAAACTAAGTCATATAAATATGGTAACCCCAAAATGCTAGAGGTGAAATCCAGGCCCACTGCAGTCAATAGCAAAACTTCCATTGACTTCAGTGGGGCCAGGATTTCACCCGCAAAAACTAACTATGGATGTAGTGCACAGTTACAAAATGTAACAAGACACTACAATAATCTTTGTTTTATAATATTATGGGCTAAATTGAGGCTGTACTCAGCACAGGTGCACAAAGCAGCAGGGATGGTGCAAGGAACTTTCCTCTCTTTATAGCCCCCGTACAAGGGCTGATTATAACTGCAGCTCTGAGCTCCCCGAAGTATAAGGTATACTGAGGGTTAGAACTCCCATGTGGAACTGCTTCTCCAAAGGGGGTGAGGAAGAAGTGAACATCTTGCATCAGCCAGCGAAGTTAGGTGGCAGAGAAGCTATGCTCTCAAGTTTCAGAGTAGCAGCCATGTTAGTCTGTATCCGCAAAAAGAACAGGAGTACTTCTGGCACCTTAGAGACTAACAAATTTATTTCAGCATGAGCTTTCGTAGCTCACGAAAGCTCATGCTGAAATAAATTTGTTAGTCTCTAGGGTGCCACAAGTACTCCTCTTCTTTATGCTCTCAAGGAGCTCCCAAGCTGTAGTGACTCCTAAATCCCCAGAGGCCAGGAAGGAAGACTCCACACACCACATCCTACCCTCATTTAATCTCTTAGTTCAGTTCTTTATTCTCCCTACTTTGGAGCAGGAGAAAAAGTAAACAAGTACTTACTCAATGGTTTTGTTATTCTCCAGAAAGTCTTTTTGAATCATCACTATACAATTGAGCAGAACAGTAAACATAATGAATGCAGTAAACCATGTAAATAATGAGTTAAGGAAAGAATATTATATTTTAAAATAATAGAAGTTCGTTAACAAACTCAGTTATCACTGTATTGAAGAAATTTTCAGGTATAAAGATTTCCATTCCTGAGAACTTCATGTCCAACAGTCTTCACATTGAGTTGTCCTTCTTTACATTGCACTTGAAGGCATGTCAGGTCTTTGCTGAGATGGAGCTAATTTAATGAGAAAAAATGATAACAAATTATCCACATTTGTAACAAATCCTTTCAATCAAAAAAGAAAAAAATCTTCCTCAAGTCCTACTGGATGTTGTTCATGTCCAACGGGTTGACCCACATGAACATGAGCATGTTGCTTTGATTCTGAAAGTTCCTTTCCCAGACCTGAATAAGAGATCTGTGTAGCTCGAAAGTTCTCTCTCTCACCAACAGATGTTGGTCCAATAAAATATATTACCTCACCCACCTTGTCTCAACTGAAGACAGTTGGCAGTTTTTCCGAGAGTCATTATTAAGGGCACAAGAGCAAACTATCCCACTGTGTAGGAAAGATAAGAAGTATGGCAAGAGACCATCTTGGCTTAACCATGAGATCTTCAATGATCTAAAACTCAAAAAAGAGTCCTACAAAAAGTGGAAACTCGGTCAAATTATAAAGGATGAATATAAACAAATAACACAAGTATGTAGGGACAAAACTAGAAAGCCCAAGGCACAAAATGAAATCAAACTAGCTAGGGACATAAAGGGTAACAAGAAAACATTAGAAGCAAGAGGAAGACCAAGGACAGAGTAGGCCTGTTACTCAATGAGGGGGTGGGGAGATAATAACAGAAAATGTAGAAATGGCAGAGCTTGTTTGTTGACTTCTTTGTTTTGGTCTTCACCAAGAAAGTTGGTGGTGTTTGAATGTCTAACACAGAGAACGCCAGTGAAAATGAGGTAAGATCAGATCTAAAATAGGGAAAGAACAAGTTAAAAATTACTTAGACAAGATAGATGTCTTCCAATCACCAAGGCCTGATGAAATGCATCCTAGAATACTCAAAGGAGCTGACTGAGGAGATACCTGAGCCATTAGCAATTATCTTTGAAAAGTCAGGGAAGACGGGAGACATTCCAGAAGACTGGAAAAGCGCAAACATAGTGCCTATCTATAAAAAGGGAAATAAGGACAACCCAGGGAATTACAGACCAGTCAGCTTAACTTCTGTACCTGGAAAGATAATGGAGCAAATAATTAACAAATCAATTTGCAAACACTAGAAGAAAATGAAGTGATAAGTAACAGTCAGCATGGATATGTCAAGAACAAATCGTGTCAAACCAACCTGATAGCTTTCTTGGATGAGTAACAAGCCTTGTCGATAGGGGGGAAGTGGTAGATATGATATATCTTGACTTTAGTAAGGCTTTTGATACTGTATTGCATTACCTTCTCATAAACAAATCAGGGAAATACAACCCAGATGGAGCTACTATAAGGTGGGTGCATAACTGGTTGGAATATCATTCCCAGAGTAGTTATCAGTGGTTCACAGTCATTCTGGAAGGGCATAATGAGTGGGGTCTCACGGGGATCAGTTCTGGGTCTGGTTCTGTTCAATATCTTCATCAATTATTTAGATAATGGCATAGAGAGTACACATGAAATTTGTGGACAATAGCAAGCTGGAAGAGTTGCAAGTGCTTTGGAGGATAGGATTAAAATTCAAAATGATTTAGACAAAGTGGAGAAATGGTCTGAAGCAAATAGGATGAAATTCAATAAGGACAAATGCAAAGTACTCCACTTAGGAAGGAACAATCAGTTGCACATGTACAAAATTGGAAATGACTACCTAGGAAGGAGTACTGTGGAAAGGGATCTGGGGGTCACAGGGGATCACAAGCTAAATATGAGTCAACAGTGTAACACTGTTGCAAAAAACCAATCATCATTCTGGAATGTATTAACAGGATTATTGCAAACATTGATTAGGCCTCAACTCAAGTATTGTGTCCAGTTCTGGGCACTGCATTTCAGGAAAGATGTGAACAAATTGGAGAAAGTCCAGAGAAGAGCAACAAAAAGGATTAAAGGTCTAGAAAAGGTGACCTATGAGGGAAGATTGAAAAAATTGGGATTGTTTAGTCTGGAGAAGAGAAGACTGAGAGGGGACATAACAACAGTTTTCATGTACATAAAAGGTTGCTACAAGGAAGAGGGAAATAAATTGTTCTTCTTAACCACTGAGGATAGGACAAGAAGCAATGGTCTTAAACTGCAGCAGGAGTGGTTTAGGTTGGACATTAGGAAAAACTTTCTACCTGTCAGAGGGGTTAAGCACTGGAATAAATTGCCTAGGGAGGTTGTGGAACCTCTATGATTGGGGATTTTTAAGAGCAGGTTGGACAATCACATGTCAGGGATGGTCTGGATCAGTGGTCCCAATCTTTTCGTCTGGTGGGCGCCAGATGAAGGACCGAGGCGGTGGTGGAGAATCCACCGAAATGCCACCGAATTTCTGTGGCATTTCGGCGGCAATGCCTCTTGATGACATCGCTTGTCAGTGTCAAGTGGCATCATCGAGAAGCATCACCGCCTAATTTCTGCAGAGTTTCGGCGGTGACGTCTCTCAATGACATCACTTGTCGGCAGCAAGTGACATCATCGAGAGGTGTCGCTGCCGAAACGCCGTAGAAATTCGGCGGCATTTCGGTAGATGCTCAACCCCCGGCCAAGACGTGGGCACATTTAGATGCCCCCGCAGGTGCCATGGCACCTGCGGGCAAGCGTTGGGGACCCCTGGTCTAGATAATACTAAGTCCTGCCATGAATGCAGGGGACTGGACTAGATGACCTCTCGAGGTCCCTTCCAGTTCTATGATTCTACGAACAACTCAAGAAAGGAAAGACTCAGGTGAGAAATTTTCTTTGAGGGCAAGTCTTCAAGTAGGATGTTAAAAGTAGTACAGCATCCCAGAAAGGAGGAACTTCAAATATGGTATGTACCTATAGCTACAACCTGTGACTGAGACACATGAGGAGAGGTTACTGAAGCACTACTTGCTGTAGCACTCTCCTACCAAATAATGTGTTCATCAACAAGTGGATATCTAACCTCCATCTCAGAAAGGTGAAGACAATCCTCTACAGATCTCTTCATAAGGTGCACGAATCATTTCCATCCAGGGCACAGCTGTTTCCCTTTCTGAAGTAAGCAGTAATCGCTCTGGGGAGAGCTAGTTTCTTTACCTTATAAGCCTCTCCCATATAACCTTGATCTATCTGCTGCCTCACTTGCAAATCCTATATCATTCTGCAGATTTTCTTCTTGGAATCTAAACCTCATCTCACAAGATCTAAACAAGACCCAGCTCAAACCACTTACAACAGCATCCCTATATGTTTTGTCTATAAAAGTGTCTTTCCTGGTCATGATCATCTACACCATAAGTACCTCTGAACTAGGAGTGCCTTCTAGACAATGAACATACTGGACCAGAAAAAGCTAGTCCTACATGCTGACTCTGTTTTTATTCCAAAAGTTTACATTCCATTCCCTAGATCCCAAGAAATTATCCTACTCTCTTTCTGCTCTATTCCCAAACACCTCAATGAATTTTGAGTGGCATAGTATGGGTATCAGAAGAAATGTCTGAATAGAACCAAAATTTATAGAAAGTCTATGCCGCCTTTGTCATTTTTCATTCAGAAGTGAAGGGCAAGAAAAAGCCTCTTCTCTGGCAAGTTAGTTCCAACTAATTTCTACAGTAGGTGTCTCTTTGTTGGTGCTGTCCAGAATATTTGATCATGAAAGAAGGTCTGTAACAAAAGGAACAGTGACAACCTCTTCGCTGAAATTCTGAGGAAGGCAAAGGCTTCATTTTTGGCAGCGACCATAACTGCTTCATCTAGAGGCTCCTCAATGAATTTACCTCCAGTGTACTTAGACATTCATTACATCATTTGGTCTGCATGCCCATCTTCTTCCAGAGGCAGAACCAAAAGGTATCTACAGCTTACAGCACTCAAGGCCATAGACAGAGCAGCAAATCTAAGAGAACGCAAGGAAGTCCCTAAGTGAATGAAGCCATCACAATATCTTCTAGCAAACCAGTTTCCTTTTTTTATTCTTACAGGGAGCTACATCTCAGTGTTCAATTGCCTATACCATAATACCACCACTGAAGAGCTGAAGCTAAGGTCTCATCGTTTTGTCTAAGAGACAATTCTGTTCTCCCAGCCTTTGGTTCTTGCGCAGAAATATCCCTTCCAAAGGAACCAGCATATCCTTATGCAAACTTTAGAAGCTGCCTGTTAGGTATATGCCTCACTCAGGCACTCCCATTCCTCTCTGATATCATCTTCAAGGGAGGTATACAGAAGAATGCAAATCTCCTTCTTAGATTGGGAAGGAAAGTACATATTGGTGAAGTGAGTGTCCCTATTAGCCTGATCCGTGCTTCTGCCAGGGACAACTGAATCCCAAGCATAAATAGGTCTTTTCACAGCATAAGCTCAAACTCCTGAGGAGGAAAATGTCTGTCTTGGATTTCTTCCTGACCAGATGCAGACAAGCTATCTTTCCTCCTCTGAGAACACCCAAGAATTACTAAAATTAGACACTTTTCTTTGGACTTGTGACTACAAGAGTGATGATTTGAGCAAGATCTTTTCCCTGACTTCTTGCTTCTGTTAGAACAAAAGCTTTAGAGCCCAACAGTTGCTACTCAGGGGAGAGGAGAAGTGGGAGGGAAAGGCAGGCTCATACCTGTCTGAACACAGATCAACTTAAACTCTTCTGTAAAGGCTAGAACTGGGAGTCTGGGTCTTTGGAGTTATAGGGGTCAACAGATGTGCAGGCTTTGATTGCAGGCATTTTCTTCTTTAAACAAAAAATGTTTGGCCCCTGAATTAGTCAGTTTTGCCTTTGAAGGCTGCAGGCCCTTATTGGAAATCGGAGGTACCTGGAAGGTTTCAGTCTCCCCTCAGGAATGATCAGGTGGCGCAACCATTATGTTTGGGGAGTTCACTTCAAGGGAGCTGGATGACGGAATGGAAATGGAGAAGCCTCAAAAGGGAAGGAAAGTGAGGTGTGGTAAGGGACTGTGTGACTGATAACCTAGGGGCACACCGAATGCATGCTTCCCAGAGGAAAACAGTACCAGTGTCACTTATTCAATGCGCACAACCTTCTTGTGGTTTATGTTTGCTTGTGCCTTAAATTTACAGTAGAACTCCATTTATCCAATCTAATTGGGACTGGGCTGTCAGCCCCGGGCCACTGGTGGTTCAGTTACTACAGAGAGATGGATAATGGAGTCTCAGATAAATAGGGTTCTACTATATATATATATATAGTGGCTAGGGAAACTAAAGTTCAGCATTTCATTTTAGTCGCAGAAAAATGTGGATCTATATGGGAGTATTTTAATCAGATAATTTTGGGTTTTTTATCACAGAAAACTAGGATCCCTGAAAATTAACAAGGCGAAGACAAGAGATTTTTCTGGTAGGAAAGGAGTTTAGAGGCAATAATCTCTTACACTTACACAGTCTCAAAATATGTTTTAAAAATGGGTAAACTTCACTGGATGATGAAGTAACTTGTTGGTTGTCACAATACAGATACAATGACAGAATTAGAAACAGATTTGAGGTCTCCTGACCCACAACCTCATGTTCAGTCCATTAAATCATAGCCTCCTTCTTGTTAGAGAGGGAGAAGCAACAGGATTTGGTGTGAGTTTGGATCTGTGAAAAGAAGCCAAGAGAGCACTGACATATAAAAAGTGAGGTCATAAGCCTGTGGAGTGGGAAGAACACTGGAGTGTTAAAAAGAGATGGAGAAGTGATGGTTTGGAGTCAGTTTTGGAAGAAAGATAATAAATTCAGTGTGATGTTATATGATTAAAATATGACCACATAGATCATTGTTGCTACCACTGTTATACAAATGAAACAAGGCTTGTACAAATTATGTCATGTACGGTGTCAATAGAAAAGTTATGGTTTGCTAAATATGATTATCCTATTTGTATGTATGTATCACTTTTGTAGCTGAAGTTATGAATATTGATTATGTACCTGCATTTCAAATGTGTCTGCTCCTGTGGTAACACCTATTAAGCAGTTTACATTCATTTTAGCCGGCACATTATGAATGGAGTATTAGAGCTGATAGCCTATCAACAAACACAACTGGCCATGGAAAAAGCCATGAACTTTCCTGTGGACACTTCAGCCAGACTATGGGTAATGGCTGCCATGACTCATTGAATCATGCAATGGCATGTGACTACCTCATGTGACACTAAACTCCATCTTGTGCCTATACTTTTCCACAAACTGTGCTGAGGGCTTTCCTTGGAACAGTGAGTTTCCCTCCACATGTCAGAAGCTATAAAAGGCCTTGGTAACATCTCCATTTTGTCTCTTTCCTGCTCTGATCTCTGGTCTATGGACTTACACTAATGGGAGCATTCTAACCAAAGGACTGAGGATCTTCCAATCATTTAGAAACAACCAGAGACTTAACAAGCCAGCAAGTTTATTTCATCACTGCTTCAAGTGTGATCTAAAAACTTGCAATTATTGTATGTATTTGATTCCTTTAATCAATTTAAACTCTGACTTCTTTCTTTTCTCTTATAAATAAACTTTTAGATATTAAGTACTAAAGGATTGGCAATATCATGATTCTTGGGTAAGATCTGAGTTATATACTGACCAGGGTAGGGATCAGAAGAACCCTTTGGTTGATGAAATTGGTTTTAAAAAAACATTCCTCATTAAGTCTAGTGTCTGGGTGTTGAAGCAAAGACTGGAATACCTAAAAAGGTTGCATTTCTGACTTCTTGTTAGCCAGTGTGGTGAGACAGAAGTTTACTTTTGTTGCTGGTTTTGTATATCTTATGGAAGAATAACTACCAGTTATGGGGTGTGTCTGCCTTATTTCTCAGCAGTTTGTCCTGAATTTGGTATTCTGAGTTCTGACCCACTGAGGCATGGTGACATTCAGGTTTTCCCTTTTTCACGATGGAGCAGTGGTAGGACAGTCAGGTGGAGATAAAAATATTAGACTGAACAGAAGGAGATAGGATCAGAGTTCATTAGTCAAACTGGGAGTCCTTCGCAAACATATGATAGGTGAAACCATGGAAACATGAATTTGCCCTGGCACAGAACACAGCAACAGCAGCAGAAGAAGAAAAGGGAGGGACCATGAGCAGAACCCCAGTAGTTCGCAATGTATCCACAAACCACATGAAAACCAGCCTTTTATTAAACATCACTCTCCACCTAATAACGGTTGCATTTTTAATAAACAATACATCCAATTTAAGATTAATTCTGTGTGAACCAGAACAGAAAATAATATATGCCAAATACAATCTCAAAGTAACTACTAACAGCATTCAAACCGAATACTCATTTAAAGGCCGATTGGAAATCTTTTCTACCTTAGGGTATATTCTTTCAACTTAATGATCATAAAAGATATCGGATAACTAGGACGATAATGGAGTAGACAACTTGGTGGTCTCCATTTCTGCACCTGCAAATTGTGGGTGCAAATAATAGCAGGTGCTATTTTTTTAGCCACCCCTTTAGGTTAGACAGACTCAGACTTCTAGGTGTTTTAAATGTCACCCATAGGTTTTCAAGCACAAAAAATGGAGGCCTTCAAATATATTCCATCTCTAACTTCAATTATCTTTCCTTAGAACAATACCAGATGTACTCACCAAAGCACTATTGCAATTCGCATTCTAGAAGTTCTCAATCACTGCTGATCAGTTGTCTTCGAACTTGAAATTTTTGTGTCCATCACAGTATAGGTGCAAGTTGTGTAGAAGGTTCTAAAACAGCATAGGGTGATCTGTACATGTATTTTAACCCTAAGTCTCTGACAATAATATCTGAACTCTCAATCTACGAATCATCAGAAATGTGATTCATCAAATCTAATCAGTTCTGCACACTTCCAATTTTGTGCAGTAGATACATTTGAATATTATTATTTTTGTAAAGTTAGATCCAGTATATACTACTAACAATTACACAATATTATATCCACGTATCTTGTATCTAACCCCCTATACACAGACAGTCAGAATAAGGGAAACTTGTCTAGTATTTCAAAGCAGTGTTAGAATGAGGGAAAAAAACAGAAAGGATATGGATGGACAAAAACTTTAATTGCAGCTCTTCTGATAGGATGGAAAGGGCTAAATATACATAAGGCACGTGTGGCAGTAAATCGGAAGATTGTCTTCTTTTTATTTAGTACCATAAAAGTCTGCAAGATAAAAGAGACTCATAACATTAGAAATATGCCAACTAAACAATGTTTTTCGCAGAAACTAAACATCTAGGCTTTTAAAATTTATGCCCAGAACTGCAGTTAATTCTGCATAAGAGTGTAATTTTGCTGTATTCTTACTTGGAGCTCAGTCTTATCGATACTATTTGCTATCATGCCAGTACATTAGTGTAAGATCATTCTTATTTCCTCCTCCTGCCTCTTCCTCCAAGGAAATAACTATTATAGGAAACAAACCCCCACAATCACTTTGCCAAAGTAATTAAAGGCTATTAATTATGGGCCAAATTCTGCCACCCTTACTCATGCCCAGTAATACCTTATTCTTTCCCAAGTCCCGCTGATTTCAGTGGGCTATTCACAACCCTATAGAACTACTCAGTTAAGACTGCCAGAATATGGCCCCATGAAAATAGGAGTTCTAGCAGAAAAATCCCTAATTTTTTGTGCAACTCTGTCAGCTCTCACTATGATATACCCTACTCCAAGAATGACCAACATTCTTGTCAGATACAGACAAAAAATTAAACAAATACCCTAAATTCAAGATAAGAACATAAGAACAGCCGTACCGGGTCAGACCAAAGGTCATCTAGCCCAGTATCCTGTCTACTGACAGTGGCCAATGCCAGGTGCCCCAGAGGGAATGAAGCTAACAGGCAATGATCAAGTGATCTCTCTCCTGCCATCCATCTCCACCCTCTCACAAACAGAGGCTAGGGACACCATTCCTTAGCCATCCTGGCTAATAGCCATTTATGGATTTCACCACCATGAATTTATCCAGTTCCCTTTTACACGCTGTTATAGTCCTAGCCTTCACAACCTCCTCAGGTAAGGAGTTCCACAAGTAGACTATGCGCTGCACGAAGAAGCACTTTCTTGTATTTGTTTTAAACCTGCTGCCTATTACTTTCACTTGGTGACCCCTAGTTCTTGGATTATGGGAATAAGTAAATAACTTCTCCTTATCCACTTTTTCCTCATGATTTTATATACCTCTATCATATCACCCCTTAGTCTCCTCTTTTCCAAGCTGAAGAGGCTTAGCCTCTTTAATCTTTCCTCGTATGGGACCCTCTCCAAACCCCTAATCATTTTAGTTGCCTTTTCTGAACCTTTTCTAGTGCTAGAATATCTTTTTTGAGATGAGGAGACCACATCTGTACGCAGTATTCGAGATGTGGGCATACCATCAATTTATATAAGGTCAATAATATATTCTCAGTCTTATTCTCTATCCCCTTTTTAATGATTCCTAACATCCGGTTTGCTTTTTTGACAGCCTCTGCACACTGCGTGGACATCTTCAGAGAACTATCTATGATGACTCCAAGATCTTTTTCCTGACTCATTGTAGCTAAATTAGCCCCCATCATATTGTATGTATAGTTGGGGTTTTTTTTTCCAATGTGCGTTACTTTACATTTATCCACATTAAGTTTCATTTGCCGTTTTGTTGCCCAATCACTTAGTTTTGTGAGATCTTTTTGAAGTTCTTCACAGTCTGCTTTGGTCTTAACTATGTTGAGACATTTAGTATCATCTGCAAACTTTGCCACCTCACTGTTTAACCCTTTCTCCAGATCATTTATTAGATAATGCTTATGTTAACATTCCTGTAACTTCTTCAAATGAATTAGACTCCTCTTCTCTACTCTAAGAATCCTAGCCTGTAACAGCACTTGAAGACAAAGTGAATCTACTTACACATTACAGAAATGTCCTGGGAGTTTTATGATGAAATGACTTGTACATGATTAAGTGACAGTATGACTATGATGTACTTTCTCATGTACAATGTAGCCTACAAGCTGATTCAGTACAATTTCTCCTTCAACATATCAAATATACACATATGTTTTTCAAACTACACTCTTATATCCAAATTATATTGCTTCTTCTTGGGAATACTGTATTTACATAGCCACATATCACTGCAGGTTGAAAATAAATTCTTATCTGATTGAGCTAAAAATCTACTGCCCTCTTGGATTTTGAGTTTGTTTTTTATTCTATATATAAAACTAATGTGCGCTAATAAAAATGTTCTCATTACAGCAGAAAACTTGTTATTAATAAGGAAAAATATTCAAAAAGGAGGAATTGAAAGATTTTGATTGGGTGGACTAGGAGCTGAGGGCCCCCAGCTTGGAGGCCTCATGACTCTGCCACACCCTACCCCAGAAAAGGGCAGTAGAGAGGTCCTCCAATATGCCTGAAGAGGGTAGTGGGAAGCAGCCAATCAGAGCCCAGCAGGCCAGTATAAAAAGAGCTGCAGGGCTAGAGCAAGTTCCATTCCTAAAGGTGGAAGAGAGGGGATGGTGCTCCAGGTCAGCTGCTGAGACTGTACAAGGACAAAGCGCTGAGGTAAGTGTGAAGAATGTGTTGGAGCCGTGGGAAAGTGGCCCAGGGAATTGTAGCAGCAATACAGTGTATTTAAAGGGACATGGTTGATGGCTGCTATTTATAGGGTCCCTGGGCTGGGACCTGGAGTGGAAAAGTGAACTGGACTTTCATACACC
Source organism: Gopherus flavomarginatus (assembly GCF_025201925.1). Classification (NCBI taxonomy): domain Eukaryota; kingdom Metazoa; phylum Chordata; order Testudines; family Testudinidae; genus Gopherus; species Gopherus flavomarginatus. The sequence goes on along the minus strand of NC_066618.1, from coordinate 14,388,566 downwards.
CTGGAAGGGGAACAAACCCCTTTTAGTGGCCCAGCTGAAGAGCTCAGCCAGAAAGGCTCAGAAAGGTGAAGAGTCTCCAGGGAGGGAGCCCTGGGGGACATGGCACCACCAGACCGGGACTGCTTAAAGGGCAGGTATAATTCGAGGGAGCCCAGAAGGGGCTGAGAGACAGTTTGGACAGGGTACTGTGATAGACCTTGCTGGACTGATTGAAAACTGAGCCCTAGGATAGGGATTCAGATCGAAGGATCTTACAGAGGGTGCACATAGGCCCCTGGGTGGACTTATACCCTGGAAGGGTTTTGCTTTGCTTTTATCACACAGACAGACTGTGAGAGACTCGGACAGAGGGCTGCATCACTGAAGACCCACCACAAAAGGAGACAGAGAGATTGCAGGCACATGCACTCAGCCAGGGGGTGCTCACGAGAGGTGAGTTCAACCCAGTTACAAAGATATGTAAAGCATTTAGTTGTGTTGTGCTATTTTCTCATTACTCTTACAATGCAGGAAAACTCACTACAGTAGGCCATCAAATATGGAGTGATCAATAGCTATCAGAGAGAAGCTATTTGCATTGCTATGATGTCAGTCCAACTAACCTGCACAGGTCACAGGAAAATTTATTACATAATACAATGTCATTTGCCTAATAAAATATTTTCTGTTCAAGAAGTTGTAGTATATTTTCATAATCAATATAATTTGCTCACTGGGTTTTAAAATTAAGTTTTCGTTATAATGAGTTACCATTTAACGTGGTGTTAGGTAACCCCTAAAGTAAACCAACAAACATTATTCATATAATAACAGCTGGTAAAGGAAAGACCAAAAGAAGAACCCACTGACTGAAGCATTTCTCATCTTTTAACATCTTAACAGACAAAATAAAATCAGTAACACATGATGACTTTAACCTTGTGATCACTGTAGTACGGATCCAAATCTTCCAAGGGTTCCCCGATGAGCTCCAGAGGAGGATTCCCAAACAGAGCAGGCAGCTTTTTGCAAGCTCTCAGATAAGGTCGGGGCTGACGTTTTTCTACTTCAGCCTGTTGAACACGATTTTGCAGCTTAGCCTTGACTTGCTCTGTTTTTTTTCTCAGCAATCCGCTTCTCAATTGTGGCCAATGATTCACGTGTGAAAAGACGGAAACCAATATCTTCTGATGATAAACTGAAATGATCCATCTTTTCATTCTATTTCTTCCACTTCCAATATTGGGAATAACTAAAAAGAAGGTATAATTAAAGAGATATAAGTAAAGGGAAGCTAACAGAAACAACAATATCATTAGGCTTAACAACTGTAAGATAACTATTTCTACATTCACATCTGACAGTTGAACCATTAGGTAAAAATAAAACAAAACCAACTGGAACCACATTCTCATAGGAAGAAAAATAATCTTTGTGGTTTCAGTTTTAAATTCATGAAAATGATTCTGGATAGATTTTTATAATTATGCTTCTAAAACACATTTTGCCATTTTTTCCCTGGGAAGTGACTGGGAAGTGATAGAATCACATCTGTGTCAGAGCTCTGACAAGCATCTTATTTTTATCCTGTGCAATACCCCCACCATATTAAAGTCCTTGCACCCAGCCACCATTCTTTCTGCAAAGGATAATTAATTAAGTATCTAGCAACTCTCTCCTACATAGTCCAAAGGGGTAACTATATAATTCTGCAGTGTAGTCACTTCTTGCAGTAGGAATAACAGGGTCTTGCCTTATAGATCTTGAGTCATTAATGCTCCCTCCAAGGACCACCCCCTCCACAATAGCACAAGCAATAAGGCTATTTTCCATACCATTTTCTGCCTCTGTGAAAACTGAATTTGCCCAGGATATATAAAATTACATATAAAAACTATAAGACTATTATTAAGCTTACAAAGTCAAGCACTCGTAAGTTGGAAAAAGGAAGAATTAAGGTTGTGACAGGTTGGGTCACAGAAACTCCCTCAAGACTGTCACTAGATGTGCTGGGATACCACTGAAAACAAACCCCCCTGCCAGAAAAGGCTTCCTCCACTCCCGTCTTGCTGAGCTAGACACACCAGTCAGCTCCAGCACAGACCTCCCTGCAGTTCACAGAAACTAAGATTCACTTAGCCCAGGGGCTTCTCAGTTAACAGGGCCTTTCCCAGCACTCAGTATTAAGTCTTTCTGGGAGCCTAAACCCTGAATAAATCTGTTTTATTCTGTATAAAGCTTATACAGGGTAAACTCATAAATTGTCCACCCTCTATAACACTGATAGAGAGATATGCACAGCTGTTTGCTACTCCAGGTATTAATCACTTACTCTGGGTTAATTAATAAACAAAAGTGAGTTTATTAAGTATAAAAAGTAGGATTTAAGTAGTTTCAAGTAATAACAGACAGAACAAAGTAAGTTAGATAATAAAAGGACTGGAAGGGACCTTGAAAGGTCATTCAGTCCAGCCCCCCTGCCTTCACTTGTAGGACCAAATACTGATTTTTGCCCCAGATCCCTAAGTGGCCCCTTCAAGGATTGAACTCACAACCCTAGGTTTAGCAGGCCAATGCTCAAACCACTGAGCTATCCCTCTCTCAAAATAAAACAAAACATGCAAGTCTAAGCCTAATGCATTAAGGAACGGATTACAGATGAAATCACACTCTTAGAAATGTTCCAATAAGTTTCTTTCACAGACCGGACTCCTTCCTAGTCTAGGCCGAATCCTTTTCAGACCAACGTTGCAGTTTATGGCCTGGGTCCAGCAATCATTCACACCCCCATAGTTACACTCCTTTGTTCCAGTTCCTTTCAGGTGCCTCTTTCGAGCGGAGAGGCCAACTCTTGAGCCAGCTGAAGACAAAATGGAGAGGCTTCCAGGGCCTTTTATATTTTCTCTCTTATGGGCAGAAACCCCTTTTTCTTCTGTGCAAAGTCACACCAACAAGATGGAGTTTGTAGCCACCTGGGCAAGCCACATGTCCATGAATGAGTAAGCTTTTTACAGGCCGACGCCATTGTTTACATGTTAATTTGAACGTTCCCAGGAAAGCTCAGATGTGGATTCGCATCTCCCAAAGTCCATTGTTATTTAAGTACTCCCGATTACTTGTATAACCCCTTCACGCTATGTTGGCCAAATCTGCCTTACGTGTTTCCTACAGCAAATACTTTAAATACAAGCATAGAGCCAACGTTCATAACTTCAGATATAAAACTAATACATGCATACAGATAGGATTAATATATTCAGTAGATCATAACCTTTGCAAAGATATGTTACATGGTATATCTAGCATAAAACATATTCCACTTCTGTCATATTTACATGCATAAGCATATTTCTATAAAGCATTATGGAGTGCAACATCACAAAGGTTCCTGTGCATCCCCCAAAGGCATAAGGGGCAGGGCTGGCCCAGCTGCCCCTCATTTCCTTCACCATCACAGGAATTTTGATATAGATAGACTCTGGAGAACAGAAGTCTGGTCGTGGAATACATATGTGGACAACCTAACTCAAAGAGTAACAATTACTGTACAGATAAGCAACTATTTCTTCTACTTCAAGTGCTTGTGCACATATATGCCAGTGTGGGTGATTCCCAAATAGTGTCCTTCCAAGAGGTGGTTACAAGGAGTCTATTTAAAAAAGGGCTGTGAGACAGCTTTGCAAAAGTTCACACAAGCTTTAGATACTTTCACAATTCCACAATGCAGGGTAAATGTATGGACAGAAGACTGTCGCAGACCTACAAATATCTACAATAAGAATATTTTTCAGGGAGGTCAATGAAGCAGCTTGAGCTCGTGTAGAATGGACTATCTCTTGGTAATGGAGTAGTACTGACTAGCTCAGAACCCAATTTGATGCATAATGTTATCCAATAAAAGATTCTCTGAGCGGTAACAGCTTGGCTCTTCATTCTCTCTGCATATGTAACAGTGTCTGAGAGAAACTCTAAACTGCTTTTCCTGACTAAGTAAAAGGAGAGTGCCCTACAGCTGTCTAGAGAATGCTGGCTCTCTTCATCTTTCTGAATACATAGTTTAGGGGGAAATTTTGGCAGATGGACGGCTTGATTTAACTGAAAGTCGGCAATCATCTTTGATAAGAATCTGGGATGTGGTTTTAGTGTGACCGTATCCTTATGGAAAATAGTAAGAGAGGGTCCAGCGATAAATGCCTGCAGCTCCTCCTCTCTCTTTGCTGAAGTTATTGCCACTAAAAATGCTTTCTTAGCCAATAGATGAAACAGGGATCAAGAGGAACAGGTTTAAAGGGGGAGCTGATGAGACCTGCTAGGACTTAATTAAAGTCCCAGGGATGGACAGGCTACCTTACAGGGAGCTCAACCCTTACTAGACCTTTTGAAAATCTTGCTATCATGGAGTGGGGAGGAACAGAATGACCTTTAGTCAGAGTGTGGATAACAAAGATTGCTGAAAAGTGCACTTTCAGTGAGCTAATTGACAGATCCAAGTTCTTCAGCTCCAGCAGGTATTCCAAGATGTCAGGGACTTGAGATCTGGAAGGAGATAACTGGTGGTGATAAGCCCATATTGATAATCTCTTCCATTTAGTCATGTTTCTATTCCTAGTAGAATCTTTCCTATAAAGAACGAGACTGCTCTGTACCCTCAATGAACAAGCTCTCCCTGATTAAGTTAACTATTCAAAATTTATGCTGTGAGGTGAAAAGAGCATTCATGGCTCAGGGTGTAAGACTTGACTATGACTCTGAGATAGTATGTCCAGAGCAACAGTAAGGTTATGGGAAGTTGAATGGACAAGAATTGGAGAACCAAGGATCAAAACTGTTGTGTATTTGGTTGTCATGGTTTCTGTTCCCATGGCAACTGAGTTAGATTATTAGGGGATAGCCTACCCTGCTTCAGCTGGTTAGGTGAGCTCTGCGTGTGTAAATAAATGGTAGTTTTGTTGCAGGCACAGAGGCTGCCCGAGGCAAGCAACAGTGGTTCGTGCCCGGAGTGCTTAGCGCCAATAAACACACCAGGGTGGAGAAGCAAGCGAAGTTTATTTGAGATCTCAAAGCCGTGCTGGGAGACTTGGCACGCCTCAGATCCAGCACACCTAATACAAGCAGTTTACCTTTTTATACTTTACTTTTAGCTAGGCCTGTCCCTTCTTTCCTCCCTCCCCCTTTTCTCCCTTGTAGCAGTTACATTAAGCAGTTACACTAAACAGTTAATCAAAGTTGGAGACTACAAGTCTATCTTGTTAGGTCCACTCCTTTGAATTATGACCTTGTCCTTCCTTTCTTCTTTGTGAACCGTTATCTTCTCTCCCTCGGCCAAAAGTATGCAGGCCTCATTAGTTCTGCCTTATACTGGTTTGAGCTGTATGGCAATTGATAACGGAAGTTGCACCTGGCCTTTTCTATTTATTGGCCTGTTAGGTCAATTCGAGTTTAAACATAGGGGGACTTTTGCTCATCTGAGGCCTAAACAGGGAGATTCCATATCCTTATTGCATTTTACCTTTTAAGTTACTTAGGGTTATGCTTTGTGACACCAACAGTTTTGTTAGTTGTCTGCTCTCTGCCTCAAGTGATTTCTCCCTAAATTGGCTGCCCCCAAGGATATAACAAGAGGCGACGATGGATGGGATTCCGGTGCTGCTCCAGTAACAGAAGGAAGTAGAAGTCAAGGTAAAAAAAACAAACAAACAAAACACTGCTTGTTTGCACTGACTCTGAAAACGAAACTAAAAATCATGGCTACTCTGACCAGGCCACTGGAACCTTTTGATGAGAATACAGAGCAGTGGCATGTGTATACTGAGCGTTTTGAGCTTTTTGTTATTGCAAATAACATTACAGAAGCGAAGAAGGTGCCAATATCCTTAAGTGTTGTAGGAGCTAAAACATACACCCTGCTACGCAGCTTACTACACCCTGTTAAGCCTGAGACTAAATCTTACAGTAACATTATGGAAATCCTGGGCTCTCATTTTTCCCCAAAACCACTGGTAATTGCTGAAATATATAGGTTCCACAAAAGAGACCAAAAAGAAGATGAAACAGTTGTACAATTTGTAGCAATTTTAAAAAAGCTAGCCGAACACTGTGAATTTACAGAGATGTTAAATGATGCCCTGCGTGACAGGTTAGTGTGTGGCCTGTACAGTGAAGCTATATGGAAGCGCCTACTGACAGAGGCTCAGCTTACATTACAGAAGGCGGTTGATATTGCTGTCTCCATGGAACTGGCTACAAGGGAGGCGCAATACATCGGTGCATCCCCTAGGATGCAAAAAGTGTCATAAGAACCTACCCACAAAACTGTGCAGAGTTAAGAATGCTATCGCTGTGGTAAGCCGGGTCACCAGGCATCAGAATGCTGGTGTAAGGACCTGGTGTGTCGACACTGTGGCAAAAAGGGACACATTGAGTGTGCTTGTAAACAAAAGAAAAAGAGGCCTGTGGTCTGGCTGACAAAAAGAGGAACCCTGCACACCCTAGAGCAGACCCAGGATGATCAAGGTGACACCTCATCGCAATCAGAAGTGCCACTGCATGTCTTGTCTTTGGCAGTGGGCAGTGGGCTCACATGAATACTGAATCCCGTTGTTGGATGGCAAACCTATACGCATGGAACTGGACACAGGTGCAGCTGTCTCGCTGGTCTCCGAGACTGTGTATAAAGAAAAGCTACAGCATCTTCTGCTTAAGGCAACAAAAACTGTTCTGAAGACATATACGGAAGAAGCTGTGCCCATGTTGGGCACTATTGATGTTAAAGTGGAGCTCAATGGACAGGCTGCTAAATTGCCACTATTTGTGGTGAGAGGTAACTACCCAGCCTTAATGGGTAGGTCTTGGCTTGGGAAGATTCAGCTGAACTGGGCAGAAGTGCACTGGATGACTAAAGAAGAAAACAGTCTAACCCCTATACTAAGGAAACATGCTGCTGTTTTTGGAGATGATTTGGGAAGTATGAAGGGAATCACTGTGCCATTGAACATTAAACCTGACAGTCCACCAAAATATATGAAAGCCCGAACTGTGCCATATGCCATCAGGCCAAAAGTTGAAGCAGACCTGGAGTGCCTGGTCACCAATGGAGTCCTAATACCAGTTACCCATAGCTCATGGGCCACTCCTATCGTCCCAATAGTGAAGAAAGATGGCTCTCTCCGGATTTGCGGTGATTTTAAAGTCACTGTCAACCCAGTGTTGTGTGCAGAGCAATACCCACTTCCCCGCATCGATGACCTCTTCGCAGGCCTGGCTGGCTGGAGGACAAAAGTTCAGTAAGATTGATCTGAGTCAAGCATATTTACAGATGCACGTTGATGAAAAGTCCCAAGAGCTGTTGACTATTGTGACTCATAAGGGGCTTTATCGATACTGTCGCCTACCCTTTGGAATAACATCTGCTCCCGCCCTGTTCCAGAGGGCTATGGACCAGTTCTTTAAAAGCAGCAAAGAATCCTGTGGCACCTTATAGACTAACAGACGTTTTGGAGTATGAGCTTTCGTGAGTGGGTATATATATGCAGGCAAGCTAGAGATAATGAGGTAGCTCAATCAGGGAGGATGAGGCTCTGTTCTAGCAGTTGAGGTGTGAAAACCAAGGGAGGAGAAACTGGTTTTATAATTGGCAAGCCATTCACAGTCTTTGTTTAATCCTGAGCTGATGGTGTCAAATTTGCAGATGAACTGAAGCTCAGCAGTTTCTCTTTGAAGTCTGGTCCTGAAGTTTTTTTGCTGCAGGATGGCCACCTTAAGATCTGCTATAGTGTGGCCAGGGAGGTTGAAGTGTTCTCCTACAGGTTTTTGTATATTGCCATTCCTAATATCTGATTTGTGTCCGTTTATCCTTTTCCATAGTGACTGCCCAGTTTGGCCGATGTACATAGCAGAGGGGCATTGCTGGCATATGATAGCGTATATTACATTGGTGGACGTGCAGGTGAATGACCAGATCTTGTGTGGCTTGTCAGGAGTTCAGTGTTATCTGGATGATATCCTGGTCACTGGAAGGAATGAAGAGGATCACTTAAAGAATTTAGAGGCTACCCTACGAAGACTGGAAGAGTATGGCCTACGAGTTCGCAAAGACAAGTGTGAATTCTTCAAGCCCTCTGTTGAATATTTGGGACACATCATTTATTCCGCAGGTCTTCATAAGGCCCTTGCAAAAGTTAAAGCTATTGTGGAGGCTCCCCCACCTCGAAATGTAAGCCAGCTGCGCTCGTTTCTAGGACTACTGAACTATTATGGAAAGTTCATCTCACAGTTAGCCACACTGCTAAAAACACTTCATGAGCTCCTTGGGCAGAACAAGGCCTGGAAGTGGACTGAAACCTGTGATGTTGCATTTAACAAAGCAAAGGATGCATTGCTAAATTCTGAAGTTCTAACGCATTTTGATCCATCCTTACCCCTACAATTGGCCTGCAATGCCTCCCCTTATGGAGTGGGAGCAGTCGTGTCACACATTATGCCTTCAGGAGAAGAGAGACCTATTGCTTTTGCTTCACGCACTCTAAGCAAAGCAGAAACTAACTACGCCCAAATCGAACTTGAGGCATTAGGAATTGTTTTTGGAATTCAGAAGTTTCATCAGTACCTGTCTGGGCGAAAGTTTACTCTTCTCACAGACCATCGACCTCTGACGTCAATTTTTGGACCCTACACAGGCATTATTCCATTAGCTGCTAGTCGTATGCAACGTTGGACATTGTTACTTTCAGCACACACATATGAAATCAAATATAGGAAATCCACTCTGCACGGCAATGCTGATGGCCTCTCAAGGTTGCCTTTGCCAGTCAAACATCAAGATAGTGCCCAAAAGGAAATCTTCTACTTTGAACAGGTAAAGAATACACGCATCACTGCTACTCAGATAAAGAAGGCAACTCGCGTTGACCCAGTATTGTCCCAAGTTATGGACCTGGTGACGCATGGAAAAGCTCGACAAACCTCTCCAGTCTCACCCAACCTTGTTACCTACATGTCCAGGAGGACGGAGTTATCGGTCCAATCTGGTTGTTTGTTGTGGGGGAGACGTGTCATTATTCCACCACCACTGAGATCACAGATATTAAAACAGCTATATTCCGGTCACTGTGGAATAGTGCGCATGAAGAAAATTGCATGAAGCTATTTTTGGTGGTCTGGACTGGACAGTGCTATTGAAGAGAAGGCAAAACTTGTATGTCATATCAGGGTGTGAGGATTGCACCCCAGTGGGCGCCCCTATACCCATGGGACTGGCCTGAAAACCCGTGGCAACATATTCACATTGACTTCGCTGGCCCCCTTGAAGGAAGCATGTTCTTGGTGGCAGTAGATGCCCATTCTAAATGGCCAGAAGTCTCTATAATGCAGTCCACTACTGCAGAGAGTACTATCCAAAAACTACGGGGACTCTTTAGTCGTTTCGGTCTGCCAGAACAACTTGTGAGCGACAACGGACCGCAGTTCGTCTCTCAGGAGTTTCAGAATTTTATGAAGGCAAATGGGATACACCACATCACGTCAGCACCATATCATCCATCCACCAATGGATTAGCTGAAAGATTTGTGCAGACAATGAAACACGCTTTGAAATCAGCAAGGGGACAACACTCCATTCAAAAGCATCTGGATACCTTCTTACTTTCCTACAGAAACACGCCTCATGCTACGACCCAGGCATCCCCGGCCTTTCTAATGATGGGACGACAGCTGCGCAGTTGCTTTGATCTGCTGAAACCTTCTGAACCCCGACAACTTGTGCAACATCAGCAGCAATATCAAGTCATCAGACGGGCACCCAGAGCAAAAGACCGAACCTTTAGCCCAGGACAGCCAGTTTTGGCTCGGAATTATACTTCCAGAGCTAAATGGGTCCCTGCCACAATCATCACTCAAACAGGACCTGTTTCCTACACAGTCCGGACTGCAGAAAATCTTACTTGGTGGCGACATGTAGATCAGCTGTTGCCAGGTCATGTCAGTCCTCAGGACACATCTTCAGTTGAGTGGTCTGACTTCACCTCTTCTGGTGAGACACCAAATCATGAATCACCTGTTTCTGACTGTTCTCCTCCATCACTGCCTGCGGCTCAGATACCTCTTTGTCCAGCACGAGCTGATACCACCTCCTCACCTGTTCGTGCTGCGGACCATGAGCCCATGGTACTTTCGGGTGCAACAACACCAGGAGTTCGCCAGAATCCACCTAGAGACAGAAGGCCTCCTCATCGGCTGGATCTTTAGCTAGAGCAAACCCACGGTTATGGGGCAAAATATTCCCCAGGGTTTAGCCAGGAATGGAGGCAGTCTACCCTCCTTCTCTAGTCTAGTGTGTGTTTTATTTAGGGGATGTTCTTATTGGGGGGGAAGAATATGTTGTGTATTTGGTTGTCATGGTTTTTGTTCCTATGGCAACTGAGTTAGATTATTAGGGGATAGCCTACCCTGCTTCGGCCGATTAGGTGAGCTCTGTGTGTGTAAATAAAAGGTAGTTTTGTTAGTTGTCTGCTCTCTGCCTCAAGTGATTTCTTCCTAAACCGGCTGCCCCCAAGGATATAACAAAAACTGCCTTGGGCATGCCTGGACTATTAATAACAGTTTGGCTGCTTGCTGCTGTGAATTTTCTGAAAAATCAATTGAATCAATGTGATCAGAGGAAACACATTAAAGGGAAATCTACACTGCACACTCCCCTTGGTAGCATGTAGAGTACATACACTACTTGTATGAATAGCATTGTAGACAATGAAATACTGCTTAGGCAAGCAGGTAAGGACATGCCTGAACTCTGTGGGGAAAGTACACCATTTGCCCAAGCAGTGCCTTCCCAGTCTACATTGCTACTTTTTAGGTTGCAGGTAAAGGCTCCAGCAGTGGGGGAAAAGAGACTTTCACTGATATGTGTAGCTACACACCAAAAGCAGGACCAAGCCTGCTCTTCACTACAGCATATAGCTCCGCATATGCTACATCCTGCCGCCAGTGGCATGCAGTGAACATGCAGTCACAAAAGATCTGTGACCCAAGAAATCAGAAATGCATCAGCGATTGATCCTGGGCTCTCACCCCTTTTGGAGCAGAAGCAAAAAGATTTTCTGTTTTCTCTGGTCACATGCAGGACTACCATGGCGAACACCCACTTGTTGAAAAAAAAACTGCTTGAATAACCTTGTCCTTTCTTGTCCATTTGTGGTTGCCAACAAATTATCTGCTGACGTGATCTACTGGAACATTCTACAGCTGCCTTGAGTATGATCCCATAATATATGCAAATATGTATCACCTCCTGACACAGGGGTGTGGATCTTGCCCCACTCTGCTTATTCAGGTAAAACATGGCAGTCATATTATCTGGTATGACCTGTATGGTAAGATCCTGGATGGCTGGTAGAAAGTCTTGCGATCTTGATCAATGGCCCTTAGATATAGGCTCCTTATGTGAAGAGTGGATTCCTAAGCTGTCCACAACCACTATGTTCAAACCGTGCCCACATGAGCTCTCCAGCCCCGTGTGGATGCATCTGTCACCAGAGTTTTTGACAGAAGCTGAGGAGAAAAGAGAATCCCTTTGCCAGTGTTTACTGAATCCGCTCACCACCTTGACAATTACAGTACTAGAGGAAGAACATAAACCAGTTTGTCCAAGTGATGCTTGTTTGTTTGATACATAGACTTCAGCTAGCCCTGTACACAACACATGTGAAGGCTGGCATGCTGAGTCATGAAGATACAGGATGCCATATGGCTCAGCGATTTGAGACATGATCTCACAGTTGTTCTTTGGTATACCTGTGGATTGTTGCAGAGGTTGTGAACAACTTGAAATCTTTCTGGAGGTTGATAAGTCATTGCTATCATCAAGTCTAGAATGGTCCTGATGAATTCTATCTTTTGTGTAGAAGATAGTACTGATTTGTCTCTGACTAGTCTCAGACCAAGGCAAGTAAAAAGTAGCTGAGGTTGATGGATACAGTCCACAACAGTTAATTGGAACTAGCCAGTCAGCAAAATATGGAAACACTGGGATTCCCCTCTTCCTGAGGTAAGCAGCCATTACCATCAGACACTTTGTGAATACTCTGGGAACTGACGATAGGCCAGTACTCTGTATTGGCAGTGGACAGTCACAACGGTTTTGGACAGCTCAGGAATCCACTCTTAACAGAAGCATCCTCACATACTTTCTGTGGGCCAGGTGGATTGCAATGTGAAAATAGGTGTCCCATAGGTCAAGAGCACTGTAACAATTCTTCAGATCTGTTATGAGAGAATTAAACTTGACATTACTGCCATCAGCCATTTTATGTGTCTAGCCACTGTTAGCTGAAAACCAGTTATCACACAGCTAGGAATAATTGTGAGTACTCTGAGAGGCAAGGCCAAACAGCTGCATGATTGCAGTTTTGCTACTCAGAATGGGAGGATGGAACAGAGAGATAATGAACCACGAGAATGGAAGGGAATGTTTGGTTTTAAGTGCCCTGACTCATATGTTTTATTGTTGTTATGACTAAAAATGCTTTGATGATAAGAGATAATGAGAACTTTGGTGAAGTTAGGAGAATTGGTGACCCACTAGGAGTTACTATCGTGAGTTATGTGCTTTGTTTAAGTTAGCTATAAAATATTAAGTAAAAGAATACAGTTTGAGGGAGCTTGTCTTCGAGCAAAGACTGACATCCTCTACCCAGCAACTGAACGGAAGGAGGGCACCTGGAAGCCTGACTGTTGATCACTAGAAACCATCTCAGACTTTGGGTAACTATAATTTGGGATGATCTAAACCTATTGCTATGGCATGTGTGTGTGTGTGCTTAAGACTCAATAAAGAAGGAACTTTGGGTGAAAGCACTCCTGTTTGTACCAATCATTTATCAAACATAAGAAATGTGTCCCCACTGATTTATTCCTGACACTGCCTGGAGAAAACAAATTAAGTTACCACAGTTTGGGTTCTGAAAACCCCGGGTAACAGACCTGGGGATGGGGAAAATGGAAGCAAGAGACACCATCCTGAACTTTAGTTTTTTGATGCAAGTGTTTAGTTGTCTTTGGTCCAAGATAGGCCTTACGCCCCCTCTCTTTTTGAGAAAGTAACTGGAATAAAACCCTTTTCCTGAAGGGGAACCTCCTCTGCTGCTTTGGACAGTGAACACAGGTTGAATCTCTTGACATAGTAAACTCTCATGAGATGGCTCCCTGAATACTAATAGGAAAGGTAGATAAGGGTGTAGTAGAGCCTGGAATTGAATGTTGTATCCCAGTTCTACATCTAGACACCCAATTGCCAGTGGTAATGTTCCAGAAACTGCAGAAGCGGCACAACCTGTTCCCAAAAGGGAGGAGATGGAATGGGAAGATCTGATCTTGTATCGAGTGAGCAGTCAAACTTACAGCCTGAATGTTGATTGAAAATGATGGATGGGCACCAAGACTGTAGTGGAGGACTTCCTTCTAGTGAACTTTTGATATTTCTTTGAGGAATCAGTTTGTCTAAACTGATGTAAGCCCCCACTCTAGGGCTCTAGAGAGAAGGAGCTCTCTGCATCATCTATTGGTGAACAGGAAGAAGAGAGAAAATAAGCAGATTTCATTTGCATGGGTGATACCCACCAAGCCAGTGTGACTATTTTAGGTCATTTTGGTTAAAATTAATTTAAGTTTTTGGTGTAGGGATAATGAAATGTTATATCCTTATTGCATCCCCGTAATGATAGAAGCACTTTCTGGTTGAGTACACTGGTCAAGCAATCCAGCTGTGTCTTGAATCCACTCCTGGAAAAATGGCTCACCTTTATTCTCGCAGACATTATGCAGTGTACGGCAGGCCACAGTAATATGGATAGCATTGAAAACATTGGCTTCCAAACAACTTTGAAGGCAGCGGCATCACTGAGGCTTCAATCTGTCAAACACACATTCCATCACCATCCTACAGCTACTAAGCATGTATTTGGCCTTCTTTTGCCAGGCACTTGTGATCCATGTATTCGTTCATAAATCGTGGCATAAGGGGGCATGTGGGTCCCCTAGAATTACAGTGGGGACAATGACTCCATTTATAACAATGTCACTTAGTGGGAATAGTGTCCCTGATTGTCCATGAAGGTAAACACCCAATCTTTGGAAAACCCTGGTATCATACCTGCCAGTACATCTCATATTGGTGTCCATGAGCTGCCTCTGTATTTGACTAGGGCATGCATAATGATGGAATAGAACCTTTGTAGATTATGTACTCATATGCTCTTGGCAGAGGACAAGTTATGTGCATGTCCCATTTTTAGCCCTGACAGAATTTGGAAAGCCTAGTCTCTCAAAGCCAACAATTATTTCAGCAACATTGTTTATGCCCACCACCTTTGGTTAAATCACAGACTCTCGCCTCACAAACCTCCACCATCACAAGTCCCACAACTGACCTGCCATCACTAGCTAGCCATGGACCTGTAGCATCCTAGAATAGCCTGCTTCCAGACAGCTATAGTGACCCACTTATGGACGAACATGGCCTCTCTTGTGCATGTGTCCTGACACTGCAGGGTTGGTGCAAGCTGATCACACAGCTCCAGGAACAACTGCTTCTTCATGTGAAAGTTCTGGAGCCGCTGCTGTTCATCCCAGATCCACATGATGCTGTGATCCCACCAGTCTGTGCTCATGGACATGCTCCATGAGTGCTGGTCTACATATGGAGAATCTCTAGCTATGGCAACAGGCATAAGCAGTATCAGCTGGGCTGTGGCTGCTGTATCAGAATCCATCCCCAGGAGATGCCTTTGATAGGACTAATACTGCTACTAAAATGTCCATCAGCATCTCACAGATGCTCTACTTCCCAAAATAGGACTGAAAACACGAACAGAAGTTCTTTCACTTGTGCTGGATCTGTGTTGCTGGATCTGGTTGCAGGAATGTGCAGACCCAAAAATGGCTCAACTGGACATGCTGATGGGCTATGAGCACTTTTGGTTAAATGCTGTGGGATGGACTGACAAGATCTCCCACAATACTCCATGAACCAAAACCTAGGGCAGCTACAGCTAATAAAGGCACTCAGAAACCTGTGATACACCCCCATAACTAACAAGATCTGATTCAGGTCTGTGTAGTGAAATATGGACACATCAGTGTGGATTACTCCTGGGGGAACTCTGCGCCAAAAAATTAAAAATTCTGCATCAAAAAATTAAAAATTCTGCAAATTTAATTTGTCAAAAAATGCAATATAATCACACCAATTTCAATTGTTTTGGTAAGTTATTTAAACTACAATACAGAAAAAAGTCACAATAACTATTCAGCCTTTCCTAAACACATGAAAGTTAAGTTACAAATACTTGGTAACTAATACCCTGTATTCCAGTTATAATCCTGGATTTTCATTTAAATTACATTACTGAACACCATACAGAAAAAAAAGTAGAATGTCATTTTAAACTGCTTAGACTTTCACATATGAAAGTCATACAGTTTTGCTAATCATTGTCGTGGATCTAGCTGGGTACTTTGGGAAGTGCTTGGTTGTGATTGTCCTGTTGTTTTATTGACTGGTTGGTAAATGTTTTATTTGCCCTTGAAAGTCTTTTTTTTTTTAAATGGGTAAGTAAAAATCTAACCCCATTGTGCCACTTTGGCACAGGAAAAAAGTGAGAAAACGCATAGATCTTTCTAGCTGATTCCCTTACTGTCATGTATAGGTTTCAGAGTGGTAGCCGTGTTAGTCTGTATCAGCAAAAAGAACAGGAGTACCTGTGGCACCTTAGAGACTAACAAATTTATTTGAGCATAAACTTTCTTCTGCTCAAATAAATTTGTTAGTCTCTAAGGTGCCACAAGTACTCCTTGTTCTTTTTGTCATTTATAAGGCTTTACATCACTCCGGCAACGTAGGGGCCTTAAAACTTTTACAGGTTTTTATGCTTCTGGGGAAACTGACTGAGAATGGGAACAATTAACTAACAATAAGATCATAAACAATATTACTATGCTACATTCTGCATGGGTGCCAAATTCTGTCAGGAGTTGTGGATATGAGGCTTGCGTAGCAATGCAACTGTGGATGTTCAAGCATGAGCTGGAAAAAACAGGTCTGTAGGCATGGGTCCCAGTAGACTTGGGTAGACCAGGCAGGGGTGGGCAAACTTTTTGGCCCGAGGGCCACATTGGACTTGCAAAACTGTATGGAGGGCCAGGTAGGGAAGGTTGTTCCTCCCCAAACAGCCTAACCCCCGTCCTCTATCCGACCTCTCTCATTTCCCTCCCCATGACTGCCCCCCTCAGAACTCCCAACCCATCCAACCCCCCCTTCTCCTCCCTAACTGCCCCCTCCCTGGACCTCACCCCCATCCCCTGCTTCCAGTCCCCTGACTGCTCTGACCCCTATCCACACCTCCACCCCTTGACAGGCCCCCTGGAACCGCATGCCTATCCAACCTCCCCTGTTTCCTATCCCCGACCCCTATCCACACCCCTGCCCCCTGAGAGCCCCCCCCGGGACTCCCACACTTATCCAACCCGTTCCCCATCCCCTGACTGCCCCCAAGAACCTCCACCCCATCCAACCACCCCCTGCTCCTGTTCCCTGACCACCCTCTGGGACCCCCTGCTCCTTATCGAACCCCCCTGCCCCAGCCCCCTTACCATGCTGCTCAGAGCAGCATGTCTGGCAGCCGCACCGCCTGGTCGAAGCCAGACACACTGTCGTGCTGCTCAGCAGGAGCACGCAACCCCGCCACCCAGAGTGCTGCCCACGTAGCAGCGTGACTGTGGGGGAGAGGTACAGTGGGGGAGGGGCCAGGGGCTAGCCTCCCTGTCCGGGAGCTCAAGGGCCGTATGTAGCCCGCGGACTGTAGTTTTCTCACCTCTGCCCTAAGATGTGTGCCCTGAACTATCTCTACTGGGATATCTAAAGTAGAAACCACTCTTCTCATGAAGTGTTGGCATAATTTATAGTCATGCGAAGTGGATGAAGATGATTCTGGCAAACAGCCTTATCTGGAGACGAAGAAATGTTGGTAGCGATAGGTTGTCCATCTTCCTGTAACTCCTCGTCTAACAGAGCAACGGTGATGACACACTGTAGCATTTGTAGAGATGGAAGGTCCTTAAAATGGTGAGGGGAGAGAGACTGATCTGGGGGATCTGGAGTGTGACACTGAAACAGTCTTTTTAGAATGAGGGATGCCAAGGTGCTAATGGGCCAAGGGTAATGGTAGGAATATGAAGCTGGAGGCCAAAGAAGAGGATAGCATGGACCTGTGCGTTTGGTATCCAGATCCAGCTCTAACATCCCTTCCTGTGAAAGAGGATGTGAGTACCTTGAGCCAGCTGATCTTGTTGGACAGATTTCCCTGATGCCCCCCAATTTTGAGGAGGAAAAAGTGTACTTCTTAGGCATACCAAGGGCTGTACCCATAGGTGTTCTTGGTACTTGGACAGATGTGTCTTGTGGGTAATGAGGATGGAACCAGTATTGAGGCGACTACCACAGTGCCAGTTGTGGCTATTTTAATGATGCCAGTAGAGGAGAGTCCAACATCAATGATACCAACAAGTTTTTAGTAGCCATATAAGCTCTGAGGGCTTGTCTATACAAATACTTAGTTCACATCATGCTGGGGTGTAAATCTATCCCACATTAGTCTGCTGCACACCAGATGTCTGTATGGACACAGTTACTGCACACTAAAAGTTCTTTAGTGCACTTTGAACTATCCCTCTTTGAAATGAGAATAGATTAAAGCACACTAAAAGTCTGTGGTTCTGACAGAAGTGGAAGTCAGGGCCCTCTGTGAAGAGGAGTAATGAGATAAATCTGCTCCAGGCACGTCAGGATCAGAGGTCAGGCACATTGAGCTTTCCGTTAGGAACATGTTGAGTCAAGACTCTCTAACTGACTATGTTTAGAGAATAACTTGCAAATAGCACATAGGTTGGTGATGTGCCTTTCACAAAGGCAAATGGGCAGTCCTCCCATAATTCAAGAGCATTAGTATCTCACAGGAAAGGCAGTTCTTAAAACCAGAGGATGTGTGTTCAGTCATCATGACTGAAGTGGTACAAAGAGTATGTGAAAGTAGAATGAATTATATTGTAATTATATAGTGAAAATAGAAAGGATTAAAGAAATACTGTCTGTACCTTTAAGCAAAAATTGTTGGAATGCTGCAATTCAGGTGTCAGGAATACAGACATTAACATAGAATAATTGCATCGTTTAAGGGCAATTGGTGAAGTATTAGCCTTAGATCAATAAGAGTTAGTAAGGAAGTAGTATATGCATGCTGTGCCCCAGGTGAATTTTACTGTATTGCTTTCTTTGTCCCTTTGTCTAATTCCCGCTCTTTTTATCTGTATAAGACAGACTGTTTGGGCCTTGCATGGCCACTCACATTATCTGGGTGCTATTGGCGGAGCGCTGCGCTAATAAAACAGAGTGATCTGACAAATTGTGAGTCCTGATTCTAACTTTGACAAGTAGTTCCCTGCTAAAGGGCAAATAAAGATAGTTTCCCTTGAAATCCTACACAATTCCCAACACTGACCTAACTACTGAAATAACTACTTACCGTAATTGCTAACTATTTAAACTAATCTACATAAGAAAACAATAAAAAAATCGAGAAACAAGGCATCACTGTGAGTTTCTACTTCTAGCCACGGGTGCTGAGAAGTAACTGAGGACAGTTGGATGGCCCTGCCTTCTATACCCTCAGACGGAGGCATAAGGACTATCAGCAAATGTACTGTTTCATCAGGTATTACTGACCAAAGGTCTCTGGCTCAAGTACCTTGGGTGCACATGTGGACAAGCACTCAAAGAAGAAACAAATTCCATAACACAGCATCATAGTGACCCCCTACATGCATCATCAGCAGGGCTGAATCTTTATATCCACCACCCAGACATCTGCCACTTGCGCTAATGAAGTAACTGATGATAGTAGTAGTAGACCAGTCCTACAGGGCTGGACTCAGCGATTGTGGTTTTCCATTCCAGACTGTGGATGGGAGGGTGCTTTAGTGGCAACAGACTCTTCCATTCATTTCACGCAAGCTTGACCCCTTTTTGCCCCACCCCCTCCAACCAGTCCCTGTCCAATCCTGTGTCTATACCACCATTGGCTCCTCATGCAGTTCCATTCTGATCACCTAATCAGCATCAATCTCACCTCCTCAGACTTCTGATCCCAATCCTAGTCTTCTTGTCCAATCAATGTTAATCTCGCCCCTTGAGACTTCCCATCAAAGCCTCAGTCTCTCACCCTCTCCCACTCAGAGTGTCTTTATCCAGTCATCCCTAGCTACAACCCCAACCCATTGGCTCCTCATCCTCAGTCTCCTTGCATTAGTCCAAATTCCTCTCCCTACTCTCCTACTTGTCCCTCTCTCCCCACCACCAGCCTACAGTCATCCACCACTCTGCCCACATTCTCCATCCTTATTGGCTCCCAGTTCCACTCTGACTCCCTGAACTTCTCATCAATCTCAATGCCCTAGCCTTCCCCAGCTTCTTGTCCAAATCTTTTGGGCCAGTCAGTCCCAGTTCTCCTCCAGCACACTGGCTCCTCAAATCTGTCTCCCCATCCCTCATTCCCCCACCTCACTGGTTCCCAGTGTCAGTCTCCCACCCTAGGCTCCTAATTCAGTTTCAATTTCCACTCTACCCACTGGCTCCCTGTCTTCTCCCTGACCCCATTTTCATTCCTGGCTCTCAGATCTAGTCTCCTTGCCTAGCCAGTCCTACTCCCCTAGGCTCCCTACTCCCCAGCACTCTCCTGAAACTCCCTAGGTCTGGCTCTTATCCCTTCTGTATTTGAGTCAGGCAGATCCCTCCATGCTACCAAGGTATCAGTATTGGGGGACACAGAGCACAGAAGAGGCAGGCTCCCTGCTCTCAGTTTTGGTAACTGGCCTCACTACAGCCCAGAGTGGAAGAGAGCACCCATCACAGAGAAAGTCAAGCTTTGCCTCTATAGTCCTGGGCATGAGGAGGCATGCTCAGTCACTCTTTGGAGACTGTGCCTGTGCAGTACTGTCAACGGAATGGACCAAGCTTGGTTTTTCGGTGGGAATGGTGCATGCACAGACTAGTCACACATAACAGCACTGAGAAGATTGACCACACTCAGTTGCTCTGTGACTGGCCAGTGCATGCACTGTATGGTCATATATAGGAGTGGTGAGATGATGGAGCACACTTAATTGCTCTGTGGGAATGATGCATATGCAGTCTGGAACAGCTCTAGGAGCTGTGAGAGGCTCAAGCATTGTCAATGAGAATGGAATATTCTGAAATTTTAGTTGCTAAACTCTAGCAAATCTCTGCTGAACATGTGTGAACTGTGATTTTTCAAAGACTTATGAGTTGGCCAAATTTGGCTAGATTTTCAGGGGGTGGCAAAAGGCCACCTCCTTTCAATTCCTTGCTCCAAATCATAAGGGGGCTAGAGCTTTCTGTCAGACCTTGTGGGTCTCAAACTTGGGTCCTGAGAGCCATCACACTTCAATCCTCCACCCAGTAACTCACAGACAGCAGGTAGGACTCAGGGCCACATAACCCAACTGGGGTACATGCTACACCCTTATGCTCTGACTGAGAGAACTCCAAGGCTCCTGATTAGGCTGTAATCCCTATTTAAGCCAGAGAAGGAAACCAGAGGTTGTTTGTACAACTGGGCTTCTCCCTGCCATGGACAACTGGTCAGTTCTTTACCTGTTCCTCCCTTCTGATCCTGACATCCTGGTCTCCTGACTCACCTAGAACCAGAGTGTATTGTAGTGCCAAGTCAGCTTTTGATCGGCCTCTTCTGCAGGTGCAGAGAGAATATTTTCTTCATTTAAGTTTATTCAGCAAGTTCAGTTCAATTACTAGCTCATTTAAAGTTAAGTAAATTGGGAGTTGAAAAAGCAGTAAAGTATGTTTTCCTCTTTCAATCTATGAAAAAAATAGATTCATAGATTCTAGGACTGGAAGGGACCTCGAGAGGTCATCGAGTCCAGTCCCCTGCCCTCATGGCAGGACCAAATACTGATAGACATTTATCTAACCTACTCTTAAATATCTCCAGAGATGGAGATTCCACAACCTCCCTAGGCAATTTATTCCAGTGTTTAACTACCCTGACAGTTAGGAACTTTTTCCTAATGTCCAACCTAAATCTCCCTTGCTGCAATTTAAGCCCATTGCTTCTTGTTCTATCATTAGAGGCTAACGTGAACAAGTTTTCTCCCTCCTCCTGATGACACCCTTTTAGATACCGGAAAACTGCTATCATGTCCCCTCCAGTCTTCTCTTTTCCAAACTAAACAAACCCAATTCTTTCAGCCTTCCTTCGTAGGTCATGTTCTCAAGACCCTTAATCATTCTTATTGCTCTTCTCTGGATCCTCTCCAATTTCTCCACATCTTTCTTGAAATGCGGTGCCCAGAACTGGACACAATACTCCAGTTGAGGCCTAACCAGCGCAGAGTAGAGCAGAAGAATGACTTCTTGTGTCTCGTTTACAACACACGTGTTAATGCATCCCAGAATCACGTTTGCTTGTTTTGCAACAGTATCACACTGTTGACTCATATTTAGCTTGTGGTCCACTATGACCCCTAGATCCCTTTCTGCCATACTCCTTCCTAGACAGTCTCTTCCCATTCTGTATGTGTGAAACTGATTGTTCCTTCCTCAGTGGAGCACTTCGCATTTGTCTTTATTGAATTTCATCCGGTTTACCTCAGACCATTTCCCCAATTTGTCCAGATCATTTTGAATTTTGACCCTGTCCTCCAAAGCAGTTGCAGTCCCTCCCAGTTTGATATCGTCTGCAAACTTAATAAGCGTACTTTCTATGCCAACATCTAAGTCGTTGATGAAGATATTGAACAGAGCTGGTCCCAAAACAGACCCCTGCAGAACCCCACTTGTTATACCTTTCCAGCAGGATTGGGAGCCATTAATAGCTACTTTCTGAGTACAGTTATCCAGCCATTTATGCACTCACCTTATAGTAGCCCCATCTAAATTGTATTTGCCTAGTTTATCGATAAGGATATCATGCGAGACCGTATCAAATGCCTTACTAAAGTCTAGGTATACCACATCCACCACTTCTCCCTTATCCACAAGACTCGTTATCCTATCAAAGAAAGCTATCAGATTGGTTTGACATGATTTGTTCTTTACAAATCCATGCTGGCTATTCCCTATCACCTTACCACCTTCCAAGTGTTTGCAGATGATTTCTTTAATTACTTGCTCCATTATCTTCCCTGGCACAGAAGTCAGACTAACTGGTCTGTAGTTTCCTGGGTTGTTTTTATTTCCCTTTTTATAGATGGGCACTATATTTGCCCTTTTCCAGTCTTCTGGAATCTCTCCCATCTCCCATGACTTTCCAAAGATAATAGCTAGAGGCTCAGACACCTCCTCTATTAACTCCTTGAGTATTCTAGGATGCGTTTCATCAGGCCCTGGTGACTTGCAGGCATCTAACTTTTCTAAGTGATTTTTAACTTGCTCTTTTTTTATTTTATCTTCTAAACCTACCCCCTTCCCATAAGCATTCACTATGTCAGACGTTCCTTCAGACTTCTCAGGTTATGAAGGTATAAGATAAACTACTTCTAAAGTCTTGAAACTCATGGTGATCAGAAACAACAAATTATGAACTACAGCTACTTCTTTCTTTAATAAATCAGTTATATTTTGCACTTAAAACTGTTTGATACACTTACTTTTTTATTTATCCAACATATTTAAAGTAGTTTTATTTAACTAAGAAGTTTTATTAAATAATGCTGATTTTGTGCATTTTAATGGAATTCCAATTTTCATCCAAATGCAGGTTGATACAGATCACAAATTCAAAATTAATCGTCATCTTGAAAATAAGAAATGAGTCAGTCATTCACCATTTTCTAACAATATAAAAATTAAGAATCCGAATTAATGTATGTGATGCTATATAATTGCTTAAATAAATATGTATATAGTATTCTCCTGGTTAGCAAAAAAGAAATGCTAAATTATATTAATGAGAATTAACTTTCCATTAGGAAAATAACTAAACAGTATAAACGCAGAACAAGATTAAAATGGATTATTTAAATCAATCCACCCTACCACCAAAATGCAAGAATTTCAAACCACATTGATGAAACTTCCTGAATGCTAAAGTTTACAAAGAAACACTAGAAAGAAATGAATCAGAAGATGTTATTAAATCCTTTACAACATGAAAAATCCCATACCCTGATGATTATGGTACAAATGTCTACAAAAACTTCCTGCCCTTTCAGGACAATTTCTTCAAGAACATTAAAATACTGCCAAAAGAAGGGAATGCTTAAATAGTGTTTTGCACATACAAATTACAAAATCAAAGGAATGTAGGGCTGGAAGGGACTTTGAGAAATCATCATGTCAAGTCCCCTATGCTGTGGCAGGATCAAATAAATCTAGACCAGGGGTTAGCAACCTTTCAGAAGTGGAGTGCCGAGTCTTCATTTATTTACTCTAATTTAACGTTTCGCGTGCCAGTAATACATTTTAACATTTTTAGAAGGTCTCTTTCTATGTCTATAATATATAACTAAACTATTGTTGTATGTAAAGTAATTAAGGTTTTTAAAATGTTTAAGATACTTCATTTAAAATTAAATTAAAATGCAGAGCCCCCCGGACTGGTGGCCAGGACCCGGGCAGTGTTAGTGCCACTGAAAATCAGCTCGCGTGCCGCCTTCGGCACGTGTGCCATAGGTTGCCTACCCCTGATCTAGACCATCTCTGAGAGGTGTTTGTCCAACCTGTTCTTAGAAACTTCCAATGATAGAGATTCCATAATCTCCCATGGAAGCCTATTCCAGAGCTTAACTACCTTTATAGTGAAAAAGTTTTTTCTAACATCTAACATAAATCTCCCTTGCTACAGGTTATGCTCACTAATTCTTGTTCTAGCTTCAGTGGATATGGAAAACAATTGGTCATCCTTCTCTTTGTAACAACCCTTAACATATTTGAAGGCTGTTATCAGATCCCCTCTCACTCATCTTTTCTCAAAACTAAATATGCCCAGGTTTTTAACTTTTCCTCACAGGTCAGGTTTTGGAAACCTTTGATAATTTTTGCTGCTTTCCTCTGGACTCTTTCCAATTAGTCCACATCTTTTCTAAGTGTGGAACCCAGAACTGGACATAGTACTCCAACTGAGGCTTCATCAGTGCTGAACAGAGTGGGTCAATTGCCTCCCATATCTTACATATGACACTCCTGTTAATATACCCCACAATATTAGCCTTTTTCACAACTACATTACATTGTTGATTCATATTCAATTTGTGATCCACTATAACCCCCAGATTTCAACAGAGCTACCACTTAGTCAGTTATTCCCCATTATAACTAAGATAACTCCTTTATTGAACAACTCCATGTACTTCGATTAAAAAGTCGTGGGAGGCAAGGCTAAGATAGCTAAAAAAGGTCCAAGTCTTATGTGCAGCTCCTGAGTTCAGTCCAGGTGAAATCCAGAACTTTCTTCTACATCCTAGTGTTACCAGAAATGGGTACTCCTTACCCCTAGTACTCTTTGTGTTACCAATCGAACAGTTAGCCAACAGACTATTCATTAAATCACAAATATAAATACAGAGGAATATGTAAATTGATAGAATTCCTCAGCAAAAAATGTCACAGTCAGGAAGGTCTTTTCTTCAGTGGTTAATGTTTATAACAAGAAAGTAAAATAAGTTAAAACAGAAAATAGAAAAATACCAGTTTGGGGTTTAACTCAGACCTAACCATGAGCGCAGATTCTGACCTTCCCAAATGTGTTCACTCTCCTCTGTGATCACCAGCAGCCACTCTAACAGACTTTCCTATGAGCACTTGTGCAAGGGGAAAGGAAGAGGGAGTTCTGTGGATCAGGATCACAGGGTGCTTCTGCACCCTGTCATAAGGGAATAAAGAACAAAACTTCTGTTTATATCAATTACATTCTGATATACATCACAAAATCAAATGCCACTGAAGATTATTGAAATAGAGAAATCCAGATCTAATTTTTTTTAAAGTCTATGATAGAAGCCACTATAATTAGTCCAATTCTATAAATTTGTTATCTCAAGTCCTATAAATGGAGTAAAGGAGATTTCCTAAACCTGGAATAATAATACACTTGAACATAAACAGTAGAGAACTACCTCAAAACAAATAAATAAATAAAAATTAAGCACTTGGCTAAATTTACCACTAGCCCTAGTTGGTAGAGTAGGACTCATTAAATAAAATATCTTATCAACATTCCTGTTTCTATTTATGTATTTAGACTATTAATAAAGCATCTGGAAACATATCACCACACAGTAGCCAGTTTGAGAAAACCCTATAGATACAATGGGCTAGACTGTGCAGCACTTATCGCACAAGGAGTCCTATTTTGTAAGTGTTCACCAATATTTGTAATAGTATGGTTGCAAGTTCTAGTCCAATATTACCAAACAAATTGCAGATCAAACTAGATAGTGCTAAAATCAGTTTGAGGAGTACTGGGCATTAGCCAATGAGCTACATGTAACACATGAAATAACAGAACAAACAATAGTCTTAAGTTAACACTAGAAAGATGTCAACATTTAGAAACATGTCACATATAATCTTAATAAATAGCTGAATAAATAGCTGCATATTTACTGAAGTACAACAATTCTGTACCATTTACAAATCTATGTTTTTACCTCTATATAATAATACCATGCCTAAAATCTGTCTTACTGCAGGCATATACTTCATGCACATTTACGTGAGAATTTTCTAGTAAATTTTTCTGTAAAAGACAAGTAGTTTTTAAAATTAACAGATCCCACTATTACAAGATTTTCGTACTTGGAAACAAAAAGACTTACATTTTTCCCTTCTAAACAAAAGCCTGTAGCTTCATTTCATCATATCCAAAGTGTCTAGTTAATATCTCCTAAAAAGTAACAAATCCTCCTTACTTTGTTACCCTCTCTATTGTCTTCTTGAGAAAGTCCTCTCAATCATAGCTAGCTACTGACTCAGAAAGCGAGGCTTTTGTATGGGCTGGATGGGGTGGGGGAGAAGTGGAAGGAGTATGTTGTTATCTTGAAAGTAGTTAATGTGATTTTAAAGACTCATTAGAAACACTGCAACCTGAGGAAATAAGTGCAGACAATAATCATTTAAATATTGCTGAATTATTTTATCCCTGAAGAAATGTTAGTGTTGCTGATAAAACACAAAAGGCTCATTGTTCAATGTAAAGCAAAACGTAGAAAAAAACAAAAGCAGAATCTGTCTTGCAATCTCTTAATTGTATACAATGAACTTTCAGTAAAAATACTTTTGTATTAATATTTATTTTCAGTGTTTCCTTCACTTTCCTACAACACTTCAACACACACAGGATTCATAATCTACAATTGCTACTTGAAGAATACAGTACCATAAAAATTAGAAAAAGACACAATATTAATTGGGGCAAAAATAAGTGTGTGTAGTACATGCATGAATACAATTCCTATCCAAAAGCTTTTAATACAGAAAAAAAGTGTGTGTCAAATGTTTAACATATGTAAAAAGATCAACAAGTGGAAACCAGTAAAAAAAAGTTTGTGTTGATGAGAGAGGTAAAAGAAATTGAAGTTACTTGTTGACCCTCTATTCTCGCCATTACCTGAAGATTTACTATTATCTTGGGCTTTATAAACTAGTCCAAAACATACTACAGAGTCATCTGATACACACAAAACCAGAACCTGAAGTACATTCACGATTATGTATTTTCACAGCCACTTTATGAAATGCATGCCTCGTTTAATTTAAGGTTTAATTACAAGGTTTTTACCATAGTTGAGACCATGACAGCACTTTTAAAAATAAAAGTTAGCTGAGAAACTTCCCCTTGAAATGAGTGTAAAGATACTAAAGTATTATTACTTACCACATTTGTTCCAACAGCTCTCACTTCTGTCCAAATATGGCTTTGCTCTTTATCAGATAGATTCTAAACTTTTTCTGCTTGATGAACAACATAGTTATGTGAAATGTTTTTGCTGGAAGAATTATGTGGAAAACTACTCTGCCTCTAAGAGCAAGGTCAGTCCTAATGGAAGAAAACAGAAAAAAAAACCCAACAATTGTGATCCACCATTTTGCCTGACAGACACCCTCAGCTATGAAAACAATGAGTTTTTAAAAATAAATAATGAGTATTTTGCAAGACAACAAACAGCAATAAGCCATTTTCACACCAAGCATAAACTAGATGCTTCAAATGAGTACTAGTATATGCAAAAGATTACTTCAATTAATAAAACAGAATCTCAATATATTTCTGTAATGCACCATTCTGTTGTGGCATTATTTCTATTGCTTTCAAACCAAGTCATATTTATGTGAAATATCAGTAAACAACACTGAACATGGAATTTATCCTTACCTGAAAACTGATTTTCTGCAGCTGCCACTACATCATTTTCCATTTGTATGGTTACATTTCATTGCCAGCAGGAGGAGACAGAAACAAAACTGAAGTTACGGACTGTAGAATCACAAAAAAATGAATGGGGGAAAGAAGGGAGGAAAAAGACCACTATAGCTGTTAATAAAAATCTCCATGCCTTTTATCAGCAGCAAATCATAAAGAAAAAGATAACTTTCCTTGTGATACTATGCAGAATTTTCTCTTACCCAATATAAAGGTGAGTTCTCAGACTGGTACAGAAAACCAATTGTATAGCAGGACTGGAGATACTTAACTAGACGCTTTCTTCATTATTCCTTAAAACAAGGAAAGAAAAATAAACTAAAATTTAGGGAGAAAACACTCTTTGTAAAGCATTTATTTACAAATCTTACAGTCTCTCTGCCTTTTTCCATAACTTCAGAATCCATCCCTCATTTTTTCTCTTCTTTATTACTCTAAGACAGGGCATTTAGTTTTCCTGAGGTAGCATCAGAAGGTTGCTATGGATCTAGTGGCCAAGAATACATAGTTGCCATCATTTGAAAACCCAATTGATTGCACAATTTTTCAAATATACTGGGGGGAAGTGGGGATTTGGGTACTTGCGCATTGTAGGCAATTTCTGATTTAAATTACTTTTAAAATAAATATTTATGCCCTCAAGATGCTTGGAAGTTTATCCAAACTTCAAAATGCCTCATTCCATCCCCATGATCCTTCAATCCCACCAAACTCTCGTCTCCAGTATCAGGTTCTCCCTACCTGTGATAGTTTTTTGGAGTAGGCCCAGTAGCTCATTTTCCCATAACTTGACATTCTGGTGGCAGAATACCCATTCCTGCCCTCCCCTTCTACCTTCCTGAGAAGGGGGTTGGTTCAGGACTTCTCCTTCATTACCTTAGAGAGCCAGGGGCTTCTACTACTGGGGATCTCAACTGCACTTGACCATGATATGCCGATTTCTTTTTTTCACTGACATTCTCCCATTGTTATGTTTCCTTTTCCAGCACTGCCACCCAGTTGACTGGGACTCATCTTCAGTTGCCTGCTTGAGGGCTCACCAGTACATGCACAGTTCTGAGACCAAGAACTTAGAAAAAACAAGTCACTTTCTCTCGCACCACGCAAGTTTTAAAATAGGCTGTCCTGTTGTATGTTTGTCATGTCTAGAAGGGATGTCAATCATCCAAGCAACCCATAAAAAAATCAGATGGTTGGATAATCCACTTTCTGGACATTGTCAAATGTGACCATTTTGGGTAGAGGAATAAATTGTTGGGGATCACATGTTACCCCACAATTTGGACCCAAGGCACTCAAATACTGGCTACATAAACTAATTGTCAATTTGTTCCACCCAAATGGGTAACAAGAAGTGGCTTGCCCTAGAGGAATTGCCAGGGTTTTACCATGGGGTTGGTCTCTGACCCACAGAGGACTCCCCAGAGCAGGCTAATCTTGTTAACCCATGGGAGGACACAGATATAGCCCTCCACTCATAGGATTGACATTCAAGCAGTAATTCTTCAAAAACAATGTATCATTTATTTAAAGGAAATAATCAGTTACAATACATTCAATAAAGCAAGAAAGAAAAAAAAACCCAAAAATCAGACTTATACTCCGTCTTCTTGAGTCCCTCTGAACCATCTAAGTCCTTTGAGTCTGTCTACTGCTCTCTGTCATCTGCTCTCTGATCTTCATAGACTCATAGACTCTAGGACTGGAAGGGACCTCGAGAGGTCATCGAGTCCAGTCCCCTGCCCTCATGGCAGGACCAAATACTGTCTAGACCATCCCTGATAGACATTTATCTAACCTACTCTTAAATATCTCCAGAGATGGAGATTCCACAACTTCCCTAGGCAATCTATTCCAGTGTTTAACTACCCTGACAGTTAGGAACTTCTTCCTAATGTCCAACCTAAATCTCCTTTGCTGCAGTTTAAGCCCATTGCTTCTTGTTCTATCATTGGAGGCTAAGGTGAACAAGTTTTCTCCCTCCTGCTGATGACACCCTTTTAGATACCTGAAAACTGCTATCATGTCCCCTCTCAGTCTTCTCTTTTCCAAACTAAACAAACCCAATTCCTTCAGCCTTCCTTCATAGGTCATGTTCTCAAGACCTTTAATCATTCTTGTTGCTCTTCTCTGGACCCTCTCCAATTTCTCCACATCTTTCTTGAAATGCGGTGCCCAGAACTGGACACAATACTCCAGTTGAGGCCTAACCAGCGCAGAGTAAAGCAGAAGAATGACTTCTCGTGTCTTGTTTACAACACACCTGTTAATGCATCCCAGAATCACGTTTGCTTTTTTTGCAACAGTATCACACTGTTGACTCATATTTAGCTTGTGGTCCACTATGACCCCTAGATCTCTTTCTGCCATACTCCTTCCTAGACAGTCTCTTCCCATTCTGTATGTGTGAAACTGATTGTTCCTTCCTAAGTGGAGCACTTTGCATTTATCTTTATTGAACTTTATCCTGTTTACCTCAGACCATTTCTCCAACTTGTCCAGATCACTTCTCCATTTGCTTCTCCTGCTGCTCTACTTCCTCCATTCTGTTGTCCTATCACTCTGCTGTCTTCCTTTGCTGCTATCTTCTCTGCTCCCTCACACAAGGCTGCTGACTGTCAGCCTTATATTCAGTTTCTGGCCTTCTCTGATTGGTTGCTTTCTCAAGTTCACTAATTAGCATGGAACCTCCATGGGTGGGTGGCAACTGCTCAGCCAATCAGTCTTGCCTAACACTTAAGCTGAACCTCCTCCTTATCCCTCCCTTCAGGTATTTTGGAGTGAGCTGAGTCATACCTGCTGAGCTTTATTTCACTACTGTTTCATATCTGTTATTGGTTGATTTGCTCTGAGTCCTCCATTTTGGATTTTCAGTAGGGCTGTCAATTAATTGCAGTTAACTCACGCTATTAACTCAATAAAATTAATCACAATTAAAAAATTTAAGTGATTAATCGCAGTTTTAATTGCACTGTTAAACAACAGAATACCAACTGAAGTTTATTAAATATTTTGGGTGTTTTTCTACATTTTCAAATATATTGATTTCAATTACAACACAGAATACAAAGTGTACAGTGTTTACTTTATATGATTATTTTATTACAAATATTTGCACTGTACAAATGATAAGCAAAATAAATAGTATTTTTCAATTCACCTCATACAAGAACCGTAATGCAATCTCTTTATCATGAAAGTGCAACTTACAAATGTAGATTTTTTTTGTTACATAACTGCACTCAAAAACAAAACAATGTAAAACTTTAGAGCCTACAAGCACAAAGGGACATATGAATCTTTAGTGCCCGTGGCATGTAAATATCTTGCGACACCGGCTACAACAATGCCATGCAAATGCCTGTTCTCGCTTTCAGGTGACATTATAAGCTAGAAGCGGGCAGCATGATCCCCGGCAAATGTAAACAAACTTGTTTGTCCATGTGACTGGTTGAACAAGAAGTAGGACTCAGTGGACTTGTAGGCTCTAAAGTTTTACATTGTTTTATTTTTGAACAGTTATTTTTGTACATAGTTCTACATTTGTAAATTGCACTTTCACGATAAAGAGATTGCATTAAAGTGTGTGGAGAAACTGACTCTGTTCAGCGGATAGAGTTCCTAGGGGCAGTACTGGATTCAACACAGGCCAGGGCATACCTGGAAGCAAGGTTTCGGGCTCTGAATGACATCATTCGAAGTCTCAGGCAGTTTCCCACCACGACAAGGAATTGCCTGAGACTGCCAGGACACATGGCGGCTTGTACCTATATAGTACAGCATGCCAGACTTCGATCTCTTCAGTCATGGCTGGCGTTAGTGTATAGGCCAGTGTGGGATAGTTTGGACAGGATAGTAACCCTGCCTTGCCCGGTACTAGACTCCCTCCTGTAGGGGTTTGACACCAAGGGAGGGATAGCTCACTGGTTTGAGCATCAGCCAGCTAAACCCAGGGTTATGAGCTCAATCCTTGAGGAGGCCACTTAGGGATCTGGGGCAAAATCAGTACTTGGTCCTCCTAATGAAGGCAGAGGCTGGACTCAATAACCTTTCAAGGTCTCGTCCAGCTCTGTGAGATAGGTGTATCTCCATATATTTTCCTTTTGGCTGAATTTTGCACCTAATATTTATTCTTCTGACATTTTAAGTATGGGAAGGAAAAATCACACTATGGAAAATATGGAACTAAATTCAACATAATTGGCCCAATCCTGCATCTGTTATGAGAGTAAACATCCACTGAAGTTTTGTCTGAGGAAGGACTAGAGGACTGGGGCCAAGATAGCTAATTGCAAAAACTTCTGAGATAAACAAAAGGTATTCTCTAATCCATAATGTAGAAGGATCTAATATAAAGTAGTTAACTGATAACTTTGACAAGATGAAGGGCAAATTTAAAGGAATTCCATTTCCTTTCATCATTCTGTATAACGAAATAAGAAATCACACTGATGTGAAATTTCAAATCTTTTAAATGGATAATTGGTTTTACAGAATAACAGGAAATAGCTTTTATGATAAGTACACAAAGTAGTTTTCTGCCCTAATGATCTAGCACACACTGAATTAGCTTAGCACCTGAAGTCTGAGTTCCTCCATGTCATAAACAGATAGTTAAGGGTTAATGACTCTTTTACCTGTAAAGGATTAAGAAGTTCACCTAGCCTAGCTGACACCTGACCAGAGGAACCAATGTGGGAACAAAATGTTTCAAAGAAAGGAAGGTTTTTTCCTTTGTTAGTTTTCAGTTTCAGCCGGAGTAAAAAAGATCAAGGAATCAGCCTCTTATCAGAGTAGTAAGTTTTAGAAAAGAATAAATAGGTTTATGTTTATTTCTTTGTAACCTGTCTTGTGCAATCAGGGGTAGAATCAGATTGGGTATTTTCATTGGTGTACTAAGTTTTTGCCCAGGGGGAACATCCTCTGTGTTTTGAATCTGTTGTCTGTGAGAGTAGCTGGTATGCTAATCTCTCCCAGAGGGTTTTCTTTTACCTTTCTTTTCTTTAATTAACAGCCTTTTTCTTAATACCTGATTGATTTTTCCTTGTTTTTAGATCCAAGTGGGTTGGATCTGGATCCACCAGGAGTTGGTGGGAGAAAGGAAGGGGGATGGTTAATTTCTCCTTGTTTTAACATCCAAGGGGTTTGGATATGTGTTCACCAGGAAATTGGTGAAGTTTCTCAAGGCTACCCAAGGAAGGGAGTGCTTGTGAATGGTGGCAGCCAGACCAGATCTAAGCTGGTAATTGAGCTTAAAGCTTCTCATGCAGGTCCCTCACATCTGTACCCTAAAGTTCAGAGTGGGGAAGGAAACTCGACACTCCATATCTCTCTTTTTTTAGCATTCTAATAAAACAACAGTCAGAATAACCCTGTGCAATCCTCACATGTAAGATGCTGTAGGAGAGCAAAATATCACTGTTACTATCTAGGTAGCAACAAACATGATGTGGAGAATCTGCGGATTTGACTTGCCAATACCTAACATTGGAACTTCAGTCCTGATGAAATTCTGCATGCTCTGATCCTGTAGTAAGATGTGCATAGTCACACTCCCTCACGTGTGGAGCCTCAATGAAGTCTGTGGGACTTTGGGCAGGTACAAGGGTGTACATGCATGCATGCATGTATCTTACTACAGGTTTTGGGTTTTAATCCTTCTAAAAACAATAAAAAATATAATTTTAATAAGTGTCTTGTTCATGGAGAAATTGCAGGAAAAAGCATATATTCATACATTTCAAGGGCAGAAGAGACCATTCTGATCATCTAGTCCAGTGGTCCCAAAACTGTGGGGCATACCCCCCTGGGGAGAGAGTGGAAACATTTGGGGGGGCATGTGTCAGGGCCTGGGCCAGCCCCCGTAGTGAGCAGGAAGGGAGTGCCCCCCAGCTGCAGCTCTACTCCACCCCCAGCCCAACTTCAACACCAGCCACAGCTTTGCTCTGGCCCTGGCCCTCCTCCAACACCAGCCCAGCTCTGCCTCTAACTCCAGCTCCTACTCTGTCCCCAGTTCTGTCCTCAGCTCCACCTTCAGCACAAGCTCCTCTGTTGAGCCAACAGAGCTGTAATGGAGGGAGGACGTGGACAGAGTCTATTACTGATGGGGGGGCACAATAGGAAAAGTTTGGGCACCACTGATTTAACCTGACCTCCTGTATAACACAAGCCAAGTAATTTCACCCAGCAATTCCTGCATCAAGACCGTAACTTGTGTATGAGCTAGGATACATATTTAAGAAAGACATCCAATCTTGATTTGAAGACTTCTGCAAGTCTTCTGGTAAGTTCATCGAGTGGTTAATTAAATAAAATGTGTACCTTATCTCTAGTCTGAATTTAACTAGCCTCATCTTCCAACCTTTGAATCTTGTTATGCCTTTCTCTGATGAAAAAGGCAGAGGAAGGAACAGAATTCAGGGTGGCATTCAATTGCCTTAACTATGAAACCATTCTTTCTCTTCCTGAAATCCCCTGCCTCATTCACTGCACACATTCCAGCTTCTGTTACAAATGAGATACAGGTCCTACAGATAAGTGGCTAATTAACTACCCAACCCTGATTCATTCCAGAACAGATCCATCTTCATAGGCGGCAGGTTTGTATAATTTTTGGTGGTGCCCAAAATGGTAGTGACCCCCACCCCCGGCTCCCGCCCTGTAAGCCGACATAAAATGAAGCTACAACACGTCAGCACCACAAGATTATAAGGGTCAATTAAAAGTGGAAAGTCAGAAACAGCACTTGCCTGCTTCAATATATGGTATTATATTTTGTTGCACCTGCTATGACGAAGTGGGAATGTTCTTAATGTTTTCTCTGAATACTGTGTGGGTACCTCAGTTTCCCCTGCAAGGTGCCAACTGAAGGTGTTGGGGACTGTCAATAACCTAGTCCCAGATTTGGACCTTAGCGTCCAAAATATGGGGGGTTAGCATGAAAACCTCCAAGCTTAGTTACCAGCTTGGACCTGGTACTGCTGCCACCACCCAAAAAATTAGAGTGTTTTGGGGCACTCTGGTCCCCCCAAAAACCTTCCCTGGGGACCCCAAGACCCAAATCCCTTGAGTCTCACAACAAAGGGAAATAAACCTTTTCCCTTCCCCCCCTCCAGGTGTTCCTGGAGAGATACACAGAAGCAACCTCCATGGATCTAAACAGAGGGATTCCACCCTCCCCGTTCCCAGCCTGGAAAACAGAATTACCGAGAGTCAATCTCTCTTCCCCTCTCACCCAGAGGGAATGCAAAGTCAGGCTAGTAAATCTAACACACACAGGTTTCCCTCTGACTTCTTCCTCCCACCAATTCCCTGGTGAGTACAGACTCCATTTCCCTGGAGTTCCCCACTAAAGAAAAACTCCAACAGGTCTTAAAAGGAAAGGTTTATATAAAAAAGAAAGAAAAATACATACAAATGGTCTCTCTGTATTAAGGTGACAAATACAGGGTCAATTGCTTAAAAGAATATTGAATAAACAGCCTTATTCAAAAAGAATACAATTTAAAGCACTCCAGCAACTAGAGACAAGTAAATACAAAAGAAAAAAAACCATATAACTCACTATCTGATCTCTTTGTACTTACAACTGGGAAACAGAAGATTAGAAAGCAGGAAACAGAAATCACTTCTCATCCGAGAGAGCATACAGGCAGACAGAAGACAAAGAACTCAAACACAAACTTCCCTCCACCCAGAGTTGAAAAAATCCTGTTTCCTGATTGGTCCTCTGATCAGGTGCTTCAGGTTACTTTTTTTTTTCAGGTTGAAAGAGACACTAACCCTTAGCTATCTGTTTATGACACGCCCCCCAAATTGCAGACAGTGGGGAAGCTCACTGGCGGCGATTTCCTTCTAGAACTTTAAAATAAACAGATTACTACAACACATGCACCTTTACATATACCACTAAGTATATAACTAACAGACTTCTACATTTTAAGAACACTTTTTAACTACTAGATTCTGGGAAACTCTCACGGGATAGTGCATCAGCTACTTTGTTAGAAGCTCCTGAGATGTGCTGAATTTCAAAATCAAAATCTTGGAGAGCTAAACTCCAACGAAGAAGTTTCTTGTTGTTCCCCTTGGCAGTATGAAGCCACTTTAGTGCAGCATGGTCAGTTTGTAGCTGGAACCACCGTCCCCACACATATGGGCATAGCTTTTCCAGGGCGTACACAATGGCATAGCATTCCTTTTCACTGACTGACCGTGACTTTCCCTCTCAGACAGTTTCTTGCTGAGAAACACGACAGGATGGAAGTTGTGATCCGTTGCTTCCTGCATGAGAACTGCTCCTATACCACGCTCAGATGCATCCGTGGTTACTAGGAATGGCTTGTCAAAATCCGGGGCCCTGAGTACAGGGTCAGACATGAGCGTCGCCTTAAGTTGGGTAAAGGCCTTTTGACACTCATCAGTCCACTTAACTGCATTCGGCTGGGTCTTTTTTGTCAGGTCGGTCAGTGGGGCAGCCATTTGGCTGTAGTGTGGTACAAATCACCTGTAGTACCCGGCCAAGCCTAAGAAGGATTGGACCTGTTTCTTTGACCTTAGGACAGGCCACTTTTGGATAGCATCCACCTTGGCCTGTAGGGGGTTTATGGTTCCTAGACCCACCTGGTGCCCCAGGTAAGTCACTCTGTTTTGGCCTATTTGACACTTTTTGGCCTTAACAGTTAGTCCGGCCTGCCTGATGCACTCAAAGACCTTTTCCAGGTGTAGTAGGTGTTCGGGCCAGGAGTCTGAAAAAATGGCCACATCATCGAGGTAGGCAACTGCAAATTCTCCCAGTCCTGCTAGTAGACCATCTACCAGCCTCTGGAAGGTGGCGGGTGCATTTTGAAGGCCGAAAGGAAGGACATTGAATTCATAAATCCCCGCATGGGTGACGAATGCTGACCTTTCCTTGGCAGGTTCATCTAGCGGTACTTGCCAGTACCCTTTGGTTAAGTCTATTGTAGAGATGAATTGAGCACGTCCCAACTTCTTCAATAGCTCATCGGTGCGTGGCATTGGATAGTTGTCTGGACGAGTTACCGCATTTAGCTTACGGTAGTCCACGCAAAAGTGTATTTCCCCATCTGGTTTGGGTACCAGAACCACTGGAGATGCCCATGCACTGGTAGATGAGCGGATTATACCCATCTGTAGCATGTTCTGGATCTCCCGTTCTATAGTAGCTTGGGCATGAGGAGAGACCCGGTAGGGTGGGGTTCTGATTGGGTGAGCATTACCTGTGTCAATGGAGTGGTATGCCCGTTCAGTCCGTCCCGGGGTGGCTGAGAACAATGGGGCGAAGCTAGTGCACAGCTCCTTGATTTGTCGCCGCTGCAAACGTTCCAGGGTGGTTGAGAGGTTCACCTCTTCCACGCCACCGTCTTTTTTCCCGTCGTAGTAGACACCTTCAGGCCACTCAGCATCATCTCCCTGGACTGTAAACTGACAAATCTGTAAGTCTCTGGAATAGAAAGGCTTGAGAGAATTAACATGGTACACTCTAGGCTTTAGTGAAGACTTGGGAAATGCTATGAGGTAGTTCACAGTTCCCAGGCGCTCTTGGACCGTGAATGGCCCTTCCCATGATGCTTCCATCTTATGGGCCTGTTGCGCCTTCAAGACCATAACCTGGTCTCCTACCTTGAAGGAACATTCTCTGGTATGTTTGTCATACCAGGCCTTTTGCTCTTCCTGAGCATCCTTTAGGTTTTCTCTAGCAAGGGCTAAAGAGTGTCGGACGGTGCTTTGTAGGTTGCTTACAAAGTCCAGAATGTTAGTTCCTGGAGAAGGCGTAAACCCCTCCCATTGCTGCTTCACCAACTGTAATGGCCCCTTAACCTCGTGACCATACACAAGTTCAAACGGTGAAAACCCTAAACTGGGATGTGGTACAGCCCTGTAGGCAAACAGCAACTGCTGCAACACTAGGTCCCAATTACTGGAGTATTCGTTGATGAATTTACGTATCATGGCCCCCAAAGTTCCATTAAACCTTTCCACCAGGCCATTGGTTTGATGGTGGTACGGGGTGGCAACCAAGTGATTCACCCCATAAGTTTCCCACAGTTTTTGCATGGTCCCTGCCAGGAAATTAGATCCTGAATCTGTAAAGATGTCTGTTAGGGCCAGGTACACAGTGTTAGCCCTGGTGTTGCCTAGAGCTACTGCTTCCGGCCATCGGGTAGCAAAGTCCACTGAAGTCAGTACGTACTGCTTTCCTCTGGGTGTCTTTTTTGGGAAAGGACCCAGAATATCCACAGCTACTCGCTGAAATGGGACCTCAATTATGGGGAGTGGCTGGAGAGGGGCCTTGACCTGGTCTTGGGGTTTTCCCACTCTTTGGCATACTTCACAAGACCGGACATACTTGGCAAGGTCCTTGCCCATTCCCTCCCAGTGGAAGGACTTCCCCAACCGGTCCTTGGTTCTGTTCACCCCAGCATGGCCACTGGGATGATCATGGGCTAAGCTTAAGAGCTTCCTCCGGTACTAAAAGCCAACTGTTTTTGCGGCTGCCATTCTTCCCGGTGTCCACCAGAAAGAATCTCCTTGTATAAAAGTCCTTGGTCTATAACAAACTGGGATCGATTAGAAGAGCTGAGAGGCGATGGGGTGCTCCGTGCCACCGCCCACGCTTTCTGAATGCTGTCATCTGCTTCCTGCTCAGTCTGGAACTGTTCCCTTGAGGCTGGGGTCACCAGTTCTTCCTCAGACTGGGGACTTGGGCTTGGTCCCTCTGGAAGCGATGTAGGTGATGGGGTGGTTTCCGTTGCTAGTGAACCGCTCTCCGCTGGTGCACCTGAGGGTATTTCAGGCTCGGGCTGAGCCTTTTGGGTATGGCTGTATGTTGCTTCTGCCAGTTTTGGCTCGCTGGCGCCTCTGGCGTTGAGTTTGAAGATGTGGTTGCAATTGCTGGTGCTGGTTGCTGTTCCAGTTCCGGGCCTGAGACTGGAGGCGCTGTGGCTGTTTCAGTGGTTGGCATGGAATCCGGGTCCACTACCTCTGTCTGGGTCTCTGGTAACAGAGACGGGGCGTCTGTGGACGGCTCATGAACAGGAATGGGTCTGGAAGCTTGCCTGGTTTGGCTATGCGTAACCATTCCCACTTGCTTGGCCCGCTTCACCTGGTTGGCCAAGTCTTCCCCCAGTAGCATGGGGATAGGATAATTGTCATAGACTGCAAAAGTCCACCTTCCTGACCAGCCTTTGTACTGGACAGGCAGTTCAGCTGTAGGCAAGCCTACAGCTTGTGTCATGAAGGGGTAAATTGTCACTTGGGCCTTTGGGTTGATGAATTTGGGGTCTACGAAGGACTACTGGATAGCTGACACTTGTGCCCCATGTCTCTCCACGCAGTAACCTTCTTTCCACCCACTCTCAAATTTTCCCTTCGCTCCAAGGGTATTTGAGAGGCATCTGGGCCTGGGGATCTTTTGGGTGATGGTGGTGTAATGAATTGCACTTGGATGGCGTTCTTTGGACAGTTGGCCTGGATATATCCCAGTTCATTACACTTAAAGCATCTTCCATATGACGGATCACTGGGCCGAGGCGAGTTACTGGAGACTGGTGAGGTGGAAGAATACGGTGTCTGTGGCTTTACTTGGGTTGTAGGTGGGGTTTTTGGCTGCCCTCGGTTGTAGGGTTTATGGTCGGTGTGCCCCCTGGGGTATTCGTTCCCCTTGACAGTAGCTTTCTTGCTTTCTGCCACTTCCATCCATCTGGCTCCAATCTCCCCCGCCTCAGAGAGATTTTTGGGTTTTCCATCTTGTATGTACCGTGTTATGTCCTCAGGAACACCATCCAAGAACTGCTCCATTTGTATGAGGAGGTGCAGTTCTTCCAAGGATTTAACATTGTGTCCTGATATCCAGGCCTCATAATTTTTCCCAACGTAGTAGGCGTGTTTGGGAAATGACACATCTGGTTTCCACTTTTGGGTTCTGAAACGCCGACGGGCATTATCCGGGGTTATCCCCATTCTGTATCTGGCCTTGGTTTGAAAAAGTTTATAGTCGTTCATGTTCTCTTTAGGCATTTCAGCTGCCACCTCTGCTAAAAGTCCACTGAGCTATGGCCTCAATTCTACCATGTACTGGTCTTCAGGGATGCGGTACCCAAGACAGGCTCTTTCAAAATTTTCCAAGAAGGCCTCGGTGTCATCACCTGCCTTGTAGGTGGGAAATTTCCTGTGCTGTGGAACAATCATTGGCGCAGGGTAATTAGGGTTGGCTGTGTTTTGCTTAGCCTTTTCTAATTCCATGGCCTGTCGGTGGGCTTCCCTCTGGAGTTCCAGCTGTTTTTGGTGGTCTGCATCTTTGGCTGCTTGCTCTCTTTTGTAGGCTGCCTCTCTTTCTCTTTCTCTCAGCTCCATCTCTTGTAGTCTTTTTTCCAGTTCTCGCCTGTGTTCAGCTTCTTTGATTTGTTCTTCTGCCTCCATTTTTGTATTAGTAGGCATGGTTCCTGTTTTCTTGTGTTGGGGTGCCCTCCGGTGTTTATCTTCTGAACTGCAGGCTCTGTTGCCTCCTGGGGTCTGCCTAGCAACAGTGCCTTTTTCCCTTTCTTCCTAGCTAATTTTTTCAATGTAAAGTAAACCAGAAAAACCACTTTATTTGCATGTATATAGTGCTGGTATTTGCCTCCTAATGGGAGTGCTATTGTGTGACAAAAGACCCTTAACAGTCTCTTAATGGTTGCTTGCTTAATATGCAAGCCATAGCTGCCAGAGAGAGCAGAAAAAAAAATTCTCTCTGGTTCCTTTTAAAACCAAACTGTTCCTCTCTGCTTAAAGCCCCTAGCAGAGAAAAGAAAAATATAATATTCCTACTGGCTTCTGGATTCTATCCCACCGCTCCCACCATGTCAATAACCTAGTCCCAGATTTGGACCTTAGCATCCAAAATATGGGGGTTAGCATGAAAACCTCCAAGCTTAGTTACCAGCTTGGACCTGGTACTGCTGCCATCACCCAAAAAATTAGAGTGTTTTGGGGCACTCTGGTCCCCCCAAAAACCTTCCCTGGGGACCCCAAGACCCAAATCCCTTGAGTCTCACAACAAAGGGAAATAAACCTTTTCCCTTCCCCCCCTCCAGGTGTTCCTGGAGAGATACACAGAAGCAACCTCCGTGGATCTAAACAGAGGGATTCCACCCTCCCCGTTCCCAGCCTGGAAAACAGAATTACCGAGAGTCAATCTCTCTTCCCCTCTCACCCAGAGGGAATGCAAAGTCAGGCTAGTAAATCTAACACACACAGGTTTCACCCTGACTTCTTCCTCCCACCAATTCCCTGGTGAGTACAGACTCCATTTCTCTGGAGTTCCCCACTAAAGAAAAACTCCAACAGGTCTTAAAAAGAAAGCTTTATATAAAAAAGAAAGAAAAATACATACAAATGGTCTCTCTGTATTAAGGTGACAAATACAGGTTCAATTGCTTAAAAGAATATTGAATAAACAGCCTTATTCAAAAAGAATACAATTTAAAGCACTCCAGCAACTAGAGACAAGTAAATACAAAAGAAAAAAAACCATATAACTCACTATCTGATCTCTTTGTACTTACAACTGGGAAACGGAAGATTAGAAAGCAGGAAACAGAAATCACTTCTCATCCGAGAGAGCATACAGGCAGACAGAAGACAAAGAACTCAGACACAAACTTCCCTCCACCCAGAGTTGAAAAAATCCTGTTTCCTGATTGGTCCTCTGGTCAGGTGCTTCAGGTTACTTTTTTTTTCAGGTGAAAGAGACATTAACCCTTAGCTATCTGTGTATGACAGAGACAAAGAGATCAGGTGGCCCCATTGTCCAGAAGAGACACAAAGGCTAGAGGAGAGAGTGTCAGTTTGGAGCTGGCTGGGGAAATGGAGAGAGGCCCAGAACTTGGGTTTAGGCTCCCCACTCTCCAAGATGGACCTGACTGAGGGGTCCTGTTTTCTGTACCTATAGGCTATGTTTTAGACTGTGATCCTGTCGTCTAATAAACCACCTGTTTTACCGGCTGGCTTAGAGTCACGTCTGACTGCAGAGTTGGGGTTCAGGGACCTCTCGTTGCCCCAGGACCCGCCTGTGCAGACTCGCTGAGGAAAGCGCACAGTGTGGAAGGGCATGCTGAATGGGTCTGACCTCAGGAAGGTGTAAGCTTCTTGCCCTGGAGACAGTATGCTCAGAGAGAGGAGGCTCCCCCAGAGTCCTGACTGGCTTTGTGTGGAGCAGTTCCAAAGCATCCCAGCATCCTTTTCCACACCATACACTTCCCAGAAGTCCGCACAGGCACTGATACTCTCTCCTCTGGTCTTTGTCTCTTTTCCAGGCACTAGGAGGCTACCTGATCTCTTTGTTCTCCAACACCTTCAGCTGGCACCTTGCAGGAGAGTGGCCCAGGCCATCAGTTGCCCTGAGACAGGGTTTCAGACATTCTCTGTGCAGACAGCATCACACTGGCACTCTAGGGCTCTACAACAATCACACACCCTTATCCCACCATTTAGATCCTTGAGAAATGCACAGGGGAAACTGAGGCACCCACACAGTAGTCAGAGAAAACATTAAGAACATTCCCACTTTGTAACACCTGTATACTTTAAAGGGTGTAAAATAATCAAGAATTGTGCTAAACACAATGATACTCCAAACTGACCACCAAATTTAAGTTGCACATTTTTCCCCTCAAGTGAGGGCTCTGGGGTGGGGCTGGGGATGAGGGGTTCACAGTGCAGGAGGGTGCTCAGGGTTGGGGTGCTGGGGACACAGGCTCTGCGGTGGGGCAGGGCTGGGGATAAGGAACTTGGGATGCAGACAGACTGCCCCGGGCTAAGGCCAGAGAAGACTCCTCCCACTTACTGCAGCAGCAAGCTCCAGGGGAGGGACCCCTCCTCTCCCCCCTCCCCGCCCCCGCAGCACACTCACTCTGCACCACAGTCACTGCACATGCTCCTAGGGACTCTCTCAGGTCCAGAAAGCCCACTTGCCTTCCCTATGGTGGGTACCGGGGGGGGGGGGGTTGCCATCATGTGTGGCCTCCCCTGCTGCTGCCCCTCACCATAGCCTCACTGGGGATGGGACTACCCCTTGTCCAACATGGGGCAGGAGTGGGGACTGCAGGGTGGTGGCTGGGGTGGGGGGTAGAGTGTCACAGATTTCACCCAAGCCCCAGCTGCTCAGGTTTAGGAAGCTCCCCTCCTCCATCTCCCCTGTGGTGGATGGGTGCTGGGAAGTGGGGGTTGTCATCCTCTCTATGGACCAGAACTAGAAGGAGATGCTCCACATTTTGCCAGTAGGTTTAACAATAATTTGCTAATAGCAGAGGAATGGTGAAATTTAGGAATCCTGTGTCCTATTTCAGTTCCAAGGCCAATGTACTCTTAATAGTTACAGGTTCTTTTGCCTGTCTCTCTAAGTCTTGCCACTTCTATACCAGTTTCTTTCATCTGTCCTTACCCCAGTCTATTATCCTCCCTCAGCTCCTCCCTCAGTTCCTTCTCCTGAGTCCCGCCCCTCTTTGCTTCACAGCCCAGACCAGACCCAACCTCTCACAGAATGTTTTCAGAGGCTCACAACTTGGCCGACTTAAGGCAGATTTTCATGAGGATAGCAGAAAGACATATCCCTGATGCCAGCCTATGTGTTCCGCCCTCTCACCAAATTTCAATTCTCTATTCCTACACTTGGAAGCACTACAGCTTCTCAACCAAATGGTTGTACAAAATTTTTAACCTTAGCAAAACTGTGTATATTTCCTTAGTCTGTTTCTGAGAAATGATTGAATTATTTTCACTGAAATTTTCCCACAAAATGCATCCTGAGGGAGACAGCCTGCATGGAAAATTGAAGTCTAAATGGTTAAAGTTTGTCAAAGTTATAAGCAATTGAATATAGGTTCTTATAATGGAAAGTGTTGGGCTGACTTAACAAGAGGCATTGCTACCTGTACCATTTATAATTCTAGTTTAATTTGTTTTTTAAGTCATTCTTTATTTTATTAACTGAAAAATATAGCACTTCAAAAGTTGCAACACCACATCTAAATTTAAAAAATCACATTATCTAGTGATTTAGATCTACATTCTGGATCAAAGATGACAGATGAGATTCATCCCTAGTTGTTCCACTTACTTTAATTATGTTCAAATCCTCACACAGCTGTAATTTCATAGAATCACAGAATATCAGGGTTGGAAGGGACCTCAGGAGGTCATCTAGTCCAACCCCCTGCTCAAAGCAGGACCAATCCCCAACTAAATCATCCCAGCCAGGGCTTTGTCAAGCCTGACCTTAAAAACCTATAAGGAAGAAGATTCCACCACCTCCCTAGGTAACCCATTCCAGTGCTTCACCACCCTCCTAGTGAAAAAGTTTTTCCTAATATCCAACATAAACCTTCCCCACTGCAACTTGAGACCATTACTCCTTGTTCTGTCATCTGGTACCACTGAGAACAGTCTAGATCCAACCTCTTTGGAACCCCCTTTCTGGTAGTTGAAAGCAGCTATCAAATCCCACCTCATTCTTCTCTTCTGCAGACTAAACAATCCCAGTTCCCTCAGCCTCACCTCATAAGTCATGTACTCCAGCCCCCTAATCATTTTTGTTGCCCTCCGCTGGACTCTTTCCAATTTTTCCACATCCTTCTTGTAGTGTGGGGCCCAAAACTGGACACAGTACTCCAGATGAGGCCTCACCAACAGGGCCGGCTTTAGGCCGATTCGCCCGATTCCTGGGAATCGGGCCCCGCGCCTAACAGGGCCCCACGCTTTAGGCGCCTATTAAATTTTTTTTACTTACCCCGGCTGTGGTCTGCTCCGTGGACTTCCATGGCTCTGCTCCCCTGACTAAAGCGCCAGCGGGAGCACGGCTGCCCCACAGCCCCGCTCTCCTGGCTGGAGCTCTGGCCGGAGCGCGACAAGCCCCGCGGCCACGGCTGGAGCTTCGGCAGGAGCGCGACAAGCCCCGCGGCCCCGGCTGGAGCGCGACGTGCCCCGCGGCCCCGCTCTCCTGGCTGAAGCTCCGGCTGGAGTGCGGCAAGCCCCGTGCCCCTGGCTGGAGCTCCGGGCCCTTTAAATAGCCCCCAGAGCCCTGGGGTAGCGGGGGGCTCTGGGGGCTATTTAAAGGGCCAGGGCTCCAGCTGCCTCTGCCACCCCGATCCTTTAAATAGCTGCTGGAGCCCCGCAGCCCCCATGCATTCCCCAGGGCTCCCGCAGCTATTTAAAATGTCTGAGGAGGGGTAGAAGCAGGGGAGCCCCGTGCCCTGTCTCCAGCCAACCCCTGCTGCACCCCCCTGTGGCCCTGCCTGAAGCCAGCCCACCCCACATTCCCCTGTCTCCAGCCAGCCCCGCACCCCTTGTCCTGCCTGCAGCCAGACCCTACCTCCAGTCAGACTCTGCCCTGCCTCGAACCAGCCCCAT
This sequence comes from Gopherus flavomarginatus, assembly GCF_025201925.1. Taxonomy (NCBI): domain Eukaryota; kingdom Metazoa; phylum Chordata; order Testudines; family Testudinidae; genus Gopherus; species Gopherus flavomarginatus. The sequence goes on along the minus strand of NC_066618.1, from coordinate 14,343,681 downwards.
GTCCACTGCTGCCCTGCAGTTCCCAGGCCAGTAACCTGCACACCTGCTCCAATGAGGAGGGCAGGAAGCAGCGGGGACCCAAACATGTGCACACCCCCAGGGAGTGGCGGGGACCCACACATGTGAAACTGCAGTCATTAATAACCAATCAACAGCATATATGATGCAATGTACATAATATACAATTTTATTATTTATATAGTTATGGAAAGTATATAATACATGGAAGAAATGGAAGGCTTTTTTTTACACTTTTTTCTTTTTAAGTCATCCCTGCCAGGGCCCTGCCGAAAGTGTTCGAATTGGGCCCCGCACTTCCTAAAGCCAGCCCTGTTCACCAATGTCGAATAGAGGGGAATGATCATGTCTCTTGATTTGCTGGCAATGCCCCTATGTATACAGCCCAAAATGCCATTAGCCTTCTTGGCAACAAGGGCACACTGTCGACTCATATCCAGCTTCTCATCCACTGTAACCCCTAGGTTCTTTTCTGCAGAACTGCTACCTAGCCATTAGGTCCCTAGTCTGTAGCAGTGCATGGGATTCTTTCATCCTAAGTGCAGGCCTCTGCACTTGTCCTTGTTGAACCTCATCAGATTTCTTTTGGCCCAATCCTCTAATTTGTCTTGGTCCCTCTGTATGCTATTCCTACCCTCCAGTGTTTCTACTACTCTTCCCAGTTTAGTGTCATCTGCAAACTTGCTGAGGATGCAGTCCACGCCACCCTCCAGATCATTAATGAAGATATTGAACAAAACCGGCGGCAGTTAGCATTTTTATTAACTTTTCAAATTAATGAAGTTAGATTAAATAATTTCAAAAATCAAAAAGACAACAGATCTAAAATATGTCATATAATAAAACCTGGGCTAGAAAAATAAATGTTTAGCCACAAAGATATTTTAAAACTGTATATTAGAAAATGGTTATCCATTTGATTAGACATATCAGTCAAAAGGCAATTAATTAACTTATTAACCAGCAATTAACTTGTTAATTCAGCATTTCTTAATCAAGATCTGATCCTGCCCTCATTGAATACAGAGAATTTGGAACTAAGCAGGACTGCAAGACTGGTCTCTGCCCATTAAATTAAGAACTACTACTTGTCAAACTAATTTAACCCTCTGAAAAATTATTTAATGATTTGAGATGGGCCAATATCCTGAAAAATGTGATAAGATAAATAATGCCTTTGAATATGAGGAAATGGAAATTCACTTTTTTTCTACAGCGAAGTAATGTTTAATTACCACATGTGTTATTAAGATACATTTCAATACTATTCCTCTTACAATATTGTGTAATTGAGTTGAAATCTGAGAATTTTTGAGTTTATTATTAAAATCTTAACTCTAAAAGGACATTTAAATTAAGAAGAGATTTTTATAAAAATGAATATGAACAGATATGGTTTTTGCTTTTTAATTGTGCTTTAATTTATTTAAAATTAAAATAATTCACTTCTTCTGTGGGGACAGGTTGATTGATATTCTTCTCTTATGCCACTGTTTCTCAACAGACGGGCCATGAGAGATAAGAAAGGTGTCAAGAGGCACTGAAAATTTTATCATCTAAAGCAAAGAAATCAAGTATTCTCTGTCAAACTCTCAGAATACACCCATAAATAAATTATATAGGCTTATCATTGATATACTTTTACTATTACTTTTATAGTAAAGGTAATGGAATCATAATTTTTTTTGTCTTCAGATAAGGAGTTGCCAACCTAAAAGGATTGAGAAACACTGTACTATACCACAGAACAACCTTGGAGCAACAGCAATGACCGTCTATGAAGAATCTACATAATCCCCTGACGTATGAAGACAATCAAGAGGAAAATTAATAAAAAACCCATGGAATGATGGAAGCTGGAGATGTTTTACATTATATCCTCAAGAAATAGCAAAGTTCTTATAGTAAATAAATACTTTCATTGTAAGAAAAAGTGTAAAAACTTCCAGGAAAATATGAAGATTGTCCTTCAAGACATAGAAAGTTAGGAACCATTAAGAAACAGATAATAAAATAAAAAAAAATCATAATGACACTATATAATCAATGGCAAGCCCGCACCTTGAGTACCTGAGTTCTGTTCTCCCTATCTCAAAAAGATATATTGGAATTAGAAAAGGTACACAGAAAGGCAACAAAAATGATTAGAGTATGGCACAGCTTTCATGAGGAGAGAGTAAAAAGAATGGGACTGTTCATCTTAAAAAAGAAAAAACTAAGGGGAGGAGGGAGATGCTAGAGGTCTAAAAAAAGCCATGAATGGTGTGGAGAAAGTGAACAAGGAAGTGTTATTTATCCAGTCACATAACTAAAACCAGGGGTCACCCAATGAAATAACAGGAAGCAGGTTTACAACAAATATAAGGAAGCACTTCTTCACACAAAATGCATTGCCAAGGGATGTTGTGAAGGCCAAAAGTATAACTAGGTTAAAAAAATAATTAGAAAAGTTCATGGAGGTCCCTCAATGGTTATTAGCCAAGATGGTGAGGACACAACCCCATACTCCAGGTGTCCCTAAACCTCTGACTCCCAGAAACTTGGACTGGACAACAGGATAGATCTTTCAATAATTGCCCTGTACTGTTCATTCTCTCTGAAGCTTCTGGAACCAGTCACTGTCAGAAGACAGGACATTGGGATAGATGGATCATTGGTCTGACCCAGTCCGGCCATTCTTATGTGAAGGAGTTTAATTTAATTAATAAAAGAATCAGTTGGTGACCAGGGATGGTATAAAGGATTACTTCATTTTATCAGAGGATACTACAAAAATTCACACCCACATAAACATTTCAATGTTTTTTAAAAACACAGGATAACGGGAAATGACTTATAAGAACAGAGTGAACCCATTATGTTACAAAAAGGAATCTTCAACTTTTTAATGGACTAATCCATGCTGAAAAGTAATGAGGCAATTTGCTCAATATCTACTTAAGCAGAAGACTCTGAGGTACCTGATTCTTTCCTACTCTGGGGTTTGAAAAAAACATATTGCATGGGTGAAAGCATCTGTGATACTTTGACATGTACAGTAGATGCTCATTAATAGCAATATATTGGTGCCCTTTGGCTATGTTGCTCCTAAGCAGCTGTTGTTGTTATGGGAAGTATCGACAATTCGCAGTAGGGAATGTGTTCCCAGGGGAAATGTTGCTCGTAAGTTGCAGATGCTCTTACAAGGTGTTGCTGCAAACAAACATCTACTATACTGTTAGGTTGGAGTCAATATATAATTGGACTCTCATAAAAGCAATGTCTTAATTTATTTCTTGGAAAACATCAAATACATTACACAGAATGAAAATGCTGAACATTTGTTTAATCAATTACCTTAAAGTTGTGTGCTTCCCTCTGCTAACACAGGATGAGCAGAGCCAAACCTGTTTAAAGCTAGTTGAGGTTACAGAGTTATGGAATGGGTTGGAAGGAGATTTGATCACGAAGGTTCTCTCTGAAGAAGCATGACTTGTCCTCTAACTGTAATAAAAGCACAACACATTCAGGAATGCTAGAAACAGACTGATTTTTATTTACTGGGCCTAGTTACATGATCTAGGTCAGAATTACTAAAGGATATACCCTCGTCACATAGGAGTGGTAAGTACCCACCCTGTCCCGTCATTCACTCTCTCCTACTCCATTCATGAACTCTCATTCACTCTCTATATCACTTTTTCTTACCCTCACTCCATCACCATCATCCTTCTCTCTGCCCTTTTACCTCTTTGCAGTTTCCTCTTCCATATTAGGCAGTGTCTGACTGAAGTTTCAATAAGTATGCCTTACCAAAAAATTCTGTGTGAATAAGGGAAGAATTTTAAAAACTTATCTTTCACTTTCTGCTGTGGCTGTAAATCCAATAATACATCTGTCTGTTTTATCTGTAGCTGCTGCTGTTGTGGCCTTCAGAGATGTCCCTCCACACCAGCAGAACACCTGAACCTGAGGAGGAGGAGAAAGAACAGGACTAGGGAGGATACGTTTAGCGAGATCCTGCAAGTCAGTTTTGCGTTGGACTGTGAACAAAGGGCCGGGCTGGCCAAAAAGGCATATGGCCTGGAGAGGGACAGAGATGACACCAAAAAATTAAGAGCCAGGAATCCCACAGGAAAAGAAGCGGGAGTTGCACCAGGACATAATGGGGCTTTTTAGGCAGCAAACACTAATACTGGAGAGTCTAGTTGACATACAGGTACAACAATCATGAACTTATCACCCTTTACAGTCCCTGGAGAACTCCATGATTGCAGCTCCCTGAACCCCCTCAACATTTCATGTGATATCATGGATCACACTCCCTACTTCTCCACGCCTGAGAATACTAAGGACAACCACAGCTTCACATACCCGAACCATGCCTCTTACAGTGTAAATGTAGCCAAAATGAACTCCATTTGTGCACTGGAATGGGCAAAAATGTTTTCTGCCTCTTTAATTTTAAAGTTCCATTCTGTTAATTTGTTAGAAACTTCTATTGTATTATTCTTTTTTATTTGTACACTGTTGTTTTTCCACTCCTTTTATCACTAATTTTTTAAAAATGAATCAATCTTTATTAGTTCACCACAAATATTGCAGAATGTATAAAAGTACTAAAAGCACCCAGTACTTGTAAGTGTATAGCATCACAGAACGCATAGGTTCAAGAAAACACCTACTCATGTGCAAAAGTTCAGCAAGCACTGCATAATTCATAGGTTCAGTGACAGACTTGATATAATAATTATAAATGTACAGCAAGCATCAAATAATTCATAGGTTTCTTAAAAGACAGAGTATTCTATGTATAAATGTACAACAAGCACTACCCAATTCCTACTAGCCCACAACCTTCAGGTCCACAGAACAGTCAAGCATAGTACATTAGTGCAACTGACCATTAAAGGGCTCTTTCAAAGCCTCCCACAACTGACTCTTGTAAAGGCCCTTATGTCTGGCGCTTCAAACTCAGCAGATAGCCACTCCACCACTGCCTTTCAGTCTAGCAGCAACTTTTTTCATTTTCCCTTACAGATATTATGAATGACACAACAGGCAGCTATAACTAATGAGATATTTTTCTCACCGAGAGCCAATCTTTTGAGTAAACACCACTAGCATTCCTTCAATCTACACATCTATTGTGCACCTCTTGAGCCAGTAGCTGAATCTTTTCTTGGTGCTGTCAAGGTGGCCAGTGTATGGCTTCATGACCCTAGGAAGCAAGAGGCAGGGTGGGTCACCTAGGATCACTATTGACATGTCAATATTTACTCCCGGGGGAATTCTGCGCCACTGCGCACGCATAATTCATGTGCCACACATATTTTTCTTTCCACAGAAAAGAACTTCTGTCAAAAGTTGCTGCAGTTCTGCCTTTTGACCACCAGAGGACGGTGTGGTGCTGGAACAAAGCTGCTCCTCCCCACCAGCCCCAGTTACCATAGGGAAGAGAAAGAACCTGCAGTGCTTTCATCACAGAGCCTGTGGAGCCAGGTCAGAAGACAGGGGACATGGGGCTGCAGGGGGGTCACAGACTGGGGTTCATAAGGGCTAGTGAAGGACAGACTGGGGCAGGGGCGGAACGGGAGTGGAGGTGCAGGGCCACAGTGGGGAGGGAGGTGCAGGCTACATGGCAACAGAGGAGGGGGTGCAGGGACACCTGGAGATGAGGGGAAGGGTCTGGCTGAGAGGGTGCAGGGCCACATGGGGAAAAGGGGATGGCTGAGTAGGGGCACAGAGACATATGGGGACGGGGGGAGGGATGCAGGGACACAAGGGGATGGGGGGGATGGGTGTCTGAATCAGGGTGGGAGAGTCTAGGGGTGAGCCAGCATCTGCATGGGGGAAGCTGTCATAAACAGATAGCTAAGGGTTAATGTCTCTTTCACCTAAAAAAGGGTTAACAAGCAGTGACCTAAAACACCTGACCAGAGGACCAATCAGAAAACAAGATTTTTTTCAAATCTGGGTGGAGGGAAGTTTTGGGTGTGAGTTCTTTGTTCTTTTGTCTTGTGTCTGACCCTCTCGGCTCTGAGAGTGATCTTCCTACCTCCAGGCTTTCTAATCTTCTGTTTCCAAGTTGTAAGTACAAAGATAGTAAGACAATAGGTTTATATTGGTTTTTTTGTATTTACATGTGTGTAGTTGCTGGAGTGTTTTGAATTGTATTCTTTTTGGATAAGGCTGTTTATTCACTTTTTTTTTCCTTAAGCAATTGACCCTGTATATTTTCATCTTATACAGAGACTATTTTTAATGTATTTTTCTTTCTTTTTCTAAAGCTTTCTTTTTAAGACCTGTTGGAGTTTTTCTTTAGTGGGGACTCCAGGGAATTGAGTCTGCAGCTCACCAGGGAATTGGTGGGAGGAAGAAGTCAGGGGGAAAATCTCTTTGTGTTAGATTTACTAAGCCTGACTTTGCATACCCTCTGGGTAAGGGGGAAGGGAGATTAGCTCTCTCGGTACTTGTGTTTCCAGGAGTGGAAGCAGGGAATCTCCTAGGGTCGTCCAGGGAGGGGAGCCTGGGAGGAAGTAACCAGGAAACAAGGGGAGGGGGTTATTTCCCTTTGTTGTAGGACTCAAGGCATCTGAGTCTGGGGGTCCCCCAGGGAAGGTTTTGGGGGGACCAGAGGGTATCAGGCCCTAAAAATTCCTGATTGGTAGCAGCGCTATCAGATCTAAGCTGGTAATTAAGCTTAGGGGAATTCATGCTAACACCCATATTTTGGACGCTAAGGTCCAGATCTGGGAAGAAATGTTATGACATGGTGGCACAGCGGTGTGGATAGATAGAAGAATCCAGAAGCCAGTAGAAATATTATTTTCTTTTTCTCTGCTAGGGCTTTTAAGCAGAGAGAAACAGTTTGGTTTTAAAAGGAACCAGAGAGAATTTTTTTTTCTGCACTCAGTTGCAGTTTTTGGCTTGCATATTAGGCAAGGAACCATTAAGGAACTATTAAGGGTCTTTTGTGAGACAATAGCACTCTGATTGACAATCAAGTACCCAGCACAATACACATGTAAATAAAGTGGTTTTTCTGGTTTACTTTACATTTAAAAGATTAGCTAGAGGAAGAAAGGGAAAAAGGCACTGTTGCTAGGCAGACCCCAGGAGGCAACAGAGAACCTGCAGTTCAGGCAGTAAACACCGGAGGGCACCCCAACACAAGAAAACAGGAACCAGAATGTCACGAAAACCAGAAGCAGTACAGCTGGAAGCAATGGAAAAACAGATAGAACTACTAAGAACACAAATGGCCAGAGATGAGGCAACTCAAAAACAAGAGATAGAAAGGCTACAAAAACAACAAGATGCCAAAAATGCAGCCCACCACAGAGAAATGGAAAAACAACAAAAAGAAAGTGAAGAGAGGGAAAAACAGAGAAAACATGAACTGGACCTAGCGCAGGCTGGGCAACATGCTCCAGCAAATCCTAACAACCCTTCGCCAATTATGGTTCCACATCCCAAGAAATTTCCCACCTACAAGGCAGGTGATGACACTGAGGCCTTCTTAGAAAATTTTGAAAGGGCCTGCCTTGGGTACAGCATCCCTGAAGACCAGTACATGGTGGAATTGAGGCCACAGCTCAGTGGACCTTTAGCAGAGGTGGCAGCTGAAATGCCTAAGGAGAAAATGAACGACTATAAACTTTTTCAAACCAAGGCCAAATACAGAATGGGGATAACCCCGGATCATGCCCGTCGGCGTTTCAGAACCCAAAAGTGGAAACCAGATGTCTCATTTCCCAGACACGCCTACTACGTTGGGAAAAATTATGAGGCCTGGATATCAGGAAACAATGTTAAATCCATAGACGAACTGCACCTCCTCATACAAATGGAGCAGTTCTTGGATGGTGTTCCTGAGGACATAACATGATACATACAAGATGGAAAACCCAAAAATCTCACCGAGGCGGGGGAGATTGGAGCCAGATGGATGGAAGTGGCAGAAAGCAAGAAAGCTACTGTCAAGGGGAACGAATACCCAGAGGGCACACCGACCATAAACCCTACAACCGAGGGCAGCCAAAGGAAAGAACCTACAACCCAAGGAAAGCCACAGACACCCAATTCTTCCATCTCACCAGTCTGCAGTAACCCACCTCGACCCAGTGACCAGTCAGCTGGAAGATGCTTTAAGTGTAATGAACTGGGACATATAAAGGCCAACTGCCCAAAGAACGCCAACTGAGTGCAGTTCATTACACCACCATCACACCAAAGATCCCCAGGCCCAGATGCCTCTCAAATACCCTTGGAGCGAAGGGAAATTTTGAGAGTGGGCGGAAAGAAGGTTACTGCGTGGAGAGACACGGGGCACAAGTGTCAGCTATCCACCAATCCTTCGTCGACCTCAAATTCATCAACCCAAAGGCCCAAGTGACAATTTACCCCTTCATGTCACAAGCTGTAGACTTGCCTACAGCTGAACTGCCTGTCCAGTACAAAGGCTGGTCAGGAATGTGGACTTTTGCAGTCTATGATAATTATTCCATCCCCATGCTACTGGGAGAAGACTTGGCCAACCAGGTGAAGCGAGCCAAGAGAGTGGGAATGGTTACACGTAGCCAAACCAGGCAAGCTTCCAGACCCATTCCTGTTTCTGAGCCATCCACAGGGGCCCCGTCTGTGTTACCAGAGATCCAGACAGAGGTAGTGGACCCGGATCCCATGCCAACAACGAAAACAGCCACAGTGCTTCCAGTCCCAGACCAGGAACTGGAAAAGCAGTCTGCACCAGAACCGTTGCCAGCACTGACGACAGTGCTTGCAAATCCATCTTCAACCCCAATGCCAGAGGGCGCTAACGAGCCAGAACTGGCAGAAGCAACAGACAGCCATACCCAAAAGGCTCAGCCAGAGCCTGAAATACCCTCACGTGCACCAGCGGAGAGTGGTTCACCAGCAACGGAAACAACCCCATCACCTACATCGCTTCCAGAGGGACCAAGTCCAAGTCCCCAGTCTGAGGAAGAACTGGTGACCCCAGCCTCAAGGGAACAGTTCCAGACTGAGCAGGAAGCAGATGACAGCCTTCAGAAAGCTTGGGCGGTGGCACGGAGCACCCCACCGCCTCTCAGCTCTTCTCACCGATCCCGGTTTGTTATAGTCCAAGGACTTTTATACAAGGAGATTCTTTCTGGTGGACACCGGGAAGAATGGCAGCCGCAAAAACAGTTGGTGGTTCCAACTAAGTACCGGGGGAAGCTCTTAAGCTTAGCCCATGATCATCCCAGTGGCCATGCTGGGGTGAACAGAACCAAGGACCGGTTGGGGAAGTCCTTCCACTGGGAGGGAATGGGCAAGGACGTTGCCAAGTATGTCCAGTCTTGTGAGGTATGCCAAAGAGTGGGAAAACCCCAAGACCAGGTCAAGGCCCCTCTCCAGCCACTCCCCATAATTGAGGTCCCATTTCAGCGAGTAGCTGTGGATATTCTGGGTCCTTTCCCAAAAAAGACACCCAGAGGAAAGTAGTACATACTGACTTTCGTGGACTTTGCTACCCGATGGCCGGAAGCAGTAGCTCTAGGCAACACCAGGGCTAATGCTGTGTGTCAGGCCCTAACAGACATTTTTGCCAGGGTAGGCTGGCCCTCCGACATCCTTACAGATTCAGAATCTAATTTCCTGGCAGGGACCATGCAAAAACTGTGGGAAACTCATGGGGTGAACCACTTGGTTGCCACCCCGTACCACCATCAAACCAATGGCCTGGTGAAAAGGTTTAATGGAACTTTGGGGGCCATGATACGTAAATTCGTCAACGAACACTCCAATAATTGGGACCTAGTGTTGCAGCAGTTGCTGTTTGCCTACAGGGCTGTACCACATCCTAATTTAGGGTTTTTATCATTTGAACTTGTGTATGGCCACGAGGTTAAGGGGCCATTACAGTTGGTGAAGCAGCAATGGGAGGGGTTTACCCCTTCTCCAGGGACTAACATTCTGGACTTTGTAAGCAACCTACAAAGCACCCTCCAACACTCTTTAGCCCTTGCTAAAGAGAACCTAAAGGATGCTCAGGAAGAGCAAAAGGCCTGGTATGACAAACATACCAGAGAACGTTCCTTCAAGGTAGGAGACCAGGTTATGGTCTTGAAGGCGCAACAGGCCCATAAGATGGAAGCATCATGGGAAGGGCCATTCACGGTCCAAGAGCGCCTGGGAACTGTGAACTACCTCATAGCATTTCCCAATTCCTCACTAAAGCCCAGAGTGTACCATGTTAATTCTCTCAAGCCTTTCTATTCCAGAGACTTACAGGTTTGTCAGTTTACATCCAGGGAGATGATGCTGAGTGGCCTGAAGGTGTCTACTACGACGGGAAAAAAAGACGGTGGCGTGGAAGAGGTGAACCTCTCAACCACCCTGGAACGTCTGCAGCGGCGACAAATCAAGGAGCTGTGCACTAGGTTCGCCCCATTGTTCTCAGCTACCGCAGGACGGACTGAACGGGCATACCACTCCATTGACCCAGATAATGCTCACCTCATTAGAACCCCACCCTACCGGGTGTCTCCTCACGCCCAAGCTGCTATAGAACGGGAGGTCCAGAACATGCTACACATGGGTAAAATCCGCTCATCTACCAGTGCATGGGCATCTCCAGTGGTTCTGGTACCCAAACCAGATGGGAAAATACGCTTTTGCGTGGACTACCGTAAGCTAAATGCGGTAACTCGTCCGGACAACTATCCAATGCCACCGATGAGCTATTGGAGAAGTTGGGACGTGCCCAGTTCATCTCCACAATAGACTTAACCAAGGGGTACTGGCAAGTACCGCTAGATGAACCTGCCAAGGGAAGGTCAGCATTCGTCACCCATGCGGGGGTGTATGAATTTACTGTCCTTCCTTTCGGGCTGCGAAATGCACCCGCCACCTTCCAGAGGCTGGTAGATGGTCTACTAGCAGGACTGGGCGAATATGCAGTTGCCTACCTCGATGATGTGGCCATTTTTTCAGACTCCTGGGCCGAACACCTAGAACACCTGGAAAAGGTCTTTGAGCGCATCAGGCAGGCCGGACTAACTGTTAAGGCCAAAAAGTGTCAAATAGGCCAAAACAGAATGACTTACCTGGGACACCAGGTGGGTCGAGGAACCATAAACCCCCTACAGGCCAAGGTGGATGCTATCCAAAAGTGGCCTGTCCCAAGGTCAAAGAAACAGGTCCAATCCTTCTTAGGCTTGGCCGGGTACTACAGGCGATTTGTACCACACTACAGCCAAATGGCTGCCCCACTGACCGACCTGACAAAAAAGACCCAGCCGAATGCAGTTAAGTGGACTGATGAGTGTCAAAAGGCCTTTACCCAACTTAAGGCGACGCTCATGTCTGACCCTGTACTCAGGGCCCCGGATTTTGACAAGCCATTCCTAGTAACCACAGATGCATCTGAGCGTGGTATAGGAGCAGTTCTCATGCAGGAGCAACAGATCACAACTTCCATCCTGTCGTGTTTCTCAGCAAGAAACTGTCTGAGAGGGAAAGTCACTGGTCAGTCAGTGAAAAGGAATGCTACGCCATTGTGTACGCCCTGGAAAAGCTAAGCCCATATGTTTGGGGACGGCGGTTCCAGCTACAAACTGACCATGCTGCACTAAAGTGGCTTCATACTGCCAAGGGGAACAACAAGAAACTTCTTCGTTGGAGTTTAGCTCTCCAAGATTTTGATTTTGAAATTCAGCACATTTCAGGAGCTTCTAACAAAGTAGCTGATGCTCTCTCCCATGAGAGTTTCCCAGAATCCAGTAGTTAAAAAGTGTTCTTAAAGGTACAAGTCTGTTAGTTATATACTTAGTGGTATATGTAAAGGTGCATGTGTTGTAGTAATCTGTTTATTTTAAAGTTCTAGGAGGAAATCGCCGCCAGTGAGGTTCCCCACTGTCTGCAATTTGGGGGACGTGTCATAAACAGATAGCTAAGGGTTAATGTCTCTTTCACATAAAAAAGGGTTAACAAGCAGTGACCTAAAACACCTGACCAGAGGACCAATCAGAAAACAAGATTTTTTTCAAATCTGGGTGGAGGGAAGTTTTGGGTGTGAGTTCCTTGTTCTTTTGTCTTGTGTCTGACCCTCTCGGCTCTGAGAGTGATTTTCCTACCTCCAGGCTTTCTAATCTTCTGTTTCCAAGTTGTAAGTACAAAGATAGTAAGACAATAGGTTTTTTGTTTTTTTTTTGTATTTACATGTGTGTAGTTGCTGGAGTGTTTTGAATTGTATTCTTTTTGGATAAGGCTGTTTATTCGCTTTTTTTTCCTTAAGCAATTGACCCTGTATATTTTCACCTTATACAGAGACTATTTTTAATGTATTTTTCTTTCTTTTTCTAAAGCTTTCTTTTTAAGACCTGTTGGAGTTTTTCTTTAGTGGGGACTCCAGGGAATTGAGTCTGCAGCTCACCAGGGAATTGGTGGGAGGAAGAAGTCAGGGGGAAAATCTCTTTGTGTTAGATTTACTAAGCCTGACTTTGCATACCCTCTGGGTAAGGGGGAAGAGAGATTAGCTCTCGGTACTTGTGTTTCCAGGAGTGGAAGCAGGGAATCTCCTAGGGTCGTCCAGGGAGGGGAGCCTGGGAGGAAGTAACCAGGAAACAAGGGGGAGGGAGTTATTTCCCTTTGTTGTAGGACTCAAGGCATCTGAGTCTGGGGGTCCCCCAGGGAAGGTTTTGGGGGGACCAGAGGGTATCAGGCCCTAAAAATTCCTGATTGGTGGCAGCACTATCAGATCTAAGCTGGTAATTAAGCTTAGGGGAATTCATGCTAACACCCATATTTTGGATGCTAAGGTCCAGATCTGGGAAGAAATGTTATGACAGAAGCTCCCTAACAATCCCTCCCCACCCCCTTCAAAAAAACTGTTCCATACTTTTCCCACCCATACCCAACAACCCTCCTAGTTCACACCTAGGCTTCTTCCCAGGAATTACTTCCCTCCCTTTCAGCTCGTCTGTTACCCTTAACTCCCCCATGCCTTTGCACTGGTTCTGAGAGGTACAGAAAATACAGTTCTGTATTGTAGTTTAAATGTATTACTCAGAGTTCTGTATTAATATGCCTAGTAAAGAATCTATTTGCCAAAAAACATTTCTTTAATCTTTTTTGTTGTCTGTATTGTTACAGACGTACTTGCTGACAGGTATTTTGAAGTCAATTACCAAAATAATTGAAACTGGTGTTATTATATTGTGTTATTTTGACAAATATAATATGCAACATTTAAAAATATTGTGTGCAGAATTTTCAACTTTTAGGTGCAGAATTCCCCCAGGAGTAAATATTGCCAATGTTAATCTGCAGTCAGGAAAGAATATCACTGCTTGATGCTTTCTGAACAGTCCTGTGGTCTTAAAGATGTAAGTGTTATGCACTTTCCCTGATCAGTCCACACTGATATTGGTGAAACATCCCTGGTGATCCACCAACGCTTTTATAACCATAGAAAAGCAGCCCTTTCTGTTGATGTATTCTGTGGCCAGGTAGTCTGGTGCCAAAATAGGGATATATATGCTGTCTATCCCCCCACTGCAGTTAGGGAAATCCATTAATGCAATTCCATCCACCAGGTCCTGCACACTGCTGAGAGACTTATCATACAGGAAGATCTGGATGACTATGTAAGCAAGAGTTTTAGTAATAGGATGAAATTTAATAGGGAAAAGTGCAAGGTCTTGCATTTAGGGATTAATAACAAAAAAATTGTTATAAGCTGGGGACGCATCAGTTGGAAGTAACAGAGGAGGAGGACTTCGGAGTATTGGTTGAACACAGGATGACTATGAGACTCCAATGTGATATGGCCGTGAAAAAAGCTAATGCGGTCTTGGGATGCATCAGGCAAGGCATTTCCAGTAGAGATAAGAGGTGTTAGATCTGTTATACAAGGCACTATATAACAGAGACCTCATCTGGAATACTGTGTGCAGTTCTGGTCTCCCATGTTTAAGGATGAATTCAGACTGGAACAGGTACAGAGAAGGAATACTAGGATGATCCAAGGAATGGAAAACCTGTTTAATGAAAGGAGACTCAAAGAGCTTGGCTTGTTTAGCCTAAACAAAAGAAGGCCGAGGGGAGATATGATTGCTATCTATAAATATATCAGAGGAATAAATATCAGGAAGGGAAAGAAATTATTTAAGCTCAGTACCAATGTGAGCATAAGACCAAATGGATATAAACTGGCTATCAGGAAGTTTAGACTTGAAATTAGATGAAGGTTTCTAACCATCAGAGGAGTGACATTGTGGAACAACTTTCCAAGAAGAGCAGTGGGGATGAAAGACATATCTGGCTTCAAGACTAAGCTTGATAAGTTTATGGAGGGGATGGTATGATGGAATAGCCTAATTCTGGCAATTAATTGATCTTTGACTATTAGCAGCAGATATGCCCAATGGCCTGTGATGGGATGTTAGATGTGGTGGGATCTGAGTTACTACAGATAATTCTTTCTTGGGTGTCTGGCTGGTGAGTCTTTCCCACATGCACAGGGTTTAGCTGATTGCCATATTTGGGGTCAGGAAGGAATTTTCCTCCAGGGTAAATTGGCAGAGGCCCTGGGGGTTCTGCAGTATGAGGCCCGGTCACTTGCTGGAGGATTCTCTGCACCTTGAAGTCTTCAAACCACAATTTGAGGACTTCAATAACTTGGACATAGGTTAGGGGTTTGATACAGGAGTGGGTGGGTGAGATTCTGTGGCCTGCGTTGTGCAGGAGGTCAGACTAGACGATTATAATGGTCCCGTCTGACCTTAAAGTCTATGATTCTATGACACCACCCTGTGCCACGAGACTCTGTTAATGACTCTACACACTTACAGGACAATGACCCCCACTGTAGATTTGCCAACTGCAAAATGATTTCCCTCTGATCAGTACCAATCCAACACTGCAAGCTTCTACAGTGCAATTGCCACTCACTTCTCAACTCAGTGCAGCTCTCTTTCTGGTGTCCCTGCACCAGAGGGCTAGAGCAAGCTCAGAACACAGATGCAGAAAAGTGACCTTTCACATCTGAAAATTCTGCAGCCACTACTCATCATCCCAAACCTGCATTACGATGTGTTCCAACCAGTCAGTGCTCATTTCTCCAGCCCAATAGCAATGCTCCCACCATCTCCAGCCACCAACAACCTTGAATTGTGTTTCACCGTTTCAACAATCTATCCTTCAAGAACTTTTCTTGTCCCCCATTCTTGCCGTTCTTTTTGCAGGTCTGCAAATACAGGAGAATTTTTCATCCTGTATTTGCAACAGTTATGTAATTAGTGGGCTCCCTGCTTATGGCAGAGATGAGATGGTGGCCTCAGGGCACTTGGAGTGGGTGGGAGGGGCCTTGGCTTAAGGGCACTGTGATGAGGCTGAGAAAGGGAGGTGATGCAGCCTCAGTGCACCAGAGCAGGAGGCAGGGCACTGTGCCTTGAGGTGGGAGACTGGGCACGGTGCCTTGGAGCATGAGGGCAGGAGGCAGGGCACACGGCCTTGGGGCGGCAGGCAGGGCATTAAGCCTCAGAGCCCCGGGGCTGGAGACAGGGCACGGGACATGGCCTCAGGGCACCGTAATGGGCTGGACTGGGGGAAGCCACGAGGCCTCGGTGATCCGTGGCAGATCATGAGGCTCGCAGCCTCAGGGCACCGTGACCGGGCGGCGGGAGGGGACGCGGCCTTAGGGCACGGTGACCGAGTGGGTTGGGGCGGGGGAAGGCACAGCGACGGGGCGAGTATCTCCTCAGCCCCATGGTTAGGAACCGGGTGGGGCAGCCTTACGCCCCCGTCTGCTAGGCGGAGACTCCTCCCTGTGGCGCGCGCAGGAGTCTAGCCTACCCGCCGACCCCCCTTAGCGACCCAGCCGCCCCGCGCGGGTGTAGCGGCCAGGGGGCGGGACTTCCGGGCCGGGTCGACCTCTTCGGAAATGACGTTAGAGTGTCAACATGCAAGATGGCGGCGCATCACCGACAGAACGCGGCCGGGCGCCGGAAAGTGCAGGTGCGAGGTCGGCCGGGTTTCCCGCCGGAGCGGCGTTGTGGGGTGACTGAGGGGCCTGCGGAAGAGGAAGCGCGGCCCCAGAGCGCGCGAGCACCCGGAGGGGCGGGGAGCCGTTGGGGAAGGCGCAGGGCTGCGGGCGCCGGAGGCGGTTTGATGATTGGGGCGGCAGGGAGCCGTTGGAGAAGGCGCAGGGCTGTGGGCGTTGGAAGCCGCTTAGAGGGTTGAGTCGTTGGAGAAGGAACAGGGCTGCGGACCCCAGAGCCGCTTTGGGGGGGTTGGGGCGGCGTGTGTGGGAGGAGCAAAGGGGGGTGGGGCGAGGAGAGGAAGCGGTGGGTCTGCTCCCCTCTTGCCCTGGGTGTCTCCTGGGGAAGCTGGTGGTGTACCTGGGGAGGGATGGGGCCAGCAAGGCTGCCTCTCCTGCTGCTGAGAAGAGGGAGAGAGAAGCTGGTAGAGACCCTCCCCAGCCTCGCCCATGGCCGCTCGGTCCCCGTCGGTCCTAGACATAAAATAATTAAGAAATAAAATGGAGCTAAAATATATTGCAGGCACTTGTTAGCCGACGGTCTGCCCTTTGCTCTCACCGTCTACCACTGGGATCTGGGGATCTGACGCGGAGGGTGGGGTGTTTCTTTAGGGGAAACTTGTGTCTGGCTTAACTGTGTCAGATGCTCCATATTGAAGAGGCAGAAGTGCTTGTTCAGCTTTAATTGCTGTCTTTTCATACTGTTTTTAAGGTGATAATATGCCTCAGCCATCTCATTGGGTCTACGCTTTGTTTCAACCTGGTGTGTTTGGGGCATACAGAGTATCTTTCAGAGAAAGAGGAGGAGGAGGAATTTGTGTGTGTGTGTGTGAGAGAGAGATCAAGTAATGTTTTGATGATCTTCCTGAGGATTGGATCCTCTTACTGAAATACATGCAAAAGCAAATACTCTTAAACAGGGAAAGTAGAACACTATGGATAATTATGCTTCTTCTTTTTGTTTGCTCTTGTAGAAACATTCTTAATTTCATTTTAATTAGAAGTGTCCATACAGAGGAGACTGGATGGTTTAGGGGATTGTTGATCTAGAGAGCTGCCTGTAGTAGGTGGTCAGTTCAAATCTGGCCTAGGTCTATCCACAATGACCAAAAGTTACCACTGGATGGTATTGGAAGTGTCAGTTCAGTTCCTGCTGGACAGGTGTTCATCTTACAGAAACCACCATGACAATTTACACCTTGGTGTAGACTGTAGACAGTCTATGGAAATAGAACTACTCTCATCCTCCTATGAAGTGGGTTATTTTTCCAGACCAGGGCATAATTAGCATAGACAACACCAAGGGCTCAAAAATCATGAGTGAGGTCCAAAAAATCATGATCAGAGATAAAAAGAATACTACATATATATATATACACACACACACACACTAATAAATTTGTTAAACTTTTTTTTTAAACAACCAAGAGGGATAGAAACTTCACTTTAAATTTTCTAAAAGTGTGATTTTTTTTTTCCATGCAACTCCATGATTCTGGAACTGCAGGTTTCAGAAAAACAACAAATATTGTGAGACTCGCAATAAAATCATGAGCTGATAACAGTTTGTAAGCACACAGCTGAGGAAGTAAGAGTCCTGTGGCACCTTATAGACTAACAGATAGCAGAGATGAGGAAGTGTTACTAGGGAAGTTTGCAATGCTATTACCTTAGTTGTACCTATTCTGTAGATAAACAGAGAACCTTCCAGGGCTGTCAATTGTTGTGCCTTACATGAGCATAAGTTCAAAGCTAAGGGCTCGTCTATAGTAGGAGGGTTTTGAAGGTATAATTGTACCAAAGTAACTGAATCGGTAAAACCCTCCTAATTTGGATGTAGTTACATCAGTGTAGTTTATATCTGTTTCTTGAACTTGCAAAGTGATAGTGGTATACACACAGTTATATCAATATAACTATGTACACAATGGGGGTTAATCTACACTTCAAAGGCTTGCGTGGGATAGCTATACCGGCAATGCTCAATTGTAGAAACAGTGTTTACCAACACAAATATTGTTTTGCTATTATAGTTAAACCATCTCCCTGAATGACAAAAATGATTCTCTTGCCTGTACACTTGAGGAATGGAGGTTGTTCATAACTGAACAAAACATTATGGTGGTTCTTTCAGAGGTTTACAACTGAACACTGACTTAATACAACTTTGAAGCTTTACGATGCAGAAGAAATATGCTGCTTTCCCGCTTTTTTAACACAGTACTGTACTGCATTTGCCTTTTTGTCATCTCTGCTGCTGCCTGATTGCATATTTCTTGTTCAAAATGAGATGTGTGATTGACTGGTTAGTTCGTAACTCTGGTGTTTATAATTCTGAGGTTCTGCTGTATAAGCTGCATCAACACAGGGGTTGAGATCGATAGCTGTGTTGTCTAGGTGAGTGATTTGAGTTTTGCTGGCAAAACTTTTTATTGTACGGCTTGTCTCGGGCTTATACTGAAATAGGTATGTTGGTTTTAAAACCAAACAAACAAACAAAAAGGCCCTCATCCTTAACAAATAGCTATATCAGTGTTACCTTTTAAGTATAGACCATGCATAAAATAAAAATGTCCAAATCAAGGCTCTTTGTACCTCTTAAGCTGCAGCAGAAAGGCTGCTTGAATAGAGATGATGTAATGTGGGAGCTATTTGAAATTAGTGGAATATATTAAAACATTTACATTTAGAAAATATTTTCAGCTGATGATTGCTACCGAAAAAAATAAATAAAATGAAGTTTGCTTTTAATAAGTGAAGATTTAATAAAGATTGGCAAATAGGACATGTAATTCTTGTGATACCTCGTGGCTTGTCTATACTAGAAGAGTTTTTACATCCGGTTAATTGATTGCCAGTTAACTCAAGGTAGCTAATATACTTGTAAAAATTTTAAGAATGTGTATTCTGGTGTCCATGGTTAAATTGGCAGTCAGTAACTCATAGTAAAAATTCTGGTGTAGACATACCCTTAGTGAAGAAACCCTATTAAGAAAAAAATCATTCTGGGATACCCACTAACTGCTACGGATAGAATGTTCTTTCCTGATGAACAGGCAGTCTGTCCGGTTGAGTAATTCCCTTCCTCGTGTTAATAAAATTTACTGTTGACAAAATTCCTAGTTGCTAAATGTCATGAAGTCCTCCAGTGACTGTGAAAGGTAATTTTTAACTCATCCACCCTAGCATTTGAACTCAAGTGTTTGCTTTGCTTTTTCAGGGACAAAGAATGCCTTGGAGATCAAAACTCTGATACATCTTGTCCTCCTCTACCATGGTCTTGTACTTGAATTGTCACTCAAAGTAGAGTTACAGGGAGGGGGCACCACTCATCCATTAGAAAAATATCTGCATTAAGTTGTGTTTTGCAACATGCTCTAAAGGTGGCAAAACTCTCTCTCGACTGAACTTGAGAAGAATCAGTTTCCACAGGCTCCCCTAAAAAGAACTCTCTGTGCGACTGCATAAAAATCTTCGCTGGGCTTTATCAGTCAAAATACTCCTAGTAAATGTAGCTTTAGAGCTAAGGGACTCAGGTGGCCACTGAGATAGCTAGGCCCTGTCCATTTAAGACACTGAAGAATACCATATAAGTTCTTTAGGACAGAGATTATCTTTTTCTGTTATGTTATGTGTTTTCACAGTCCTGGTCTGTGACTGTGGCTCCTGAGCGCTACTGCAATACTAATGATAAAAGATCCTTGTCATTATACTGTTTTTCAGATGTGGAATTGAATAAGCAAACCAGTGCAAAGTGTCAAAGTTAGAATCAGGACTCTCAATTTGTCAGACCACTCTGTTTTATTAGCACAGCGCTCTGCCAATAACACCCAAATAATGTGAGTGGCCATGCAAGACCCAAACAGTCTTATTTATACAGATAAAAGAGTGGGAATTAGACGAAGGGTCAAAGAAAGCAAAACAGTAAAATTCACCTGGGGCACAGCATGCATATCCTACTTCCTTACTAACTCTTATCGATCTAAGGCTAATACTTCACCAATTGCCCTTAAATGGTGCAATTGTTCTATGTTAATGTCTGTATTCCTGACACCTGGTTTGCAGCATTCCAACAATTTTGCTTAAAGGTACAGACAGCATTTCTTTAATCTTTTCTGTTTTCACAATATAATTCATTCTACTTTCACAAAATCATGAAGCATTGGTGTGCTATTAGTCTTTCCTGCTTGGCAGATGGGCCACGTCATGGTATACCTGGAAGTTACATACGGTGACGTTCATGGTCAGCCCTAAATATAGGACACTGCAGAAATCTAGCCAAGAGGAGAGAAAGGCATAAATCACTGTGACTAAGGGTATGGCTACACTTGAAATTTCAAAGCGCTGCCGTGGCAGCTCTTTGGAAGTGTGAGTGTGGTCGGAGTGCCAGCGCTGGGAGAGAGCTCTCCCAGCGCTGCACGTAAACCACATCCTCTACGGGTGTAGCTTGCAGCGCTGGGAGCCGTGCTCCCAGCGCTGCGGCACTGATTACACTGAGGCTTTACAGCGCTGTATCTTGCAGCGCTCAGGGGGGTGTTTTTTCACACCCCTGAGCGCGAAAGTTGCAGCGCTGTAAAGTGCCAGTGTAGCCAAGGCCTTAGTATTGAAAGAACTAACTGTGGTGGTAAACTTTTAAACCGCAAAGTACAGTCTATTACATGAACATTACATATCATGGCATATTCAGTGGCATTCCAACCAGAAAAATACTTTCAACACTTCTTTTTATTTACCAGAATTAGGGTTACAGCAAAGTTAAGTTTGTGTTACTAACAGCCATCCTCTGGTTGTGTTGTAAGAGGTTTAAATGCATTTGTATACTATTCTCTTATCTTACTACACAAACGTTGTCATGTCTTTTTATGTAAGTCACTGGGATTTTTTTTTTCTATTGATCCACTTTGAGTTCTCCAATTTAAGCCTTTTTTTTGTTACACATGGGTGTCTCCAACACCCGTTGGATCTTCTCCGGTAGATTCAGACAAGCCACTCTTCTGTGTTGACACTCTTTGGCATGTGAATGTGTAATTCATGTATTCTGGCTTACAGCCCCCATGTGATGTCCTGCAAATAGGTTTTGGTGCAATCGTCTCGTGGGATCACTAGTTTTTCTCTAGCAAAATCTTCTGCATGTGTCTTGACATGTTGCTTTCTTGTTTCATACATGTTCGTCCTTTCCTTAGTGTTTCCCAAACTGTCCGCTGTGGAGCACTTTCTTGTGATCTGCAGGAGCTGGCATGTCACATGACACTGATTCTTTGCATTGAGAGAAGTTAGAAATGCATGAATTATTTTTTATGTATGCAGTTGATGTAGTTGCCAAATGAATGTTATTAGGTCGTGGTTGTGAATGAAAAAAGACGTGTCTGTCATTTTCTCCATTAAGAAGTGGTTCATGCTGTTTGTGAATTCCTGCCTTACCTAGTTGTCCTAATAATAGGAGCACTGTTCGCCTGATATATTTCTAATGTTAGAGGATCCCTAGTAAACCTATCCAACACACAAACATTTTCTTTCTTTCCCCCCTCACCCTCTCCCAATCACCCCTATCCTCTTAACAAGATCTCTTCAAATGTGATCACTTAATACAAGTAATGGTAGGAGGAATACAGGAAGCATTTGCTTTATCTCCAGGAATATTATTATTGTAATTTAAAATGGATTATGACAGTTTCTTTTTATGAGAGGCAGAAAGTTATTGCTACAGGTCATTCTTTAGAGGATAATAACTTTTGTTCCTTTCTTACTCCATTTGTCTTAAGCTTAAAATATACTAGTCAGGAATAGTTTTCTTTTTAAAGAGGGGAAATCTTGCTACAGAGGTATTGTAAAAGTTGTAAGGATTTCTTAGGTAAGACAGGAATGTCTGTTTGAAATTCCACCTTCTAATGGTATCTGCAGAGCATGTGACCTATCATAAGTTCTCTTGAGCCTTGTCAACAGTAGCAAAATTACCTCTTGCTGACAGTGGGCTTCAGCAACATGCATCTGTGTTGTTGCTGACAAGACTTCGCTGACTGTCTCTGTTTTAAAAAAAATTCAGATAGTTCTTGCTCTGAAAACATTTCATTTACCTGTTAAATTCACATGACACTGCAGTCCCTTTTTTCCACTTTGACACTTGTGCGAGGAAAGTAATCGTGTGATTAAGCCCTGAACTGATAGTCAGGTGATGAAAATTCTGTTCCTTGGTCTTCTGGATTTTCTGTGTGAGCACGAACAAGTGAGTTGTCCTCTTCACCTCTGTTTCACCCTCTGGAAAATGAGGATAAAACCCCCCTGCCCCCAGTTTCCCCAGATATAACTATATTAGCAAACCTCTTCTAGTATAGACCTGTCTTAAGTATCCTACATTTATGTCCTAAGAATGGCCACACTGTGTTAGACCAGTGGTCTCTCTAGCCCAGTATCCTGTCCTCTGGCAATGGCCTGTGCCAGATGCTGCAGAGAGAATGAACAGATCAGAGAAATTATAAAGTGATCCATTCTCTGTCATCCAGTCCCAGGATCTGGCAGTCAGAAGCTTTGCCATCTTGGCTAATAGCCATTGATGTGTCTATTCTCCATGAACATATTTAATTTTTTTTCTTTTTTGAATCCAGTTGTAATTTTGGCCTTCACTGCATCCCCTGGCAATGAGTTTCACAGGTGGACTGTGCTGTTGTGTGAAGAAATACTTCCTTTTGTTTGTTTTAAATCTGCTGCCTATTAATTTAATTGGGTAACCACTGATTCTCGTGTTATTTGAAGGGGTAAATAACACTTCTTTATTCACTTTCTGCACACCATTCATGATTTTATAGATGGCTATCATATCTCCCTTTAATCGTCTCTTTTCCAAGCTGAACAGTCCCAGTCTTTTAAATCTCTCCTCATATGGAAGCTGTTCCATACTCTCATCATTTTTGTTGCACTTATGTACCTTTTCCAATTTTAATACATCTTTTTGAGTTGATGTAACCAGAATTGCCTGCAGTATTCAAGATGTGGGTGTACCACGCGTTTATGTAATGGCATTGTGATATTTTTTGTCTTCTTATCTATCCCGTTCCTAATGGTACCTTTCAGTCCATTCACGTTTTTTGACAGCCGCCGCACATTGAGCAGATGTTTTCGGAGAACTGTTCAAAAAGATAGCATTCAAGAAACTGTGGAAACAGCTAATTTAGATCCTATCATTTTGTATGTATACTTGGGATTAGATTTTCCAATGTGCATTACTTGGCATTTATCAATGGTGAATTTTGTCTTCCATTTTGTTAGCCAGCCACCCAGCATTGTAAGATCCCTTTGTAACTCTTTGCAGTCAGCTTTGAACTTAACCATCTTGAGTAATTTTATATTTTCTGCAAACTTTGCCACCTCACTGCTTACCCCTTTTTCCAGATAATTTTAATAAACGTGTTGAATACCACAAGTCCCAGTACAGATCTTTGGGGGACCTCGCTATTTACCTCTTTCCACTGAGAAAACTGACCATTTATTCCTACCATTTGTTTTCTGTTAAACAGTTAACTGATCCGTGAGAGGACCTTCCCTCTTATATCATGACTGCTTATTTTGCTTAAAAGCCTTTTGTGAGGGACCTTGTCTAAAGTTTGTCTACAGTCTACACATGACTTGCCAGAGTGTGTTCCTTTCTATTTTACTCATTAGGATTTGACTTCCAATTTTTAAAGGATATTTTTTTTCTCTATTCTATTACTGTGTTTTAGCTATGGCGGCATTTGGAGGGAGGGGGTCCTCTTACTGATTTTTGGTTTTTTATTTGGGGTATACATATAGTTTGAGCCTCTATTATGGTGTTTTTTAAAAGTTTCCATGCAGCTTGAAGGCATTTCACTATTATGACTGTTCCTTTTAATTTCCATTTAACTAGCCTCCTCACTTTTGTGTAATTCCTCATTTTGAAGTTAAAGGCTACTGTGATGGTGCGGGGTTGGTATTTTTCTCCCTACAAGGTTGTTAAATTTAATTACATTATTGTTGCTATTACCGAGAGGTTCAGCTGTATTCACCTCTTAAACCAGATCTGTGCTCCACTTAGGACTAAATCAAGAATTGCCTCTTCCCTTGTGGGTTCCAGAACTACTGCTCCAAGAAGTAGTTATTAATGGTGTCTTAAAATTTTTATCTCTGCCTCCCTGAGGTGACAAGTACCCAGTCAATATGGGGAAAGTTGAAATCACCCCTTATTGTTGAATTTTTTGTTTTTGTAGCCTCTCTAATCTCCCTGAGTGTTTCAAAATCACTATCCTTTTGAGGTGGTAGGTAGTATATTTCTACTGCTATACTTTTATTGTTCATACATGGAATTTCTGTCCATAAAGATGCTATGTCTTTATTTTCTTTGTTGTTGTTCTTGATTGCTTTAATTGTTGACTTATTCAGGTATTGTACGATTGCACAATATACTGAAAAAGACATAATGCTATGCTGTGTTAGTCTACAGTGGCTTCTTAATAGTATAATGCCTTGTTTTGCCTGAGTTCCCCTGTATTTTCACTTAGAATTTAGATCAATATGTTTTCAGGTCTCATGGCTGAAAGGAACTTTAAAGATCCTTATTTAAATCTTTTGATATGGTTTCTATTTTATGAAAGCAAGAAACAAGTACAGTCTCTGCCTGATGAGCATTCTAGTGACAAAAGTTAGCTGTCCTTAACAGTTCTCAGTTCCCTAAACAGGTGTGCATTTGAACAATGTGAAAAAGCAACTGCTTAGCCAATAACTAATATTTCAAGGACCTCTAGAGCAGAATAATTTAATTGCCGTGCCTGATCAGTCACAGAATAAAGCAGAAATGACTATCTTATTATCTCCTATCTGTACGAAATGATTTCATTACCATAGTTTCTGTGCCAATAGTATATAAGAATTGTATGCTGGTTGGTGGGGAAACCTGGAATGAGAAGAGATAAGCAACTATAAGATTAAGTTTTGCAAGTTTACTTGTGTCGGTTTGATCAAGAAATATATGAACCTTTTCTTCACTTAATCCCATAAAAGTCTCACTCATGTGCAAAAGTAACCAGTTATCCTCCCACCCCAAACACTCTTCATAAATGGTACTATTGGAAGGGGCTATCATTTTTTTTTTATTTTAATGTTTAATAAAATTATAGGTGCTCTGGGTGCCTGTCACATATATTTAAAAATTACAACATGAATGTAAACAAAGGACTGCCCATAAACATGTCCATGTCAGCCCATACTATCTCACCCTCCCTCCATTAGTGCTGCCTTGTAGATTGTGAGGCTACATTAACAAAAATGTGTTAACCCTTGAGGGCTCAGCCACGTGCTAGTTTATCATTTAGCAGTAAGGCATTCCCTGGGAAATATCCCACCTTCTTCTACCCTCTGACTTCACCACTTCAACCAAGCTTCACAATCATCATTGCTGTGTACAGTATTAAATTGTTTGTTTAAAACTTGTACTGTGTACATTATATAGAATAGTCTTTTGTCTGGTGAAAATTTTTTCCCAGGAACCTAACCCCCACCCATTTACATTCATTCTTATGGGGAAGTTGGATTTGCTTAACATCGTTTTGCTTAAAGTCGCATTTTTCAGGAACATAACTACAGTGTTAAGCGAGGAGTTACTGTATTTAGGTTAATCTTTCTATCTACTCAATGGGACTCAGTGCTCAGTCTAGAAGATACCATCAGAGATGCTTAGTTTTGCAGTTCTTAAACTGTTTATTTGTGTCTCCGGAGGTAACATGCTTGTTAACAGCAAAAATATTTTTAAATAAATAAATAATATATAGAGGTGAGAAACAACAGACCTCAACTCTGTTGTCTTTCTGCAAATTTGTGTACACAGAGTCAGTCCCTTTGTACCTCTCTCTAAAAGTGGAAAGTTTCAAAAAGCTCAATGAATAGAAGATTTTGGGGGGCGGAATAGATCTGGACAAGGAGAAAGTCTGGAGATAAATGTGAGAGGCGAGGGACATATGCTTTTTTGTTAAAATATTATATGCTTGCTGTTGAAGAAAAAAATCCAGAATACATAACGTTGTTGTTTTAGTTAGATAAAACAATTTAAATATCTGTCTGGTTATGTTCTCCTCCTAAGACGGCATGGCAAGAAAATCCTCCAAATATTAATGATTAACCTGTTGAATTGGAGATAGTTCACCTCCCAATGACTTCATAAATATCTGCTTCAGTTACCTTTGGTAAATGAAATAACCAATCATTCATTTTCTGATATAGCTGTAAAACTAAACTGAAAAGTTTTCAAAATAAATCACCGTTTAAAAACGTATAGTGTGTACCTTCTAAAAATGAAACCTACATCTATTGCTGAGTTGTGAAGAATGTGTATTAAGGTTATAACAACCACCAAGAATGCACTTTTATGTAGAAAACCATGATTAAATCGAGTCTTCCTGACTAGTGATTTAAATCAAATCTCCCCTGCAGGCAAAACAACAGAAGTTATAGATTTTACCATCACAATCATTGAGAAGTGTTTTCTTGCCAGATAGAATGCTATCAAGCAAAGTTTTCTTTAACCATCTTAAGATCTGTTTCTTTATCTGGTGATGATGGTTACTATTAGGACAGGATCACCTTCTTAACAGCCCAATATTAAGAACATAAGAACGGCCGTACCGGGTCAGACCAAAGGTCCATCTAGCCCAGTATCTGCTTACCAACAGTGGCCAATGCCAGGTGCCCCAGAGGGAGTGAAGCTAACAGCCAATGATCAAGTGATCTCTCTCCTGCCATCCATCTCCATCCTCTGATGAACAGAGGCTAGGGACACCATTCTTTACCCTTCCTGGCTAATAGCCATGTATGGACTTAGCTACCATGAATTTATCCAGTTCCCTTTTAAACATTGTTGTAGTCCCAGCCTTCACAACCTCCTCAGGTAAGGAGTTCCACAAGTTGAATGTGCACTGTGTGAAGAAGAACTTCCTTTTATTTGTTTTAAACCTGCTACCTATTAATTTCATTTGGTGACCCCCTAGTTCTTGTATTATGGGAATAAGTAAATAGCTTTTCCTTATCCACTTTCTCCACATCACTCATGATTTTATATACCTCTATCATATCCCCCCTTAGTCTCCTCTTTTCCAAGCTGAAGAGGCCTAGCCTCTTCAATCTTTCCTCATATGGGACCCTCTCCAAACCCCTAATCATTTTGGTTGCCCTTTTCTGAACCTTTTCTAGTGCCAGAATATCTTTTTTGAGGTGAGGAGACCACATCTGTACACAGTATTCGAGATGTGGGCGTGCCATGGATTTATATAACGGCAATAATATATTTTCAGTCTTATTCTCTATCCCCTTTTTAATGATTCCTAACATATTGTTTGCTTTTTTGACCGCCTCTGCACACTGCGTGGACATCTTCAGAGAACTATCCATGATGACGCCAAGATCTTTTTCCTGACTTCTTGTAGCTAAATTAGTCCCCATCATATTTTATGTATAGTTGGGGTTATTTTTTCCAATGTGCATTACTTTACATTTATCCACATTAAATTTCATTTGCCATTTTGTTGCCCAATCACTTAGTTTTGTGAGATCTTTTTGAAGTTCTTCACAGTCTGCTTTGGTCTTAACTATCTTGAGTAGTTTAGTATCATCTGCAGACTTTGCCACCTCACTGTTTACCCCTTTCTCCAGATCATTTATGAATAAATTGAATAGGATTGGTCCTAGCACTGACCCTTGGGGAACACCACTAGTTACCTCTCTCCATTCTGAGAATTTACCATTAATTCCTACCCTTTGTTCCCTGTCTTTTAGCCAGTTCTCAATCCATGAAAGGACCTTTCCTTTTATCCTATTACAGCTTAATTTACCTAAGAGCCTTTGGTGAGGGACCTTGTCAAAGGCTTTCTGGAAATCTAAGTACACTATGTCCACTGGATCCTCCTTGTCCACATGTTTTTGTTGACCCCTTCAAAGAACTCTAATAGATTAGTAAGACACGATTTCCCTTTACAGAAACCATGTTGACTATTGCTCAACAGTTTATGTTTTTCTATGTGTCTGACAATTTTATTCTTAACTATTGTTTCGACTAATTTACCCAGTACCGATGTTAGACTTACCGGTCTGTAATTGCCGGGACCACCTCTAGAGCCCTTTTTAAATATTGGTGTTACATTAGCTAACTTCCAGTCATTGGGTACCGAAGCCGATTTAAAGGACAGGTTACAAACCTTAGTTAATAGTTCCGCCACTTCAAATTTGAGTTCTTTCAGAACTCTTGGGTGAATGCCATCTGGTCCTAGTGACTTGTTAATGTTGAGTTTATCAATTAACTCCAAAACCTCCTCTAGTGACACTTCAATCTGTGACAGTTCCTCAGATTTGTCACCTACAAAAGCCAGTTCAGGTTTGGGAATCTCCCTAACATCCTCAGCCGTGAAGACTGAAGCAAAGAATCCATTTAGTTTCTCTGCAATGACTTTATCGTCTTTAAGTGCACCTTTTGTATTTTGATCGTCTAGGGGCCCCACTGTTTGTTTAGCAGGCTTCCTACTTCTGATGTACTTAAAAAACATTTTGTTATTACCTTTGGACTTTTTGGCTAGCCGTTCTTCAAACTCCTCTTTAGCTTTTCTTATTACACTCTTGCACTTAAGCTGGCAGTGTTTGTACTCGTTTCTATTTGCCTCACTAGGATTTGACTTCCACTTTTTAAAGGAAGTCTTTTTATCTCTCACTGCTTCTTTTACATGGTTGTTAAGCCACAGTGGCTCTTTTTTAGTTCTTTCACTGTGTTTCTTAATTTGGGGTATACGTTGAAGTTGGGCCTCTATTATGGTGTCTTTAAAAAGGGCCCATGCAACTTGCAAGGATTTCACTTTAGTCACTATACCTTTTAACTTTTGTTTAGCTAACTAACAAATTACTTTGTTTTAATGTAATATAGATGGAATGTGAGAATGACATGTTCTGCTTTTTAGTTCATGGCTGCTGCTTTCCTAATCTGGCTGCAGATAAAGACCTCAGACCTTACAGTATGGCTACAGGAAAAGTTCTTATCCTTACAGCAGGGTGGTAGAAAGTGCAGGTCAGAAGATGGGCCCAGCTCTCCAGAGGAGGTGGTGGATTGTTGTGACAGACTAGGGAGGTAGGGTATATTGTGGGGACCTTAGTAGGTGGACCTGAGAGATTGTAGATGGGATCCAAATAGATAGGAGAATCTAGCAGTCTTGAGAGCCAGGCCACAAAGGATGGAACAAATGGGAGAGGGGCTTGGGGCTATACAGGGAAGGACGGTGGCTGATGAACAAGAAAACTGTGAGGGGAGGAATGTTTGTTTTTTTGTATTTTTAATAGGTATCTGTTCAAGACCTTAGCACAGTGGTGTCTCTGATCTAGTTTGGGAACTCCTGGCTTTGTTGTATTAGATAAGCACCATATATACTTGTTCATAAGCCCAATTTTTTTAGTAAAAAAGGGAAGCATCAGAGAAGGGGGTCGGCTTATGAACAGGTGTAGAGAGGGAGAGGTGGGACACAGCCCCTCCCCCCAACAGAGGGGGCAAGGTAAGGCAGCAGAGCCAGAAGGGAAGAGGCGGAGCCAGAGTCTCTGCTTCTGGCCACGCTGCTCTCCCCCGAGCTTCCCAGCCTCCGAAGCAGCTGCAGCTCTGGGGCTGGCAGGCTGCAGCTGTGCTGCTTGGCCCCACTCCCAGAGCAGCTCCAGCCAGGTCAGAGACATCCTCCCCTGTCCCACCCCAACTAAGATGAGAAGGAATGGGATGGGGAGAGTGGGGAGGTCCCAGGTTAGGGGTGCGGTCATGTGAGGGGTGGTCAAAGGGTTACACACCCCCCCAAAAGCTTCCCCTCCTCCCGTGCCCCCCCCAAAAAAAATCTCCACCAGTTGCAGTCCTGGCCCATCAGGGTAAGCAGCTGGTGGGCCAGGACACTTTGTTTACTTGGGTTTACCTCCGTGCCTGCAGACGCTCGAGATAAACAAACCGTCTCAGCACACCAGCGGCTTAGCCTGATGGCCCAGGAGCCAAAACTTGCCAACCCCTGAATTATAGGGTCGGCTTATGAATGGGTCATAAAAATTTTCCATTTTTACTTATCCATCTTGGGGGGGGGTGGCGGGGGTTGGCTTATAAACTAACTGGCTTATGATTGAGTATATATGGTAATAACGCAGGGACCGAATGTTTACTGCTTGTAAAAAGTTTACGGATGTTGGAAAGACTTGTGTACGTACATGTTTCTTGCTGTGGCAGGATGTATTATAACAGACCTTAAAATCATGTTGTTTTGATTACAGCTTGTAGAGATTGTGGAAGATGAAACACATAAGTTTCCCCCATTGCTATTTATGAGTGATGTCATGATAGTGAATAAGACAGACATACAGCTGATCATCAGCAAAATAGTTTAATGAACAATATTCACAGTCCTGTCAAATGCAAGAGTAAATAAGCTGAAAAAATAACCATTTTTCATGTATAGTAATCTTATGAGTTCTGCGTAACAGCAGACTTTTTCAGAAGGAAATAATTTTCAAGGTTGTCCCCCTTTTAAAGCATAGGACTAAGAGTAAGGAGAGATGTGTTCTTCCAGTCTTAGATATTATAGCCCCCATTGCCTGAGCACCTCATAATCTTTAATGTGTTTGTCCTCACAAAAATGGTGTGAGGTAAAGAGATACTTTTATCCCTACTTTACCACTGGGGAGCCAAGGCACAGACTAAGTGATTTGCCCGGGGACATATGCTGTGTCTGTCGCAAAACAAGGAATTAAACCCATGTCTCCCAATGCCTAGGCTAGCACTTTAACCACTGAACTGTCCTTCCTTTTGGTTTTGTTCCAGACTCTGACAAAGTCATCTTTGTGACTTAGAAAAAATCTCTTAACCTCTCTGTGCCTCAGTTATTCTGTCTGTAAATTGAAAATAATGGTTGTCAGTATCACAGAGGATGTTGAGACTTGGGTATTTATTGTTTGTAAAGTTCTTTGAGATTTTTCAATGGAAGGTGCTATTAAAAATGAAATGGCTATGGAGTCACTTCTTTCATGTAGACTAAATATCTGAATACCATAATCAGATTAGTATAAATATATTTTAGGTCTCCTATGTGATTAGAGATGAGGTAGAGAAGTATAATCGAAATGGCGTAAATGCACTCCAGCTGGATCCAGCATTAAACAGACTCTTCACGGCGGGTCGAGACTCTATAATAAGGATATGGAGTGTCAATCAGCACAAGGTAAGCAAAGAGACTTAGTCTTTTATTAATTTAAAAAGTCACTTTTAACATTAGCAGACTCTGTCAGATTGACTAATTTAAACCAGATTACTACAATGTTGATATCTTGCTAAGGGTTTATAGCTATCGTTATACTATTTATACTATTAAAAACTGCATGGCATTTTACAGACAAATAAGATGTGAGTCATAACCCAAATTGCTTACTTTCTATGTTAAGAGAATACAACAAAAGTAGGTAATAAAGGTATATAGTTTGGGGGAAATTACATCAAGTAAGATTATGGAGTTGCTTTGCTTATTAATGTACTTCTTTTGAAGGATCTAGACTTTTTTCATAGGTTACAGCTATTTAGGTTGATCATATATTTTGTGTGTATCCTAAGGAGACTCCTTTTTCCACTTTTCTCTCTCCCCTTTATATTATCAGAATCTGTCTCCATTCTTCTCCTCTGTCATGTTGTTTTACTAACCTGTTGTCTGCCTTAATTAGGGTCAGATCTTGCAAGGTGGTGAGGGTCCTTAGCTCAGCATTTTTCCTAGATTTTAAGTTGTGAGCTTCTTTGCTTAGGAATCTTGTCTTAAGTTTACTTAGTGTCTTGCACAGCTGTCATGCTGTACAAAAATAAGAATTATAAAATGGTATGAGATTAAACTTTAATATAACATCTATTCCACATATAAAGTGTTTTAAAATATGAGTTCTACTAAAGACCAAACTGTGACCCACTTACTCATATTGCTGGGTAGTTATCACAAGTAGCTCCATTGACTTCAGTGGGGCTATTTGAAGTAACTGCTAATCAGAATGAGAGGTAGAAGGGGATATCACAACTGAGTCCAAAAACCAGTTTAGTCTTTTCCAATGTTGAAGGGACCTCATACAATTTATTTTTTAATTCCAGCAAGACCCTTATATAGCATCTATGGAACATCACACTGATTGGGTAAACGATATTGTACTTTGTTGCAATGGTAAAACATGTAAGTATCTCTTTACTTTGTACAGTATTTAATAGCATAAAATGGGAAAATATGGCATTCAAAAATTTATTAAATACATGACTGTTACCTACTGCTTCACTTCCTACAACTTGGGTAACTTTTTGCATGCTTTCTTAGTATATAAAATAAGTTTTGGTAAAGTGTATTGTATGAACAACAAAGATATACAATTCTTCTAATTTTTAAAGAGAAACTAAAAGATATTAAGAGCTTCACATGGTCTGATGAAATAATCTGTTAAAATGTACTAATCTTTTCCATTTAGTGATATCTGCGTCTTCAGATACTACTGTTAAAGTGTGGAATGCACATAAGGGATTTTGCATGTCAACACTAAGGACACATAAGGTAAAAGGCATGAATTATAATTGCATAAATGATCGTTACTGTTCTAAAAAAAATAGTGTACGTATTTAGATTCAGACTTCATACTGAAGGTTATTTGCTAGTTCTGTATTGTCATGTTGCTGTACCCATTTTATTGTAGGATTATGTGAAAGCCTTAGCATATGCAAAAGATAAAGAACTGGTAGCATCTGCCGGGCTGGACAGACAGATATTCCTCTGGGATGTAAATACTCTAACAGCACTGACTGCCTCAAACAACACTGTCACAAGTAGGTACATGGGAAAAACTAAAATATAACGCCTCTCTTAACAGTTTCCACTAGTTCAGTTTAGGACAGTAAACTCGAGTTTTTGTGTGTGTATTGTTACATGTTTGAATTTTAATAATTTGAAATGATCAAATAACAGGTTCAAGTGGAATTATTTAATCAAAGATTATTAATTGGAGATTAGTACAGCACTATACAGAAAGAATAGATACATTACCACAGTGGTTCTCAACCAGGGATATATGTACCCCTGGGGTACTCCGAGGTCTTCCAGAGGGTACATCAACTCATCTAGATATTTGCCTAATTTTATAATAGGCTACATAAAAAGCACTAGCGAAGTCAGTACAAATTAAAATTTCATATATACAATTACTTGCTCATACTGTTGTATATACTATATACTAAAATGTAAGTTCAATA
This sequence comes from Gopherus flavomarginatus, assembly GCF_025201925.1. NCBI lineage: Eukaryota > Metazoa > Chordata > Testudines > Testudinidae > Gopherus > Gopherus flavomarginatus. The sequence continues at coordinate 14,310,397 of NC_066618.1, read as the reverse complement.
TTTTTATTTGTTTATTTTATGATGATATGGTAAAAATGAGAAAGTAAGCAAGTTTTCAGTAACAGTGTGCTGTGACTCTTTTTTGTATTTTTAAATCTGATTTTGTAAGCAAGTAGTTTTTAAGTGAGGTGAAACTTGAGTGTATGCAAGACAAATCAGACTCCTGAAAGTGGTTTAGTAATTGGGAAAAATTGAGAACCACTGCATTACCACACTTGGTGTAAGGCAAAGAGATGACCTTTGTCTTTCTCTTCTCTGCGTCTGGTAAAATGCCAACGATTTTGCATCCTCTACCTAATTCCCAGTATCTCTGTCTTTTTATAGGATATGAGACAAAGAAACCCCTTTTGTGGATAGAAAAATATTTTCCCATGATCGATTTCTCTGTATATTATGTTTTAATGGTTTTGTTTCTTGTTACTTATGGAATTTCCTTTATGGTATCTTTAGGTTACATGATTGATAAGCAAAAAGGGAATTCTAATCTGGTCATTATCCCTAACAGCTAGGACAACTGACATTTCCCAAAACATCTTTTAATGGATTCCCATTTCATCATTGCAGAAAGCTTTTACAAAAACAATTGTTCCTTATCAATCCTGCTTATATTTCTGTAGACCCTTTTGGTAGTTTGAGAAGGACTCTCTCTGGACATCAGTTTTCTCACAGATGAGGAGGTGCCAGCAAGGATGGGTTATAGTGTAATAATAATGAGAAATTCCTGAATATAAGTTATTCACAGGTTATGGACCAACACCCTGGCCTTACTATTCAAATACACTCTTTGCTAATATCTTAAAGATTTTGGGAGAGTAGTTAATACACTGCTACCTCAATATAACGCCACCCGATATAACATGAATTTGGATATAATGCGGTAAAGCAGTGCTCTGGGGGAGGGTGGGGCTGTGCACTCTGGTGGATCAAAGCAAGTTCAATATAACATGGTAAGATTTTTTGGCTCCCAAGAACAGCGTTATATTGAAGTAGAGGTGTATATCAAATTCATTTACGTACTAAAAACATTGTTATTTGCTAACAGGTACTAATAGTATATATAAATTATTCAAGTAATTCTCATCATTTTAAAAAAAAAGATAATCAATCTCAGTTTATTGCAATACATACTCTTAACTGAAAAACTAGAGCAGCTGATAGCTACAGAATCTAGAATACAGGGGAAATCTCTTTGAACATAATGTAATGAGCCTGTATTTCATCTGTACTGAATAGAGCTTTAGCCTCAAAAGCTCTTCGCTTCTCAATTAATACATTGTAGTATTTTTCCCACAGGATATTAGTTTAGTGCTTTTTCTGCTTATTGTACTTCTCATCTTCTGTATTTAGGCCAAAGCAAAAATGAATACAATTAATCTTTTAAAGACGAACTTAATAAATATACCTAATGTCTACTAATGGAAGGACTAAAGCTATATAGTCTACAGCTATAGGCAGATACAGATACAAAAGGAGAGGGTGAGATAAGGTGGGAGTGAACACTAAGGTCTAGGAGCAATGCCCTGGTGAATCCCAGTTAACCCCAGCTACTGGGAAAGCACTGTCAGCAGATCCTTTTATTTATCAGAGAAGTAGCTGTGTGAATCTTAATCACAAAAACAACGAGGAGTCCGGTGACACCTTAAATACTAACAGATTTATTTGGGCATAAGCTTTCCTGGGTAAAAAACCCAGTTCTTCAGATGATGGAGTGAAAATTACAGATGCAGGCATAAATATACTGACACATGAAGAGAAGGGAGGTTACCTTACAAGTGGAGAACCAATGTTGACAGGGCCAATTCAATCAGGGTGGATGTGGTCCATTCCCAATAATTGATGAGGAGGTGTCAATACCAAGAGAGGGAAAATTGCTTTTGTAGTGAGCCAGCCACTCCGAGTCCCTATTCAAGCTCAAATTAATGGTGTTAAATTTGCAAATGAATCGTAGCTCTGCAGTTTCCCTTTGATGTCTGCTTTTGAAGGTTTTTTGTTGAAAAATGGCTACTTTTAAATCTATTGTAGAATGTCCAGAGGATTTAACTGTTCTCCTACTGGCTTTTGTATGTTACCATTCCTGATGTCTGATTTGTGTCCATTTATTCTTTTACATAGAGACTGTCCGGTTTGGCCAGTGTACATGGCAGAGGGGCATTGCTGGCACATGACTGTATCTGTCATATTAGTAGATAGATGCCAGCCAATGCCCCCCTGGACAGGATTGGTCTTGCTTTGAGGAGTGAGTGGGGTTGGACTAGATGATCTCCTGATATTCTGTTATTCATGTGTCAGTATATTTATGCCTGCATCTGTAATTTTTACTCCATGCATCTGAAGAAGTGGGTTTTTTACCCACAAAAGCTCATGCCCAAATAAATCTGTTAGTCTTTAAGGTGCCCCAGGACTGCTCGTTTTTGTAGATCCTTTTTTTTGTGAGTCGGTGTTTAATATCCGCCTCTGTTTAGTGGATGTCTTACATGACGCACTTCAAAACATTACCCCTGCAATAAAAAATAAAGCGGTTAAGAGAGAAACTTTCTCTTTTTCCTCCCTCTAGAGCATTCTAGCTGCTGAGAAGATGGGTGGGTCTTTCCTGCATTGTTGCCCTAGGGTTCTGAATAACAGCAATGAAAATGACCTATTTTGTTAAGTTTAGTCCTGCACTGCTTGATAAAGTAGACTCAGGCCTTGGCTACACTCACACTTTACAGCGCTGCAACTGGGGTGTGAAAAAACACCCCCCTGGGCGCTGCAAGATACAGCACTGTAAAGCGTCAGTGTAATCAGGGCAGCAGCTCTGGGAGCGCGGCTCCCAGCGCTGCACGCTACACCCGTAAGGGATGTGGTTTACATGCAGCGCTGGGAGAGCTCTCTCCCAGCGCTGCTGCTCTGACTACACTCACACTTCAAAGCGCTGCCGCGGCAGCACTCCCGCAGCGCTGCCGGGGCAGCGCTTTGAAATTCCAGATGTAGCCATACCCTCAGGAAGACTGTAGTTTTGGTTTCCATTTAGTTCACATTGGAACGTTAGGTTACCATGAGGAGTAGAAACACTTTTTTTTGTTGGTTTTTTTTTTTTAAATGAAAGCTAATATTCTGCAGAAATTTATGGCTGAGGCTCTGGCTAGAGAAGAGTAGCTCACTAATCACTGGTGAGTGGATTTTTTTTCAAGCCCTATTTTAAAGATTGTGTGCTTGGAATGAATGTAATGTAACAGAACATATAAACAGCTTGCAGGAACGTTAAGTTTTTTAAAGACAATGTATACACTTCTTGGTGGTGTTGCAGGTGGATATTTTCTCGTCTTCCCCAAATGTCTGGCAATGATCTCTTGCTTTTGTTTTTGATGGTTTACTCCAGTAAGTCCTTCTGAAACCTGGTTATTGTTGAAGTAGTTGGGAGTTTCTATTTCCAGGTAATCTTTGCTGACAACCATGGATAGGTCATTTTCTAGCCTAATGGGTGTGGTTGCAAGAGGAACTTTGAGATTTACTAGCTGTCTCATAGGAAAACATTGTAAGGCTGTTGTAGGTGAAGTGAAGATGGGCTTATTAGAAACTTCTGTAGTGATATTGGGACAAGCTGAAGCAAATGAACATTGCTATAAATAATTCAAAGGCCATTTTTTGACCCGAGATCAAAGAAGGTAGAGAGAATGTCTGTCTGTCTCAAAGGCAGTAGAAACAAATATGTGCCTGTGGAGTTGACTCACTAAAGATTCCCAAAAGAAAAAATGCTTTGTTTTTTTCACTCTTCTTAAGCACTTGATTGTTCAGTAGCTAATGTTCCTAATGGGTTAGAGAAAAACACACTGTATGCCCCAGAGGCCCTTTGATCCATGGGCTAGATGTAGAGCTAAATTCTGCCCTCTCCTCCTGCCTCAGGGTATGGCTACACTTGAAATTTCAAAGCGCTGCCGCGGCAGCGCTTTGAAGTGTGAGTGTAGTCGGAGCGCCAGCAGCGCTGCACGTAAACCACATCCCTTACGGGTGTAGCTTGCAGCGCTGGGAGCCGCGCTCCCAGTGCTGCAGCACTGATTACACTGAAGCTTTACAGCGCTGTGTCTTGCAGCGCTCAGGGAGGTGTTTTTTCATACCCCTGAGCGCGAAAGTTGCAGCGCTGTAAAGTGCCAGTGTAGCCATGGCCTCATTCTACCGACTTCACTAAGTTTTACAAATGTAAATGTGGGCAGAATTTGACCCTTAATTTCTTACCAGACTGAAAGGAGACATATAAGGAGCCTGACAGTAGACAAACTCTTGTTAAAAGGGTGTATCCATCAGTCTTTCTAGATGTAGGCACTCTAATTCAGATGGAAAAGTGCTTATTTTTGAAGGCCACCTTCAAGAGAGAAGGTGTGAAATTTCTGTTTCTGACAAGATTTGTACTTTTGGATGCTTTACAGTGGAGAGACACACTATCTGTTCTCCTTTGCTCATTTGTGTATGTTAATCAAATGCTGCATATTATGAAACTGGAAGAATAAATTTTTTTTGACTGGTAATATCCTACCACAATATGATCATGGCTGCTGAGCAAACAGAACAGTAATTTCCTAATATCCTATAATATAAATATATATATGTATGCAAAGTTCAGTGAAATCAGGCATGTTGTTTTGCTATACATATGTTGTATATCTACTCAATGTTTCTCAAATGCAGCCACCAGGGGCTTTTCTTGCTGCCATGGCCTCATGAGCAATGACTGGGGGGAGGAAGAAGTGAAAACAGTGGCCCTCTCCGCAAGAGCCACTAGCAGGGGTTGGCTCCTTCCCTCCTCTGAAGCCACAAAGGTCAGAGAAGCAGACAGCCAGTGAATTCCCCACCTTCCTGGGTGCAATGAGGCTCTGGCCTCAGGCTTCAGCCCTGGAGGGTCGGGCAGCAGGCTCCAGTCGTGGCTCCAGCTGTGGATGCCAGCCCTTGGCTCACCACCCCCCACCCCCTGTATCATCCCTGGCCCCTGCTTCCTTCCTAGCCCCCCATCCACCTCCTTGGCTCCCTCTGTCTCTCTGCCTACCTCCTCATCCAGGGCTTAATTTGTCGTCTTACTCGACAGAGCTGAGTAAGTCTGCTGTGACAATTGATATTTGTATGTATGTTAATATCACTTTTCACAGCCTCCCAGCTAGCTAGTAAGTCTGCTGTGAAAAGTGATATTAACAAACATACAAATATTGCTTTTCGCAACAGCAGACTTAATAGCTTAGCAAATTTCTTTTTTTTTTAAGCAACCTAAAAAGCAAAAGAAGCAACAAAAAAGAAGATGAGAATGTGTGTCTGTTCTGTTTTGGCCCAGTAAAGAAGAGAAATAACTGTACATTATTTTTATGATTGAGTCTGCTAAAAAAGCTCTACATAAATAAATTACAATGATTTGGATATGTATATGTGCATATTTATCTGTTTTTCCTAAAGTTAGTTGAGTATTTTAGGGAAGATTGTCAGAGCGGCCACCAGCAAGAGTTGGTGGCCGCACTCTGAGACCACCAAAATTTTTGTTGTGAGAACCCTTGACCTATATTATGGATTACATACAAAACTGGGGGAACCTGGGGTTTTTAATATCAAAGAGAAAAATATCTGCTCCATATGTATAGACTAGACTTACAGAGTAAGACCAGTTTTCATTTAATATAAACTTGGAAATGACTGCGTTGGCAAATCTCATTTGAGGGGTTTGGTCCTATTTGTTGTTCTTCCATTGGTTCTGCAATAAGAGTCTGAGCCAAAGCATCTTGATTATAAATGACAAAAACGTCTTTGCATGAAAGGTTATACTTCAAATAACAAAAGCAGATTAAGAGGATACTGAAATGAAGCCACAAGTTTTTCAACTAGACAGAATCTTTATGCTGCTGCATGGTGAGCCATGTGTTAAAAACCTGGTGGAGAATTTATGTACTGTACAGAAATATCTACAATGCCTTTCGTTGCAATAAAGATTATGATAATTGCTATCAGTGCCATTATCACCATTCTAGTCGTGCCTATGCCTTAGCTATTGAATTTCTTTCTGAAACTGACTAAGTTTGAGGGATGGTTGACACTGATCTCCTCAGATGTTTTGTGTCCCTGCTCCTCCAGTATTGAGAAATAGAACACCTACACTGATGATGGGATCCTTACAGCCTTCTCCTACACACACCCCTACATTTTGGAGAAACAGCAAGTTCTCTGACACACACATCCCCACCCCACACTACAACTTCCCAGGTGCCCACATCCCTAACCTAAAAGTGCTATGTCTGCTCCACTGGACTAAGGAGAAGGTTCCTTAATCTATAAAATACAATTTTAGAAGTTGTGGGATGGAATTTCCATATGCAAAATGTTATAGTCTGTGTTTGCAACACAAATCCAGTGTATTTCAGTCTCTTGTAAATCACTCTCTTACAGTGGAGTTAACAGAGAGAGTCAGAGAAGAAGCTGCAGACAGCACTCTAATGATCCTAATGCCAATCAATGGTGTTGCAGTGGTACCATGATTATAGTGATTCTTTTACAGAACTGCGAACCAGGAATTGAGAAGGCTTTTTCTAGCAATGTTATTCGTATTCTTTTTCTATTAAAAGTAATTCTAGATACTTGGGTGGGGACACTGCTGTATTTCCACATAGGACTGTCATACTGAATCAAAACCTGCAGTTGGCTCTTAAGTGCAGCATTTTCAAGTGTATGGTAAGTGTTTGTTTTTTGACAAATGGAGAAAGCAAAGCATTAATACTGTTATCTTATTTTGCAATAGCTTCTTCCCTAAGTGGGAACAAAGATTCCATTTACAGCCTTGCAATGAATCAAATGGGAACAGTAATTGTATCGGGGTCCACTGAAAAGGTAAGCAGGATCTGGTAGAACTTTCAACCTTACTAAAATGATTGCTAATTTTTTGTAGGCACTGAGTTCTAATCTAATTCTGAATTGACTCTGAACTAAATATCCTCTTGCTGCAAATATGCCTGATAGCAGATAACATGTTAGGTGTTTGTGAGTTTAATAAAATATAGGTATCTTGCAAAAGTATCAATATTTTTTTTTAACTTTTGGAAGAATCATTTATTTGAAGAAATGGGAGTTACTACAAAGATCTTTTCATATGTAGGCAATGCCAGTGTGAAAAGAACGACATATGTAATTATCTTGTCTGCTTTGACAGGTTTTAAGGGTATGGGATCCAAGGACTTGTGCAAAGCTGATGAAACTTAAAGGGCACACAGATAACGTAAAAGCTTTGTTGTTGAACAGAGATGGCACACAGGTATGGGTTTTCATTTGAAGCGCAAATACCTTTCACTAATCTTTTTCTTTAAAGAGCTATAAAAATTGTTACATTTTCAGTGCAGAACAGTTTTTCCACCTTTTCTATGTAGAATATAGAAAGTCTTTTTTAAATAAAACTTAAAGTAAGTTGGTTTAAAAGTGAGTACTCTAATATAAATATTTTAAACTAAATTAATAATCTAACATTTTGCTTTACTTTTGAAGCATAATTGTGACCTGTAGCTAAGAGAATTGACATAAGTATACTTTTAAAGAAATGAATTTGTGATTTCACATCTGAATATTTTATCCTTTATTTTACTTGTAAACAAATATATAGGTTAGTTCATGTTTGGGAGAGGGAGACTTGGAGGAGGGAATAAAACAATTACCGTATATACTCATTCACAAGCCGAATTTTTTTAGTATAAAGGGGAAGCATCGGAGAAGGGGATCAGCTTATGAACTCGTATAGAGAGGGAGAGGTAGGACACAGCCCCCCCCCCCCAACATAGGGGGCAAGGAGAGGCAGCACAGCGAGCAGAGCCAGAAGGGGAGAGGCGGGGTCAGAGTCTCTCTGCTTCTGGCTGCGCGGCTCTCCACCCCCAGCCTCCGAAGCAGCTACATCTCTGGGGCTGGCAGGCTGTGGCAGTGCCGCCTGGCCCAGCCTGCTGGAGCATGATGTGGCCGCGCTGCCCGGTCCGGCCTCTGGAGCAGGCTGTGGCTGCACCTGCCCAGCCTGCCAGAGCAGGTCCAGCCAGGCCAGAGACATTCTCCCCGGGCTCTCCCCACCCCAGCTAAGGTAGGAAGGGATGGGATAGGGAGAGTCCCGGGCTAGGGGTGGGGTCATGTGGGGGGTGGTCATACAGGTTACTCCCCTGACCCTTAAATTCTCCCCTCCCCCCAATTTCCCCACCAGTTGCTGTCCCAGCCTGTCAGGGTAAGCAGCTGGTGGGCTGGGACGGTTCGTTTACTTAGGTTTACCTCTGTACCTGCGGACACTCGAGGTAAACAAACCATCTCGGCCCGCCAGCTGCTTATCCTGATAGTCCGGGAGCCAAAGTTTGCTGACCCCTGAATTATAGGGTTGGCTTATGAATGGGTCATAAACATTTTCCTATTTTACTTATCCATCTTGGGGTGGTTGGCTTGTAAACAAACCACCTTATGATCAAGTATATTTGGGAATATTGTCTCAGTCTCTCTTGATGTAATGTACAATATATGCATCAGGTAAAGAAAAATGTGACCAGAATTTTGACTTTGCAATTCTCAGTTTAACACAGTCTTAATGGAAAAATATGAATGTAAGATTTCTAGAGCCTCCATACAAGAACTGGTTTTGGATTTGTTTTTTTTTTACAGTCACTTTTTTCCAGGTACTTACTTGTATAGTTTAAGTTTAAATGCAATGTTTGTTGCTCAGTGTCTTTCAGGCAGCTCTGATGGAACTATTCGTCTGTGGTCCCTTGGCCAGCAGAGGTGCATAGCCACATATCGAGTCCATGATGAAGGTGTTTGGGCTCTGCAGGTCAATGAACCCTTCACTCATGTTTATTCAGGAGGAAGAGACAGAAAGATTTATTGCACAGATTTACGAAATCCTGATATCCGCGTGCTCATCTGTGAAGAAAAGGCACCAGTTCTTAAGGTAATTGATTTACTTAAAAGATTGCTACAAGTTTGATCTTCCATAAGAGCTTTTGGTAGCTCCTAAAATGCAAGATGGTAAATGGAATGACCTTGCTGTTTAAGGTATACCATCTTATAACATAACAAAGCTGGAAATCCTTTGGACCATTGCATTTGTTCTTAGGACCAGTAAAATTTTCTAATTACTAGTCCTGAAGAGAGTATTTTGATCCCTGGTAAAATTTTGAATCTAATGACGATTTGCAGATTTTCATTCTCTGAAAAGGACTTTTCAGATCCTTGCATTAGGGAGTGAGTTGCTCTGAGAATTATTTCCATTAAGAGTTATGGAAAGAGAGTTAGATTCAGTGGTTAAGTACTCATGTGTTTGGAAACACACTTGGCTCTCCCACTTGGTGTGTATGTATTTCAACAGCCTTTAGTTACAGTATTGGTTACATGCTATTTCTCAAATACACTAATTGGATGCTTTTTTCCTACAATATCAGATGTGGGTAACAACTGGTAGCTTTGTATGCTGTTCAGTATCCTGGACCAGTGGTTCTCAAACTTTTTTTTTTCATGGGCCACTTGAAAATTGCTGAGGGTTTCAGCAGGCCACTTAATGATCTTTCTAAGTGTTGTTTGTACCGTTAGCTAACTATTGCAAAATACTTTGGATAAAATCACTATATTTTAAAAAAAAAGTAATAATAATGTTTTTTGTTCTAAAAGTACACAACTCGTATTTTAATATCAGTAGTCTCACCTTCCGAATGCAATGGATGTGCCCTCTCTCCCCTGCCGCGGCAGCCCTCTAGCTGGGGGCTGGGAAGGAGGGGGGTCTCTCCCTCACTGTAGCAGCCTCCAAGCTCTGGCTGGGAAGGAGGGGGTCTCTCCCCCTCCACAGCAGCCACAGAGCTGAGGCTGGGAAGGAGGGCCATCTCTCCCCGACAGCTGCAGCCCTGAAGCTAGGGAAAGTTGCCTCTTTCTCTGGCCACTACGGCCCTGCATGTCCCAAATTCCCCACCACCACCACCACCTCTTCTTCTCACCCCACTGCACCCTCCCAGTTACCCCCTATTCCCTTCAAGGCCACCACCTCACCTTACTTGTACGTCTTCTCCAGGGTCCGCTAGTAAAGTGGGTGGCCCTTCATTCTCTTGTGTGCGACTTCCCAGGTGCGCACCTTAGAGGGAACTGTCACAGACCACCTGAATGGAGCTTACGGACCACAGTTTGAGAACCTCTGTCTAGACAATCCATAACTCACTCATATGAAAAGTGTAAAACATAGTTATGCTTAATCTGTGCCATGTTATATAACAGAACAGCTGCAAATGTAACTATGTAAGAATATATGTAAAACAACCAATGTTCACTAAATTTAATTTTTATTTGAATGCATGTCTGATGATCCCACTATAGGTGTGTATGTGTGTCATGGACACAGGCTCAGAATTGTTTGAGTAGTAGTGTCCTTGGGTGCTGTGCATGCACCTTATTCCTCAGTGTCCTTCCATCCAAGGGCATGAAGGGCAGAACAATGTCAATCCTGCCTCAGTTCCCTCTTACTGCCTGTGGCAGCAAGACAGAACTTGAACAGTGTCAAACCCACTGTAGCTTTTAAAGCTTCAGTCTCAAACCTCTTGTGAAGAAATTCTTCTTCACCCTCATTTTTTTCTTATTACTCATTGAATGTTCCAAACAAAGAGGGATAGGGAGACCCTCTATACGCTACTTCACAGCAGGGTGAAGTAGTTCACACCAATCACCAGTATGGCAGACTGTAAAGCCACAGGATATAGAGCTAGCCCACCGTGTGATGTCTTTTCTGTCTCAGAAGGACATATCCAAAGGTCATGTCCAATCCTGGAGAAGAGAGATCCTCCAAGCTGGAGTTGAGGAAGCTAGCTATGGCAAGTGCCCCTGGGCACCATACCTCTGATGCCAGCAGGGAGAAGAAGCCCAGAGGAGCCAAGTCTCTTTGCCCTGGGGTTGATGCCAATGCACTTGGTGCTCAAGCAGTCCATGCTGATGATGCCACTAGCACTATGCCATCCACTTCAGACACCAAATGATGTATCCATACTGAGCACAAGCACAGCTCAGTGCACAGTGGGCTGCACCCATAAGGAAGACTTGGAGCGTTCCTCCAAAGGCAAGTCTTCCAAATCGTTTTCAACATGAAGGATTGAAAGAAAACCATCCGCCACAGAGAAGTTTCGGGAGACAGTTTGGCCAATAAGTGTACAATTTACCATTGGGGCCTGCTGGCAGTATTGGGGCCCACCCTCCCACAGGTCCCAGAGTAGAGCTCCATTAGTGTACCAGAAAACAGGAGGTCTCAGTCACCATCTGCTTTAGTAGCCAGGAATTTGGCACCAGAATCAGAAGAACCTCCCTGTGATGGAGCCAATGTGGTTTAGAACACTCTCCAGTTGCCTTCCCGATCTAACGAATCCTTCTGTTCCCCGAATGAGGCTGTCACCTCAGCCCTGACTCTGGTCATCAGTAACTTTAGGGCTGCTCAAGATCTGTTTTGGAGGATAGCTGAAACTTTGGATGTTGATACAATGGTGATTCAAGCACAGACTGTTCAATTACCTCATTTCCTGGATGCTGACAAGAATTGTCCTTCCAATCAATGAGACTATATTGGACTCAGCAAAGGGACTGTTGCATACTGCAGTCTCCCTTTCTCCTACTTCAAAGTGAGTAGAAAAGCTCTATCGAGTCCCATTTGAGGGCTTCAAACATTTTTTATGTGCAACCAACATAAGGTTCTCTTGTGATATCTGCAGGTCCAAGGGGGGGAAAAAAAAAAGGTCCACCAAGGGGATTCTAAAAGATAAGGGCTCTGAGAAATGAATTCTTTGTCTCAAACAATAGAGTAAACTGTGAACCAGGATAGAGTCCACAACTGTAAGGGCTTACTTGCCAGGAGACAGATTCCTCTCCCTTTAGTCATTCCTGAACAATGTGAAATCGCAGCCAGCTATGATGGTACAGACTTGTCTCTCATTATTAGGCTATATGTCTGCCTGTACATATGTGAAGCCATTTACCAGACTTGAAAGGAGACTGCTACATCATTCGCTCAGATGAGCTTACTCCCCTGCGAAGCATCCATTTAGCAAGAAAGTCCTAATTCCACTCATGTCCTTGAGCTACTGAACTATTAGCTGCATCCTGATAATATGCAGAAAGAGAGACAGTTCATGACCTTGTAACATTCCAGGGCATTAGTCATAGACACATCTGGGATGGGGGAATCCTCCTGGACCCATCCACAGATACAAGGGATATGGGTTTTTTTTTTTTGCTTGCTTGCTGAATGCCTTCCTTCTGCAAACTCCCCTCCTTCCCCCAGCTTCCTGCACCCATCGCTCCTCAGCTTCAGAGGGAGGGATCTCTGTACAGGGAGCTGCTTCCCCATCCTCCCAACCCCCACGCATTCAGACCCTCTCTGCAGATTCCCATTACTGTTGCATCCAGAAACCCCCTCTCCCCCAACAAGCCCCTGTGCATCCAGATCCCACCCTCTTCCCCCACACCCGGATCCCCCATTGAGTCGCCTGCACCCAGATTGACCCACACAGAACCCTCTTGACCCATACCTGGATCCCCCCACACTAAGCCCCTCTATACTTGGATTCTGCTTGTTCACACCTGATGCACAAGGCCCTGGGGTGTTTCTGGTTCAGGTCTGGTTCTTGTGCTATGTCAGAGTTGGGTGCAGCCTCACCTCTGAGTCTGTGTTCCAGGGGGGAACTACACAATGATCTCCCACTTCTGTAAAGTCAGTGACCTGTGCTCCCCAGTGCCATGCTGGAGTCTCCACATTTTTTTTGACAAATAAAATTTGCAGAGTTTTAAAATATTGTATGCAGAATTTTTATTTTTATTTTTGGTGCAGAATTCCCTCAGGAGTAGATAAACTTACCCGTGTTTTTCCATAAATGCTTTCCACGCAAAAAAGCTATGCACTCTGGGTGTATCCATGTACCTAGTAATGTAGGTATTCAAGGGGAGGGGGGAATGACAAAAATTTACAACAGTGTTTCTAAATCGCGAAGAAAAAAATGTATATTGTATTTGAGAAATAGTATATGATCATGTAACTAGATTGTACTGTGATGCATACTCACAAGAGAGAGCAGAGTTAAGGTTGTATAGGGCTTTGGAGTATCTAATTTTGCAACAGTAACGTTCTCTTAATTTAGGAAATTGCATACAAAAATCTAAGGTCTTATTTTTAAAAACAAGGAAAAAAGATGAGGGAAGGAGAATGTCATAGGTGGTCACTATTTGGCTATGTACGATTGGAACAGCTGGGACCCCAAATGGTGTATATTCTAATGCACAGCTAAAATGCATGAGCAGTCTGGTTTCCTTAGCTGCATGCTTTACTGGCTTAGCAAAAGAAACATATTCAGAATGTACTGTGCATATCTAAAGTTTAGTTTTTAAAGGGGTCAAAACCTGGACAATTTCAACTGAAAATGCAATTTAAAAAATTGTGATCACACATAGGGCTAGAATGGAAATGTTCTATGATCCTTAACTAGCATGGGTCACTACTGCTATAGGAGACCAGCAAGTGAATCTAAATGTTCTGAAATTCTACATATTTAGTAGTACTGAGCTTTAAGTGTATCTTTTTTAAAATGATCATGTCAAATATTAAAATCTTAGATAATGTATAAAAATACTGTAGTTTTGAAACATTTTAAACTACAGCTGATTAGCTAAAAACAACTTAAACATATTCAATATTTATTTAAACTACACAATTTCTAGTCACATCTAAAATGTTTTTAGAGATTTAAAATAGTTTTTATTGTTTGTAATGAAATTTAAAATCACTAATAAAGTTAAAAATTGAAATTAGCTATTTACTGTATTGAAACTTGTATTTCTTCAGTAAGCTTGAAGGTAGTACTGTTTCTGGAGCACATCTGACAATGAGTGAAAGTCACTCGAAAGCAAAAAATTCTTGAAAAGGAAAAAGTGAAACTTGGGTTATTTAAAAGTGTTCTGTGGTTTAATTATTCAGATGGAACTTGATAGATCAGCTGATCCTCCTCCAGCTCTTTGGGTTGCAACAACTAAATCTTCTGTGAATAAGTGGGTGAGTGATTTTCTTTCCTCCATTATATGGCTAATATTTAAGTTCAGTATGAGTTTAGTATAGGGCTGTCAAATAATTTTTTAAAAAAATCACAGTCTCACAATTTAAAAAGAGTCGCAATTAATCTGTTTTAATCTCATAGATAAATAATAATAGAATATCAATTAAAATGTATTATAAATATTTTTGTTTTTTTCTACATTTTTAAATATATTGATTTCGGTTACAACACAGCATACACAGTGTACAGTGCTCACTTTATATTATTTTTATTACAGATATTTGCACTGTAAAAAATGAGAGAGTATTTTTCAATTCACCTCTATCATGTAGTGCACTTTCTATTGTGAAAGTGCAAATTACAAATGTAGAATTTATTTTACATAACTGCTGTCATGGAGTCATCAGGGCAATGCTCTGGAACTACTCCATATGAAGCCAGTCAGGACTCTGGAGGAACATGCCTCCTTTCTCTGAGCATACTGTCTCCAGGGCAAGAAGCTCACACAGCTTGTACCTTCCTGGGTCTGACCTCAGCGCATTCAGCATCCCCTTCCACATCATGCACTTTCCACAGCGAGTCCGCCCGGGTGGGGCTCCTGGGGAAGCCAGGGGGCCCTGCACCCCAACTCTGCAGTCAGACGTGACTCTCAGCCAGCCAGTAAAACAGAAAGTTTATTAGTCGACAGGAACACAGTGTAGAACAGAACTTGCTACCACAGAAATCAGTGACTTTCATCCAAGTTCATCTTCCGGGGGAGAGGAGCCCAGAGCCTGCACTCTGGTCGTCCCCCTGTGCCCCAAGCCAGCCGAGATTGACTCACTTCCAGCTGCCTGGCCCCTGCCCTGCCCATTGCTCCTCCTCCGGCCTTTGTCTCGTTTCCTGGGCCAAGAGTCACCTGGTCTCATCCCCTTCCTGGGTCTCAGGTTATGAAGGGATGTCCTGAGCATCCATTCAGGCAGCTGGAGTAGCCCCGCAAAAGTCACACACCCTTATTCCCACCACCTAGACACTGGTGCAGTACACAGGGAAACTGAGGCTCACACCGCATTCATGCAAAACAGTAAGACACACAGGCTCACATACAACATAATGGAAAATCCCCACTATGTCACATACGCATTCAAAAGCAAAACAGTATAAAACTTTAGTGCCTACAAGTTGAAGCACGAATGGGCATACAAATGTTTAGAATATCTGGCACGTAAATACCTTGCAACTACAACAGTGCCATGTGAACACCTGTTCTTACTTTTAGGTGACATTATAAAGAAGTGGGCAGTATTCTCTCCTGTAAATGTAAACAAACTTGTTTGTCTTAGCGATTGGCTGAACAGGAAGTAGGATTGAGTGGACTTGTATGAGGTGAGAGACAGGCTTTTGAGTTAGCACGAAAGCTTGTTTCTTTCACTGACAGAAGTTGGTCCAATAAAAGATGTTACCTCACTCACCATGGCTAGCTGTGTTCATAGGTTTTAATGATCTCTGCAAATTATGACTGTCATGCTTGTGTCTCTTCTTTTAGACTTTGAAGGGAATTCATAATTTTAGAGCTTCTGGTGACTATGACAATGACTGTACTAATCCTATAACACCTCTTTGTACACAGCCTGACCAAGTTATCAAAGGTAAATGGGTCTTTCAGAACATCTCAAAAAATAATTAATATTCCTAGCAAAAATGGCAGGTGAAGAAGATAGCGTGACAAATACAGGACCTGTTCCAAAGCACATAAAGTTCTTTTGGAGCCTTTCCATTGTCTTCATGGGGCTCTGGATCAGGCCCATATTTATCTGAAAATGCAATATAAAAAATTTGCAGTATAAAACTTTAGTATGGTATGTGAACATTAAGTGGAAGAACAACAACAGAAAATTCCACTAAAAGCATTTAAACTGTTCTTTTATAAACTTAGTGGGGCGGGAATGTGTTGGAATGGGAGGGGTTTGGGAGATGGCTCTTCTAGATACCACCCGTTCAGCCTAGCTGCTCATTCTAACTTGGTTTATCAGAGCTGATGGACAAGACCTTTTGAGAAAATAAGGGATCAGTCCTATGGGTTGGGTGCTAGCCAGGAATGCTGGAGACTTGGGTACAATTCCCTGCTCCATCACAGGCTTCCTGTGAGACCTTGGGCAATTCACTTAGGATGTATCTCCACTGCAGAATAAAGGTATGGTTTTGGGGTTAGCTAACTCAAGTTCTCTAATGCTGTTTAAAAAGCAATGAAAATGTGGCAACTTGGCTTTTAACTTGGGTTAGCAGCTCAAGATAAAGCCTATAAGGAAACCTGGGGTTGAACTTGAGCTGCTGACCTGAGTTAAAAGCAGAGTTGCTGTGTCTTCACTGCTATTGTAACCTGAGTTAACTAACCTCAGTTAAAAACACACCTTTTTCTGAAGTGTAGATATACCCTTAATCACTTCCTTACATTACCTCACAGGGGTATTGAGGCTAAATATATTAAAGATTGATTTCAGAGTAGCAGCCGTGTTAGTCTGTATCCGCAAAAAGAACAGGAGTACCTGTGGCACCTTAGAAACTAACAAATTTATTTCAGCATATGCTTTCGTGGGTTACAGCTCACTTCTTCGGATGCATGAATTCCTTGGTATTTTGTCTTTACTATAACCTGAACTATAGAAATTAGCATATTTTGTATAATAGTATCTTACCACTGTGTGTGTCAGGCATATTTTTAGCTTGTGAGTTGAACGATATAATTAAAAAAAAAATCACTAACCCTTCTCAGCCTTTGATTTTAGGGTTATTCTGTTGGTACTTTGTTAACGATGACCATAATGTAAGATCTGTGAGTGATGAAGAGTTGGAAATGTGATTAGTTATTTCAGATAAATGTCAAATACTGCTCCCTGTTAAGTACAATTTCAAAATCATTGCCACAGTTAAAGCCTATAAATGACGTAAGACCTGATCTAAAGCCCACTGAAGTCAATATGGACCTTTCCATTGATTTCAAGGGGCTTTGGATCAAGCCCATATTATAGTCTCTGTATAGAACCTTTTTCTTGTATTATATTATCATTGCTGTGTAGCAGCGGTTCTCAAACTGTGGGTTGGGACCCCAAAGTGAGTCACAACCCCATTTTAGTAAGGTTACCAGGGCTGGTGTTAGACTGGCCAGGGCCGAAGCTTAAGCCCGAACCCCACCTCCCGGGCCCAAAGCCCAGGGGCTTCAGCCCTGGGCAGCACAGGGCTCAGGTTACAGGCTCCCCGCTTGGGGCTAAAGCCCTTGGGCTTCAGCTTTGCCCCTCCCCCTCCCCGCCCAGGGCAGCGGGGTTTGGGCTTTGGCCCCCCTCCACCTGGGATGGCAGGGCTCAGGCTTCAGTCTCCCCTCCTGGGGTCATGTAGCATTTTTTTGTTGTCAAAAGGGGGTTGCAGTGCAATAAAGTTTGAGAACCCCTTCTGTATAGCAATAAACTTGACTGAAATTGGTTTTTTTATCTTTTGAGTATATTTCATAACAACCCAAAGTGGTTTAAACAATTGACTGTACAATATATCAACATCATTGTTCAAATGCATGTGGGTATGTATACATGCCATATATTCATTATGTGCTGAAATGGCTTCATGCCAAATTGGTGGAGCTGAGGAATAGCCCCTACTTTTGTAGCAGTCTAACATTGTTGTTTTTTTAATTAAATGAAATGGCATTGCTGACTTTATTTCTTCTTTATGACTGCTAGGGGGTGCTAGTATTATTCAGTGCCACATTCTTAATGACAAGAGACATATATTAACCAAAGATACAAATAATAATGTGGCATACTGGGATGTATTGAAGGTAAGTGTAAAATTTTGGATTAGACATGTATTAATGGGTTTCTGGTCTTCTCTTCCCTTTGCAATTTGTCTGCATGTGAGGTGATGATTGGAGAAAATAGGGTCCTCATTGTGCCACAAAACATAGCGCAAGTGTTTTTTTAAAGACTCTCATTGCTAAAGGATGATATTTGTCTCTTCTGTTGCAATACTGTTCATTCTTACGTGAATGTGTTTAAAATTCTGTCTTTAAAATAAAACACTGAACACAATAAGAATGTATGGGAGGAGGGGAACACATGGACATCAGTCAAAGCATTATAATTAAAGATACAATTTTTTCACGGAGTTCACAGAAGTCACAAAATCTGTGACTTCCAGTGACCTCTGTGACTTCAGTCCATGGTGGCCAGGAGCTGTGAGGGGCCCCCCACAGCTCCCAGCCATCGCGGACGGTGAGGGCTCCCTGTGGCTCCTAGCTGCCGTGGAGGCTCTCCCATGCAGCAGGGGCCCACAGAGCTCCGAGCGGGCCCCTGCAGCTGCCTAGCCACTGTGGGTAGTGTGGGAGCCCCGCAGCTGAGCTCCCCATTTTGTCATGGACATTTTTAGTAAAAGTCACGGACAGGTCACAGGCTTTCATGAATCTTTCAGTATTGCCCGTGACCTGTCTGTGACTTACTAAAAATATCCATGACAAAATCTTATCCTTATCATCAATAAGCAGCACAAATCAGGAAATGCCAGTTCAGATTGCATATTTGTGCATATACCTTCTAAAAAAACTGACTATTGTGGGATCTGCTTGGATCTTTGGTAACACTTTAAAAAATGCCTGAATTCCAGTTACAAAAGTGACCGGCACTTAGGCTCCTAAGTCTCTCCAAAAGTCAGTGGGATATGGGCTTTTAAGATGTGTAAGGGCTTTTGAGAAATTGACATTTTCTCTTGATACATGGAATGCTCCAGACAAGGTTCTATAACAAAGTACGGTACCCTACAGTGCCTTAGAATCCATTGTAGACTGAAGAAACAGGGATGGAGGTTGAAGAGTGTATTTTTAATGTCTGCTTGAAGAATTCCAGAGAAAGTGAGTAACTTTTCTTTCTCCCTTTGTATACTGTCAGTACAAATTGGGCAGATTCACTAGCAGTAGGAAATTGATGAGGAGGCTATCTAATCGCACAACTATAGAAAACTGATCTCCTGAGGTAGGCATTAGATCTCTTGGCCAAGTCCAGAGATCAATGCTGTGTAAAGGATGAACTGAGCACCTGATAGCGTCTTTACATATTTCACTGTTGGAACATTCCAAAGGCATGTAGTTGAATGCACCTTGCTTTCAGGGACTGGGATACCCACTGACTCACAAGAAGTTTCTATATAGATTCAGTCCACTTTAAAACTGGGGATCTGTACTGACTATACTTAAAGCAAAGAGAGAGGAGTTACTCACTTATGACTCTGCCCTCCATCCCTACTTCCTGGAACCTATTTTCAGTTCTGAGAGAGTGTAAGGAACTGAGAGTATATGATAGTTTTGGTGGTGAGGAGGGTCATGTTTACTTATACCAGAGTTTTCCATGACTCAAGAGAGTATCTGAGAGCCATAGCACTGCTCAGACCTTACTAGAGGTTCCAAACTTAGTGTGCAGGTGCACTCCAGTAGTAGGGGGAGGAGAGAAGGGTGTCTTTACTGACAAGTCTAAGAACAGGTAAGTAATTATTTCAGATTAAAAAGGAAGTTAAAAATAAAAAGAGCATTTCAAAATCCATTTTTGTATTAATTTGTCAATAGATCAATAAATACCACTATCAGATTATCATTTTTATAGAGCTAGTGGATGCTGAACTTGTAATGAATAGTATTAATATTCATTTTGTTCCTTTTTTCTTTGATTCAGTCTGTTTATTTTTTTAAAATGAACTACAGTTCAAGGCAAGACAACGTTCAACACTGGGGAAGAAGTTTGTTGCTTTGAAGTGGTGTTTCCATACTTCTCTGGTTTAGTATTTGGAGGGCAGTGGCATCAAGCTATCAAGAAAAATAAAAAGCTTACTTAGCATACAATTTCTGATATGCAAATTAAAGGTTTTAACAGTGGATATGACTGCATATTCAGTATTAAGAAACTTATATATTTTTTTAATCTTCTGGTGTACAGGCATGTAAAGTTGAAGATCTTGGGAAAGTAGATTTTGAAGAAGAAATTAAGAAGAGATTTAAAATGGTGTATGTGCCAAACTGGTTCTCAGTAGACTTAAAAACTGGGGTAAGACACAACTTAAGTTTTTTCCTAATTTGGGCGTTTGTCATTTCATATGACTTTCATGAAAGTATTCACACATACGCTGTATTAAGCAACCCTTCTGTGAGCCATATAAAGCTTTTACTCTAAGATTTAATTTAATGTGTATATGGCATAAACTATATTTGAATTATCGGATGTATAATTTATCTTTCAATCAACATGTCAATGAATGCTTCTTTGGATCTTGATAACTTGAAAAGTAGTTAATAACAGAATTCTTTGTAAGGAGATAATGTTGGTTTAAACTAATCTTGTACACTGCAATTACTAATGTAATAAAATTTGACAAATAGAGTGTTTGTAGACAGTCTGTGTATTATCAGACACTGCCATATTTTGTAGTTGCAGTTTAGTGTGTCTTCTGTATATAAAAGAAACCTGCAGGATTCTTAATACAATATTCATATTGTATTCCTCCCAATGGTCTTCTTTTGACAGATGTTGACAATTACTTTAGATGAGAGTGACTGCTTTGCAGCTTGGGTTTCAGCTAAAGATGCTGGGTTTAGCAGTCCAGATGGATCTGATCCAAAATGTGAGTTTTAATTGAAATTAACATTTCATTCAAACAATACAAAACCCCATTACATAAATTAGTATATTTCTGGTAGATGGTAATTTTGTACTTGCTTAGACTTCCCCACTTTTCTTGAGACTAAATCCTTCAAATGACTCTCCAATGAAAATCCACTGAGATGCTTTATAATGGCAATCTTATGTTCACTTTGTCTATTTCGTTTGTCCATTTCATTTTCCTTCAAAAAGCAAAATGAAAAATGCTAGACTGGAATTATTACATGAAAGATCTGAGCTAGAGAATAATATTGTAATAAACTCATATCTTAAAATAATTGTTAAAAACAATTCAAGCTGACAGGAATTATAGTAAAATTAGCTTTTTCTATAAGTCTAAAGACTTAAGGCCAAATCCACAAAACAATTTAGGCATTGCAACACAGAGCACAGGAGCACCTAACTTCTAAGTGCTTTGCAACCTGTTGGAATCCACAAACCAGAGTTGGGCACAGGGCTCCTTGCTTAGTGCATGGAGAGATTTAAGCACCTAAGAATGTGATCCACAAAAACCATAGTGGTAGGTGAGGAGCCGCCTAAGCTAGCCAGTAGCAGATGCCAAGGAAAAAGGTGTGTCCTAAACCCTGTCCCTCAAAGGGAATTAGGTACCTATCTCCACTCTAGGATTCCTAGCTGTAGATCCCTTCTTGGAGTCAAGCACCTAAGCTGTTTCTTACAAGAAAAATGGCAGCACACACCTAAATCCATGCAAAAGCAGGAGAGTGGGTGTGTGGGGGGGGAGGGGGTGTACAGGAAGTGGCAACCTCCCTTATAACCTTTAGTCCAGTGGTTAGTGAAATCACCCAGGAAATGGGGGACTCCGGTTCAATTCCCCCCTGTGCCTTGAGAGAAGAGAAGATTTGAACAGGGTTCTCTCATGTCTCAGGTGAGTGTCCTAGCTCACTGGTTCCCAAATGTTTTACCAAAGGCAACCCACCAACAGCTTTGTCTTTCTTTTGTGACCCATCATTTATGTATGCACCCTCTGCCCTGTTACCACAACCCTAACCCTGGCCCAGCATAGAGGGGAGACCTAGATGGGTGGGGGTGGGGTTGAAAGGCAAGCCCTCCTGCCCTGTGCAACCTGACACTCAAGGTCTCAGCACCACTCAGGTCTCTCATGAGGGACGGCTGGCCAGACCAAACCTGAGTGGTGCTGCAGCCTCGTGTGCCAGGTCGCAACAACCAGAGTGGGGAACTGGACCCAGCCCCACTGTGGGGTGAGTGCAAGGCAGGCTTGCTCACCAGTCTCCTCTTCTCTCCACCCCCACCTGAGGCTTTCTGGCCAAGCCAGGCCAGGTGAAGTGTATGTTTGCCTAGGTCAGGATCAAGTGATGAGTTCATCTGGCCCTGGATGTGGCAACCATCTAAAACTTTCCCATAATGCACAGGTGAATTGGGATCAACTATTTGGGAAACACTGTCCTAACCACTGGACTAAAGGTTAGGGAGGTTGCTGCAGGTGCCTCTTCCTCCTTTCCCTCTCGCAGTTTTGTTTGGAATTAATGTTCTCAGAAGATGTCCACCATATTGGGCCCAACCAGCACGATAGGCAAAGGAATACCTAGTTTCACATGGTTCAAAGATCCTCCTGGGGCTTAGGCATGAGATAGGTATTCAAGCTCTTTGAGTGAGGCAGCAGTGCACGTACCCAGAAGCAGAAACTTAGGTATCATAAAGATTTTATTGGAAAACTAGGTGCCAAAGGATTTTAGGCACCTTCAGGGTTAGTAGCCAGAGTTTTGAGGATCTCAGTGGTGCCTACAGTGGAAGTTAGACACCTAACTCCATTTATGGATCTGGGCCTAAGCCCCTGAACCTGAGATGAACTCCACATCAGTGGACCTCAGTGGCAGCATGGAGTTAGTTGCAGGATTGGGACCTAACTTTTTTTAAATGTTTAATTTCTCCTGGATTAACCTCTTAAGCTTTGATAAGAAATACAAACTATTGGCTTATATTAACCATCTGTGAATTAAAAACCTGGAGAGTTGTCTTTTTCTCTAAACTGGCTATATATATCAGTGATTTTACATAATTGTATTCTATGTTTTTGATCATGTGTTATAGTGAATCTTGGAGGGCTTCTACTACAAGCTCTTCTAGAGTATTGGCCTAGAACACACATCAATCCAATGGATGAAGAGGAAAATGAAATAAATCACGGTTAGTGTTCACCTGTACAATATAGGAATCTTTCAGTCCTTTTGTCTCTATCATTCATAGCTATTTTGTTCTATGTGAGTTTTTATAGTTGTTTCTACACATATAAAGCTTTTAATATGACATTGCTTTGGAATGTTTCAAGTAGCGCTTCTCCACTGACAATAGTGCTGTTTGAAAGCCTTTGGAATGCCACAATAAAGAGGAAGCAATTGAAAAGCTGATCCTGCATTGAGGGTGAATTTACAGAAACGCTATTAGTTGGCAGTGAAAAAAAAATTCTGGTAAAATTAAGAGGCTGGGCTTTTAAGGGAGAGAATAAATTCCTTAAGTTCTAGACAGGGCAGAGGAATGAAAATAATTCAGTTATGCTTTTCTGCGTAAGCGTCCAGGGCACATTGCCTAATTTGCTTATAGACATTACTGGGTAGTATAAACTAATAAATAGCAGTCATGTTTGTTGGAATGTGTTATACTGAACGGGTGTTTGAAAATAGAATTGTGTACTCACCCAGGAAGCTACCTTCTGGAGTAATCTACAAAGGAAAGGTGAGGTTAACAATAGAGTTATGTAAATGACAAACAAGATGGGGTGGATTTGGCAGAAAATAAGAAACTGTAGCTCAAAGGCTTGGAAGCTGATTGGTAGAGCCTTTCACTGGGATACAAGTTCACATCCAACCAGAGCCAAAGCAATTCAAAAGTTTTCTGCGTCCATTGGCTATTTAATGGTCTTCATAAAATGAGGTGGTTTAAATTCAGATGTCTTACAGATGTTTATCTTACAAAACTACTAGTTTTGGTAATCTCTTGGTTCTTTTGTCAGATTGGCCTTCAACTGAAATCCTTGTCATGTGTTGGAATAAATTTAATGTGGAAATTGGAAAAAGTTTTCTAGCAATTGGAGGAGTGAAATTCTGGAACAACCTTCCAGTAGGAGCAGTTGTGACAAACTAAGATGCAGTTTGATAAAATTATGAATGAGATTATATGATAAAATTGCTTGCTATAGCAAGTGACTGGACTTGGTGACCTAGGAGGTCCCTTCCAGTCCTATGTTCCTATGGATTATGTGGGTTTAACTAGTATTTCACTCACAGTATGGTCTCAGAATGGGGTTGAGGCACTCTGTTAGGCTATTTTGGAGGCTCTTGCATTGTTACTTCCTGTGCTGTGTATTTAGAAGGCTTAAGGGCTTGTCTTCATTACTGTGCTAAATTGGCGCCGCTGTGATTGATGCAGCCGTGTCAATTTAGCACACCTGGTGAAGACATGCTATGTCAATGGGAGCATGCTCTCCTGCCAATATAGTGCAGTGTAGACACCATGTTAAGTCAATATAAATTACATTGCTCAGGGAGGTTGCTTTTTCACACCCCTGAACGACATAACTTACATCAACTTAAGCAGTAGTGTAGACAAGCCATTAGTCTTGGGGTGGGAAGAACGAGTGGCAATTTACAAACTTTCCAAGTTATTAGAGGCGTGATTCTCCTATAGACTCGTGAATAGTAGTGTACTTTAGTAGTACTAGTCAGGTAAATAAGTATTGTAAAACCAGGTTCTAAATTTGCCTTTAAAATATTAAAATTTAACAATACAAAGCAAATACTTAATAGTGGCTTAGGAAATCAAAAGTGCACTGGAGGTCTCTTAAATCAGTGATATTGTTAATAGAGAGCTGAGGGACCACACAAAGACTGTGGCTAGGCAAGCTGAATACTAACTATTTTAGTAATAAAATACTTCATTAATTTTGTAATCTGGCAAAAAAACTCAGGGAGAAAAGTGTTCATAGTTTCCCTGGAGTCACCATTATGAAAAATAAGTTGGAGGACACAGGTTTGAAATTTGCTTATTAACATAAAGGGATGTCTATTGGCATCTATGTTTCTTTTGAAGCATTTAAGAACAGGGTCCTGATGCGTGCTGAAGTAGCACCATTCCCCTACTTTACATCCAGTGGGATTTTTTTTTTTTTAAGCCGAAATTTCCACTGCCTCCAAAAAAGTTGGATTTTTTTTAAAATAAACAATTCAGGCAGGTAACAAAATAATATTTTAAAGAAATTTCTAAAACCCCCAAATTTCTCCCTTCTAATTTCTAGAGTGATTTTATTTTGTTTCTGATGAGCTCCAGGCATGGGAATATACAATAGTCTTATCTCTAGACTCTACTCTTGGCCGTGAATTCTGCTCATTCTTTTATTTTATGTTCTGCTCATAAATGAGCTAAGCAGTCTTTTTGGACCTCGTATCACCCACAGGAACCTATATTATTCAATTTTCTGGTATGTTGTAGCATTCAACAGAACATTAAAATTTGGTAATTGGTGGATTTCAGATACCACACAGTAAGTCTGGGTTCTTTTGTGACTGAAAGGCATTGCACCTGAACAGTTTTTGTCCACATTTTTCAGAGAACTTTACATTGCACTGCAAAATAATAATAATTTATCAAATAATTTTATTTTGAAAGCTGTGGTCAGTCTGTAACAAGTGAATCGCCAATACTGCTCTTTTAATCTGACCCTCTGCATTTAAAATGTCATCAGTCACTTCTAGTTGTATAGTCCATAGACATGAACCTGATCAATAATTAATGGAATGTACGGTGCAGTGAAATCGAGATGTCTCTGTCAAGTTCTCCTGGTCCCCTGTTTTAGAGTGGTAGTTAGGTGGGAAAGCAAAGAAGATGCTTTTTAGGACGTTGCTTTGTGGTGTTCAAGGCTTTGGATGTGCAATAATTGCCTTTGCACAATCATTCTATTTCTTGTTCACCTCTAAAGTAAGGGTCATTTAGTTCCCCCAGATACTTACTCCTCTGTATTGCTCAAAAACTGGGGTAAATTGATAGTAAATCAATGTCCCACTCCTGGCCCCTATTCTCTTGTACATCAGACATTTGAGATCTGCCTCCTACAAAGTTATAATGTATTAATTGTGCTTTGATATTTGTCATGAAATATTTAAGTGTTGGAAATTTTAGTTTATGAGAAATCAACACTTCATCTTTGCATGTGTTTTATTTCCTTTTTTTTAATTCATCACTGTATTGAAAAGAGACAAAAATTTATGTTAGTCTGTATACTTGGCCCTAAAACTAGGTATATAGTCTTGGTGTATATTTTTCCATAGTGAATGCTGAGCAGGAGAACAGAGTACAGAAAGGAAATGGATACTTTCAGGTACCACCACATACACCAGTTATCTTTGGTGAAGCTGGAGGACGCACTTTGTTCAGGTACAGAAATTCAGAGAATGCAGTGTGGCTAAAGCAATAGAATAATTTTTTTTTGGGCTCTTGGACAATTTCAGAAATTAATCAATGTCCAGGAAATAGAAGCTTGACCATACAAAGTTGGTTTGTGGCTGATAGTATCATTCCATAGTCACACTAGGAACATCTAGATTCCAAATCATCAAGACATGGTGTATTACAAGGTCATGAATTATACAATAACTCTTACAAGGACTTGTTGATTTATAGCTCTGAGAGCACTTCCTGTACACCATCCTTCCTATAGGCCAATTAACAATAACCTAAAGCTGATCCATTTTCCTCCTAAGACTATTTAATGTACCCCTTAAGTTCTAGCAGGGCTTAATGTATAATTATCGTCTTTTTTTTATGGTACTGCAGTGTTAGTCTGCAGAGCTGAGATTTTTTTTTTTTTCTTTTCTTTTCTGATCCACTGGTGTGGAGAACTTCTCCTAAAAGTATATTTGCTGGCCTATCAGAGTACTCTTAAGTCTGACCAGTCAAGTAATATGAGATCTTATCATGCCACTCTGATTACCATCCGTCTTGTCTTTTACACCACTTTGATTCCAGCATGACTTTAGCAGCTAATATATCATGATGAATATCCCTGGGATGCCAGGCTTTTGAATGTCATAAAGCATTCGTGTTTATCCCTGGTAACTGAGTAAATCCGTTCTTAAATTAAGACTGTTTTTTCAGTCTAGGTTTCTTCATTTTCCAGAACTTAATATAGCATATCCCAAGCCTGGGAACAGTGTAACTTTCAGATCACAGGTCATTCAAATAAAATGAGGTATATTTTCAATTTAAAATGAACCCCATTCCCGCAGCTCTTAATCCTTTTGAGTTATAACTAAGGATTCCAGACCTTCAGTTTGATCTGCACTGGCAGATGCTTATGTCTACAGAAAGTTCCATTCAATCAGTGGGGCTCTGCGCAAGGGCAAGGGCACATATCAAACTTGAAGAATTGGAGCTAGAATGTATATACTTGTTTGGTTGGTTTTTTAAACAATTTATTTTGGATTTAAAGTTCATTTAAACAAAATTCCTAAAACACTAATGTTGCTTAACTGGTGATTATGGAACTATTATTTTTTCATCTGATTAACAGATTATTTTTCTAATATCTGTATTTGCCTATCACTGTTTGTGCAGACTTTTTTAATCTTTGCACTTAGGTTCTGTAATTTATGTGCTGTACAGCAATTTTCTTCTCGATGCTTAAATGTATTGTTTACAAAACTCATTTCTGTGTATTTTAGATTATTATGTCGGGATTCAGGTGGTGAAACTGAATCTATGCTGCTTAATGAAACTGTGCCACAATGGGTAATTGACATCACTGTGGATGTAAGTGTCATTAGGTATAGACTTTGCCCTTCTTTTAAAGGTGAACTGCAAAGGAATTTAACTAGACTCCAGCATCTCAAGTAATGTATATTGAATATCTTCATTAATCAGACCTAACAGGGTATCAAGGCATTACTAGCTCTTCTCATATACCGCTGAAATTCAGCCTCACTACAGGTTGCTGGCACCTGCCCATTGTAAACCCCTACTTCCCAGCATGCACTGTGCTTAGGTTCCATAAACCAATAGGAACCAGGGTGATGTGTCAGACAGAGGTCTCCTTCAGCCTAATTTTAAAGCCTGACCTTGACTCAGACCCAATCCAGGAGTGTCAGTTTGTCATTTTCAGAACCAACCCAAACCCAACACTCCGCACCCCGAAACCTATGTTAGCATTGTCACATGTGGTTTGGCCTAGTGGGGGCTTGCCACTCCCCCATGTTGTGTGCCCCACTTCTGCTGGCTGCTGCCACTGTGCAGTGAAGTAGGCATGCTGACAAATCACAGCCTCCAAGTGCTGGTGACAGTGCTGACAGGTTTAGGGGGAAAGTGTTGGGTTCAGGTTGCGTCAGTTCTGAAAATGGCTCAGCACTAGCAGTTTGGGTCTGGGTCAGGTTTTAAAATTAGGCCTGTGAAGATCTCTATCTTAAACACCACCTTGGCGTCCTCTGAAACAAACCAGCTTCATGGGGTCTCCTGGTTGACGGGGAAAATGACCAATGTTGTGTCTATGGGGGTGTCGCTTGCTGGCATACTGAAATAAGAGGAATTTGGGGGAGTCCAAGAGAAGAAAAGGTACATTTTTTGAGTTAGAACCATACTAAATGTCCCTCATAGCCTGGTTGGGCTGAAGTGTTCTTCACATGTGTCTGGAATTTGATTCGATTTCTTAACAAATCACCTTCTAGGAAACCTGATTTTTGATGCTGTATTCCAGATACTCAGTCTTTTTTCTTTAAAACTTAGTTGTTTTTTAAACAAAATATTTAGTGTTTTGACTTAATCGTTTAGAAGTGTTGTACACTTTACACCCACCTGCTTCCGCTGAAATGAGCTCCAGCTTATATAAAAGCTAGGTAAACAAAGGACTTGCATGAGATAGATCTGAGCTCCTCAGAAGCTTAAGCGGTTCAAAGAAAAGTTGTCCTCCGTAGTTGTGCTAGAGAAAATCATTTTTATTTGATATAATAATACACATATTAGGTAAATACACTTTCCAATTGGAAATAATGACGTGAATATAATTTGTGTGATGCCAATTGGTACTAAATGTGACATTTTGTTTTCTTTTAGAAAAATATGCCCAAATTCAATAAGATTCCCTTCTACCTTCAACCTCATTCATCTTCAGGGGCAAAAACTTTAAAAAAGTACGTATATATTTTTGACTCTTAATATTTCAGAGATACTGATATTACAGACTCGTAAAACGGTATGCCAAAGAGAATAACAGTACCCTTGGTTAATCCAGAGAACGACATTGGACGTGCTGTCTCCATTCTTGTGAGAGAAGGTATTTAGTGTTACAGGACAATATTCTGCTCCACTGGATGATATAAAAATATTTTAAAGATCTGGGAGATAGTGTAGTTGTAAATAGCAGTGGCTTAAATTAATTGTACTTTAGAAGGTTTTACCCTAGTATTAATAACAAGATTTGAGTTGGTACCATAACATTTTTGGCTGGATCAAACCCAATGTTTTAACTAATCCTGTGTCCTATCTCAAACAGATGATTTAATCAGAGAGAGATGCAAGAAACTCCAGAGTAGACAGGCTTGGGAGAACCTGCCCCTCACATTAGATGTCATCCTGGTCTCTAATCGTTAGAGATTGGCTTGAGCCCTGAAGCATGAGTTTTTTAAATGTTTACTATCTTTTAATTAAGACAACCGTGTGTATTCTTGATATTCATATAAACATCCAGTCCCTCTTTGAATCTGGATAAGTTTTGGCCTCAACAGCTTGCTATGGCATGAATTCCACAGTTTAATTACATGTTGCCCATAAAAGTATTTCCTTTTATCAGTTTGAATTTTCTACCCCTTTAGCTTTATCGAATGTCCCTTGTGTTATAAGATAGAGAAAACAGAAATTCCTGACCTCCCTTCTGTTTACAAGTCATAATTTTATATACTTTTATCATCTCCCCTATTATTCATCTCTTTTATAAGGTAAACATTCCAAGTCTTTTCAGTCTCTCTTCATCTGAGTTTGCCATGGAAGATCTTGATCATTCTTGTTGCTTGTCTCTGAACAACCTCTAGTTCTGCAATATGCTTTTCAGATAAGGTGCCTGGTACTGCACACAGTATTCCAGATGGTGATGAGTCTTCACCATTGATTTATATAAAGGCATTATTATAAAGATATTATTTTAAATTATAAACAATATAATACAAACCAACAACTGCTATAGCAAACACCATTGCACAGGATACTGTGAAGATAAGTGTTTGAAAGGCTAAATCTGGTGTTTCACAACTTTTAATTACCTTGTACAGAGATCGATTGTCAGCTAGTGACATGCTGCAGGTCAGAAAAGTGATGGAGCATGTTTATGAGAAAATCATAAACCTGGATAATGAATCTCAGACAACTAGCTCCTCCAATAATGAAAAAGCTGGAGAACAAGAGAAAGAGGAGGATATTGCTGTGTTAGCAGAAGAAAAGATTGAACTCTTGTGCCAGGATCAGGTAAGTTGACATAAGCACTCATTTAGGCCTTCTTGCAAAAATAGGATGATCAATAGTAAATCATTTGTGAACCTCTAGGTACTGTTTGTAAAATGTGCTACAGGTATACTATTTTAACAGATGCCTTTGAAACTAAATGTGATGTTATGAATTCAAATGTTAACTGATACAACTATTTTGCTTTTTGCATCTAAAGCATGGGTGGTGTGACAAAGTTCCTCCTCTACCTTGGTGGGTCCTGCACTTATTGGCGGATTTGCTTGCCTTAGAGATTCACAGCCGTCCTCAGTTTGGCCACTTTTGCTGTTTAAATCTGCTGTTTTATTCAGATAACCTCATCACTGGCCAGCATGGGGAAAAGGAAGGAGAACAATCCCCGCAGTCTCTGCTGATCCACCATGTGGGTCGGGGAACAGCCCAGAGACCTTCACCTCTGGTGGAACCCACCGTCCAGGTCAATTCCTCCTGTGTCTGATCAGGAGTTAGGAGGTTTGGGGGGAACTCAGGCCTGCCCTCTACTCCAGGTTTCAGCCCAGGGCTCTGTGGACTACAGCTGTCTAGAGTGCCTCCTGGAACAGCTGTGTGACAGCTACAACTCTCTGGGCTACTTCCCCCATGGCCTTCTCCCAACATCTTCTTTATCCTCACCACAGGACCTTCTCCTGGTGTCTGATAATGCTTGTACTCCTCAGTCCTCCAGCAGTACACCTTCTCACTCTCAGCTCCTAGTGCCTCTTACTCCCAGCTCCTGTCAAGCATAACATAAACTGAAGTGAGGTCCTTTTTAAACTCAGGTGCCCTGATTAGCCAGCCTGTCCTAATTGATTCTAGCAGTTTCTTCTTAATTTTCTCCAGGTGTCCTAATTAGCCTGCCTGCCTTAATTAGTTCCAGCAAGTTCCTGCTTGTTCTGGAACTGCCCTGTTACCTTACCCAGGGAAAAGGGATATACGTCATCTGGGACAAATATATCTACCTTCTAACACTCTCCTGTAGCCATCTGGCCTGACCCTGTCACAATGGATAAATGGCATTACCAAATGTCTAGATCACAGAATTTTGGTGGTTGAACTGTATTCTCTTTTGGGGCCTAATACTCCAAACCCTTGCTTGTGCTAATAATCATATTAACCATATACTAGCTATATTAATATGAATAGTAAACATGGATGACAGTACTTTGTTATTCTTGGAGATCACAGGCTTTAAAGAAGAGTTCCATTGAGGAGGGCCTTAAGCTACTCATATTTGTTGGATACCAGTTAGTGTTGTGTAGAGTATACCTCTCTTCCAGACAAAATTATTTAGAAAGCTGTAAAACCAGACTAGGAACAGATTAGTTTTAAAAATCATTTCACATTTTCATCTATTGTATGCCTCCTAGAATTTGATATCAGTCAGAATGCTCATCTGCAATAAATTGTAATCACACTTCTGTATAACATCATTAAGATTAACTAAGCAAATAAACCATGGGGTTTAGAATATTGTTACATTTCTAGTCATGTTCAAAATCTGTGTAACTTCAGAGCATATCTTTATATTGACTGTTAGGTTTAGTAGTAAAATTTAGTGGCAATATGTGCAATAGCACAGCAAGAGGCATTGCTACTTTGGAAGCAGGTTTCAAACTTCCTTGGATCACAAGTGAAAGGAGTGTAATAGTCTCAGTTGTGGGGGGAAGACAGTAGATATTCAGATTCAATAAGTTAAAGCCACCTAAATGGCACCACTGCTCCAACTCCACTAATACCAGTATTACAGTACATTTTATAGACAGTAAGGTGGGACTCAAGCAGCAACATTTTCTTATTTGCCTATCTCTATACATGTTGATGTTTACTAACATTTACTGATAATCATTCCAAACCTATATATGCTGCTGGTGGTGCTCTCTAATGTATATTAACCCGTTGGCACCAGTCCTCCTTAGTTTGGTGTACCGCTGTCAGCCTAGAATATGCTTGTCTGAAAATCAAAACTTCCAGCATCCGAAGATTTAACATATCTACCAGTTTTCTGCAATAAAATATAAATTCTCTTATATTGCAGGTTTTGGATCCAAATATGGACCTTCGAACTGTTAAGCACTTCATATGGAAGAGTGGTGGTGATCTGACACTTCACTACCGACAGAAATCAACGTGAAAGGAATGATGGACTCAAATGGTTGTTCATTTACTTGACCTTACTGTACTGGTTCCAAGAGTAGTACTATAGAAGCCCACTGAACCCTAAGGTAGATGAGACTTCTAATGACTCAGTATGGACCAGAGAGTATACATTTAATAATTGAAGTGACTAATAGATCTGTAATATAGAGAAAAAAATCTATATGACTTAAACTAAAGTCTGTCCTAGTTAAGGCACAGCAAGTGAAATGAGAAGTCCCTAGTGGTTCATGTTATGTGAGGTGTACAGAGAACAGATGACGATCCAGTTCAGACTTTTGCTTCCTTCTTGTTTTGTTTTTTCCAGAGCATTAAATTTTCATCTGCTCGGGCTTGATATGAAACATGGTTTTGGCCATATTAGTCACTATGTTCATAAGGCATGCACTGTATTTTTTTGAATACATTCCATTCGTACATTACCTACAATGATTTTTCACAGGTTATTCATAAAAATAATTTTTACCACTTTGAGAAATCTCAAAACACCGAAAGCTATTGCACACTTGAAAGTAGCCCATTTAATTGTAAGTCAAAAGTTAACATAATTAGAATTGTTTTAATACTGCAGTTCAAACGTTCTTATATAGAGAGCTATTGACATTCAGATTAAGAACACTAGAGAAATATTATAGCAGTCAGTCCAGTGATGCTGTGCATCATAATAGAATAAACATGTTTTGCAAAATTTAACAGATTTTTTAAAGAAATTTAATTCTTCCTGCACTGTGTCCTTATTTTAAAGACACGCTAGTTGGAATTCCAAGAAACTGCTCTATACTTCTGTGGCATTTTGTTAAAAAACTTAAGACCATTCTGAAAATTTTAACTTTATTTGTTGATATCAGCAGCAAATTTCATATCTATGATATAAAAGCATGTGTTCTTTTTTTCCCAAGTTTTATATGCAGATTTTGTTGTTATAGCTGTACACATCTTTTCATGTTCTTTCTAAAAATCTAAGGCTTTCATGTATTAATAGTAGCCTTGTATAAAGTTTAACTTACTGGGGGAGGGAAGCATTTCAGCTTTTGGCAAGAAAATTTGGGACTGTCCCAAAAGACTATTTGTAGCCAAAACAAATTAAAAATCCTCACCACAAAATTGTGTAAAATGATTCTTGTCTGAAACAGAAGCACAAGTGCCTTCAGAGGGCAATATATTTATTCAGGTTTCTTCAGGAGATGTGCTCTTGCCCTTCCTGTGTTTTGCTATCAGGATTTAGGCTGGGGCCTACAGAAAGTCCCAGATACATTAGTTTACTGGGATTTTATAGTGATCAAATGACACACACAAAAAAATCCACTATCATATGTTGTTTGAAAAATATCCAAATACATTATGTCCTGGACAAAGTCACCACTTAAACAAGAGGGTCTGGTTAAGAATTAAGCTAGCATGTCTTTTTCCCTTCTTGAAAGAAAGTCAAATTTAATTTTTAAGCCCCATTTCTGTGCATAGTCCATTTGGCACAGTTGTGCTATATTGCACATTTTTAGTGATATTTGTGAATTAAATGGTTTAGCAGAACTGTGTAACTTTTATTAATAAATTGTCCTGAATTATATTTATTAATAGCAGAGGTCTATGCTTTGTTCTAATAGACAGTGATTCTTTCTGGTTGTCTTGCTGTCCCTTTGTATACATTGTAACTGCTCCCAGTTCGTTCATTCGTTTTTTTTTTGTTTTTTTTGTTTTTTTTTGTCTGAAATCAGCCAAGGTTACTGTTCCAAACATCCCAATAATGCAGTTTCAGGAAAGATTGAAGGGAGTCTGCAATGCCAAAAGGGTAAATGATCTGTATTTCACAGTTGTACAGAATAAAAGGCTTTAGTTAAAATATTTAAAAGTTGTTTTGATCATTCATTGGTTCACTTATGCAGCCCTGGGGTTGTCATTTTTTTTCACCCTTTTCCCAAAGGACATATAAATCCTTTTCTAATTTTTAAGGAAATTGCACAGTCGGGTTTCCAGTAGCTTAAAAATAATCGCAGTGAAGTGCACACAGTAATTTATGCAGATTTTGTAATGCAGGATAAGATGGTTGAATGTGACTACAGGAAGAAATATATGCTGTTTCTCCAGGGATAATGCTTGCAACAAGAAAACAAAATTAAGAGAACATAAGCAGGAAAAAGTGGAAAAGACTCCTTAGCGTGTGGTTCATCCCAGGCTTACTGACCCTGGGAGCAGAGCTCTGTTTTCCCAAAGACATTGTCCCTACTCTGTTGCCAAAGTAGCCCTTTACCCCGAGCATCTGTACAGTGAGAGGAGGCAGTAGAGCTGAGTTTAAAATCTCCTTTACCCAAGAATACATTTACAAACAAGTTCACTTGCTGAAGACCCTGATGGAGGGTGGGGGCCTGTAGTGAGGCGGTCTGGCTCCCAGCTGCCTCAGAGAGGGACGAGCCCCTGCAGATGCCAGAGTGAGTGGAGTCACTGGAGCCTGCGCCCACCCCCCAGAGGTCAAGGCGCAGGGCAGGAAGTATAAAAGCCCAACCTCCAGGGCTCAGAAGCAGCCTAGCCACTGGAGAGGCCAGGCGCTGATGCCCTAGCTCCCGCTGGGGAGACTCCTGCCGCCTGTGACCAACACGAGGACTGGCCTTACCTGCGGAGACTGGACGCCGACCAGATGCCAGAAGAGCCAGTAAGCCGACCGATACAAAGGGACCCAGAGGAACTGCCCAGGTTACCCCTCGCTCAGTATCCTGAGGAGCCCATGGTGTTGGACACCGTGGAAGACGCCGCAGAGATGCAGGTACTGGTAGAGGAGGAGGTCAGAAGTAGCTCGGGGGCAGCCGACCCTAGTCTGGCTGCTGCACACCCAGAGCCAATGTCAGTGTGTTGCGGCCAGGATCCCCACTGACACAGCAGCAGGCTGCCTGCCGCTGTTAGGGCCCCGGGCTGGGACGCAGAGGAGTGGGCAGGCCTGCGTCCCCCCTGCCACCCTACTCATGGGTGGCAGTCTCCCAGACGCTCAGGACCTAGGGCCTGGGCCTAATACTGAACTGTTTGTTCAGCCCCTGCCTGAGGGCCTGAGCTCCTGACTGTTTTCTGCCCCACCAGGCTAATTCGCCAACTCACCGGACTCGTGTAGTGAGGCAGCCTGGCTCCCAGCCGCCCCAGAGAGGGGCGACCCCAACAGCGGACGCTTACAGGGCCCTAGGGTGGTACTGTATTGTAATTTAATCACAAGTGTTTACCTTCATTAAAACATGAGGTGTAGCTCATTAAATGAGCAATTCACAATCCTTTTGCTGTCAGCATTCATATTTTCACAAACTAAAGTTTATAGGCGAGTGGCCTGTTTTAATTTCCTAGACAGAGGTTCCCAAACCCTGTTCTTTGGACCTCTGGTGAGCCAGCAGAGCAGAGTTGATCACATGTTCCCATTTTCAGCTCCTAAATTCCACTAAGACGTCTACAAATACACTAAGGCCTTCGCCTTTTTCACGTAAGCAATGGCTATAGTTGCAGCTTGTCGTGACAAGAAAAAGACTTCTTCTTACTTTATAGCAACTGTACTTCTTCAAGATGTGCTGTCTAAATGTATTCCACTCCTGGTGCCCAACACACTTGAGTTAGGAATCTTTTGCTAGAATTGTCTTTTGGCTAGCACCGAGCCCTGAATCCCCTTGCGTCTCCAAGAGCATAAAGAGCAGAGCAAGGCCAACTGTCTGAGTGCCTTCACACGTACAGAATCCAGATGGTGTCAGATTCCGTACTAGCGGGAAAAGAGCATGAGTCATGGAATATATATGGACAACACATCTCAGACCTTACAGTAATTGTAGTTAAGTAATTGGTTTTTATTCAAGTGATTGTCCAAAGGTATTCCACTCTAGGTTGTTGCTTGCAAATCACCAAATGTACAGAAGGTGAATGCTCAGAATCTAAATAAAGAAGATGGCTCTGCCAAAACAGGCATCCGACCTAAATGCCTCTACAAGGGAATAGGATCTTGTAAAGGTATGTGTTGATCCCGGGTAACTTCCCTACATGTTTCAGAGCTTAGAACACCTCTTTGAGACGCTGCAGATGCTGCCTGCACTTCAGCTGAATGAGCTCTGACCTGACTTTGATGGGGAGGTCTAAACTAGCCAGATAATATAGTTTATTGCAATTGGAGACCCATTTTGAAAGTCTTTGGGATAATATAGCCTGACCGTTATCCCTATCTGCAAAAGTAGTAAACAGTCTAGGTAAGACCTGGAATGTTTGGGTTCTGTCAAGGCAGAAGGATAGAGCCCAGAGTACATCTGAAGTATGAGCCTAGCCTCCTGTTGATTGCCATCTGGCTTAGGAAGAAAACAAGTAGATTATCTGGTTCAGATGGAAGCAGATCTCAAGATACATGAGGATGGGTGCCAAGGGTAACTGTGGAAGACAACGTATGACGGCCTTGCTGTAAATGCCTCATCTCCCCTATGCTTTGGGATGATGTAATTGCCACTAAAAAGGCTGTCTTCACTGAAAGATGCTGTAGCCAGCATGATGCCAAGGGCTCAAAGAGCGAGGAGAAAGGGAACCTATCTAGTTAATCACATTAACATCCCAGGAAAGAGGGAGTCTTAGACTGAAGGAAATACATGAACTAGGCCTTAGAGGAACCTAGCTACTGGTGGATGTGAGAATATCATGTGACCTTGGATTGGAGGATGGTGGACTGATACTGCTACCAGGTGCACTTTGGGGAGGGGAATAATTTTGATAGGCAAGTTAATGCTGTTATTTTTACTCATTATCTATTGGTGTAGGTGGCTAAATCTTGCCTGGGCTGCTGAACTTTAATGAGTTTTGCAAGGCTGACTTAACTAGGTCTGATTTTTGCCTATCACTGTACCTTGTAATATCCATTCTTTCCAGAATCAGTTCATTCGGGGTTAAATTTGAGTCTCCTTTTCTTTGTTTCCATATCTTAGACCTCAAAGGGACCACTTGCTATGAGACAAGCCCCAATTTTGTATCACTAGTTGAAGGGATTTGATAAACACTCATAGTAAAGGTAGCAAACATAACTTACAGCAGGGCTCAAGCAAACTAGAAAGAGTAACGGCTGGGAGTTGAATTCACATTGGGACTAAGATACATATTTTTAAGTGAGGGTAACTGACCAGTGGAATTTACCAAGGGATGTGGTGGATTCTCCAGCACTTAATTTTTAAATCAAGATTGTGCATCTGTCTATAAAATACTCTAGTTTAGCCAGCAGTAATAGGCTTGATGCAGGAATTACTGGGTGAAGTTTATGGCCTGTGTTAAGCATATCCAGAAGGCCAGAAAGGACTATAGTTGATGAACAAAAGTTTAAATGCTGCTCTGAGAGGAAGCTAGTCAATGTCTGCACCACCACGTGCTGCAATATTTGCACCGTTTTTCTGATTTTGTAAGAAGTGACATCTGATAGGGAACACCATCTTAGAGGCCTCTGCCAGGCAAAGGGGAAAGAGGTTGTGCTATCTGTAATTTCTAATGGGGGACTGTGACATACCAGGACTGCAATTCAGAGTAGTGGGGGACTATGTCACCCCTGCCTTGCAACCTTGGGTGCCTCACATTGCTCTGCTGTTGTAGCTCTCCATCTGGGGTGCTCAGAAACAGCATGCAGGTCACACCCTGAGTGTCTGTGTATAACTGCAGCCTGCTAGCTACACGCTGGCTCTCAACAGCCTTGGTTATACTACAGGGTGACCCCAACACACACCCAAACCCAGATCTTCCCCTAGAAGTACATGTCCTGTACTTCCCAGCCTCTGCTGGACAGTACAAATATATTAAATCCATTTCTTTAGGGAAATAATATGCCATTTTATCTTAAAGAGCTACCCAGACACTTCAAATTAAACTCACTGAATTAGATAATACAGTCAAACAAGTTTATTAACTACAAAGAGATAAAGTGCATATAAGTAATGAGGCATAAAAGTCAGAAATGGTTACAAGAAAAATAAATGCTTACTCTTATTTACTTAAGAAACTAACTTAATTGTAAAGCAAACTTTCTCACCCCATTTCCAGCAAGGTTACTGACCAAACTCTTCAGGTCAGGACCCTGCCCCCAGAGTCCAACAGCTGTTTCTTTTTGTCTTCTCAGGTGCAGAAAATGAGGTGGGCAGGGAGAGAGGCATTTGTGTCTCCTTTTTATAGTTTGTCCCTCTCTTGGAAAAACATTGCCAGGGACTTGTCTACATTACCCGCTGGATCGATGGGCAGTGATCAGTCCGGGGGGGGAGCGATTTATCATGTCTAGTCTAGATGTGATAAATCGACCATGAAGCGCTCTATCGTCAACTCCGGTACTCCACCAGGGCGAGAGGTGCAGGCGGCGTCGACGGGAGAGCATCAGCCATCGACTTACTGCAGTGAAGACACCGTAGCTGAAGTTGTATAACTTAGATCGATTCCCCTCTCTCACCTCCCTAGTGTGGACTAGGCCCAGCTGTGAGAACCAAAAAGACAGAGTGAAGGTGGAAGGATATTCTCTAAGTTTTATTTAACCTGTTTGAACTTCCTTTGTTTTCCCTTCCTGCTTGATAACTGTTTACTGCTTAAATGCAAAGGGAGGCAAGCACATATTCCTTTGTTTAGCAGACCTATTTGCCAATGTCTGCTTGGGCAGGTCTGTGGGTTTGGAAGATGTTATCCTGCAGAGGAATCTTATAATTTAAAATGTGTATGGCAACACTGTATGTGATCAGGACAATACTGACCAGCACAAACAGTTTTCAAATGATAGTACAAGGTATGCGTTGTAAGGTAAGAATATTACAATAGGAGGTGAATACAGAGATGTGTTCCATCACAGGGACAAAAGCCTCTTCTGTTGGTCATTAAAAACTTAACATTTCCACAGCATTTACCACAGCCAGAATTATTTTTAAAGCGGATTCTTCAGGCTAAGGTCTATCTCCAGAATGAAACTGACAGAAGGAATTACAGCAGATGTGTCTCTGAGTGGGCCATGGTTTAAGATGGGGTGACCAACCTGCGTCTGAGGGGCCAGAATTAACCAATGTGCATTGCCAAAGAGCCACAGTAACATGTCAGCAGCCTCGTCAGCTCCCCTCACCCGTCCCCAGTGTTTCCCACCTGCCAGCAGCACCTAACTCTCCATCCCTGCACCTCCCGCCTGCCATGAGCAGCTGTTTTTTGGTGTGCAGAAGGCTTGGGGTGGGGGGGGAGGAGGAGCAAGGGTGCAGCAGACTCAGGGGAAGGTGTGGGGGCCTTGGGGAAAGGAGTGGAGTGGGGCTGGGGCAGAACCAGGGGTTGAGCTGTGAGCCCTGTGTTGCACAGTGGAAAGTTGGCACCTACAGCTCCAGCCCCCGAGTTGAAGAGCTGCATGTGGCTCCCGAGCCACAGGTTGGCTACCCCTGCTGTAAGACAAAAGCAGGGCTGGAGAGTATTTAAGGATTAGTGGCAATATCGAAGGTAGTCAGACTTGCAGCCATTGCTTCTGTTAACTTTTATTTGGTGAGTGGCAGGAGGGTTGAAGCTGTACAAGGGAGGAAGGCACAGCAAAGCAGACCACCACTGCTTGCTGTAGCAGACAAAAACCACTGCTAACTCTAACTAACTTCAAATTCAAGGAAGAAGGTTATTGCAGCATAGGTACAGAAAGCTAACCCCCAGTGATCAATTGAGGGTGATAGGCCAATGGAGTGGTTACGTGTACACAAACAAGGTTAACTCTCAATACAATGTTTTTATACTCAAGATGACCCCTTACTTTTATCACTCCCCCCAATTCATTATATAATAAATTATGACCAGACATGAAAATCCACATTACACACTAGATCAGGGGTCCCCAACATGGCGCCCTCCGGGGCATTTAAGTGTGTCCGCATACTGACCGGCGGATGAGAATCTGCCAAAATGCTGCCGAAATTCAGTGGCGACGCCTCTGGATGACACTGCTTGCCACCGACAAACAGCATCATCGCTGAAATTCAGCAGCAACACCTCTGGATGATGCAGCTTGCCGCCGACAAGCAAAATTCATACTGGCCGGCAGATGAGCATCCGCTGAAATGCTGCCAAAATTTGGCGGCATTTCGGCGGGGATACCTCTGGATGACGCCGCTTGTCAGCGGATGCTTGTCCGCCACCATGGTCCTCTGTGGCTCGTCTGGCGCCTGCCAGATGAAAAATGTTGGGGACCGCTGCACTGGATTATATAACATGTTTATCTACTTACTAGCAATAACAAGCTATTAATTTCATTATCCGACAGGGACTTTCCTTGTTTAGCCTCCTCATATCTGGAAGGTCACAGTAACTTCATCCTTGTCTTGTACCCAAATCAGGGACATTCTAAAAACTGAACAGCAGCGTATCTAGTAAACCAAAAGGGTTTTGTTTGCACTCTTTTCCCCAAACAGTTATTCAAAGGTCTTATTAACCACACTAAAAACTAGGCCAACAATTATATTGCTTGTGTATTTAGTGGATCATGTATATCACATATTAGCTAGTAATACATAAGTCTTTACTATCTTACATGTTCACCTAATCACTGTTTCACTTCCTTATACACTTCCATGTCATCAGTACAAAATTACATGTTTATAAATTAAATACCCAGAGCAGATGTAGGGAGGGAAGGAAAATGCTTCTCTTCACTGAAGTAGACCTTTAAGATTGGATTCCACCTCCCCAGTCCTCATGCACTAGCATTGTACAACAACATGCTCCAAGATATTGCAGCAGATTAACTGGGTGTATGTTTCAGAAGTTTAAATTTATACAACTTAAACATTGGACCAAATTCACTTGAATGTCTTCCCCTATCCCTTTAAAAAAAAAAAAAAAAGCTGGTTTTGGATTCTTCAGGCTTAGGACACAGAATTATACTTTGAAATCATTTCTTATTGTAACAACTCCTTCTGCCTTCATAATGAGTTTTAAAACAGACCACTTGCCCCTAAGTACTGTGATTCTAAAAATGCATTCCAAGCGAATGATCAAAACTGCAGCCCTACCTCTCTACAATCTTCCTAGATTGGCTTCATTTCACACAGCCTCCTAAAACACTGCAATGCAGAAAGAATTACCCACAGTGATTTAGCAACACAAGACATTTGAACAAATCAGTGACATTAAAACTTAGACATTTATAAAGGTTTTACAAGAACATGAAAAAAAGTCAATCAAAACAGGAGAAAAATAAGTGAGTATTTTAGACTGTTTAAAATGTGCATTATAGCAAGTTTAAGCCACCGACATCAGGTGTCACTTCTGTTTTTAGTACCCATATGAAAGCAGTTCCCTGTTAGTGCTTCTATGCACTTAAAAAAATCAGAAGCATTAAAACACTCAATTGTTCTTTGAACCAACCAACACAGTAGGGGAATATACTCGTGAATGTGTGTGGTGTTTGCTTATCCATGTAATTCAATATCTGGAAAGAACAGTTGTCCTTAAGTTAGTTGCTGTTGGAGCAGGTGTGTCTGAGGTTTCCCTAAAGTCTGATTCCACTGCAGAGCCTCATGTACCTCCCCACCTTAGAGTCCTGCTGCTGCTGCTGCTGCAGATGGCCATGGAAATTCCCAACAGCTAAGCAGGAACCAAGGTGTGGGAAAAAGGGAATTTTGAGTGTGAGAGGTGGCGAATACTAGGAGTAGGAGACATAGGTGCTTATATGACTGAGGATGGACCAGACTGCTGTATGATGTATGATACAGTGGGAGAACTAGGTTTAGCCCTGCTGTTTGAAGGGTCTGAAGGAAAGTGACATAGTCCGAGCAAGTAGTAATGGAGTACAATAAGAGGTGTTTTAGTTAGTCCTCTCGCACGATATATTTGAATTCTGTGGTTTCTCCAGACATTTCACAAATGTGGATACACACTTAGTTAAATAACTGCAGAGTAACTATTAATGGAATGACATCAGATGGGAAAGGGGTTTCTCTACAGGGGTCTGGTGTTGTTTAACTCTTTCTTAATGACCTGAATGTAGGAATAGAGACCATACTGGTCACATTTGCAGATGACACAAAGCTGGGGGTGGGGGATGTTTTCAAACACTTTGGAGGGTAGAACTAAAATTCAAAGACAGCTTGATAAATTGGAGAACTGAGGTAAAGACAACAAAATGAAATTCAACAAAGACAAATGTAAGGTGGTAAATTTAGGGAGGAAAAACTAAATGCACAAATACAGAATGGGGGATAACTGTCTTGGCAGCATCACTGTTGAAAAGGATCTGGGAGTTGTGGTGGATAACAGCCTCAACATGAGTCAACTATGCGATGCTATTTCAAAAAAAAAGCAAATGCAATTTTGGCTTGCAATAACAGAGGTAGAGCATGCAAGTCAGAGGAAGTGATAGTACTGCTCTACTTGGCACTGGTTAAGCTTCAGCCAGAGTACTGTGTCCAATTTGGTCACCACTATATAGAAAGGATGTAGAGAAACTGGAAGGGATCCAGAGATGAACGACAAGATCATCAAAGGGATGAAATGTGAGCCATATGAGCAAAGGCTGAAGAAATTGGGTGTGTTCAGTTTGAAAAAGAGGAGGTTATGGTAGGGGGGGACATGATACCGGTCTTCAAATACTTGAAAGGCCGCTATAAAATGGAGAAAAAATGTCCTCTTTTGCCACAGAGAGCAGGACAAGATGCAACAGCAGATTTAGGAAGTTTTTCCTGAGATTTAATCTAACTGTAAGAACAGCAGGACAATGGAACAAATGCCTTGGGAGGTTATGGAAGCTCCTTCACTGGAGGTTTTCAAAAAGAGG
Source organism: Gopherus flavomarginatus (assembly GCF_025201925.1). Taxonomy (NCBI): domain Eukaryota; kingdom Metazoa; phylum Chordata; order Testudines; family Testudinidae; genus Gopherus; species Gopherus flavomarginatus. Next base: position 14,267,315 of record NC_066618.1, on the reverse strand, counting down.
CTGGATAGCCAGCTGTCTTGGATGGCTTAGAGAAACAAATCCTGCATTTTGGCAGGGGGTTAGACTAGACTAGACGATCCTTGTGTTCCCTTCTAAACCTATGATTCTATGTCAAGTCCTGTCCAGGTGTTTTCCAGCATACTAATCCTGCCAGGCAGGGTAGTGGGATGAGTAAATGTTTGGCAAGGAACTTTTCTGCCGTTATAGAAAAGAGCACTAGAGATGCCCCCAGCTAGCACATCCTACTACTTCCAGTATTTGTATTAGCCAGGTGAACACACCTTCTATCTGACAGACCATGCGCCCTTGGGACTTGACAGAGCAACAATTAAGTATTTTTCAAACTTGATACTTAGATTGCTAAGCCATGCTTCCATCTTTGTGTACCTTAAGGAAGTTTCCAAATATTAAGGTCAGAGGAACTTTGGTTCTTGTCTCTCAAATTAAATTCATCTATAGACTCATAGACTCTAGGACTGGAAGGGACCTCGAGAGGTCATCGAGTCCAGTCCCCTGCCCTCATGGCAGGACCAAATACTATCTAGACCATCCCTAATAGACATTTATCTAACCTACTCTTAAATATCTCCAGAGATGGAGATTCCACAACTTTCCTAGGCAATCTATTCCAGTGTTTAACTACCCTGACAGTTAGGAACTTTTTCCTAATGTCCAACCTAAATCTCCCTTGCTGTAGTTTAAGCCCATTGCTTCTTGTTCTATCATTAGAGGCTAAGGTGAACAAGTTTTCTCCCTCCTCCTGATGACACCCTTTTAGATACCGGAAAACTGCTATCATGTCCCCTCTCAGTCTTCTCTTTTCCAAACTAAACAAACCCAATTCTTTCAGCCTTCCTTCATAGGTCATGTTCTCAAGACCTTTAATCATTCTTGTTGCTCTTCTCTGGACCCTCTCCAATTTCTTCACATCTTTCTTGAAATGCAGTACCCAGAACTGGACACAATACTCCAGCTGAGGCCTAACCAGCGCAGAGTAAAGCGGAAGAATGACTTCTCGTGTCTTGTTTACAACACACCTGTTAATGCATCCCAGAATCACGTTTGCTTTTTTTTGCAACAGTATCACACTGTTGACTCATATTAAGCTTGTGGTCCACTATGACCCCTAGATCTCTTTCTGCCATACTCCTTCCTAGACAGTCTCTTCCCATTCTGTATGTGTGAAACTGATTGTTCCTTCCTAAGTGGAGCACTTTGCATTTATCTTTATTGAACTTCATCCTGTTTACCTCAGACCATTTCTCCAATTTGTCCAGATCATTTTGAATTTTGACCCTGTCCTCCAAAGCAGTTGCAATCTATGCCGGACGAGTTAAAATTTTGAAGTCATTCACAAAAATATCAATTTATCTTCCATTAATGTTTGCAGTGCAAAGGGTGTTCAGCTGTTCTCAAGAACATAATTCACTGCTTACCTGTTATAAGGAAATCACATAAACAAAACTTCACATCTTTAGAGATCTTTGAGCATAAGTGCTTTACAAATGGTGAATTTAGCTCCAACCCACAAATTCTTACAGATGAAGTGCCTGAGGCAGAGGCTAATATAATCAGTCGTTCAGAATGCTAGAGGCTACAATCATCTACAGTCAAAAGTTTGGAGTAAGTCAGAAATTTTCAAAATTCACAGTTTAGATAATTTTTCATCAAAAATGAGAAGAATGACGAGATCTTTGTAATGATCACAAAAAAGTTCAAATTCTGTTTTTCAACCAGTCCTAGGTTAGCTAATGTTAAATGCTGTGAATACCCAAAACACCATATAAAGTAGCTACACTATTTATTACTGTTACATTTGAATTTTAAGATTAGAGTTGATATTTCCTGTTCTATTTTGGAATTCCTAAAAAGGGATCTCTTGCTATATCTAGGGTGCCACCACTCCTTTAGCTGAACTGCCATTAGCTTAAAAAAAAAAAACAAACCCCACAGCCAGAACTCCACTCCACACCTTTTAATGAGAATATGATGCTTGTCTACCTCGATCCTCCTTTACATAAGGGTGGCTAATTCTTTCACCATGCTCTAAAAACAGAAGGACTGGACAAGAAAAATAAATTGACTAGTAGTTTAAGTTGTAGGATCTTTACTTTATAAACACTGAATATTCGCTTATGTGGGCTTTCATTTTGCAAATACTATATTCTATTAATATAATGTAGTGAGAAGCAAATTATACAATGCATATCAAACTTTAATTGCAAATATTTTAATTGCAAATCCCCTGTACTTAATGCTTGATATGTTCTTCTCTATAAAGAGTAAAAATATTTTGGCCATCCTGTTTAGACAGATACCATATGTCCCGTCAAACTAGAGTTTAATAAGAAATTGCAGAGTGATCTAAGGAAACTTGCAGAGGACCCACAGCTCCACTGTGGCTATGACAACCTACACCAGCTCAGGATCTGCCTCCTTGTGTTGTGGCTTCACCTACAACACTGTTCTAAATCCTGATTACTACATGTGAGGACAACAGACCAAGACAGCCTGGCTCAAAGACATTATCCTAAATATACTGAAGTCTATGAAATACACAATATCTTATGTAGGATGGTGGAAAAAGGCCAGTTAATATTTTCCATTGTTATGAACTGTTTTCCAAGTAAGATGAATTTTAGACCTCACTGGACTTCATTCTCTTCATTTACATTGGATTTACATCAGCATAAATGTCCACAGTGAAGTTGTTTCCGATCAACACCTGTATGAGAAGAGGATTTGAACCACTCCATTGTACTTAAAAATGTCAAAGAAGTTGCCACCTAAGTAATGAGAAGGGTCCCATGCTGGTAGCTTGACAATTGGCTGAACAGTAATAGCAAATATTCATAAAGTAAAGTAAGTGTTTAAAAGTATAGGAAGTGTTTGAAAACAAAACAAAATATATAAAAGCAGTACAGATTATTACACAACACGTTCTATTCCAGTGTTTTACACCTATAGATTTATATCAAAAATAGCTAAGAAATGGGAATACACACAATAGATTAATGAAAACCAGTACCAAGGCTATTCACTGTCAACCCATTACCTCTAACAGAATATTCATGTCCATTTAAAATTTTAGTGATCCCAGAATCAAACCATGTGCTTCATCTTAAAACAGAAATCAACTTAGTTAATTTTTAACGCCACAAAAACATTTCCCTTACAACTTCTTCATTTAAAAAAAGTTCTTTGTAAAAGACCACCGTCCAGACCAATGCCCAATCTACTGAATGCCAATCAAAGCCACTTGCAGTTCTGTATCACCCAGTATATGATGCACTTTCTAATGTACGCTATTTCCTGCAAAAATAACTTTATGGCAACCAGTAAATTCACTCCCATTGACTCCCTAAACGAAAGGCAGTGGAACACTTAGTTCCAAAACATGTTAAATAAAGTTTGCATTACTTTCATGTTAATTAAGAAGTTTGTATAAAACAAAGTTTCTTTTGGAACAATATGATCTAAAAATGTGATGTATGTGTTCAGGATAATTGAGTCAAGACATAAAAATTGTTTTCCGGAAAGCCAAAATTATGACTAGCATTTTTCTTAATGTTGTAAAAGATACCAGGGGAATATAGTCATTAAAATGTATCTTATTCTTTACATAAAGGCAATTACGCCTTTGGATCAACAAATTAAAAACAATTGTAATAATGCTTGTTAACAGAGGAAAAAATTATGAGTTTTTCTAATCTCCAACAGATTAATCAATTTTTAAAAACTGGTATTTTTGAAAGGACAAATAGATGCATGATTAATTGACTAATCTGAGTTTGCATAACATTTAAATAAAGTTCCATCTAGCAAACAATGCGGAGAAGAGATAACAAGTGCTGCGTACGGGACCTGTATACTCTTACAGCATTGCCTATGCTAACAAAATAGAATAGTTGTAATTATCACTAGAGATCAAAAAGTCAACATTCGAGATGTAGCATGACAGCATATGGCAGACTGACGATTTAAGGAAGTGTCCTTTTTAGTGCTAGTCTTGTACAGCTTCTTCCAGTTCATGTGTCTTTTCATCGCTGTCAGGTTTCAGTGGGATAGTGGATGGTAAGGCCTCAAGTAGTTCAATTTCTGGAGCATCAGAATCTGTTCTTACTGTTGCCTTTGAAGAAATATCATTAGGAAGAGCAAAGGATGGTAAAGGGGACAGCGAAGGCATTAAATGGTCCAACGGTGACTGTGTAACTGAGCCCTCAGCATACATGGTCAGATCGGCAGGGACCGAAGCCGTGGCGTGCTCTGCAAAAACAAAAGAGTAAGTTAAACAAACAAATCAAAACTTGTCGGACACCTACCAGAGACTAATTTTGTGGCTGTATTTCTATAGCATAAGCTTGGATGCAATGCAGCTGACAGACTACTCTAATACATGGCAAAACAGTGAGTTCCTAATCTAGGACTAGATCTCCTTGGCACTAAGGTAATACACAAGGCATGCTTAATGATTCTTCTCAAGCTTTATCATCATCCTTCAGAAATTAAGACCCTTTTGTGTTCAGATGCTGAGTACCCATAACTCCCATTAAAGACGAGTGAGCTGTGAATGCTCAGTACTTCTAAAATTCAGACCCTCAGAAGATCCATCTCAATATTTTAAGATTAGAAGACATGCTAAATTAAATATTTTAGTTTACTTTTTTGACATTTTAGCCTCACTACAAAGGGCCCGATTTTGTTTTTATAAGCTAAAATCTTGTCTTTATTTTTGGAATGTTCCCTCCCTCCCTTAAAAAAGGGAACAGTGTCTTCCTACAAAGAAATTTCCTTTAAAATAAAAAGTGAAATACTCTTGAATATTTTGAGTTACATTTTCATTCATTATAAATAGACAGCAGCCTTGCTAAAACAATAGTTTTCCAGCTCTGTGAAAATTGGGCTGCTTTGTATGAAAATCTTCTTGCAGCAAAGATTTACAAGATCTGTATGTTAATTCTCGCATCAGGAGGATCTAAGTGCTTGAATGGGGATCCTCACATTTACCACACTCTGAAAATAAATGTCTCAAAGAGCAAACAATATTCCTGAGAAATAAATAAATAAATAAATAAAATCAATCTTATGACATTGTCTTATCAAATTTGGAATCCACTGGCTTTAGCTAACCCATTCATGCTTGGCTACCATTTTCCTTGCCTTTTATATCCTAATTCTATCTCCCTCTCATTTTAGCTGTGCTTTCTGTATGATTTTTCAGCTAGAAGGAGGTTTTCCTAAGAATAAGATATAACACATCCCCAAAAGCTTGACTCTGTAGGTTCAGTCATGAACCGCATAGTCTCCTGAGTGGTCACCAATATCAAGTCAACAGGCTGACAATTTTAAACAAACTCACCAAAATAAGTAGTTGTTCCATCGTTAGGTATTAAACTTTCAGTCCCTGCCAAAGATTCTGCAGCTGACATGTTGAAGGGGGCAGAGGAAGGTAAGTTAAACCTTTTCGTTAAGTCAACAATTTCAGGAAATGAAACACCAGACTCATCTAGAAAACCTGAAGAAGGAATCAACAATGTTCCTTCAAACACAGTATGAAACTCTAGATCATCAACAAAAATGACACCCAGATTCCTGGAATCAGTGGATTTTCCCCCGCCTGTACAAACCGTTCCCCCTCCTCCCCCTCGAGTTAATTGCAAGCAATAGAGCTATTAAAGCATCAAGAAAGAATTCACAGAAGGTACCATTCTGATAGGGCTTGCTCCAAAGTCCACTGAAGTCAATGTAGAAACTCCCATTGATTTCAGTAGATTTTGGATCAGGCCCATAATCAACACCTGCATGTTAAAAGTTCTGCCAGATTTCTAGTAAGAACAAAGGCCACACTTATTCTATATTTAAATAAAAAATGGTGGACTGAAGGCTAGAGGAGGTGAGAATTAAACTGCAATCACGAATTTAACTATGTTCTGAAGACGAATAACTGAAGTGCTTACCTGGATCCATAACTCTTTGGACAGGAGGAGGAGGAGGAGGGTGAAGTGCGTTTTCCATTGAATACATATTCATTTCTTGACCTGTGGATTCATCCAAGTTCATAACTTCTTCAGAGCTGTCCCTTTGGGAATTAGGTGCCAACAATGGAGCCTAAAGTAACAGAGAAGATTCCCATTTGTACCATCTCTGGTCAATCTGACAAAGGCCTGTCACTGTGAAGGCTCTGGCCTACTGTTCCCAAAAACACAAATTCAGAGGGTGCCAGCTTGAGTATCCCAGAAGCTCTAACTGCTGACTGATAAAAGAGGAGAGAGATGGGTTCCAACATGCCCCAAAACCATAAAGGGCATTAAATAATCACGATCAGCACCTTGGATTGGGTTTAGAAATCAACTGGAAGCCAGCGTATTCTCTGGAGAACAGGTATAATATGTAGCACACAAGATGCATTGCTAAGTGGGCTGAAACTTCTGACAGGATGGTCTTCAGAGGTAGACCCATGTGAAGCACATTAGCCTCTGTTAGACGGATAACTGGTTATGTTTACACACATAAAGAAAGCTCGCAATCCCTTCACCAACTGCAGATGAAACATGAAGTATTCATAGTACGCTGAATCCAAGAGGATCTCAGCTTGCAATCTTGAGTGATAAAAGGCCCAGCTCGATGGAACCTCCTCTGTTGTCATATCCCCCATTCTAGCAGTACCACCTCTCATTTGGCCTGGTCTTCAGCAAGCCCACTTTTACTCAAGCCCTTAGCTCATGGAACTTCACCTGTTAGACATTCATAAAAATCACAAAATAACCTCAGAAGGTACCCTGCAGATATGAACAAATTTCTTATGTACCTCTACGTAGCCATTTGTAGATGGCACAGGGGATCTGTCTTGCAATGGCAAAGGTGACGGTGGTTTGATTTCTTCTTGCTGCTTCTTTGGCATAACAGGTTGTGTTGGAATTCTGTGCAAATAGCCATATCCAATACCACATCCTAAACTGCACGAGAAAAACAAAGTAAAAGAAACCTGAGAGACTACAGTGTGCTTTTCTATAGCTGACTTTGTAAGTGTTTTAAGTTAGGAATCTCTAAGCAGAAGTCTGGTAGAGATTTAGTTTTCTTAACCTATGAGAAAAAAATACAGCATTGCAGGAATTGTGGTCATGATTAAGGCCAGATCCACGCTATAAATTTACATTGACGCAGCTGCACCGCTGTAGCACTAAGCAGACAGGAGAGAGCTCTCTTATCAGCTTTATAACTCCACCTCTGCGAGAGGTGGTAGCTATGTCAGCAGGGGGTTAAGGTCAGTATAACTACATCCCTCAGGATGTGGATTTTCACACAATTGGGGCGATACTTATTTGGGTATAACTGTACCTAACTGTAGCAATACTGAGGCCACGAAGTACTTTGCAGTTCAGCTTTAGTCTTGTGTGACTCAAAAACCTCAAGAGCTTCATTTCCACCATCCCTACAAAATGCAGGAGCTGAGAGCAGGAAAAACCCCAAATTAATTCCAAATGAGACACTATTGCAGGGCATAAAGGGTCCACTCCTGCTACTATTGAAGTCAATGGGAATTGTATCATTGGCTTCAACGGGCGCAGGATTAGACCTACGTTATGCCAAATTCACACTCCACAGCTATTCTCCATTATTTAAAACCTCAGAGCAAAGAAATTGTATGTGAGAATGCTGAGAAAGATAAGACTCAACTGAAAAGTGGAAAGCTATAACAACTGGTGATATTTTACAGAGGAATTTATTTACAAAATATACCCTATAATCAGGCAGAGACTAATCACAAATCAGTACCTTCCTTCTCCACCCCAGGCTCCATTGGGAGTTACGAATAGCTCTCGGCAGGAATCAGTTTCCGTGTTATACACCATCAGCTTCAATGGCTTCCCCTCATGGGATTCAATCAGTGAGAAGAAATCCTCTGACTGATCAAAAAAAGATAACCTGTTTTAAGAGCTAACATGCTATTTTATCCCCAGCTCCTCACTTTGCAGATATAAGCAGTTATCAATGAAGAGAGAGATCCCACTCACTACTCCAAAGGATTAAAGACAACGACTAAATTACTGGTGACATTTGATCTTGAAAGGCAGCTAATTTCACTGTCTGGTATAAAGAGGTAATGACTAAGTTGGTCATAAAGGAGGTGGCTATCACTGCCTCCTCCCAGAGCTATGTAAATTTGAGGGATGTATAACCAATTAAAGCAGCTGCAATTCACACTTCACAGCATTCGCACAAAGAACTGCAATAGTTAGATCCAAAAAAAGGGGAACTATGCTCTACCTCCTGAAGTATTTGATCTGATCCAACAATGTAGTCTGTGTGGGGCTGCAGACCAGCTAGAGCTGCAGGGGAAGCGGGTTCTACGTCCTGTAAAAGAATGATACAGGTCACCGGCATTCACAGCTGGATAAACAAACTGTCCAACAATTAGAGTAAAAAATTTAACTCAGGAAAAACGCAAGGTAAAATGATTTGTGTTTAGATTAGAAAAATACCTGAGAGTGCTGCATTAAGTACAATTATTTGTACTCTTGAGTACTCAAGATTCATAAAGACCAAACTTAAATTTCATCAGTTCACCACCCAATCCTTGTTTTAATCCAAGTGCAATCTCTCGCTAACCCTCAGACATCTCAGCAAGAGAAGTCAAAGATTATGAGATGAAACTAGCTTTTGCTGGAGACCCTTCCCAGACTCTTTTGGCCCACTCCTAAACCAAATATTGACATTTACTTTAAAAATAAAGCTTTTCTGTGCTCTTCTATCTCCATATTATTTTGATAAGGGTCAGTCAAGCTACAGAGACCAATCCAATTGCAATGCATTTACTTTGCCAGGAATTCTTTCCCTACTAATAAAGTGACAAACAAGAAAAAAAAATGTTCAGCATCCAGAAAGAGGATCTTGGGCTAAAACATTAATAATTCCCTACATTTGTGTTCCCTAGTTCAAAAGAAGTCCCTCTCACTGAAAAATTGCTGAAAAAATTATATTTGCTTAGGCAAATCTTTAGGACAGTTCCTCTTCTTCTCTTAGCTGACATCAATGGTATTAGTGCTTTCGCATGCAAAAATGAACGGAAAATTAAACGTTCCATATATCGGGAGCACTTAGCGACTAAGTGGCATCTCCAGAGTCTTGAGGCTTCCCTCTCCTAACGAGAGTCCTGTGGTCGCGAGCATATTTTACCGCATCTTTCAGGTTGACAACGACACTCACATTCCCATCCAGAGAACGCTCGTGAAGATGCTCCTAGCATTTATCAGAACAAGCATCCACTAGGCCCCTAGAAATCAAAGTGGCACATTTTATCTGAAAGTAAATGAGAAATGATATCACTGCTTTAAAGCAATGCCAGGTATTTGCCTTCAGGAAATCTACTCTATCGATGATAAATCCATGAGAAGTGAAACTATGTCAGAAAGCGTTAAGGCAAAGGTTCTTTAAACTGTGGTATATGAACTTTTAGGAACTGATAGACTGCCTTCTTACAGTGTGTCTCCTTTAAGGGGTTGTGGGACCTAGAACTGACCAATCTCTGTTCTATAGCCTTTAAGGAAACAGGAATTCAATGGAGCAGTACGTTACCTGGTGTTAATCAGGTAGCTACCTCCTTCAAAAGGATAAAACCCAGGAAAAAAGACAGACTGGAGAGGGAATTACAGGGGAGTATCAAGTCAGGAGAGAGGTTCCCTGGGGTGTAAACTAGAACAGAGACTAGTGGGCTGGGGAACCTGCCTGAATTACAGCCCAGCCCCAGGAAGGAGGGCTGAGGAGCCCTGGAACCAAGGAGAAGAAGAAGTGTGTGAATCCAAGGATCAAGGGAGGCTCCATGGAATCAGAACATAAGAATTGCTCTACTGGGTCAGACCAATGGTCCATCTAGCCCAGTATCCTGCCTGCTGACAGTAGCTGGTACCAGAGTATCAGGGAGAGTGTACAGAACAGGGCAGTTAGAGTGATCCACCCCGTCTTCCCCTCCTGTCTTCTAGCAGACAGATTTAGGGTCACCTGGAAGCATGGGATTGCATCCCTGACCATCCTAATAGCTATTAATGGACCTGTCCTCCATAAAATTACCTAGTATTTTTTTAAGCCAGTTATACTTTTGTCCATCACAACATCTCATGGCAACGAATTCCACAGGTTAACTGTGCATTGTGTGAAAGAGAATGGAGCAAGAACTTGGATTCTGGCGGTCTGGGCTGGCGAAACTTGCTTGAATCACAGCACAGACCCATGAAAAGGCTGTGGAATCCCTTAATCAAGAGAAAAGAGAGTTGTGAGTCCAGGGGGCTGAGGCAGGAAGAGTCCTGTGGGAAAGACTCTCCAGAGGCCAGGGGACGCAGTGGGAATGGCAGAGCCCCCTGGCTCAGAAGAAATGAGAAGGACAATGGCAACAAGGGTGAGTTGGTCCTGCTTTGAGCAGGAGGTTGGACTAGATGACCTCCTGAGATCTCTTCCAATCCTAATCTATGATTCTATGAACTGAAGCTGCCTGGTGCCCAAGTTACACAACCTCCGCCCACAGCCACCCATGCAGGCAATGTTTTTTCTGTCTCATGAAACGTCTGTCTCATGAAACTTCCGCATCCGGACAAAATGGAGACATACATTTGTCCACATGAGGACAAGGGGTGTGTGTGCGCGTGTGTGTGTGTGCGCGCGCTGAAGCAGGCACAGCAAGGACTTGAATCCATGTCTCTTAAAGCTGGCATGTTCCAGTTTCAACAAAGCAGCATCTTCTGATGAAAACCAGTATAGTTGAAAAATTCCCACCCTGCTTTAAACATCATGTCCTCTAACCTTCCCACCTAGATTTTCCCAACCAGACTCCCTTCTCTTCTAACTCCCCCAGGCAGAACTCCACCAGCCAAATTCAAAACTTATTTTACTCTGAGTCCATAAATATCTAAGTTAAGCCTATTAAAGCCTAAAATAAATATGCACAAAAAGAAGAAATATGCATGAGGTACTTTAAACACTAATAACATTTGGGAACTGCTGCATTAAGGCAACAAGTCCACATGCTGAATTGTTTTCATAAAGTAAGTTGTTCTTCAAATGAGTGCATATATCCATTCCACATCAAGCATGTGTGTGCCCAGTGCAGGCCTACACTGGTGCACTGGGTGTGCGCACACTTGAAGTGGAATGGACATGCACAACACATCTCGAAGAACAAGTGACAGAACAGGCCAGTAACCATTTTTACTAAGCTAAAGCACACAGCCTGAGTACACAGATGTTTCTCTTGCTTACCAGAACATGCCACACGTGTTCATTGGCTCCTTGGAAAGTGCAGAACCTCACACTGGCTCCGAGTAGCCCTTGCCCGCCCCACATGTTGCTAGGAATCACCTCCACCTCGCGCACTTTCATTGATTTGATGTTGTACACCTCCAGCTTCACTGCCTTCTCAGCATTTGCCTTCAACAGATCTTTCAACATGGTGTTTTCTTTATTCTGTGAAACACAGAAAAGGAAAGATTTGTTTCTGACAGTGTCTAGTTGGATCTGGAATGCAAAAACATCAATGAAGAGGCAGGATTTCAATATCTAGAACAAACTAAGGTGAGGACGTAACTTCTACCCTCCATAACAACCCCACCTGCACTACTTCCTTTGGATGCATGAACTAGTGTAACTGATTCTAATCTTGGGTAAGGTTATTCACTACTCGCATCCCTCAGTGTCACTCCCACCACCCCCTTCTTTTGTAATGCTGTTATAACAATTTTCGTTAATTATACCAGTTCTAAACTGTGTCTACATTACAATAAATAGCAATACTTTATATAGTGACCGTGATCTTTTTCCTTACCTCACTAATGCAACAATTTTGGAAGTCTTGAAGTAGAATTCTTAAAATAAATTAGTAGTGACTAGTTATAACTTAGCTAAACGTTTTCTATAGAAGAACAGATGATATTTTTAAGAACAGTTTTTAGAAATATCCACCAGAATTTCACTATTTCCACAAGGTTAATGCAGTGTTTGGCCCGTCACTGGAAGGAGCCATTGTACTGACTGTTTCCAGTAGAAGATCCAGTCTGATGTAGGTAAGACAGACCTAAAAAAACGCAGCTTCTGTCTGAATACAAGAAAGCAAAGGATCTTCAAAACTGCGAGAGATTTATTTAAACTTATTTGTTGATTTTAATGGTAAAACTGATTTTAAAAATAGAATTCTCCCCACAACAGCTTTGAAAGTCTCCTCTTTCTTCAGGCATTCAAACAGGAACTGCATTCCCTGCATGAGACTGACCACATGGCAGCTTTCCACTTGTTAATGATTCATTTTCATGTTCATATTTAACAAAGTGTTTACATTTGTTTAAACAAGTGTTGAGTTCTAACAACCTAAAAAATGGGACTTTCGTCTGGTGCCAGAAAACAGCTAGAGGAAATGCCAGAGGATACTCTACCAGTCCTTCAGGGAGTCAAGAGGCATAGAAAATGGGTGACACAGGATCCAAGGGGACAGCTAGAATGTCGCATGGGGAAGATTTTTAAATGTTATTTTAACTTTTATGTAGGCTCAGGTTTACAACGCAGGGACTTTGTTAAACAGTTTACTGCAGAGGCAGATACTAGGAGTAACTTATGGGGCCTATACTACAATGAACTACAACTCCATCTCACAAAGACCCCTGGGTGGAAGGACTCAATAGGTACCAAATAAGCACACCATGGAGTCCGAGTCCTATAAAACAGGGAAGGGAAACAAGAGTAGGAGGCTCTCCTGAGAAGTTATTTTTCTTCATTGTTTTAGAAATATGTGACAGCCTGATTTAAGTCCCATTAAAGTCAAAGGAAAGGCTCCTCTGATTTCAGCACGAGTTCGATCAGGCCTTGACTAAGGCCTGGGTTTGCCTCATGTAGTTCTTCTGAGTCACTAGAAAAAACAGAGGTTTCTATAAAAAACAGCATGACAAAATAATTCAGGCAAAAACACCCAGTTCCTCTCCTGTTCGCAAATCTAGTGAAAATACACAAACATTTTCACTGGTTTCTCTTCTGCTCCAGTGAGGATTGCTCAGCGGAGGAACAGTGATAACTCCTCCACAATCAGCACATTCATTTACTTCCCAGTGCAAGAAAGATTTTACAACTGTCACTACACTGCACCTGGAAACAACTCTGTCAGAAAAAGCAACAGAGATCTGTTCTTTCAAAACAGGAGTATCTAGGTTTTATCCCTATTGCTGATATCAAGTTTCCAGCAGCCATAAAATATGTAACCTTGTGGGAAGTCCAACATGATTATAGATTTCTTACAATATTTTTACCCTGCATTTCAGGCTGTGTGAGATGTTCACACCAGTGCTACAGCGTTAGATCAGATTTGCTAGTCAAGAAGAGACTAATGAATTCAGAAGAAATGGGATTGATGGTCTCAATCTAGCTTCCCGTGGACATGTGTCCACATTGTGAAAAGCAGATACATTTGCATCAGTTGACACTCTCAGCATGAAGGCCAAGGGTGGAAGGAGCCCTCAGACCAAACAATAACTTCACCCATAGCTGATCCCTCTGGGTCAGGTTTTCGACACACCGGCAAGAAAGTGTAGGGAAGCTTGCATGGCTGCCATTCTGACTAAAGACAGCATCAATCTCCCAGAGTCAAGTAGGCCAACACCTTTCAAGAGCACAAAATTAAAATAAAACAATTAATTACTTCATTGAAAATGACTTGTCTTTAGCCACTTACTAGCCTGGTGTGTCCTATTGTGATGATAAAGTCAAAGAAAGGTTCCAACCCGGCCTGCTGAGCTGGAGAGTTTTCTTGAACCTGCAAAATTACACATTTTAAATTACAGTAAGAAAAATCTATAATAAATATCACCAAGTGACAGTGTTGTAAATACTGGATTCAAGAATAAAGTACATTCAGGATTGAACCAAATGTCCCAATTAAGAGACATTGAAAGGGTTCTCAGAAATTTGAATTCCCTTTCCTCATTTGTCTGAGCCATGAAATCCATATGTGCCACCTGTGGACTAGTCCTGCTAGACAGCAGGTGTCAATTAAACCTCAGCAGGTGAAACTGAGACACTGTATTTTCTACAACTTTAATGGCATTGTAGTTGACAAAGTGCAGGTATATGCTGGACAGCATTCTTCTACGGTGCACTCTTTAAACCAAGAGAATGAGAAAATACACCAGGTACTTTCCAGCACTGGATAATGTTTCCGGAATGTACCTGGCACTATCTGCTGTTTGCAGCGAAATGGTTAACGAAGTGCTGAATATAGTGCTGTATACACTACTAAATGAATCCAGTTCTTTGGCCTGCGTTGAGCAGGTCAGACAAGATGATCTACATTCCTTTCGGTTTTAACATCTATGAATGAAATAACCTTTTTTATAGTATTGATATCTCCACTCACTCAGTGCTTAGGACAACTACATGCTAAGAACTGCAGAACCTACATCAATATGTTTAATACTGTTAGCAGTGTGTGGTGCTTTACAATTGGGCAACATGCCATACAAAGGACAGAAACCCTGCCCTAAGAAACTTATAAACTAAGGCCCTGATTCTGCAACTGGATCCCTGTATCCATGCAGTGACTCACTGAAGGCAAGGGAGCTCTCAGCAGGGGTTTATCAGCATGGAGCAGGTTGCAGGATCAGCACCTAAGGGCTGCTCCTCCAGCCACTAAAGATATAGTAACTCCTCACTTAAAGTCGTCCCGGTTAACGTTGTTTCGTTGTTACATTGCTGATCAATTAGGGAACATGCTTGTTTAAAGTTGTGCAATGCTCCCTTCTAAAGTGGTTTGGCAGCCGCCTGCTTTGTCCACTGCTTGCAGGAAGAGCAGCCTGTTGCAGCTAGCTGGTGGGGGCTTGGAACCAGGGTGGACCGGCAGCCCCCCATCAGCTCCCTGCTCCCCTACGTTCCCTGTGCAGCAGCTGCCCAGAAGGCTAGCAATTGCAGCTGTCCCTCCCCCCACTGCCATGTGCTGCTCCTGCCCTCTGCCTTGGAGCTGCTCCCCAAGACTCCAGCTTGCTGGGGGAGGGCGGGAAGGAGAGGAAGAAGGGGGCTAATGTCAGGGTGTCCCCCTCCCCCCTGCTCCTGCACTCCACTTGCCACATCTTCCATAGAGCGGGGGGGGGGGGAGACGGACACACGACAGAGCTCAAGAGGGAGCTTGCTGGCAGCAGCTGCCCTCTCAGCAAGCTGATCTAATTAACAAAGCAGTGTACTTAAAAGAAGAAATGCGCATCTCTCTCTCACACACACACACTGTGTGTTTCTGTCTGCAATGCTGTCTCCTCTCCCTCATTCCTGCTGCCTTGTAGAGTGTGAGAGTTAACCCTTAAGTGCTCAGCCAATTGCTAGTTCATCATTTAGCAGTAAAGCATTCCCTGGGGAATATCCCTCCCTCTTCCATCCTCTGACTTCACCACCTCAACCAAGCTTCACAATCATCATTGCTGTGTACAGCATTAAATTGTTTGTTTAAAACTTTGTGTGTGTGTGGTGTGTGTGTGTGTGTGTGTGTGTGTGTGTGTGTGTGTGTGTGTGTGTGTGTGTAAGTGTAATAGTCTTTCGTCTGGTGAAAAAAATTCCCTGGAACCTAATTCCCTCATTTACATTAATTCTTATGGGGAAATTGGATTCGCTTAACATTGTTTTGCTTAAAGTAGCATTTTTCAGGAACATCACTACAACGTTAAGTGAGGAGTTACTATACCAAGAGCGGGTCCTTAAGGGCTAACAGTACAGTATACAGAAGCACCGCAAAGGGGAACGAGTGGTACATGGTCACTGAACACTTCACAGAATAGGTTGCTGTTCAGTAGTTTTTTTGCAATTAATAGCTTGTGTGTATCAAAAAGTAAAAAAAAGTCATAGTCGTGTTCATTCAGCTTTAGATTACAAACATGGATAAAGAGATGATCATGGACACAGAAGCGCTCATAAGTTCTGACCCAAAGAAGTTAATGAATCGCTGTAAGCTATAGTAAAGAAAGCATGAAAGAAGTTACAGCGTGTTGATTTTCAACATCTGTACATGCAAGAGAACAAAACAGATTTATACTATAAAACAAAACCCCTATAGATTATTTATCAAAATGCAGTTCAGACAAGGCTACAAAACAGCACAAATTGACATTAAACGCAGCATCAAAACCTAGAATATATAGGTACATCGGAATGAAAAAAATGTTTCCACTTAGATGTATGATTAGTTTAAGGTAAAAATGCAGTGTCATATCAAGATTGCCATGGCAACATTGCTTATATGTGAACAGAAAAGTAAACAGACAGATGAGTCACATGCCCCACTGATTCTGAGGTCACAATTCCTCTGGAACAAAAATAACTGCCACCCTTCTTACTTTATATTACACCTAAGGCCTGTGAAACCATGGTAGCTCAATTTCCTCTCTAAAACAAACAGTACCAGGCTGCTTACAGTAAAACTTAGCTCTAGTCCACATTCTCAAATTGTGGTCCGTAAGCTTAGGGTGACCAGATGTCCCGATTTTATAGGGACAGTCTCAATTTTTGGGTCTTTTTCTTATATAGGCGCCTATTACCCCCTACCCCCATCCCGATTTTTCACACTTGCTGTCTGGTCATCCTACGCGAGCTCCATTCAGGTGGTCCATGGATAGTTCCCTCTAAGGTGCACACCTGGGTAGCCACACACAAGAGAATGAAGGACCACCAACCTAATTAGTGGAGCCTAGGTGCCTGGACTCTGGAGAAGACGCACATGTAAAGTGAGGTGGTGGCCTTGGGGGGAATAGGGGGTAGGTGAGAGGGAGCAGTGGGGTGAGAGGAAGGGGGAATTTGGGATGTGCAGGGCTGCAGCAGCCAGAGAAAGAGGCGACTTTCCCCAGCTCCAGGGCTGAGGCTGCTGAGGAGACACAGTCCACCTTCCCAGCCTCAGCTCTATGGCTGCTGTGGTGGGGGAAGAGACCCGCCTTCTTCCCAGCCCCAGTTCACGGGCGGGCGTGACAGGGGAGAGAGGGCACATCCATCGCATTAGAAAGGTAAGACAACTGATATTAAAATATGAGTTGTGTGCTTTTATCTGTAGAACAAAAAAGTTTATTATTATTAAGGATTTTTTTTATATAGCGCTTTTATCCAAAGCACTTTACAATAGTTAGCTAACCGTACAAACAACATCTGGAAAGCTCATTAAGTGCTCCACCAAGACCTTCAGCAATTTTCAAGTGGTCAACGAAAAAAAAAGTTTGAGAACTACTGCTCTAGTCTACACTTAAAAGTTTTGCAGCTTTAATTAGCATAGTAGATGCAGTGATACCACTACAGAAGTGCTTATACAGGTAAAGCTTATTCCGGTTGTACTGATATAAAAGCACCTTACGTAACTGGGATAAGTGAGTCTACAACAGGGCTTTTACTGGCATAAATGTCACTAAAAAAGCAAGTCATCAGAAACACATATTTTGAATTGATGGCACATTTGTTGGCAGATAGACAACTCAGGGCTGTGTCCCCTAGTCTCTGTGGATCAGCTCTCTCATTCCTCTGAGAACACCCATATGAACCAAAAGATCCTTCCGTTACAACAGGATATGTTGTGGTCACAGGCAGTTTAACTTTCATTTTTATGGTTGGGGCCTCTGGGGCTCCCAATACTGCCTCCGAGACGCTCAAGAGCAAACAGCATTCCATCTGGTAATGGATCGTCCTCTTTAACATCTTGATGGTGGATGGATACGCTTGATTTTCTGGCTGATGCTGCCATGGTAGAGTGGCTACATCATTTACCTGACATCTAATTCATTGCTCGTGCTGTCAGTAGCCATATACCAGAAGAAGCAGCAACACAATTATGCCAGCAAAACATTTTACATGTAGTTCCTGGCCTCATGAATATGCAATAATTAGCCAAGGTATGTCACTTTTAGCCACCATGACAGTAGAGGAACTAGCAGCCTTCAAAATAATGTCAGTGTTTGTGTACTGCTGAATTGAGCAAGGCTGTTTACCATGAGGGATTTAAGCTCTAAACGCAGTATAAGGAGTCTCAATTAAGGCCCATTCAGCTGGTGTCACATGCTAGCTATTTTACAGTACAGTAAACGCTAAGATGTGCACAGAAGTGAGTAAATGGAAATTTACACATTTCAAGATGCACTGTTCAGCCTGTCAATGACAAAACTCTACAATATTTATGGGTCAAAAAGGTGCCAGTGTAAAATACATGCCTGTCTTTTTGCTAAAGTTCTGTATGTCCAGCTAGTAGCAGTCACATCAGCACACAGACCAGTGGCTGCTGGTGAACTTTGGGGCCAGTGGGGTGATTTATCAGATCAGCAGGGAGGAGCTGGGGTGATAACAGAAGGAGCTGGGAGGAAGCTCTAGGCAGTGGAGGAACTGGGGGAGGCCCAGAAGAGCAGGGGCCACCCCACAGAGCCCATCCTGTTCCGATCTGCTCCTCCCTGTGGGGGGCCCCACTACCTGTCTTCAGCTCCACACCAGACTTCCAGCAGCTTCAACCCCCACATTCCCCTTTCTAGTCCGGGGTCCCTCTGCACTGACCCTCTGCTGAGTGCCCCCTGCCCAGGCCCAGCACAAAGGACTAGGTGGAGTTCTCAGTCAGCCCGAGCCTCTCCAGTGGAAGAGGAGAGGCGGGGCGGGGAGGGTTGTCATAACCTTAGTCCCAGATTTGGACCTTAGCGTCCAAAATATGGGGGTTAGCATGAAAACCTCCAAGCTTAGCTACCAGCTTGGACCTGGTACTTGCTGCTACCACCCAAAAAATTAGAGTGTTTTGGGGCACTCTGGTCCCCCTGAAAAACCTTCCCTGGGGACCCCCAAGACCCAAATCCCTGGAGTCTCACAACAAAGGGAAATAATCCTTTTTCCCTTCCCCCCTCCAGGTGCTCCTGGAGAGATACACAGACACAAGCTCTGTGAAACTACCCAGAGTGACTCCCCCTCTCTGTTCCCAGTCCTGGAAACAAAAAGTACTTTCCTCTTCACCCAGAGGGAATGCAAAATCAGGCTAGCAAATCCAACACACACAGATCTCCCCCCTGATTTCTTCCTCCCACCAATTCCCTGGTGAGTACAGACTCAATTTCCCTGAAGTAAAGAAAAACTCCAACAGGTCTTAAAAGAAAGCTTTATAAAAAAAGAAAGGAAAAATACATACCAATGGTCTCTCTGTATTAAGGTGATAAAATACAGGGTCGATTGCTTAAAAGAATATTGAATAAACAGCCTTATTCAAAAAGAATACAAATCAAAGCACTCCAGCACTTATATTCATGCAAATACCAAAGAAAAGAAACCATATAACTTACTATCTGATCTCTTTGTCCTTACACTTAGAAACAGAAGACTAGAAAGTAGAAACTACTTCTCCAAAGCTCAGAGAAAGCAGGCAGACAGACAAAAGACTCAGACACAAACTTCCCTCCACCCAGAGTTGAAAAAATCCGGTTTTCTGATTGGTCCTCTGGTCAGGTGCTTCAGGTGAAAGAGACATTAACCCTTAGCTATCTGTTTATGACAAGGGTGAAGTCCCATCTGGGTCCCTTCCCATCAGAAAGACCAGGATTGGATGAGACCTCCACCCTGCCTCCATGCTGCTATGACCAAGGAGGGGCCTGCCTCACTCCCTTTGTTGTACCACTAAATCCACCTGGGCCATGAAGTCTGTGCTGGTGACTGGACTGTGTACATTTACTCCTGAGGGGATTCTGCACCAAAAAAATAAAAATTCTCCACACAATATTTTAAAATTCTGCAAATTTTAGTTGTCAATAATTAAATGTGGAGGCTCTAGCATGGCAGGTAGCACAGGCCATTGGTTGCACTGAGTAGGGAGATCGCCCTGCACTCCTGGGACATGGACTTGGCAGTGAAGCTGTGCTATGTCAGGATTGAGTACAAGGGCCAGACCTGCCTCAGAAACTCCCCAGGGCCCTATCCCTCTGCGCCAGAAATACCAGGTGTGAGCTAGCAGGCTCAGCCCAGCAGGATCCAAGTATAGAGGGGCTTAGTGTGGGGTGAGAGGGTTCTGTGTGGGGCAATCTGGATGTGAGCAGCTCAGTGGGGGGTTCCAGGTGCACAGGCAATGGGACTGTGTGTGGAGGGGGTCAATGTGAAGGTGACTGGAGCTCAGCAGGAGGGGGTCTGGGCCTGGGGGGGATTGGGTTCTGCAGGGGATCTGGGTGCTGGGGAAGTGGGGATTGGTGGGGTGGGGGGTCTGAATGCAACTGGTTGGAGCTCATCAGGGGGTGGTTTAGGTACAGGGGGGCCTGGTGCAGAGTGGTAGGGCTCGAAACAGGGGGCCTGGAGGTGTGAGGTGGGGCTTGGCGGGGATGGGGGAGTGTATTTAGGAATGTGGGGCCCGGATGCACAGAGGTTGGGCAGACAGGGGAGCAGCTTCCCATACAGCAGTGACCCCTCCCTCCTGTGGCTGAAGAGTGATGGGGTAAGGGGGCGGTGCGGAGGCAGGGGAGGTTTCTGGAGGGTGGTCTGACCCAAACCCAGCCCCTCCATGCAGAGGAAGTGCATTCCTTCACCACCCCCAGCCCAGCCAGGACTAGCAGCTGAGTCCAGTGCAGGATAGGAACCACTGGCCTAGACATCCCCAGCCCTGCGTAGGGACACTTTAGCACGTGCTACATTCACCACAGCCTGCAGCTTGGGGTGATGAATTCTGCCTGTGCTACAAGAACATCCTGCTTTTAAATATGAATCGCAGCATATCTAGTCTTGCGCTATCTGTCTCATACACATTTTATAGAGACAGCATGTGTATGTCACTAAACACGCAGTGATTCACATGTACACACACACACACACACACACACACACATCTGTATATACAAATTAAAAAATATAAAGTGTTCACTTGCCTACTTTGTTGGGGGCAGTGCCATAACACCCTCTATACACCAGTCACCACTGACACAGACCATTCACAATAAGGAGCCCTCCTATTTACCTGCTCTTGATGGTAAAACAACATTGAAAGTTCTGCTCTATTTGTTTCTTGTGGTAGGGACTGCCTTTGTCTCCTCTACGGGGGAGAGCACTTTCTTAATGACTAATAAATGATAATCATGTTTGAGATTAGGAGGCTAAGAATCATGTTATGCCTGATATAAAGAAGAGTTGAATAAATATACCTTTGTTTTTATTCCATCCAGAAATGTGCTCCAAGAGCCAAAGCCCCTCCAGACTCCATAAACACAGCAGAGGACAAAGGCAAAGCAGATTATATACAGATAGTTGATGCACTGGCCTAAAACTGAACCCTATTCCTGTGGGTACAGTACAGCTTCTTCACTGAGACACGCGAACAGCTGATTAACTGTATAGAAGCATGTAGCAATAATATGTTAACTGTTATATTGTGAGGTTGCCATATACGAAGAGTTAAAAGACAGGTGCCTTGTAATGCGAATTAGCCTATCAACAACATCTTTGCCTGACATTTATGCTCCAAGACACACATTCAAAACAACACATATGCTGGCATCATGCCATACAAAATAATTGTTAAGGACTGCTGGGAGAAACCAATCTCAAATGTATTATCTTATGGTCTGAGCAGAGATTACTTTCTGTCTAGAATGGTGCATCTTTGTAGTATTAAAAAGAATTAATGCCACTTAATGACTGATTCTGAACACCGTGACAAGAGGAATGAAGAGAATATTAAATGACTAGACAGAAGTCAAAGCTCATATCAAGGTAACTTTTAAGATTACCTGTAACTCAGGAACCATTTGAAGAAAATTCATCAAAATTTACGTAACCATTCTCCTTCGCTTTCAGTGTAAATCCAACAAATCTCAAGTCAAGCCTATTTTCCAATCCACAGTTATAGGGAAACTATAGGCTATTATAGGCTTTTATAATTAAAGTTGATTGTAAGGATAATGGGGAGGCGTTACTGCCCCTCAGTATATATAGCAATAGCATACATATATATTATGCTTCATAAAACAATTAAGATGTCCTAACTTTGCCTGGAGAGTTAAATAGGAAGATCAGGCCAAACCCCTCCTTTAACTCCAATAAATTTAAGGTGTACAAACATCCAGCTGATGCCTTAAAATTGAGTTAAATGATTGCCATGCTGGTCTTCCTCTTCCTCCTCCTCAGTGTCCTGGCACTTCCAGAGGAAGAAAGGAACAGGTGGAGAGTTGGAAGATGAGGGGGGAGACGCCAGCACAAGCCGACATGGCAAATATTTAACATGGCCATGTCTACATCTAAAATTTTGCAGCGCTGGTTGTTACAGCTGTATTAGTACAGCTGTATAGGGCCAGCGCTGCAGAGTGGCCACACTTACAGCAACCAGCGCTGCAAGTGGTGTTAGATGTGGCCACACTGCAGCGCTGTTGGGCGGCTTCAAGGGGGGTTCGGGGAACGCGAGAGCAAACCGGGAAAGGAGACCAGCTTCGCCGCGGTTTGCTCTCGCGTTCCCCGAACCACCCTGCAAACCGCAGGGAAGGAGACCTGCTTGTTCGGGGGTTCGGGGAACGCGAGAGCAAACCGGGAAAGGAGACCAGCTTCGCCGCGGTTTGCTCTCGCGTTCCCCCGAACCACCCTGCAAACCGCAGGGAAGGAGACCTGCTTGCTCGGGGGTTCGGGGAACGCGAGAGCAAACCGCGGCGAAGCTGGTCTCCTTTCCCGGTTTGCTCTCGCGTTCCCCGAACCACCCTGCAAACCGCAGGGAAGACCTGCTTGCTCGGGGTTCGGGGAACGAGAGAGCAAACCGGGAAAGGAGACCAGCTTGATTACCAGAGGCTTCCTCAGGTATGCTGGGATACCTGCTTATTCCACGGAGGTCAAGAAAAGCGCTGGTAAGTGTCTATACTTGATTACCAGCGCTGGATCACCAGCGCTGGATCCTCTACACCCGAGACAAAACGGGAGTACGGCCAGCGCTGCAAACAGGGAGTTGCAGCGCTGGTGGTGCCCTGCAGATGTGTACACCTCCTAAGTTGCAGCGCTGTAACTCCCTCACCAGCGCTGCAACTTTCTGATGCAATTAAGATGTCCTAACTTTGCCTGGAGAGTTAAATAGGAAGATCAGGCCAAACCCCTCCTTTAACTCCAATAAATTTAAGGTGTACAAACATCCAGCTGATGCCTTAAAATTGAGTTAAATGATTGCCATGCTGGTCTTCCTCTTCCTCCTCCTCAGTGTCCTGGCACTTCCAGAGGAAGAAAGGAACAGGTGGAGAGTTGGAAGATGAGGGGGGAGACGCCAGCACAAGCCGACATGGCAAATATTTAACATGTCTGCAGTCTGACAACGTTCAATGCTCTGTAGCATTTTGAGGTGGAACCTGCCTGAGGTATTTCCATTCCCCCCCACCCCGCCCAGTCCTGTATTGGGCCACAGGGGCAGGCTTATTCCCCATGAACCCTTAACCTGGGGCTGAGACTGAAAGATCCCTATCATCGAAGCCAGGCAGATGCCTCATCTCCTTCACCCCTGTCCCAGGGGCTGCACAACAGGAGGGACGTATCACAGCACGAATCTCCATCCCTTCGATGGGGCTGTTCCCCAGCACGGAACCCATGATCCTCAGGGTCTTACCCCCACCCCAGTCCCCCCAGCCCCTCCCCGGCGCCAGATCCTGGGCCCCTCCGAGCCCCTCTCTAGGGCCAGATCCAGGGTCCCCCCGAGCCCCTCCCCGGGTCCCCCCAGCAACTTCCAGGCGCCAGATCCCAGGTTCCCCTCACTACCTCCCCGGGGTCAGACCCCGGGTCCCCCCTAGTCCTTCCCCGGCGCCAGATCCCGGTCCCCGGGGCAGATCCCCGATCCTCACCCCGTGCACATGAAAGCCCTCGGCGCCCCCGTCGGGGATCTCGGAGCTAGAGCCCAGCCCCATCGCCGCACTCCCGGAGCGAGAGGCGCGCAAGGCTCCGGGGCCGCCACCTCTACACTGCCAGCACCACAGACCCGATCAAGCGACCGCCGATCCGACCGACCTGAGCGGCTGCTCAAGCCTGGGTGGAGGGTGGGGCTATACTCTGGTCGCTGATAGGCTACGACCTTGTCGCGTGACAGGAGAGGCGCTTAGTAACGGGGCGGGGCTACTGGTCACTCAGGACGCGGCTGGCGGTGGTTGGAGCCGTTCGGTGTCAGCGAGTCTCATGAGCCCTCTGGGAGGCTGGCGCGGGGACCGCGGAGCCCCCCGCCCCCCTCGGCTGCCCCAGCTAGGAGCCCCGCCGCCATGACCGACCGCGACCCCCAGCCCATGGTACAGGCCGCGCCCCGGGGACACGGGCGGGGGCGCACTGGGCCGTGAGCGACGGGGACATGGGAGGGGGAGGGGGACCAGATGTCCCGATTTTATAGGGACAGTCCTGATTTCTGGGTCTTTTTCTTCCATAGGCTCCTATTACCCCCCACCCTGTCCCGATTTTTCACACTTGCTGTCTGGTCCCCCTAGGGGAGGGGCCGGCGGCTGGGAGGGGCGCGCTTGCCCTGGGGCACGAACGAGAGACAGGCAGGGGCGCAGGAGATGCTGAGCCCGCTGACTGGGCGATCCGCAGAGGGAAGCGGGAGATTCAGGCGGGTGTGGTACGTTGGGGATTGGTTGGGGGCTCATGGGCATCGATCTCTGATCTCTCCCTCCCTCCCTCCCACATCTGAGATTCTTCCTCCCCCAGTCTCGCCTGACTGAACAGCCCTGCTGGTGCGTGCTCCGCGCCGGAGTCACTCCAGCCCTGAGTCCCCTCCCTGGCAAATTCCCCATCAAATTCACTTCCTCAGCCCCACCTATAAACTTGCATAATCCTGCGTCCCACCCGCTTTGCCCAGCCCCACTTCTCTAGTCCATCCTGCTTCCGCAGGGCTCTTCTCTTCCCTCCCCCTGCCCGGCCGCAGCTGCTGGCTTTCTACCCTGCTGCCCCCAAAGCCAGAGAGAATGGCTCTGTTCCTGCCGGCCAGGTGCTGTCTTCTCTTCCAGATCCCTTCCTTGTGAGCATTCAGGCCTGATTCTTCTCCTCTTAGTGTAATTGGTGTGTGTAATCATAGAATCATAAAAAGTGTAGGACTGGAAGAGTCTTCAAGAGGTCATCTAGTCCAATCCCCTGCAATCAAAGCAGGACGGTGTAGTAACAGACCGTCCCTGGCAGGTGTCCAACCAGTTCTTGAAAAACTTCCAGTGATGGAGATTCCACAACCTTCTTAGGTAATTTGTTCCAGGGCTTTACTACCCTGACAATTTTGAAGTTTTTCCTAATGTCCCACCTAAACGTCCCTTGTTTCAATTCAAACCCATTGCTTCTTGTCCTATCCTCAGAAATTAGGGAGAATAATTTTGCACCCTTTTCTTTGTAACAACCTGTTACATACTTGAAAACTGTTGTCATGCATCTGAGGAAGTGGGTATTCACCCACGAAAGCTCATGCTCCAAAACGTCTGTTAGTCTATAAGGTGCCACAGGATTCTTTGCTGCTTTTACAGATCCAGACTAACACGGCTACCCCTCTGATGTTGTCATATAGCTCTCCTCCAGTCTTTTTAATTTTAAGTGCCAGCAATCTGGTTCCATTTTGGTGTAGGTGGAGCCCATCCTTCCTGTATAGGCTCCCCCTCTCCCAAAAGCTTCCACAGTTCCTAATAAATCTAACCCCCTACTCCCTACACCATCATCTCATCCACGCATTGAGACACTGCAGTTCTGCCTGTCTAACTGGCCCTGCGCATGGAACTGGAAGCATTTCAGAGAATGCTACCAACTTCAATCTCTTATCTAGCAGCCTAAATTTGGCTTCCAGGACCTCTCCTATCCTATCCCATGTTGTTGGTACCTCCATGTACCACGACCACCGGCTCCTCCCCAGCACTACATATAAGCCTATCTAGATGTCTCGAGAAATCTGCAACCTTCGCACCACGCAGGCAAGTCACTATGCGGTTCTCTCGATCATCGCAAATCCAGTTATGTGTGTTTCTAATGATCAAATCGCCCATTACTAATGCCTGTCTCTTCCTAATAATGAGTTCCCTCCCCTGGAGAAGTATCCTCAGTGCAAGAGGATATCACAACATCATCTGGGAGGATGAGCCCAACTTTGGGATCATTTCTCTCTGCTCCAGTTGGATGTTCTCCTTCCCTGAGACTTTCATCCTCCTCAACAGCACAGAGGCTGTCAGACTGGGGATGGGACCGTTCTGCTGTGTCCCGGAAAGTCTCATCTATGTACCTCTCTGTCTCCCTTAGCTCCTCGAGCTCAGCCACTCTGGTCTCCAGAGTCCATACACAGTCTCTGAGGGCCAGGAGCTCCTTGCACCGAATGCACACATACACTACCAGTCCATAGGGCAGGTAATCATATATGCTGCATTGAGTGCAATAAACTGGGTAGCTCCCATTCTGTTGATGGATTTCTGCCTGCATTCTCTTTTTACTCCCAAAGCTTGTTCCCTTGTTGATGCTTTGTTTTTATAAAGTGGTGTTTTGACCTTTAAGTGCAAAGAATGTGAGGTGTATCTAGCCCCTGCTCACACTTCCCCTGTGAACTCGCTCGCCAAGGTTCCTTGTTAGCCGCTCCTGTTCGCTAGCTCCTCTAGTCACTTAGGAGCAGCTTTTTAGTCTTCTTGTCTCCAGTCAGTCTTCTTGTCTCCAGACTAAACAAATCCAGTTTTTTCAATCTGTCCTCCTAGGTCATGTTTTCTAGACCTTCATTCATTTTGTTGCTCTTCTCTGGACTTTCTCCAATTTGTCCACATCTTTTCTGAGACATAGTGCCCAGAACTGGACACACTACTCCAGTTGTGGATTTATCAGTGTGGAGTAGAGCGGAAGAATTAATGAATAATTCCATTTACACACTGAGAGCTCATTAGCTAGCCAACAGAGGAGATTGATATAAATTTAGTGATTTCTGTCTGGCTTCCAACTGACAGGTGTCATGAAAACCAACACATTTACACTGTTAGGCTCCTTTTTTTTGCGAGACTGACCAGAAACTTCAAGGATTAAATGGGCCTGAAATTCAAATATATCTTCATCCTGGAGAGGGTTTACAATCTGAGAACCTGATCTAGCATCCATTAAAGTAGATGGAAGGTCTCCTGTTGGCTTCAGCAGCGCTAGATCAGGCTTTAAGTCCACAAACTGGTATAATACAAACTGGAAAAAAAAAAACCCACAGAGCAATAAGTGTCTTTGGGGTTAGCATTTAGCCTTTCTTGTGTTAACATATGTAAAGTATGACTTTTACAAATATTCTATGCCCTTTGTAGCCATATCTCTGCTGTCATACTGATACTTCAATATCTGGTTTTCAGTTTATGAATTAAGGATCATAATATGATGAATAATCAGCAGCAACTCCCTTTCTTTAGTGAAAGAATTTCCTCATTTCAGATATTTTTCAAATTAAAAAGAATACAGTTACTTAAAAAATAATTTTCCTGCTCTCTTCCTCCCTCCAGGCTTATATTATATATTATGCTCAAGAAAAATATTTCAACCATGTAAGGCAATTTGCGAATTTAGAACTGGACAAATACATCAATGATCCAGTGTTTCAGTTTTTCAAGGCATATGGAACCTTACATTTAGGTAAATACAAAGAAGAGGTGATTGTCATGTTGGTAAGGAAAAGCAACAATTGAACTTATTTTACTTTACACCTGTGTTTTTTATTCTCTTGTTTAAAACGGATTATTTTACTTTTCAATAACAGAAATTATTAGGCCCACTAGGTTTAGCTTAAACCACTTCCGAAGTGATAAACTAAACTAGAAAAAGGTACTCTTTATACTATAATAAGAATGTCCACACAGGAAGTTATATAGGTATAACTATAGTGTCTTAAATTCACACATTGCCTTATATTGGAATATATGGTCTTCCTGTGTAGACAGTCCCTAATTCTCATATTCTGTTTCCAGCACAGTCCTAAGCTGGTGTAACTGGGTTGGGCATGTCAGTGAGGTCAGGAGAGAGAACATCTTCTCCCAAGACAATCAGTCTGCAGTTGCTACTTCAGCCTCACAGCTGAACGAGGCTTTGTGGTTTCATATATGCGTGGTTTGAATACCAGCGCATCCATATGTCTCCTACTATTTCATACTGGTACCTAATAAAGAGCAGCTAGAAAAGAGAGATGCTATCCCCAGTCAATATTAAACATTTATATTATTGTATCAGACTCTAAGTTTCTTAACAGTTTATTAGCTGTTTACACTCTTAAATCGTTTCTGTAACTAGCCTTACCCCAAACAGAGTTCCAGGTGTTATTAAAGGACCCAGGAGCCTTTTATAATACCCTTCCCAATATTATCTCTGGGACAAGCTTGCAGGTCTTCACATATATATCCAAGTTATTGCTCAGTGTAATATAAGGCACCAGAATACAACAAAAGAGTTCTATGAGCCAGCAAAAGACAAAACTGCTAATATTCAATCATATGCATACCGCACTCAGGCCAAGTTTCCTGCTACATGTACTGCATCATTTATCCAAGAATCAATCAGATAATTATATTGTATCTTAATTTCTACCCTTGCAAAGAAAGAAAAAAATGAGGGTGTGTGAGTAGGAAGTAGGGAACTGCTCAACTTGGAGCATTTTTTTTTCCAGAGCCTCTTGTATAACAGCTACTCCTGGGGGCATTCTGCTCCAAAAAATTAAAAATTCTGTGCACAATATTTTAAAATTCTGCAAACTTGATTTGTCAAAATAACACTGCATAATCACTCCAGTTTCAATTATTTTGGTAATTTATTTCAACACACCTGTCAGCAAGTATGTCTGTAACAATACAGACACACACAAAAATTCCCCCAGGAGTAGAGAGTTAAAGAAACCCCTATGACAACCCAGTTCCTATTTCTCAGTTCCCTTTCCCCTCCTCCCCCAGAGCACAGCTGGGGGCCCAGACACCCACAACCCATCCCCCCAAGTCAACATACCTGAACTCCCTCCTCCCCAGAGCCCACCCATGGAGGCCCCCCCAGGCCAGATACCCACACTTCACGCTCCCCAGAGCCCAGCCATGGGGTCTCCCCGACCTAAATACCCGAACCTCCAGAGATCCCAACTGTGGGCCCACCACCCTTGTCCAGACACCCATCCCCCTTTCTGCCGAGAGAAACAGCCTGATGCTAGATCCCAGGCTTTCACAGGGTTGCCTGCACACCACTCTCGCCTTCCCTCAGGGCATGCTGGGAACTGCAGCTGCCAGGAACCATCTAGCTCCCTCTCCCTCCCCCCAACAGTGTCTTCTTCAGTATGTTCAAGCTGGGCTCTTCCAAGTCCAGTGGTCCACAGTGGTAGCTAGCAGCACTGCAGCCCATTTCTATGAGGGAAAGGAAAGTCGGTGTGTTCAGTATTAATTTCTGCAAACTCTGCATTGCACAGTGGCACAGAATTCCCTCAGGAGTAAACAGCAAATCGGGCCAGTAATGAGAGACCTGAACCTGGATCAGATAATGTACCCCATAGTACATTATTCCTCAATGTTCCACTGATCCCAAAGCTAGCATGCAAACTAAATATACAGAAATAAACAAGGTAGCTCCAGTGTCAAGGACATGTAGCCTGCATCTCTGAGCTGGGTATACAACTAATTCTTTGAGTGATCATTAAAACATGAGAATTAGTGAATCTGCTATCTGCATTGTCTTTTCAGGTCAAATACAAGATGCTATCTTACAGCTAGAGAATGCCAGGAAATGCCACTCTGATGTTTCATTATGCTGCCTTTTAGCACTCATTTATGCACACAAAATATGTGAAAATGTTGGTGAGTTTTTCTTATCTGTTAAATGTCATTCATCACAAACTTACAAAAATCAGAAAGTTGACCAAAGCAGTAATCTTGTGCTGCATTCACATATTTAGGTCAAATGAAGGCCATAGGGGGAAAGTAGCCCAAAAGTATTTTTATGGAAATATATGTGCCCTAACTGATGTCTTTTAAAAGGATTCTAGCTGATTGTTAAGTGGAATAGCACCAAAAAGAAATGTTGCTGCATTCATTGCTAAACTGACTGACAAGGGCAACCTGCCCCCAACCACTCATTTATCTGCCTGCCAGGCTGTTTTGAGAATTAATTAGTTAGTTTGTACAACACTTTGAACTTGTAAAGTGTTATATATGTGCTAGGTATTAGAGAACTTGGGGATTTCATGAGGGAACAAGGTGTGTCTTTTATGAGATAACTATCTCATTATAAAATCCTCATGAAGACAAGGCAAAGTAGTTTTACCATGATGTAGCTAGCTGACATATACCCTGGACAAACTGCCTATGGTATGCCTTAACTGGTTACATTGAAGTGAAACAGTTACTTGCCTTGAATTAGCTATCTTATTGTGAAAACACATCTTTTTTTACTATTGAAAACACAGCCTTCAGGACTGGTCTTCTGAGTTCAGGATGGTCTGGTTGTTTAAGCATTAGGTTGGTAATAATTAGACTCTCCTAGAACCAGGAAACACCTAGAAGTTCCCTACATTAAATCCTGCCTGGTTTGACTATACCCTTCACCCTTGTAAATTAGGTGAGTGAGTTGCTTGCAGTTTGCGGTCTGTGGATGTTTTGGATGAGACCTTAAAAACCTCTATTCTGTCTGCTCTTGTGGACATTACCAGTCCCATAGTACTTTTGCAAGAGTGGGTAGTTGCCTTGATTTCACTGACCAGGATAATCCCTCCCTTCTCACCACACACACATCCCAACTTCTGTGCAGCATAGTATGTACTCATTATCTGACTAGTAGCTGTCCTCTGACCTTAGAAAAAGGCTATATAATTGCCACATGAATGTAGTTAATAAAGCACTTTGGGATCCTTGGGGATAAAAAGTGCTATATCAGTTTTATAGTAGAACCTCACTAATTCTCAGTTTATTAATATGCAAAAATAATCAGGGTGGATTTGATTTAAATCACTAGTCAGGAAGACTCGATTTAATCATGGATTTCTACATAAAAGTGCTTTCTTGTTGGTTGTTATAACCTTAATGCATATTCTTCACAA
This sequence comes from Gopherus flavomarginatus, assembly GCF_025201925.1. Classification (NCBI taxonomy): domain Eukaryota; kingdom Metazoa; phylum Chordata; order Testudines; family Testudinidae; genus Gopherus; species Gopherus flavomarginatus. Next base: position 14,236,345 of record NC_066618.1, on the reverse strand, counting down.
CTCAGAGATAGATGTACCTTCTAAAAATGAAACCTACACACTATACATTTTTAAGTGATTGATTTTGAAAACTTTTCAGATTAGTTTTACAGCTATATCAGAAAATGAATGAGTGTTTGGTTATTTCATTTACCAAAGGTAAGTGAAGCAGATATTTATGAAGTCATTGGGAGGTGAACTCTCTCCAATTCAGCATGTTAATCATTAATATTTGGAGGATTTTCTTGCCATGCTGCATTATGAGGAGGACATCACCGAACAGACATTTAAATTGTTTTATTTAACTAAAAACAACAACATTATGTATTCTGGATTTTTTTCTTCAACAACAAACATACAATATTTTAACAAAACAAGCATATGACTTTTTGTATTTAGTTAAACATTCAAGTTTTTTAAAATCAGATTTTTAACTAAAATAGTTGAATGAAATATTTAAAAAAAAATAAATCGACTATGTCATCCAGGTCAACATGAGAAACTTAAAATATTGGCCTCTCCAGCTAACTCAGTTGTCTTCACCTTCATTTTCCTGTTTGTTCATAATCTGGAAAAGAAAAACAAGCTTTCTTGCTTTTTCAGGTCCCAAGTGATTTCTCAGTTTGGAATGAATTAGTCCAAAGGAAGAAAATATTCTTTCTACACCGGCAGAAGCTACTGCTGGTAAAAGTGAGATTATCACTTCAACAGTCTCTGAATTCAAGTGCTTAAGCAACTTCCACCTGTTCACTGGTGTGACTTTTTTTAAAACATCATTAGCAAACATATATTTCTTGAATGGATCACCCTTAGCTCTGAAGTTTATTATAGTTGGCATTATGGAGAGACGATTATGTCATAGCCAGCTCCTCTTCTTCAGCAGTTAAGGTTTGACCCTGGTACCGAATGTTGAGAATATTTGCAAGAAAATGAGCTGGAGTTAGTGCTTGTCCCATTTGTTTTTTTAATGCTTGTAATTTAACTCTGTCATTGCCTATTTCTCTCTTTAAGATCTCACTCAGTTCCTTCCAAATTTCGACAGTGTCAGCAGTAAAACAGCTATTTCCATGTGTTTTGTTCAAGGCTACAGAAATAGGCTTCAGGGTACTCCGTGTGTGTTCAACATTTCTCTTAAGCCCAATGTTGAGAACTTTGGCTGTGACAGTGGCATCTATTTTTTCACAATTTTGTTCACAAACTGTCATCAGATTAGGCCAGTTCTTGATATAGTGCTCAAAACAGTTCACTACTGACAGGGCCAGCTCTAGGTGTTTTGCTGCCCCTGCAATTGTGCCACACATGCTTGGTTTGCTGGTGCCTAGAGCCAGCCCTGCTACTGAGTTCCATCGCATTTCTTGTGGGACAGTCAGCTTGGTTCCTCCCACTTTTTGCAGAGCAGTTGCTGCAAAGTGGTTGTTACAGAAGTATTTTGCAATTTCAACAACATTCGCCTTTATTTCTGGAACACTGAAGTCTTTGGCTAGGAGGTGCATCAAATGAGCACTGCAGCAAGATGTTATTAGCTTGGGACTCTCTTCTAAATTTCTTCTCATCTTGCATACATTTGCAGCATTGTCTGTGATCAAGCTGCATAGTAGACATTTGAATATTTTTTCACAGTTTGTTATAGCTTTTACTGCTACTTCTGAGTATTCTGCTGTGTGTGCATTTCCTGATGTATCAATTGTTTCTGTAAGGAAGACATTCCCTTCTTTTGTTGTCACACAAGCACGTACAACAGGATCATTGTGGACATTGCTCCACCTATCAAGACTCAGGTTAACAATTTTACCTTCTAGACCTTTTGCCTACTGCTCAATTTCTCTTTCATACACTTTATCCAGCAATTTGCCTGCAACATCTGTTCTTTTAGGTGGACTGTATCCTGGTCTTAATGATTGAACCATGTTAATGAAGTGTGGGTTCTCAATTATATGGAAAAGGAAGTTTGTTGCATAAACAAACCAGGCCATTTTTTCATCAATTACCTCTTTTTGTAATCTGCTAATTGCTTCTGGATGATGGAGATTTTTTTTTCTTTTTGCTACAGGTGATATACTGTGGCTATGTGAGATACATGATGTGACTGAAACACTATCATTGGCAGATAACTCTGAAACTATAGAAAATGATGGTGAACTTGAAGGTGGATAGTCTTCAGAATCCTGTATGTTAAGGATAGATTCTCCTAAACAAAATAAGTCAGTGCAGTTATTTAATTATTATTACCATACTGCTTATTTACTATTACTCATTGCATTCCCTGACACTCAGTACTACTTTAAAGGTGAAATTGTAAAAGGAAGATCTGCCTATTTCAGCTATTTATTTTTTATCACAACTGCATCTAAAATGATAGTACCATGGAGTAACAATTATAGTTTTTGCTCAAACATGAGAATTGAAGAATAGTCCAGAAGGAAGACAGGCAGTCTGTAAGAAAGAAGTATAAAATAAAAAAGTTTACCAACCTGAAGATCGTGCATGCTCAGACATGTTCCTTTCATCATCTTCAACGCAGCTTCTTCCTGAGAAGGAACACTTCTTATGATGTTGTTTCATTTGGGCAACCAGGCCTTTCATTTCTTCGTTGCACTGTTTGTATTTTGCATGCATGCCTGTCTTACCCACAGGTAGAGGAACTTCATTGAAATATTCCCAAAGCTGGTATCTTTTGCGGGCTTCTGCTATTATAGGTTTTCCCTTCTAGTGAGAGAATGGTATGGTAGACCTCAAATCAATGAAGGCTACACTCAGAGAGACCTCAAGACTTCTGGAATATGCTGCTCAAACAATTTCACTTTTGTTTCTACTGCCTGTTCCTCCCTTCTCACATTTATCTCCAGACCTCTTCTCCTTGTCCAGATCTATTCCACCTAAACAATCTTCTATTCATTGAACTTTTTGAAACTTTGCACTTTTAGAGAGAGGTAAGGGATTGACTCTGTGTACACAAATTTGCAAAGGGACAAAAGGATTGAGGTCTGTTATTTCTCACATCTATACATTATTTAAAAACATGTTTGCTGTTAACAAGCATGTTATCTCTGGAGACGCAAATCCACAGTTTTGAGAACTGCAAAACTAAGCATCTCTGATGGTATCTTCTAGACTGAGCACTGAGTCCCATTGGGGAGATAGAAAGATTAACCTAAATAATCTATACAGAAGACTCTGGAACCCCATAAGACTGGATCCCTGATCCATGAACTATTGGAACTCATTTACTCATGTTTCTTAAACATTACATGAATTTATAATCTCTATTCCATGATATCTTTAAGCTATAATGTATCTTAATTAAAACTATCTTTAGATAGATTTTTTTCCTCAAAAAGCATTTTATCAAAAAATCTGATTTTAAATTAAAAAAAAATCAGGTTTAAAAAAAAATTTAAAAATTGATTTGTATCCACCCTGAAAATAATAATTATCACCCAAATCATCATTTTCACCTGATATCTGAGCAGAGATTTCATAGCAGAATGCAGTACAGTGACCTCATATTACTATTGCTATTATTACTACAGTTGTATTACTTTACAAAGCACATTGCTGAATGTTTTAATATTTTTTTATTATTATTATTATTATTTATTATTATTATTGATTATTTGTATTATTGCAATGCCTGGGTGTCACAGTCATGGACCAAGACCCCATTGTGCTAGGTGCTGTACAAACACAGAACAAAACACAGTCCCTACTCCTGAGAGCTTACTTTCTAAATATAAGATAAGAAACACACCAGCAACCCAACCATTGTCAAGTTTTTATAGGTCTCACAGAAAAGTAGAGGAGGGATTTGAATGAGTTATCTTTATAGATGTTTATGGGGAGCTTCCCCCAAGCATGCGCAACAGCATGGGAGAAAACACAAAGGCATTTGTTTGAAAGTGTAGCAAGTGAGTGATGGAGGCTGACATTAGGACTGATTGGAGGCGGGAGTCACTCTTTTGATACTGAGTGAGAAATGATAGGTAAGGTGGAGAATAGGTCCTGAAGGGCCTTGAAAATGGAGACAGATTAGCTTATGTTTGATACGATTGAGAAGAGGGGGCCAGTGATGGGATACAAAAAGAGGGGTGATGTAGTCAAATCAACAGGATAAGAAAAAGATCTTTGCATCAACATTCTGAATGTATATCAGTGGGCAAGATTGCATTTATCAAGGCCAGAGAAAAAGGTGTTTTAGTAATTGAGACGTGAGATGGTGGAAGCCTGAGTAAGAATTGTAGCTCTGTGGATGGATAGGAAGGGCCATGTCTTAGAAATGCTATGCAAAAAGGATCATCAATATTTTGACATAGCTTGGATGTGAGGACCTAGAGAAAGGTCCAAGTGGACCATGACATCCAGGTTATGGGCTTCAGTGGCAGGTAGAATGGTGGTATTGTCCACAGTGATCAAGGTAGGAGGTAGTGAGGAGGACTTTGAGGGGGAAGAGTAAAAGCTCTGTTTTAGCTATGTTGAGCTAGACATCCACAAGGAGATGTCAGAGAGACAGGCTGAGATTTTTATTTGGATGGAAGCAGACAGGTCTGGAGTAGAGAGGTAGATCTGTAAATAGCCTGCATAGAGATGGTAGCTGAATGTGTGTTTGCAGATGAGATTACCCAGAGAAAAGATGTAAAGAGAGAGAAGGATAGGACGAACAGAATTTGTGGAACACCCCCAGGAAAGCTGAAAGGTGGGAGGTGAGGAGGGTCCTCCAAAGGACAAGCTGTGAAGTACAAGACAACCAGGAGAGAATGGAGTCATGAAAACTGAGGGAGCACAAGATTTCATGAAGAACAGGGTCGACTGCACCAAAGACAGCTGACAGGTCAAGGAACATGAGGCTAGAGTACTGGTTCTGAGATTTGGTTAAGAGAAAAACATTAACGATTTTGGCAAGAATGGTTTCAGTTGAATGCAAGGGATGGAAACTCTCTATTGGAGACAGTCTAAGATGCAACAGCTAGACAGCTGTTGTGAAGAGTGTGTTCAGTTAACTTAGAGGTGAAAAGGAGAAAAGGGATGGGACAGTAATGGAGAGGCAAGTAGGGTCAAGAGTGACTTTTTTAAGATGAGATACTCTAAGCATGTTTGTATTGTGAGGGGAAGGAGCCAGAGGAGAGTGAAGGAGATTAAGGAGAAGAGTAATCTAGGGCAGGGGTTCTTAATCTTTTCTCTCAGAGGCCCCCCTCAACATGCTATAAAAACTCCAGGGCCCAGTGGGGACAGGGAGGACTTGGGGCTCCGGGCCAGCGATGTGGGCCTTCATAGGGGTAGTTTGACTTTTATTTTGAGGGGGCAAGGGCCAGCAGGGCAAGGGCCAGCTCTGCACAACACGGTCCAGGGAGAGAGTGCCATCTCCACTCTCTGACTCACCTCAGCAGGCCACCCAGGGGAGGACACAACCAAAAAATATAACTCAGAGTGGGGACTCAGTTCAAAAAGTTTGAAAACCACTCAGGGTGCAGGGAGGGGGTAGCTAGGGGCTCTGTGCAGGCAGGAGGTAGCTCAGAGTGCAGGGAGGGGGTAGCTAGGGGCTGTGTCTGGATGGAGGGGAGGTTGCTCAGGTTGCAGGGAGGGGATAGCTAGAGGCTGTGTGCTGGGAGGGCTCCCTCTGCAGTGGCTGTTCCCCAAGGGCTCTGCTACCCTGAAGCTGGGTCCCCCCGCCCAAGCAGCTCTTACTGGCTGCATAAGCAGTCAAAGGGGACTGGGAGCTGAGGAGCAGCCACAACCCTGAGCATCAGCAGCAAATGTGGAGTGCCACAGCTGTCCACTCCATGGCACCACCAGCCAGAGGAGTAGCTGCCCCACACTGCCTTGTTCTGGCTTCCCACCTACAACCTGGCCAGAGGGCAGGGCCTGAGGGGAGCTGAGGGAGAGGAGGAGGGAGTAGAGGAGCTGGAGCTGTCCCCGGGACTACCCCACTTTGGGTAAGGCACTGCAGTTTGGGGGGAGGCAACACCCTTGTGCCCCCCAACTCTGCCCATGGGGTCAGGGCTTCTGCCCACGGGGAGTGCCAGGGCTTGGGGCTTCAGCTGTTTGCTGCTCCTGGCTTCAGTGCGGGGGCTGCCCTGAGGGGGGGTGCTGGGGCTCCCCGCACTGTTCCCAGCTTCAGCGGCAGGGGAGTGGATGCCATAGCTCCTGATTTTTGTCCGTGCCACTGCCAGCTTCAGGTGGAGAGGGGCACCAGGGCTCCCAGCTTCAACCCCGTGCCACTCCAAGTTTCAGTTCCGGGGGATTCAAGGGCTCCCAGCTTCTGCCCCGCACTGTTGCTGGCTTCAGCTCCGCACTGCGCTGCTGCAGGCTTTGGAGGTGGGGGGCTACCAGGGCTCGGGGCACTGGGTTTCAGTCGGGGGACTGTGACCCCCTGAAAGGTCTTGCAGACCCCTGGTTGAGAACCACTGAGATAGGGTATGAGAATGTGTGCAAGGGAAGTCAGGAGTTGGGGCCATTGAGGCAAGTGGAGGGATTATAGGAGGAGAGCAGATGAGAAACTTCTGAATCTGTAACCAGGAAGAAGGACAAGAGAGTTGTAGGCGGAATAGAGGAAAGAAAGACAGAGCCTAAGGGAGAGGCATATTTTGTCAGTTTTCTCTTGAAAGAAATCAGCCCATGTGGAGGGAGAAGTGGAAGCAGGAAGAGGGAAAGGTTTGAGGAGTGAGTTAAAGGTCCTGAAATGGCAGCTGGGATTGCAGGTGTGAGATTCAGTGGAGTAGAGTTGATTAGCCTGGAAGATGGTAGAACTGAAAGAGGAGAAAACAAATCTGTAATGCAGGAAGTGAGCCTGGTCACAGCTTTTTTTCCAGAAACTCTCTACAGCAGGGAAGCAGGAGTGTAGGAAGTGGTTGTTGGGGGTGAGCTAGGGATGGGGCCTGACAAGGTAGATCTTTCAATGGGAGAGGGTAAAAGAGTCAAGGGTGGAGGAAAGTGAGAAATGGAGTGAATCAGCAGTGATATCAATGGGAAAAAATATTGTACTATGAAGATTAAGCTACATAAATTAAAATAAATGGGTAAATTTTATTTTATTATGCTGTAGCCTTGGTGTTATTAAAATTGATTGCTCTCTTATTTGCTCATTTGTAAAATTCTGTAATCCACATCGTTAGTACACATTAGCAAGGTTCTAGTCTGTTACTATTAACATCAAACACAAAAATGAGTCAGAGCGTTCCACAATGTTAGTGCATCATTCAGAGCACTATTTGTTGTTAATTGTTAACATATTTACATAAGTGTTAATGAACAAGAACACAAACTAGATTGAACAAATAGAAGGAGAGGAGTAGGAAAAGAAAGAAAATACGGAGAGGGAAAGAGGTGTGTTTATAAAAAGATAAGAGGAGACAATAGAGTGGCATGAGAAAACGGAGAGAAGGCAAATAGGCTTAGATTATAAAATGATTTCACTAATTGTTTGGACAGTTCTAGGAGTCATTAATCTGTTTTATTGTATTTGGTATCTCCCAAGCAATGTGCAAGATTATTTCATAATGCCAAGGAGAGAAAGGCAGGGGAGCTAATATTAAAACTAATTGGAGTTATGTACAGAAAGATATTGCAAGATACTGAGCACCTTCTATTCATGTTAAAGTGAATGGGAGTGTAGGATGCTCAGTACCTCTCAGGACTGAGCCCAGGTCCCACACATGTTGAGGGGAGAATAGATCCTACAGTAATAGGGAATGGTGTGCTACTTTTTTCTATTTGTCTGTATGCAAAAAATAGCTGCAGTTAAAATATACCAGTTTTAAAAGGAGAAGAGCCTGCTATTTTATGCCCTGATTCTGCAAACCCTTACTTGCACGAGTAGCTTTGAGTTCAGTGGAACTACCCACATGAAAAGCTATCCACGTGTGTAAGTGTTTGCAGGTTTGGGGTCTTTGGTTCATTTGGCTACCAAATACCATATAATACCATATTTTGGCATTATATTAAGTTCTATACATGTTCTAAACATTTTTCATTGCAATATTTGCTTTCAGATCGTGATGCTGTTTTGGAGCTGGAAAACAAATTAAAGGAAACCCGGAAGACTGCAGGAATTAATGCATTATATTATGCAGGAATGTTTCTGTGGCTGATGGGTAAAAATGATAAAGCAAATGAATACATTGACAGAATGCTGAAACTGTCTAATGGATCTAGAGAGGTAATATATATAAAGGTTTTTCAACATAAGACAAATGTCTGGCTGAAGTTCTCAATGTATAAAATTAAATGTGATCACAAGTTTAATTAGATGGTAAAAAATAAACTGGCAAAACATAGCACACTACACCTTAACTTAGATTTACCTAGATGTAAATGTCTTGTTTCATTCAAGTATCAGAGGGTAGCCGTGTTAGTCTGGATCTGTAAAAGCAGCAAAGAATCCTGTGGCACCTTATAGACTAACAGACGTTTTGGAGCATGAGCTTTCGTGGGTGCATCTGAGGAAGTGGGTATTCACCCACGAAAGCTCATGCTCCAAAACGTCTGTTAGTCTATAAGGTGCCACAGGATTCTTTGCTTGTTTCATTCAAAAAGCTGAGATGAGAGCTGTTTGATAATGTTTTTAAAAGTTTGAAATGGATGTCTCCACCTCAACCCAAATCAATATTTTTTTGCAAAGAAAAATAACTACATGTTGAGTTTCTATGTTGAAAAAGGGCACTGGCTTTAGTCACTGTGTACAAATACATTTGTGTACAAAAACATTACTGCTGTGTACAAATATAGTATTTGTGGTAAAAACGGATGAAGCAATTTTCACAGTACACAGATGATCAAAACACTAATATGTGTCATGTTACTGACTTGAAATGAATGAAGCAAATTGTTTCATCGCTGTGAAGTAGGACAGCTATCACACAAGTATGTCATGATGGGCCAGCTTCCACTGTAAATGTGAGCTTCCACTGTAAATGTCTCCACCGACATCAGTGGAATTACTCGATGTAACTGGGCACAGATCCAGTCCATAATTACACAGCCTTCATGCAGATTACCTTGGAATGTGTGCAATTTCTGGGAAGGCCTGTGCTATAGAGAGGCAAACCCCACACTCTGGTGAAATTTTTTTGGAGGAATTCAGCCAGGGAAGACTCAAGATTTTTCCTTCTCTTGAATTCTCTCACATGGATTTAATTACAGAAGAAAGCAGTCTGGCCACAAAAGCAATATTGAAATATTGATATATTGAAGTTTTGACTGGTACACAACTGGTGGATGACAAATCTAGCCAAATTTCTCAATAAATATACTCCTTGAGGTTTTTTCTGAAAATTCTTATCCATCGGTTGGTGTGTTACACACTGAGAATTTGATACTTTTGATTCTTAATTAAATGGATAAGACAACCATTTTTGGGGTTTTTTTATGTTTTTTTTTTCTGGTTTCATACATATACATTGCCAGTGGAGGATGGCCCGTTTAACAAAGATTGTCTGCAACGGCTAATTCAAATATTTGCCAGAATACTGACTTTGAAAATGTTTGAGAATGTTTGAGTCTTGGTCTGTCATTTCTCTTCTCTCAATAATAACAAAAATCCATTTTATAATCAAGGTAAGGCACTGAAGGGTGTGCTTCATTCTGCTTAAATGGCACCTCTTGGATGGCTAGACACTTGGCCATAATGCTCATTGAATTTTAGTGAGGAGGACGCTTTTATGCTTAAGGTAATTTTAAAGACAAGTATATTGTTATTAGGCTGCTTCCGTTATTGCTATGTATGGCTGAAGGTGATGCTGCTTTCTGATGTTCTACCTTTTGTGGCTTTAAATAATTTTCAAAGGTGCTTAGAGATTGTGAGAGGCACCTTTTTATTATTTTTATGCATTTAAATATTTAAACAAAAATAAATGTACTTGAGACAAGAAATTAAGACTCTTCACTGCGTATTATGATTTGCCTATTGTATAACTTAAAATATATGTTTGGGTTTTTTTACCTATACAGGGTCTTATGCTTAAAGGATGGATATACTGTACATCTAACAAACAGCATGCTATTAAGAAATCTATCAAATACCTAGATGAAGGGATCCAAGACACCACCGATATATTTGGGATGATGGGAAAGGTATGATTGTTAATTCTTGGGGTTTTTTTAAACTGTTGTTTTATACTTTCCTTCTTACTTCACTCATTGTCATTGGACTTCATTTTTGACAGAGGACACAGGACAGCTTCCTTTTCCTGTGCCCATTCATAGCATTGTTGACCCCTAGGTTGCTTTCCAGAAATATATAGTCTATTTTCAAAGGGATTTAGGCACTTAAAGATGCAGATAGGTGCCTTGAAAGATTTTCAAAAGTGCCTAAGCAGGTTCGGTGCCTAACTCCCATTAACTTCCAGCTCCTCCCTTGCTACTTCTGACCATGAAAGTGGGTAGGGAATGGGAGTTCCTGGTATCCAGTTCTCTAAATGGTTACTGGTGAGTCTTGTGATGACTACCTGTGAAGGGCTAGAGGCCCTGAATTTAATCCCCCTTCTTGTTGGCTCCAGTTGCTGCAACAATAAGTGATCTGGATCTTTTGCTGGTTCAAATAATGAAGCAGATGATAATTAGCTACCAATTTAATAATAATCTATTAGCATATCAGTACAATCTGCCACTTTTCTGAATCAATGAGATTGTTTTTCTTTTTTTTTTTCCTCCATAGGCAAGATATTTCATGATGCAACAGAACTATTCAGGTGCTCTGGAAGTAGTTAACCAAATAATAGTCAGTTTTTCTGGTTTCATACCAGCATTTATCCTCAAGATGAGGCTATTTTTAGCTCAGCAAGACTGGGAGCAAACTTTAGAAACTGCACTAAGGTAGGGGATGATAAAAACTGAGCAAACCCAAGACAGATTGAGATGTGTCATTTCCTTTCTAAATTCTGTTACATGCCTCTATAAAATTCTTACACATACATTTGTAACATTAAGATTATATATCTTCTTCAAATTCATTTCCTCAAAATATCTTTAACGACTTAAAATATTTTAAGCAATTTTCTTCCATGAGGTCCCAGAATAATTTTTCCTGATATTAAGCACAGTTTCATGGTAACTGAAATGTGTGTCCCTGGGAGAGTATTTGTTGCTTATATCAGAATGTAAATTCTCAGATTAGGTCTACATAGCAAAAACGCCTACCTAGCAGTGTCTTAGAGCTCAGGTCAACTGTCTTAGGCTCGTAGGGCTTGTGATATGGGGCTGAAAATAGCCATGTAGACATTCAAGCTCAGGCTGCAGCTGTGAGCTCTGAGATCCTCCCCTCTTGACAGACCTCAGAGCCTGGGTTCCAGCCTGAGCCCGAATGTCTACTCAGCTATTTTTAGCCCTGTGAGCCCAAGTCAATTTGATCTGGGCTCTGAAACTCACTGTCATGGGGTTTTCTTTGCTGTGTACATGTACCCTTGGATACTTCAGAGCCACAGTTTTTCCCACCCCTACTTTCCCTTTTTACCACAATTAGAAATGTAGAAATGTGTCATTTATGAAGCTTTCATTCAATGACTAGATTCATTCAACGTCAGAGAACAAGCTGAATCTATTAAAAAATAACTGTATGTATTATATTCTGTTTTGCTTTGTAAAACTTGTATGCAACTTACATATAATAATTATTATTTAAGAATCCTGAGCAAAGATGGAATCAATATAGATGGACTTCAAGCTAGTATTGTAAATGAGCTTTCAAGAACTGGAAACTTGAATGCAGTGAGTATTCTATATTTACTAGTATTTGAAGTATAAAGTTGAGGCCTTGATTTTTTGTGATCCTTAAAGACCTCATGGTACTTTTTCAAGAGAAGTGGTATGAAGAGATTCTAATCCTAGAAGACAATCCCAACACTCCATGACTCCCAAACCATCCTCTGTCACCATCAGAGCATAGCCCTGTATCTCCAATATCAATATTATGCTTTCATTTACACTTGATGCTGGAATGTAGTCTTCAAAGCTCACCTGCATCAATCCTATCTTTAGACTCCTTCCAGGTTCCTGAAGTGCAAAGGATGGACTCAATGGCCTTCTAGAGGTGCATTTTAGCTCAAGTGGTTCTGTGATTCTAAGAGCAATAATAGAAAATGTAGTTGGTGGAAAGGCATGGGAGCCAGTTTATTGTTAGTATCCTAAACGGTTGTAAATATACTCTGTAAATCACAATGCTCATTTACTTGGCCAAGTAATTTCTGCAGTTAGAATAGAAATCATCCAGCAGCACAATAGTGATGGAAGGCTGCAACAGAACATTTGTAACTCTGCTGTAGAACAGAAGTACAGGGAGAGTTCACATCATTTTCCTGTGACATAGATGGTGTAGGCTGTGGAGTACGGGTTGGAGTAGGCTGATGAAGAGGCAGAGGAGAGGTCAATGGGTTTGTGATTAAGAAGCCCATGGTTTTGAGTAGCAGCCACTGAGCCCTGTATCTTGCCTGCTGTCTTGATAAAGGATTCTATGCTCCATCCCAACACAGTCCCCTACGCAAAGCCAGTCTACTCAGACTTTGTTTGGTGGTCATGAATTTTACCATGTGTAACATTCAAAGGACTCTTAAGTAAAGAATGGTAGTAGTATCTGAATTATTCCCTCTAATTTTGAAATAAATTAATTAGTTCATTAAATATTTTTTTCTGCAGGCATCATTTCAGCTTAGAGATTTTATTCATTCTTTGGAGACTAAAGAACCTCAAAATGCAGACTTACATCTTCGAAAAATCCTAGTGATCAGTAGATTGGTAAGCATGTTTGTTTGTTTGTTTAAAAACTGATAGTAATTATGCATCTGTGGAAGCAACTACATAGTTGCTGGTGTGACTAGTTTTCCATTATAGGTCTATTCTGGACCTCTCTGATTCAGTCTCCAAAAAAGAAAAAAAAAATCCTTTCCATCTTAAATGTCCTTTGTGGCATCTGATGAAAGTACTTTTTGTTTCTCTAAAATTTTGATGCAATTGCTCAAAGCATCTGCGAGAGATAAGAGTTTTGAAAATGTAGGTTTTCATTTTGGCCAAAATTTTACCTTTTTAAAAAAAAATCAACTCTAGATGTTTTTGCCTATTTAGTTAGTTTGTTTTATTCATCTGTACTCAATAAGAGCTACTTTCTTTGAGTGCTTTGGGGAACATTACATGGTTAATATTAGAACTATTTGCTGTGGGCCTTATCGTGCCACTCTAACTCACATTGAGTAGAACCTTACTCCACAAATAGTCCTTTTTGCCTCAGTGGGACATACAGACAAAGGCAATACATAACAGCGCAACAGGAGTCATAGTGACAGTATCTGGCCAATGGATTTTAGAACCTGTCCGTTACTATGTTTGTTAAATAGTTCTATTGCTGTAGTGTCTGGAGACCTCAACCAGATTGTAGCCACATTGTGCTGGGCACTATAAAAACATATAGAAAATGACAGTCCTTTCCCCAGAGAACTTACAAACTTAAGGGTATCATCTGACTTTTTTCTGCAGAGTTCATAAAATTTACAATGCTAAGTAGTTTGCAGGCATAAATTTGAAGAAATGTCGCAAGCGGAAAACCGAGATTCATTAGTTAGCACAGTGTTATCCGGCATAGCTGTTATCTAGACTATGTCATTCACATACTCAGAGAATTTTACAAGAAATAGTTACACATAACAGAGGAACCAGCATTTTTCCTTGATAACTTCTACCCATACCTAGAACTCAGTTATTTTGGCTTTGTTATAGGTGAAGTGGATTCACCCTTAATACTGGAGACAAGCTCTATGAATGATACATAATATATTTGGCCACTGATTGGATATTCCTGAGTAATGAAATCTCAGCCTCATTGACTTTAGTGGAGCCATGATTTCACTCCAAATATTCTATTTACCGCTTGGTATTCCAAGACAGTGGGCCTATTTTATTTTTAACTATTTTGTAGATTTGCTATATTTAAGTACTTATTTCCCTCCTGTTTTATCTTGACTGAATTGGAATTTTTTTGTAAAATTTCTGTTTCTTTATATTCTGTACATTGTTCAGTAGTCCATGTGAATTTTGTTACTTTCAGTGTGGGAAGAATCAGCAAATCTTGCAGCTAATATATGGATTTATTGAACGCTCATATACAAAATTTAAGTCTTCAGATGCATGTTTTGCTAATGAGCTGGGATATCAACAAATTCTTCAGGGGAAGTGGAAAGATGCTTCTGTGTGGTATAGAAGAGCAATGGAGCTGGATGAAAGCAGTGTAGATGCTCTAACAGGTAGGATTGATTTGGTTACTTTAAGAAAACTGGGATAATTTTAAGGTCTTTGGAGCAGAGAATCGGCATTCTTTTGTGTTTGGAAATTGTTAGCACATTGTGGACACTATTGGAAACAAATAACAATAATATTTCAACACACCAGCTACTTCAGCTTCTTTTTTTATTAACAGATGTAATATCTGAATGCAACTGGGTTTGATCCATGTTCTTTGTTTTCCTTTTTTGCATTAATATGGTATTTTTACATACACTCATATATATGGAGTATATGGGCCAGATCCTGGCTAAGCTAAGTCCCTTTTGCACTGCTTCAGTGGCACAAAAAGGGATTTATAATAATTTTCCCGTTTGGTAAAAGAATCCCCCACCTGCCTTTTTTCTGGCATTTATAAATCCTGCCCGAAAAGGGCAGGTGGGGGATTCTTTTACCAAACGGGAAAATTTGATATTACAAGCCCATAAGGTCTTTTGTATGTTTGCATGGATACAAATGTCATCCACACCACAAAAATCTGAAAACAAGTCATCCCTGTCTATGGAGTGCAATAACGTTTTCAAATGTGCAGGAGTTTTATATACTTACAGTCTATGACGGCCTTTACTCATCACTTCAATCACAGCTTGTGTTCACATCCACTGAATCTCCTCATGAAGTCTCTGTTTATTATGCTTCTCACAGTGTTTCTCCTTCTCCTGGTAGCTGTACAGTATCTGCAACTTTTGCATTTCTAAGTGCAATCTTTTCAGTTCCAACTGTTGGTGCCATTGTCACTCATGCATTCCTGCATCGGGGCATTACCTTTCATACTCCTAACAGCTTTACCTGGACCTGAGAGCTTTTCTGGTTTTGGCCTTGTGGTATCTTCCTCAAGGCACACAGACCTGTGAGCCACTGTGTTCCCTAGGGCCTCAGCAAGTAAGAGCTTTATTGCTGCTAAGCTGTATGTTGCCTTCTGACTCACCAGCTTGTCTGCCTTGCAAGCAAACTCTTCAGGACTATGCTAGTCTAAAATCTTGCCTTGCACTTTCCTGTCCCCGAGTTCCCCAGCAATGTTCCCCTGCAGTATCCAGTACCTCTCAAAGTGGGGACTGAAACTATAAAAGCTGAGGCATACACCCCAAGACATTCCTCTCTCTCTCCCTGCCCATTGCATTCACTGTACCTGAAGAGACAAAGGAAGCAGCCTTTGGACTCTGGGGAAGAGGTATTGACCTAAAGAGTTTGGTCAGTAAGACTGCTGTTAAAACATGTGGTGAGAAAACTTTGCTTTGAATCTAATATAGTTTAAGTTAGGCACCAGTAAGTGTTTTATCTTTATTTTTCTTATAACCACTTCTGACTTTTATGCCTCATTACATGTACTCACTTAAAATCTCTCTTTGTAGTTAATAAACTTGTAGATATAATCTAGTGTGTTGAAAGTTGAAGAGTCTGGGTAACTCCTTTTGGGGTAACAATGGATATGACATATTTGTACTGTCCAGCAGAGGACTGAGCAGTAGAGCATGTATGTTTCTGGGGGAAGATTTGGGACTGGAGTGTGTTGGGTCACTCTGTATCATAACCAAGGCTAGTAAAAGCCAAGGTGTGGCTGGCTGGCTGCAGCACACACACAGACATACTGGGAGAGACTTACGTGCTGGAGGCTGTTTGTGAGCAGTCCAGGTTGGAAGCTACTGCAGCAAGGCCATTGTAAAGGGCACCCCAGGTTACAAGGCAGAGGTGGCACAGATACTCATTAGTCTGGATTGTACCCTGGTATGTCACACATGCCCAGTGCAGATGGAATCTTTGGGAATTTAGCTGCAAAGTTCTAGTAAGTCACCACTGTGCAGGTGCAAACTACTATTTTTCAGAGGCTTATCACTTAACCAAAATTGGGCAGATTTTAACAGGAACAGCAAAAGTCACATCCCTGACGCAAAGGCCTGCCCCTTGCCAGATTTCAAGTCCCTGTTCCAAAGCACAAGCAAGAGCTTCTCAAAGAAAAAGTTGCTAGGATTTTTAACATTGAGAAAACAACATCTTTTTCTTAGTTTTCTTCTTTGAAATTGTTGAAATTAAAATTTTGAAAAAAATTCAACTTGAGGCAAACACCCAGAGTGGAAAATTTCAGCCCAAGTAGTTAAATTGAGCAAAGTTCTAAGCAACTGAAAACAAGAGTCTTAAACTGGGAAGTGTTGGACAGCCTTAATAATGGGCAGAGCTAGCAGTCCCACTTATAATGCTCTTTTGTTAGAGTTGCAATCTCGTAAGTGCTGCAAATCTTAAAAAGAAAACCATGCCTACAGCTCAATCTTGCAATGTAGTAATATTTCCTTTATGACTGAAATCAACATCAGTTGAGAGCACATAACACTTAGTACCTTGCAAGACTGGGCACTTCATAGACCTCAGTTCAGCAAAGCACTTAAAACAGTTATTTAACTTAAAACATGTTTAAAAGTTCCACTGAAGCTAAGAATCAAGCAAATGCCTAAAGTTAAGGACATGCTAAAGTGTTTTGATGATTAGTGATAGATTGTTCAGTTTGGATAATAATGTGGAGTATATACCAATTTAACATTTTTTTTATCAATTTAGAAAGCGCTTCTTTGGGTATTTGCCCACATGGAGCGTGCTGCAGGTGTGCCCCATGCACACAAGAAGATCAGATTTGTTCAGCAGTGGCCTCTAGGTCTACACTTGTGCCCTGCATGTCTTCAAGCTCCTCACCCAAGGGCCACTCAGATCCTTCTTACAACCTGTGACAGCGAGATGGAACTTCCTTAGTGTCCTGTCCTACCCCATAGCTGTATCTTTCTCATCCTTTTGACCATTAGTATTAGTTCTTATAGTTATTAGTGCCTAGTTAGGCCATTGGCTCTTTTAACAAAAGTGGAGGAAATTTTAGTTTCCTCAAGTTATCTTGGTATTATACTTAGCTTCCACCACAGGGATGGTGCCTATGTGTCCAGATTTTAAAATCTTTCTCACCTGTGTGGCACCCATTCCCTTAAATGAGGGTATGTTAAGTGTGTTTCTGGCCTTGGTGAGGGATGCGTCCCTGAAAAATGTTTGATCTGTAGATTTTTTTTTCAAATGTCACCTAATAGGCTGGAGACATCTGACTGAAATTATTTTTGTTAAAATGCTAAATAAAAGGTGTGTCTGGTTCTGAGATCCCTTTGTAAAAAGAAGCTCCTGTTCCTTCAAAACTATTTAGCAAGTGGTCCTGGATCCTGAGTCTCCTTGGACTTGAAGAGACCTGGCACCTCAACAGAGTCTACTGACGTCATCACTCAGATCCCCTTGGGTCAGTCAATTGTTCCTCCTGCCCATGGTAGGAAAGAGTACCGCTCTAAGACTGTGTCCTGGCTCCAGTCACCATTGCCAGTTTATAGATATGCTTCTTGATTGAAAGTCAGCAAGGGTTTGTCTCCCTCAAGTGTTGTTTGACACCATGAGTCATCTTATATCAGATCTTAAGATTCAGCCAAGGACATCAGTGAAAATCTGTCTCAGACTTCTGGGTCATATGACCTCTTGCACATACATGATATTGCCGTGTTGTGTCTGTCCACTCCAACAATTACTAAAGTTAGTCTATCAGCCAAACAGGTGGCATGAATCTGCAAGTAGTCGTTACTGAGAATATCCTATCATCACTACTCTGGTGGAAGGATCCACTAAATATCTGCTAGGGTGTGATGCCTGTGTCTCCAACTCCCAAAATGCTCCAAATAGGGCCAAGGGGGCACATCTGGCTCATCTACAGACCCAGTGACTGTGATCTTTGTCTGAATCTGAACTACATATAACCATACTACAACTCAGGACAATTTGTCTAGCTCGCAAAGCATATCTACCTCTTGTGCAGATATGGCATGTAAATTGACAAGGAGGGGCAGCATCACCCAACCCCTCTATTTTAAGAGACCGTTCTCCTCTGGAAATGATGTGTACTTCATCGCATCAGCCCTGCACTTGCCCAGGGTTCAAAACAACTTAGCTGGTCAACTCACCAGAAAATGCTCTTCCCTCATGAATGGATCCTCACAGATTCAGTTCTTGGTGGAACACAAATAAGCCCTATGCATTTCCACCGATTAATCTAATCTCCATGGTCCTCACAAAAATAAAACGAGGCCTGGGTCATTTCAATAGTACCAACACTGGCAGACCAATTTTGGTATTCACAGCTGATGCACCGATTGATTCAAGAACCATTCAAGCTTCCAGTCATTCCAGACATATCAGAGAACCAACATGTGATTCTACACCTGAAAGCATCATCTCTGTATTTGACAGCTTGAACATTAGCTGGCTAATATTAGAAGATGAATACCGCTCTACAGCAATTATGACTTTCTCATTCAGAGCAGAAAGCCTTCAACAAGGCTTATTATTGTGGCCAAGTGGAAGAAGTTTTCAGTATCGGCTGTGTGCCGTAACCTTCTCCCCATAGAGGTCTTTCTACCAATCATCTTGACAATTTATCTTTGAAACACTCGGGTCTCTCTGTTAAAGTTCACTTAGCAGCCACATCTGCCTACCATCCTCCCATAAAGGGACACAGAGTTTTCCCCGTTCCATGGTGATGACATTTTTGAAAAGGTTAACACATGTTCCTACCTGTTGAAGGTTTTTCCTTGAGACTTAAATGTAGTTTGACTATCTTTACTGAAGCCTCCATTTGAATTTGTCTTCTTGTTCTTTGTATCATTTATCTATTGACATGGAATTCTTGGTAATCATTACCTCTGCTCTCAGGATGAGGCAGATCTCAGCACTGATCGCAGGACCACTGTATAGCACCTTCTATAAGGATAGCTAGTCTTTCTCCACACCCCAAATTTCTACCTGAAGCATCTTGTACTTCCATTAAATCAATTTATTCACCTACCAGTATTCTTTCCAAGACATCACTTGTTTTCTGCAAAAACTAAATTTCACATTCTGTATGTTTTAAGAACTCTCTCCTTACTGTCTGAATAAGAAAAAAACAACCCACAAATGATCAAGATACTTTATTTCTTTTGGTGACAGATCCAGAAGCCAACACAGAGACTCTCAAAATAGGTGTCAAACTATATTAGGATTTCCTATTAACTGAAAAAGTTAACTTCACCATTTCACATCGAAGCACATTCTTCTATAGCTCAGGCAGCCTCCTTGGCCAGTAGGGATCTCTATAGTTGAAGTCTGTATAGCTTCTACTTGAAGTTCAGTACATATCTTTACAAGATATTATTTTCTCGTGTCATCCTTTAGATCTGATGCCCAATTTGGCAAGGCAGTTTTACAGTCTTTGTTTAGACAGGACTCTAGGACTTTAGAGTGTCCACTGCATGCCAATCAGAGTGAGATCTGTATGAAAAAATACCCAAAGAAGAAAAAATGGTTACTTACCTTAGAGTAACTGTACTTCTTCAAGATGTTTTGTCCACATGGATCCCATAACCCACCCTTCTTCTTGCTAATGCAGAGCCCTTTAACCTTGGGATTCTGTATTGGTGAACGAACTGAATGGAAGTTGAGGCTGCACTGCCTTTTGTGCCCTTGAATGAAGGGCTCATGGATATGCAGGGTGCATGAACAGCCCAACGAACATTGCTAGTCCAAAGAATCCAATCTCATGCATACAGGGTGCTTGTGTAGCTAGAGTGGGATCCATGTGGACAGAACATTTCGAAGAACCAAATTACTGTAAGATAAGTAACTTTTTTATTATTGTGGTTAAAAGTCCTTTTTACTGTATTTCTAAGTACATGATCTGTTATTGTATTAATGTTGTTGCATTACAGGTATTATTTGGTGCCAGGTGCTGGAAGGGAAGCTGGATGAAGCAGAGCACCAGCTGGAATTCCTAAAGGAAGTTCAGCAGTCCATTGGAAAATCTGCGGTTAGATATAGAAATACAATTGTTTATTTTATTTTTGTTCTTTATTTCTACACATGTTCCAGGCACATTGCACCCCTTAAAAATTCTGCGCAGTTATGCTGGTGTACATTCCGAGTAACTTCATTGACTGACAGAATCTGTCCCTCAAACATTAACAAAATATATTTAATCAATCTTCAGAACTAGACTGCCTAAAAACTTTCCCAATTCCATTTCCCCGCACAATTCATCCTCGGGAAAACCAGGAAGGGACTGCTAAGTCTTGAAGGATGTTCTGAAGACTACCAAATCTGTGCTTTGGAAGATCAGGGTGAGAAAAATATCCCAGAATCAAGGCTACCTCACAGAAAGCACTACTACCAGCCTCCTTTCATTTAATCAGGGTTGTTCGCACTAGCACAATGATTGCAATTGCTTTTGTATCACATGGGGAAAGAGAGTCTTTTAAGCAGATAGTCTCTGCCATTTAGGAGTTTATAGGTCAAAATCAATATCAATCTTCATCTGGAAATTGATTAGCAGCCAATGCAGACCCTGGAACACAAGTGTAATGTGCACTCAGTAGGGGATGCTTCTTAACAAGTGAACCACATTCTGCTCTAGCTGTAGTTTCTGAACGCTTCTAAGGTGCAACACCCTCTGTGCTTCAGTTATGCAAGATGCTGAGTGCTCCAGCCCCAGTCTAGCAAAACACTAAAAGCACATGCTTATCTTATGATTTAGTAGTGTTTTACACTCATTTGGTACTAATGTGCGTGGATGTAAATGTCTATACAAAGCTCTAAAGGTCCAACATTTAGACAAGGAATGGGATAGTTCCCAAAACAATTTGATGTAAACTGATGTAAGTAGCCTAATGCTACCTTCAGATGATTACTGTCTTTGCGCTGAAATACACTGGAGCTGTGTGCACTTATCCAAAGACAGCATTTGTCCTAATATAGTAAAATACAGAATTTTCTTTTTTACAGGTTCTAGTTTATCTTCAGGCAGTTATTGCTTCAAAGAAAAACAAGAACGAACCAGTTGCAACTGCCCTTCTGAATGAAGCTGCAGAACTTCATTTTTCTGCTTTGCACGGCCTTCCTCTGAGCATGGAATACTATGAAAAACTAAACCCCATGTTCCTGATTGAAATCGTGAAGGAATATTTAGTCTTCTGTCCCAAACAGGTGACAAAATATTTAGCATTCATTTATGATCTGTTTATATTTAACTTTGATATTGTAATTTAGAAATCTAGATGTTTAATTTCTCCAGAATACATGCCCATAACCTTTGTTATGAGGTGATATATGTAGAAATGGAGGAGAGACTAGACACCAATATGTTTTCCTTTTGAAATGGCACTCTGTAAAGTATACTTCTGTAAACTATGTAGTAAGGCCAAACTAATATTTAATTTTTCATAGCCTAGGTCACCTGGTCAAATTGTATCTCCTTTTCTTAAACAAGCTGCTATAATTTTGAATCCAGTGATTAAAGCTGCTCCTGGTATGCTGGCACCTCTTTATTTAATGGCACAAGTCAAATATTTATCAGGTAAGACTAGACCATGTTGTTAAATCCAAAGAGAAAAAAATGTACATGCTAAGAAATCATTAGGCTTAAGACTCATTGACGGCTAGAACACATTCTGAAAATTTGGATTAAACTGATTAAACTGTATGCAGTGTTGTTGTAGCCATGTTGGTCCCAGGATATTAGAGAGAAAAGATGGGTGAGGTTATATCTTTTATTGTCCCAACTTCTGTTAGTGAGAGAGACAAGCTTTTGAACTTACATAGCAGTCTTCTTCAGGTCTGGGACAATCCCACCAACAGAAGTTGGTTCAATAAAAGATATTTCCTCACCCACCTTGTCTCTTAGTACATTTTGACATATTACATTTCCTTGTGTCCCTCAGTTTGTCCAATAAAATTACATTACACCGCAACATTTGAAATATAGGTGGATTTTGACACTGGCTCATGCAAGTGGCAGTTTTCAAGGGTAGGAGTAGTAAAATGTTTAGGAAATTGTCATTATTTGGTCTATGATGATGAAACTGAGAGAGAAGAAAATATGATCATTAGGAATATGTTCATTATTGGGATTAAACCACTATTTCTCAGAAGTGGAAAAAAGTGGGGAAAAATGGTAGGATCTGATGAAAATACTACTCCTGTTGCATTTCCAGCTAAAATTCTCTTGGCCTTATGGGCACAGATCCAGTCTCCAGAGGTTGTAATGAAAGAGCAGAAAATGTTAATGACTGCGTGTCAAGTATAATTCCCAAATCTGGACCTTAGCGTCCAAAATATGGGTACTAGCATGAATTCCCCTAAGCTTAATTACCAGCTTAGATCTGATAGGCTGCTACCAATCAGGAATTTTTAGGGCCTGATACCCTCTGGTCCCCCCAAAATCTTCCCAGGGGACCCCAAGACCCAGATTCCTTGAGTCTCACAATAAAGGGAAATAAGCCATTCCCTCCCCCCTCCCTTCTTCCTCCCAACTCCTTCCCGCCCTGGGAACACTAGGAGATCGCCTGATTCAACTTTTTGAATCACCACACCGAAAGGAGTGTTACCTTCCCCATCACCCAGAGGCAATACAAGCTGCGTGAATATAACACAAAGAGAAAATTTATCCTTCCCTTCTCCCCACCAATTCTCTTGAACCTTAACTAGGAGAAAAAAAATTAAACAGGTCTTAAAAGCAAAACTTTTAATAAGAAAGAAAGAAAAGGTAAAAGGTTTATCTCTGCACTTTAGATGGTAAAAAGTTACAGGGTCTTTCAACTTATAAACAATAGAAAGAAACTTCCTCCAGCAGAAACAGAATTTAAGCTACTTCCAGCAAGTACACATATGTAAATGAAAAAAAAACAACTTAAAAGACTGTGACCGCCTTTTCTTACTCACAATTCAGAATAGATAAGAGACTGTAGCAGGGAGATTGGCAGAAACCTGGTTGCACCTCTAGTCCCGTCCAGGACCCAGAGAGAACAAAGCCAAACCCAAAACCCACAAACAAAGGCTTCCCTCCATGAGATTTGAAAGTATCTTGTCTCCTGATTGGTCCTCTGGTCAGGTGTTTGCAGGTCACTGTTTGTTAACCCTTTATAGGTGAAAGAGACATTAACCCTTAGCTATCTGTTTATGACCCTGCCAATGGCTATATAAGACATTTGTGGCATTGAGTGTCTGCATTGAATGAGGTGGGTCTCTATGGGAGCCATTACTAGTCTGGCTGGAAATAGACTATCCTTTAATTAAATGATCTGGTAAAATTCCCCTTTAAATAAAGTTATTCCAAAGAAGTACTGGAGAACAGAAGAACTGGAGAGCTACTTCATTGTTGAAATTGAAGTTGTGACACCACTGTATAATCATGGTGGGATATCTTTATTTCACACTGTAAAGCTGAAATGAGATTTTGTACCTGTATGTTGTCACTGAGACTCAACATGCTTGTATAGTCCTCCAAAGTATGGGGCTTATATTAGTATAGGCAATAGTTAGAGAGTTTCCCTCTCAAGGGATTTATTATCATTTCTAAATTGATTTAATTGATGCCAAGACACTACGGTGGTGAACGTTTTAAAGTAAAAAATAATAATAATGTAAAAGCCTGAGGCAAACATCATAACAATGTCAGTACATCAAACCAGAACTCTTTTGTGGTTCTCTCCTACTCATAAATATCGTATTTTCAATCTTCTCATCTGGGAAAAAAAACAGAAGGTTGTTTCTTCTCCCCTTTGTCATCTCTCCCGTTCTGGTTGCTAGGAGAGAAGTACAGTAATATTCTGGTGATTCTTACTCCAGGAGTCAGAATGCTATTTCCCTGCATCACACAGCAAGGCTTCTCTGATTGATGCTCCTTTAGCTGCCAGAGACCCAAACAGAGCAAGTGAGTTTTCATCAGAGCTGTAAAGTCAGTAAGAACTACATGTAAGACCATGAAGAATACCAGAAAGCTATAGAATATATTTGACAAACTGGCACTTTGGATGTGCTCTGTACGTCATGTTTTATTTATTTTATGCTCTCATTCCTAAGGAGGAATTATATGCTTCATAGGTTAAAGGCTGTGGTTCTTTTCTCATATGAGATACTGACAGCATCATGACACATATCAGACATTTACATTTGCAGAATATTCATGTTGCTCATTTAAGACAGTTCATAAGAAAAGCAGGTCAAAACAAAAGAAAATGGTCAGTTGTTTTTCAGGTGAGTTGGAAAATGCACAGGGTACTCTGCAACGTTGTCTAGATTTGGACCCTACATCAGCAGACGTCCATCTTCTCATGGCCCAGATCTATCTGTCTCAAGGAAATTTCAGAGAGTGTTCTCACTCATTGGAGTTGGGGGTCAGTCATAATTTTCAGGTAAGAACTAGTACTGACTACAAAAAAATCTTTTTATGGGAAGTATTTATTCACAATATACAATACACTGTGTGAGTTAATCCCTTATATGTTGTACTAAACATTTTCCTCTTAGGAAATATCCTTAAGTAACTTACACAGAAGTGAGAAATGCAGATATACTGATACCAGCTTCAGCAGTGGCATACAACACCATATCCCATTTGTTTACTTTTGTATGTTAGTGCTTTCAGAAGGGTCGGTACTCCCCATCCAGTGATCTTTCGTGGCTGTCTCCTTATCACCATATCAAATGTATGGGAGGAGCTGCAGTAAAGGTTTTGGTCTAATGTCCTGAGAGTGGTCACTTTTCTTCTCTCTATCTGCAGTAACAGATACCTTTTTACCAAAAAGGGTTACAACATTTATGATCTTGAGATATTTTCTTAGTTTTATTTTTGAGTGACCATTCTTGAGTTGAGAGCAATTTTTCTGTATCAGAAGAGCATCTGTTTAGTGTTCCAAGTCAAAGTGGTTTCAGTGCACTTGACAATTCCACAGTAATGGTTTCATGACAACCAGCAATTGAGAATAGACTTTGAGTACTTGCATAAGTAATTGTTGCAGGATTAGGCTCTGGTTGCAAAGTAACTGACTTTTTGTCATGATCATACAGCATATATTTACTACATTTGTCAGGTTCGTGATTATCCATTGTATCACTTCATCAAGGCCAGAGCACTGAGTAAAGTAGGAGATTATCCAGAAGCCATAAAAATTTTAAAAATGATTATCAGTTTACCTTATATGAAGAAAGGTGAAAGTAAAAAAATCCTTGGTACCAATATATCAACCAGTGAACGGGTGTCCATATATCTGGAACTTGCAGAAGCTCTTCGACTCAATGGGGAACTGGTAAGAAATTGAATATAAACTACATTTTCAGTAAGGAGAATGTTATAAATAAATTTTAAATTAAAAAGTCAGGAACCATTCTGATTAGGTAAATCTAGAGTAATGAAATTCGGTAAGGAAAACTAGAGCGGCCATACATTAATAGAGCACAACAAGAATGATTTGTAATCTAGATTAAAATATCTCTTGAAAGATGTGAAACTCATTAGGCAGATCTGATATTTTATGATTGTAAATTGACCCATAGGAGGCCTTTCTGTGTCCAGTCTGTGTCTGACTTTGTAGGAAAAGGAGATCTCCTAGAAGAAGATACAGAATCAGTCTTCTTAGGCCTCCCTAAGCAGTTTTGAGGGGGCAGTCACACTGGAACTGTACTTTTCTTATGCAGTAAAAGAGTCTTAATTTTTCAAACTATAGGGATTTTGAACAATTGTAAATACTCTTCAAAGAAGAAGTCCTTTTGGTATACAGTCCATTTGTTATAGCAAGCTCCTCATATATTTTATATGATGTGACTATACTCTGTACGTTTCAGGAGCTGTAAAGTTAGTCCAAGTGTCTCATTAGGCTCATAGCTTCATTAGGCTATGAAAATTGCCCTGTTCCTTAGCAATACAATGAAGATGATTCCAAATGTCACTGAGGGGATAGCTGATATTCACTTTATCAGTTATCCACTATATATTATGTTATTGTATGTAATAATATTGTCCTCTATACTACCTGTGAGCTACTTGATAGCAATTAATCTGAAAGCATGCATTTATACAGAATATGCCAACATTGTAGTGGTTTCATCTAACATACTGGGTGAAATTAATTGGAGTTTTGCCATTGACTGCAATGGAACCAGAATTTCACCCATATCGAGTGTAGTGTACCATACATACTAAGTACTTCCTTATATAGAACAGACAGTATAAAATAACAAGGGGTTTTATATATATATAGATAGATAGATATAGATATAGATATATGCAAACAAGTTTTATATATGGATCCTACAACTAATAGCCGAGAAGTTGTGTGACTAAAACTTTCCATCTCACTCTCAAAAGGCTATTTAAATATTCCCACAATACGTAGTCATTCAAAAAATGCCATTTGTAGTTCTAACTAGAAACAAAAATTGCGTGGTACATTTTAATTCATAATTTCAAATTTAAAGTACCTATACTAACTGGAAACAGTAGTATATCTGTCATCTTGTGTATTACGTGTGTATACATTGTCTTTAACTTAGTCTAGAGCCTGATCCTGAGACGTGCCTTTCACTTTAGTGTGAGCTGTAGGCACTCAGAATTTCTTCGAATCAAGTGATTAGAATGTGCACTCCTTTGGGCATAGTCCATAGTGTCCTCTGTAGTGCTCATTAGATTATCTGTATTAAAACTTGTCATCAGTTATTTAACTGAGATATGTGGCAACTGCAATAAATCCAAAATGAACTGCATTGCGACACTCTTAACAAAATCAGGAGAATAGACAATGAAGAAAGTCTCATGATTTGTTGGTGCCTTTTTTTCCTTGGGTAATAATAGCAGTACAGCTTCCAGTGTCATTCTTGTCTCCTCATGGAGAATTAGCCTGTGCTGTTCTGAAGTGCTGAACCTTCCCTCGCTTGCCAATTAAAATATATATTGCTCATGAGAAAGTTTGCCATTAGAGTTGGGACAAATTGGTTAATTGAAATAAAACGTCTCCAAACAAAAGGGAATTAGGTTGAATATTTCCCCTAAATAAGCTACTTTCAGATTGGTGTCTGCTATTCAAAGGGAGCTAGCACATATTGTCTGAAATATTTACATAATTTACAAAGGAGTTAACTATTGCTTACATATAGTAAATTTAAAAAATAGAATATATCACAAACTTTCAAGTTACTCAGTTATAGATTAGCTAAATAAATCCTAACCTTTCATAATAGTTCTCTTTTTTTGCTTAAGGAAACACTTTTATTCAATGTCAGATATAACATTGCATGCTGTCAGACTTTAAAGCATCACACTATTCTTTGTATTGCAGTAGTGCCTAGAGACACCAGTCATAGACCAGAATCCCACTGTAGTAAGCACTGTACAAACACACAAACAAAAGACAGTACACGCCCCAAGGAGTTTACAATCTGAGTATAAGACTGAATATATGGATACAACAAACAGACAGGGGAAACAAAAGGGAACAGTAAGGCAAAACTGATTAGCATGAAAAGAAAAGTAATGATCACACTGTTTGCAATATTAGGGTTTTGGATTCAATTGAACCTCCGGTTTAATATGAAATGAAAATGGGTTTGGCAAGCCCAACTGCTTTAAAATGAAATACATTTTGCACCAGCTAACCCTTTGATGGTAATAGAGTAATTTAGTTACAAGTTTACTTATTTTTTAATATTCCAGCATGAAGCTACTAAAATTATGCAGGATGCCATTAATGAATTTAGTGGAACTCCAGAGGAAATCCGCATCACTGTTGCTAATGTAGATTTGGCTCTCAGTAAGGGGGAAGTGGAAATAGCGCTAAGCATGCTGAGAAATATCACCCCAAGCCAGCCATATTATACTGAGGTTAAAGAAAAGATGGCTCAGATATACCTTCAGATACGGAAGGATAAGAGACTATACATTGGATGTTATTGGTAATATTGTTTCAGATTAATTCTGTTAAAAATGTTTACATTTTCAAATATTTTATTTTAAAAAGATGATGGCTTTATATACAGAAAAAATGCTGACAATATAGAACAAAACCAATTTCAGAGCCTTTTGGAAGCATAGTCTAAGAGTTAAAGTACAGAACTGTGAATCCAGAAAACAGGGTCCATTTCCACAAGTCAGTTTTTTATTTCAGTGTTGTTTGTCATAAACATTCATATTTTTTTTAAGATAACAAGACCTCTAAGTATCTTGGAGGAAAGAGGAAAAATTAGAAACAGTTGAGAATCTTAAGGAAATACATTAATATTTAAAAATACCAAATGAACATTGTTATGATATAAAATATGATGCTAAACAGTTGGGGTCAGATTGTGCCACCTTTTTCATCCTGAGAACTGCCTTACTCTGCAGGTGGTACTACTGAAAACAAAAATCAATTTTTGGAGTAAGTTAGTACTCAGTGTGAGTATGGATGGCAGAATTTGCCACTTAATCACTAGCTAACAGTAAATATTTCCCCCAAAATTCGTTTTAAGGGTCAGATATTTCTATTTCAGAACTAGCATTTTCTTTATTGAAAGAGGCTTTCCATCTTCAGCTAAAGAAGACAAAAAAGTTCTTCTGTCATCAGAAACATAAAATACTGACTGATTTTGACGATTGGATAACTTTGGTTTTATGGGGAACAGAACTGAAGTGAGGAAGACTAAATGCCAGATTCTGTCACTCTCGCATGAAGTATGGCCTTCCTCCAAAATTAGACCACTCAGTCAGTAGGACTGCTTGCAGAGAGCTCAGTTATGTCTTTGCCATTAGCCCTGTGTTATGGGCAGTGCTTTGTTGTGTTGCCCCAGGAGCAGCTTGAGCAGGCAACAGTGATTTGCAGAGAGAGCATTCTGTATGGAGGCTGTACCCAATGCAGCATATGCTCCCTGAAGCATCAAGCACACCCACGGTGTTTGTCATGTTGGGAGAGCAGAGCTAAGGCTCTGACCTCTCTCTGCTCCCTCTGCCTCACCTGCATGGTTAGCCTGCATCACCTCCCATGCTAATAATGATGATTAAGCTAAATGGCAACAGAGGCAGGAGGGAGCATCATGCACTCCCTCATACCACCCATTGCCTGGGTCACAGTTTGGCTCAGAGTAAGATACTACTCAAAATGAGAAGAGGGGGCAGAATCTGAACCTACAAAAATAAAAGTAGACATCATGATTCTATGATTAAATGATTGTATATCCTGAGTCATAAATCATTAGTTTAACAGCTTTCTACTGTCACACAAATGGCAAAATCCTCAGTCCAGCACCTCTTATAACTGAAAGAGATTTTACATAATCATTGTAATGAATTTCCATACACATTAAAAGCATTCGAAAAATGCACTAAATGATGTTCAGAATATTATTTCTATATTGAGAACTGAACACTGGCATGTGGTTTCTCATTGATAATGTGAGTAATCCATGTAAACAGGGCACATACTATGTTTTCCCAGATGCACTAGCTTGCATCAGTGTATTGCATCTTGTCCTTGTTCAAGCATTTTGGGACAGTGACTATTGAAGTCATTGGAGCTACTCTGACTTACACCGGCTCAAGTCCTTGCTCTGTTTTTTTGAATGACAGAACTGACTTTATTTTCTTGAGGGTTCTTATATTTTTCTTACATTTCATGCATTAGATTTCAAAATTTGTCTCTTATTGTTTCTTGATTCATGTTGTTCTCACTTTTTTTTATAGCGAACTGTGTGAACAATTGCCAAGTCCTCATACTAGCCTTCTCTTGGGAGAGGCCTACATGAATATTCAAGAGGTTAGTATAAATGTGTTTAATAAATCTATAGTAATTCAAACAAAAATACATTTAACTGAAAAGCTGGATTTCAAAATTAATCAGTTAATAACTAGTGCTTATATAACATACAATAAATGTTGCTGACTCATTGACAAAAATATTCCTAACTGCTAATATTACACATAAAAAATAACCCCCACTTCTGTCACTTATTTTTAGCCAGAGAAAGCTTTGGAAGTATACGAAGCAGCTCAAAGAAAGAATCCTTTAGATGCAGCACTGGCCAGAAAAATTGGACAAGCATATGTGAAAACTCATCAATATAGCAAGGTCTTGAAACAAAGGATTTATTTTATTCATTGAACACTTAAATCATAAGAACAAAGAAACAAAGAGAAATAATGAAATTGAATAGACGACAGAAGTTATAAATGAATGTTTCATTTTGACCTACTGTAATTCTGTATTTGGGATATTCTATTGACATTTTTAAATTTCCTTGTAGGCTATTAATTATTATGAAGTAGCTCTAAAGATGAGTGAGCAGGACTTCTTGTGCCATGATCTTGCTGAACTCCTCCTCAAACTCAAGAAGTTTAACAAGGCAGAAAGCGTTCTGAATCAAGCTTTGGAGCATGACTCTGGTAGCATTATTCATCCTTTCTATTAATTTTGCTCTGTGTAGGATCAAAGCCTGTGAATCATTTACAATATATAACATGAATTTCTTCATAAATAAGTATTCTAGTTAATTATATTTCTAGACTAAGTACATTTACACAAGCTTCCAATAAATATTTAAATTGCCTTGCATGAGGGCACTTTCCCAGGTCTTGGTTTACACACTTGTGGGTGGCACAAAAATACTTAACTATGTACTCCAAATAGCAATTCAGTTCTTGTTTCTGATATGCAGAAAAATGTCAGACTAGAGCGATAACATATTACCATTTTTAATCTTTCAGTTAATAACTTGCCTTCCATGATGAAGGATGTGAAGAGCCTGCTTTTACTAGCAAAGGTTTACAAAAACCATAAAAAAGAAGAAATGATGGGAACTTTGAACAAGGTAATTCATGAGGTTATACAAGCCATATACAATGCTAGAGATCTTCCCTAATCATTTATCAGTAGAAATAGCTTAAGTTCTTTGAGTAGATGCAGCTGTATATCCCACTTAGGGTGCTGAAGCCACAGAATTTTGCCTAGCAGTACCTATAGAAGCGCAGTGCTCACTCCTTGTGCCTTTAGCCCCTCCCCTGGCTATATGAAGTGAGGGCACCACCCTGACCCCACCTCAGTTCCTTCTCACTGTCTGTGGCTGGACCTGGAGCTCTGTGTGATTTTTCACCTCACAATCCCTTCTCAGTTTCTGAGAGTCTTCTTTGTACATAGCTGTATAGTCAGTTAGTACCCTACCTAGTGTTAATATAGTTATTTGGCCTGTGTGATGCGCTCATCATGGTTGAAGTGCTACCTGTCTCATGAGCAGTCAGTCCCGATCAGTGGTCCCCACACAAGGTTCTTGCTCTGTTTGGGTGAGGTTCTTGTCAAGGAGCACTGTTTGGTTTGTAAATCATTCACAAAAAGGACTCAGGTGGCTAGAGACCTTTTGCCTGAGCAGCACCTCCTAAACAGGCCAGGAGGCCTGTTTTGGCACTGAGGCTTGCATCAGATCGGCGATCGCCTTTGGGCTTGGTGAGTGACGCTACTCCATGTTCTGGGGCTGGCATCTCTCTCAAGAGACGGAGAATCCATTTGCCCTCCTCAGGTGCTCCAAGGAAAAGGTCTGATAAAGCCAGTTGAGACCACTCCAGATCTTATGGAGACTCTTCCTCTTTATCTAAGAAGTATATGAACCAGTACCATGCTATTGCCAGCACACAGGATGGAACAGGTCCTTCGGACTGCTGCATGGTACCACATTAGAGACATGTGAGAGTCCATACCATTGATTCCACTTCCAGGCATGGGGATTCCGTTCAGTCCAATACTGACAATACCAATGCCAGCACTGTCTGTTTCCATGCTGGTGGCATACCAGGTGGCAGCAGATCTACTCTGCCTATAGGTTTCAGACTTCCCACTCATCCAGGATTTTGCTGAGGTTACAGCATCAGCAACCTTGTTGGAAGTGTCTGGGCATGTCACAGAGCCTCAGGGTACATCAGCAATGCAGCCTGGTCTCCCTTACCACAGACTGCAGAGTTGAGGCCAGTGTTGGACCCAGTACCAAGGACCTGCTTGGTACTGGTGCACTCTTCAGCACTGATGTTGTCTTAAGAACATAAGAACAGCCATACTGGGTCAGACCAAAGGTCAATCTAGCCCAGTATCCTGTCTTCAAGCAGTAGCCAATGCCAGGTTCCCCAGAGGGAATGAACAGAACAGGTAATCATCAAGTGATCCATCCCCTGATGCCCATTCCCAGCTTCTGGCAAACAGAGGGTAGGGACACCATCTCTGCCAATCCTGGCTGATAACATTTGATGGATCTGTCTTCCATGAATGTAACTAGTTCTCTTTTTTAACCCTGTTATAGTCTTGGCCTTCACAACATCCTCTGGCAAGGAGTTCCACAGGTTGACTGTGCGTTGTGTGAAAAAATACTTCCTTTTGTTTGTTTTAAACCTGCTGCCTATTAATTTGATTTGGTGGCCCTCAGTTCTTGTGTTGTGAGAAGGAGTAAATAACACTTCCTTATTTCCTTTCTCCACACCAGTCATGATTTTATAAACCTCTATCATATCCCCACTTAGTCATCTCTTTTCCACGCTGAAGAGTCCCAGTTTTATTAATCTCTCCTCATATGGCAGCCATTCCATACCCCAATAATTTTTGTTCCTCTTTTCTGAACCTTTTCCAATTCCAATACATCTTTTTTGAGATGGGGCGACCACATCTGCACGTAGTATTCAAGATGTGGGCGTACCATGGATTTATGTAGAGGCAATATAATATTTTCTTGTCTTATTATCTGTCCCTTTCTTAATGATTCCCACTATGTTGGGATTTAATCTATCCCTTTCTTAATAATTCTCCAACCTTCTGGTGTTATCAATTTGGCCTTCTATATCTCTTCCTCTTCATCCTGATCTCCCTATTCAGCGTTATGGTCAGATCTTGCATTCTGCCTTCGGTTCTCTCACTTTGTGGATGCTCCATGGTTAAATGCAGTGGAAAAACTATATTTTGAAGGCTGTTCGATGGGTTTTACTTTAAAATAGGAAACCCACTATCATATTGACCCATTTGGCTAAATGGGAATGTTTTCAGTGTGCTCATTGTCTGGCAGGGTTCAACCAATATTAACTGACATTCAGGACATCTTGGGAAACTTGTTGCACCTTCAAGCTTCCGGTCTTGCAGGGTCTTGCACTCAGTTTGAAGGTTCACCTGGCTAAGATTTTGGCATTTCATCTGCTCATCCAGGGGAGGTTGGTATTTTTGAATGCCATGGTAGCAAAGTTCTTGAAAAGAGTCTTTGTCTCAACACACCAGTGAGAGAACTGGTTCCTTTGTGAGATCTTAGTGTGATTTTAGCAGCTCTGATGGGACATCCATTCGAGTGTTTGACGTTTTTTTCTTTTCCTCTTCTATGTAAAAAGACTGCCTTCCTGCTGGCTTTAACATACAGTTGCAGGCTTTGATGGCAGAGCCTCCTTCTATGCAATTCTCTAAAGACAAAATGACCTTGTAGCCACACCCTAAGTTTTTGTCTGAAGTGATGTCTTAATTTCACCTCAGCCAGGTAGTGTATCTACCTGAGTTCTGTCGTAAGTCACATTCAGCCCTGAAGGAGGAACATCTTCATTCGCTGGATGTCTGGTGCTGCCTCGCCTTTTACCTGGACAGGACTAAACCATTTCGTACTTCACCTTGTCTGTCTGTGTTGTATGCAGACCGATGAAGGGACAGGCAGCCTCTTCTCAGACGGTCTCCAGGTGGATAACTTCCTGCATCAAGACTGCATATGAAATAGCATGAGCAATGCCCCTCAGGGGATACAAGCTCACTCTACATTGATGTGACAGTATTGGACATTTGAAGAGCCATCACTTAGTTATCTGTGCATACGTTTACCAAGCATTATGCCATTACTGCAGCATCCAGAGCAGATGTGAACTTTGGTAGAGCAGTTCTGCAGTTCTTGTTTAAGTAGACTCTGAGCTCCATCTCCTGTAGGTACTGCTTGTGAGTCACCTAAGTGGAATACATGACAAATCTACTCAAAGAAAAAGAAACGATTACTTACTGTAACTGTGGTTCTTCAACATGTGATGCAGACATGTATTTAGGGTGACCAGATGTCCCGATTTTATAGAGACAGTCCCGATTTTGGGGTCTTTTCCTTACATAGGCTCCTATTACCCCCGATCCCCTGTCCCGATTTTTCACACTTGCTGTCTGGTCACCCTATGTGTATTCCACAATCCAATCCATCTGAATCAGGGTCTATACTCTTGAAATTCGGAGCAAAGGAATTGAGGGGGTTGGGACTTGCCACCTCATATTGCCAGGGGAAGGACTATGGCCACAAGGCACAAGCGCTGTCTTCCTACAGGTACTGCTACGCAAACTTCTCTGGCTCCAGTGTGCAAGGCACATGCACATCTAAGTGGAATACACGTCTGCATCACATCTCAGAGAACCACAGTTACAGCAACTAATCATTTCTTCCAAGGTTGTTTTTTTTCCCCCAGAGACGTTGAACATTTGCAACTTCCATTGACTTTACCCAGAGTTGTAGTGCTCAGTTATTCTGAAAACCAGGCCCTCATTGTGTAGCTCAAATTATTCACTATACACTTCAGTAAATATGGAATTTTCCTATAGGCCTTCGATATATTCATTACCTCCTTTTTTGAGCCTTTTCCTAACTAGTATTTATGCTCTAATACCTCCCAGTTCTTAAGGATTCTACTATTACATCTTAGGTACGCAGGCAATTGTAATTTTATTGTCACAGGCGATGAGGGATGGAATACATTCCCCCTTGCCTACTCTGCCGTCTCTTAAACAACATAAGGTAATGGGGAAAATTCTTTGCTGGTATAACACAAACAGAGAATTTGGCCCAATATTTTTCCCCATTATCAGCCCCATATTGAAAATCTTTTCCCATAACCTGAGTTCTATATATGATTCCCTCTATTTGTCTTTTTTCTTTAGATGGTTTTATTTTATTGCTGTGTGCTTATAATATTTTAAAAAGTTATTGTGAATTATTAGGCAGTGCCCTGAGCACCTTGGCATGATCAGTGGGTCTAAAATTAATGGGGAATCTCCACTTATTCAGTGAATCCACGATAAAGAATCATCTCAGTTATCATTAAATTATATGTTCTTATGATATATTATGTTGAAGAAAAATGTTTCCATCAAATGTACAGCTAGAATTATTTGGTACTATAAGTATAGGCCTTTGGTAAAATTCACCCCTGTGCTGAGGGACAGCACAGGCCTATCCACCACTTAGATCCCACTGATTTTGTGCTGCCTTTCTAAACATGGATGAATTTCATCCCTTAAGAATATTCACCTGTTACATGGTAAAAGAGAAAATGCACCAAGCCATTGCCTACAGTAGTTAATTGTACGCATCGGAAAATGAAAAGTCTATAAGAAACAGAAGTAATTTAACCAACTAACAAAATCCAATATTACCAAATATTAAGATAACCTAATTACCTTAAAAAAAAAGTAGCTTCAGTGAATGAAATAAAAATTGGATTTACAATGTAACAAAAACCTTTTTGAAACATCTTAAGTAATTTAGCAAGTATAAATTTTAGACCTCCTGCTGTCCAACAAAATTATGAAAAACTTTTAAAAGAGTTACTCCATTACTGTTTGAGTTATAATTTCTCTTTGAATATTTGTTTATTCCATAAGGCCTGTGACATACAGTTGAGAATACTGAAGC
Source organism: Gopherus flavomarginatus (assembly GCF_025201925.1). NCBI lineage: Eukaryota > Metazoa > Chordata > Testudines > Testudinidae > Gopherus > Gopherus flavomarginatus. Next base: position 14,200,609 of record NC_066618.1, on the reverse strand, counting down.
GTGTTCCTCTGGAACAACCTGAATTGATCCCTTCTCAGAAGCAGTTGACGTCACTGATCTGTGTACAGTTTGCTGAGCAATACTTAATAGAGAAAGACTATGTACAAGCTGTTAAATGGTATAAAGATGCACTATGTTATACTCAGACAGATAGTAAAGTAAGTATTGTATTAAATCCAAGTCAGTATCTGTTCAACAATACTTTAAGTCCACATTAAGTTGAAAAAATAGTTATGTTAGCCACTTTGTTGTTTAAGGGGTATGATGAAAATATGTTTCAATATTTAGAATATAAAAAGTACTGTGAGTGAATTCTTAAACTTGCATTTCAGCAGAACAGCAACCAGAAAAAAACAAATACATGCAAGAAGAAAATATTGGTCCAGGCTCTTATTAGTGCTTTTTCATTTATTTATTTTATAAAATTCATCCAGTTACAAAAAAACATGGCGCATATGTACAATAAAAACAAACAAACAAAACAAACCAGTTGTTTTTTTAAGAGAAATTAAATGACAACCGCTACCTCCAGGAAAAAAAAAGCCCTTTCCTATTATACATTTTTCTTCTGAAACACATATTTCTATTAGCAGCAAAGAGAGGGTCCAGCCCCATAAGATTTACATGTGCAATACTCCCATTACAGTTTTGAGGGTTAGATTCTCAGGTTCACTAAGCAGTACAACATGGCCTTGAATATGATGATGAATTCCCTCTGTGCATGCAGAACCTCAATTGAAGTCCATGGGAATTTTGCCAAGTTAGATGCCAATGTTCCCTTTCTGCAAGAAGGGTGCAGTGATGAGCACAACTTTGGGATGCTGTACATGCTGAACTTCATAGTTTCATAGATTCCAGGGCCAGAAAGGACCACTGTTGTCATCTAGTCTGACCTCCTCTGTAACACAGACCGTAGAACTTCCCCACAATAATTCCTGTAGCAGATCTCTTAGGAAAAACATCCAGTCTTGTTTAAATATTGCCAGTGATAGAGAATCTACCATGACCTTTGGTAAACTATTCCAGTGATTAATTACTCACATTGTTAAAAATGTGTACCTTATTTCCAGTCTGAATTTGCCTAGCTTCAGCTTCCAACCATTGGATCATGTTAGACATTTCTCTGCTACATTGAAAAAAACAATTATCAAATGTTTGTACCCCATTTAGGTTCTTATAGACTGTAATCAAGTTACCTCTTAGCCTTCTTCCCTTTGTCACCCCTTCAACTGACTTCACTTGGAGCTGATGGCACTCAGGCATGTCACAGGATCAAGAATCTGCAACTTCCATTTAAATGAGAATAACATGCATGTTTTCCTGGAGTAAATCACACTCATTTTCAAAGGTTGCCTGGCATGTACTGTGACTTTGCCTCACATCAGCTGGAGCTGTTTACTTCTAAGAGAAATAATATTATTCCCGTCATTTGGGACAATTAAAACTAGACAAGACAAAGCACTGAAGACCATACTAGTGAATGGAGCATTCCGCTTTGTCAGGAGGATGGCATAAATGTTATTATGGGACAAATTTATCCCTGAGGTCACTTCACTGAAATCTTTCCATCTCTAATCTTTGATATAGGATTCTGAATCAAGAAAGAAAAGAAAATTACTCTTGATATCAATTACACTGATCACTGAAATATTTCCCTTCTTTAATTACTTGTCCTTATTCTCCCAGGTACTATTGCAGTTGGCTCGTCTTTATTTGAAACAAGGAGATATCGAGTCATGTGAACATCATTGTGCTCTGCTTCTTCAAGATGACAATTGCAATGAAATTGCAACAATGGTATAAATGGGTAATATTTAATCATCTATAGACCAGATTAAAGAATTTGTTTTTAGTGTTAAGGCTATTCTAAAGACATTCCTCTGTGTATTGGCCTAATATGTCTTATGTCCAAGAAGCTACACTGCAATTGATAGCAAAATAGGTTGAATCTACTAAGAAACTTTTTCCATAAGAATCAGAGGAAAGGAAGGTAAGGGGAAAGTGAAAGGCAAATGTATATCTCCCAAAAAGCATTCTGCATAAGAGCAGAAAAAATATTAAGCATATACTTACCTATGAGTAATGGCGAAGTGTTTTGTTTTCTTTTTTTGAGGGTAATCTCATACTTCTATCAGTTTAGCCCAGGGCAAAGTTTCTCTGATTTGCAGTTCAGTCCATGTTTCACATGGCACTAAGTGTCATGTCAGTGTTGTATTGCATATAAATAGGATATAGGGCTTGTTCACATTGTGGATGAATGTGCTATAGCAGATGTGATTTCTAAAGTGCACTAATGTGTTGCACATTAAGTGGCCCTACTGGTGCACACTAAAGGTTCCCTAGTGTGCTTTAATGTAGTACTGTTTCAAACAGCACTATGTTCCTGTGCACCAGCAGTGTCTAAACAGATCAATTAATGTGAGCACATTAGTGTGGCTGAGATACCACACCCTTGTAGAGCCCATTTCCCCTCCAGATAGACAAGACCTGAGTCAGTAGATGAAATGGGACACCTGAAAATGAGTTTGGATCCCCTCCAAAAGTACAGTTTACTACATGATAATTCTGTATGGTTATTATTACTTGTTTCATTATGTCTTTTAATCGCAATGTTGAAAGATACCCTTTGATATTATTCAAAATAACAGTTCAAGAAAAAACAAAGCCAGCTGCAAACACTCAGATAAACATTCACCCTCCTTCTACCCTTTTTCTTTCTACCTTTCCCCATCCCCTTCATTTTCAGCCGCCTTCAACTCTGCCAGCTTTACAGGTTTTCTCTGAATCTCAAAACTCTTGAATGTGGGATTCAGTCTAGAATAGCAGGGTATCCCTTAGTACTGAAGTGTATGTTTTAGCCATGTGATGGATCAATCAGTGTAGTAACTACTTGTACCAGGAATAACTCGCTTGAAGAATTCAGTCCCAACACAGGTACTGATCCCCTAAACACATACACATGTGAGTTACCTTAATGGAAGTTTTCTTTGAATTAAGTATAACAGTGAATAATACAGTAGTAAAGTAGCTATTGTGTTATTTATTTCAATATTAAATTCAGGTTTTTTTGTATTGGCTCCCATTACATTTATTACACTTCATTTAGTATGCTGAGGATTTTCATTGTGCCAATACCAAACTGCATGGTGGAAGCTGTCGCTGATAAAGCTGGAGATTTTGGCGGCTTGGGTGGGGACAGTCGGGCATTTGGGCTCCTGGAGAGGCAGCTTGGGGCAGTGGGATAAGAAAGGCCATACTGAGTCAGAGCCATGGTCCATCTAGCCCGGTATTCTGTCTTCTAACAATGGCCAGTGCTAGGAGCTTCAGAGAGAATAAATAGAACAGGGCAATTTCAAGTGATTCATCCCCAGTCAGCCAATCCCAGCTCGTGGAAGTCAGATGTTTAGGGACACCTGGAGCATGGGGTTATGTCCCTGACCTTCTTGGCTAATAGCTGTTAATGGACCTATCCTCAATTAATTTATCTAATTATTTTTGGTATCCAGTTATATTTTTGGCCTTCACAACATCTCATTGTGCAAGTTCCACAGGATGAATGTGTGTTGTTGTGTGAAGAAGTGCTTCCTTATATTTGTTTTAAACCTGCTACTTATTAATTTCATTGGGCGACCCCTGGTTCTTGTGTTCTGTGAAGTGGTAAATAACACTTCTCCATTCACTTTCTGTGCACCATTCATGATTTTATAGACCTCTGTCATATCTTCCCTTAGTTGTCTCTTTTCTAAACTGAACAGTTCCAGTCTTTTTAATCTCTCCTCATATGGAAGTTGTTCCGTACCCCTAATAATTTCTGTTGCCTCTCTCTGTACCTTTTCCAATTCTAATATATCTTTTTAGAGATGTGCAACCAGAACTGCATTCAGAATTCAAGGTTTGGGCATGCCATGTATTTATATAGTGGCATTGTGCTATTTTCTGTTTTATTATCTATTCCTTTCCTAATGGTTCCTAACATTGTGTTATTTGTTGTTGTTTTTTTGACTGCCACTGCATATTGAACAGATGTTTTCAGAGAACTGTCCATGATGACTCCAAGATCTCTTTCTTGAGTGGTAACAGCTAATTTAGACCCCATCATTTTGTATGTTTAGTAAGATTTTTTTCCCTCATGTGCATTACTTTGCACTTATCAACATTGAATTTCATCTGCCATTTTATTGCCCAGCCACCCAGTTTAATGAGCTCCCTCTGTGGCTCTTCACATTTAGCTTTGGACTTAACTATCTTGAGTAATTTTGTAACATCTGCAAATTTTGCCACCTCACTGTTCACCCCCTTTTCCAGATAATTTATGAATATGTTGAACAGTACAGGTCCCAGTAGAGATCCTTGGGAGACCCTGCTCTAATGATCTTTGCGTTCATTAAATAACAAACCAGTCAATGAGAAAGGAATAAAACTTTAATAAACTGGAGAGCATCTTTGGTGAACTGCTGCACACATCCATGCGATGTTCTAACCCCCTGCTTTCAGGGCACATCTCTAAATTCCAGAGCATTTCTAAATTATTATCTTCTACAAACATATCTCTATACCTGCTGTTTACCTCTCTCCACTGTGAAAACTGACCATTTATTCCTACCCTTTGTTTTCTATCTTTTAACCCGCGCTGATCCATGAGAGGATCTTTGCTCTTAACTATGACTGCTTAGTTTTCTTAAGCGCCATTGGTGAGGGATCTTATCAAAGGCTTTCTGAATGTCCAGGTTCACATGCTTGTAATAGTTCGGTGATGCATGATTTGCATTACAAAAGCTGTGTTGACTCTTCTCCAATATATGGTGTTCAACCATGTGTCTGATCATTTTGTTCTTTATTGTAGTTTCAACGAGTTTGCCTGGTACTTAAGTTAGGCTCAATGACCTATAATTGCTAGGATCGCCTCTCAAGCCTTTTTTTAAAAATCAGCATTATATAAGCTCTCTTTCAGTCATCTGGTACTGTGGCTGATTTAAGCAGTAGGTTACACACCACAGTTAGCAGATCTGAAATTTCATATTTGATAAGCAGCATGTCAGTACATATTTCTGCTAAAATGACCAGCAGCAAAATAACTAACAGCCTTGACAATGAAATGATCTTATTTATATTTCAGAGTTAACACAACCTATTTAAATGAAGGGAGCTGTTCACATCTCTCAAAACTAATGTTTCATGCTTGTCTGCAACTCAGAAAGGCAGCATTATATCAGTTTACACTTGGTTTGTTTTCTAAATTATTTCAGCAACCATAATTATTAGAAATTTTTTTAACTGAAAGCTTTGAATCTGGAGCATAATTCTTTAGCAAGGGGTGAATTCTATGGCAAATTGTACAGCTGCAGCATCACAGAATACACAGGGCCATCGAAGTACAAATGAGAGAATTGGGCCCAAATCCAACAAGAGGCAACATCTGGTCTTTACATTTGAGTGTCCATCTGAATAGTGCATAGTTATTTTATTGCATATTTCATATTTTCATTTAAAACATTGTTTAATGCTAGTTCATGCTCAGCTATTTTTAAACATATCCTTTTTTGGTTGTCAGGAATATTCTCAGAAGGGTAAAATAACTTTTACATTTCTGGTTCTTTTCAAGGAATTCAACTCAGGCACTTTTAATGTAGTTTTTTTCTGCTCTCTTAGATGATGGCAGACCTCATGTTTAGAAAACAGAAGTATGAACAAGCTATAAATCTTTACCAAAATGTTCTGGATAAAGCACCAGGTATCTACTATTAAATAAGCTGGAGTTTTTTCAGATTCACCCTATTTTTAAAAGACTAATTAATGAAAATATGTGACAACTCTGTTGTCTTAATTTCATCTACAAGACTTCCAAGTAGCATGTTTTATTTAGTACAAGGAGCTTCTATAGTCCCACAACACAAGGAACAAGATGAATGGGTCTGAAGCTTTGGGATGGAGACTTTGCCTTGGCACTTCAAAAAAACAGGAAAAGTTGGTGGGGACTGGGTTCTCTTGTGTGTCTTTCGAGCTCTGCCATTTTCCCTTTTGAAAGCCTTAGTCTCTTCTCAGCTTTGAATCCTCCAGGCATCATTGCAGTATCCTACTGATAGCTGCCTTTAACGAAATATGGCCTTTTTTCACATTTTAAACTAAAATGTAAGCTTAACATGAATTCAGAAGCCTGAGTTTTTTCAATATAAAGGTAAAGTTTACTTTCTTACTTCGTTACATTGTGTCATTTTAGATAATTTCTCAGTCATGGAAAGGTTAATAGATTTGCTAAGAAGAAGTGGTAAGCTTGATAAAGCTACATATTTCTTTGACATGGCTAAGAAAAAGTCAACTCGAGCACTCTTGGAGCCTGGTTATAACTACTGCAAAGGACTTTACTGCTGGTAATTTATACTGAGTAGTCTTTAGCAATGTTATAGATACCCTGACAAATAAGGCTATGCAACCCCTGTATAGCTTACGTGTGCTGTTTCAGGTTCATTTTGGGAACTGAGCCTTGCAATTTGGTTTGCAAGACCTTGAAGTGAACCAGCATCTCAGGTTTGCTGGGAAGTTGAAGTTCTAATACAAATTCAATTTTCTACTGGGCTCAAGGGTTTTTGTGGGAGAGGGCAATGTTAGAATAGAAGAAAGAAACTCAGGTAAATATAGGAAAGGGTGGTGTGTAAGAACCTGAATAGAATAAAACAAACTCAGTGGACTTGAATATATAAAACTCAGTACAAGAGAGTTGAAGTTTGATTGTAAATATTTCACGTGGCTCTAAAATCAAGGAGTGAAATCTGACCCCTTTGAAGTGAATGGCAGAAGTCCCATAGACTTCAATGAGGCCACGAATTAATCCAAGATATTTGGATATAATATGTTAAACTTCACGTTATGAGGGTCAAATAATGAAGAATAGTTTCTGCTTTATATAACACCTTTTTATTTGGGGATCTCAAAGCACTTTCCGAACATATGAGCCCCACAAAGCACCTCCGATAGATATTTTATCTGTTTCACAGATTGATAAATCAAAGCTGCAGTTAGCCTACCTTAATGAAGCCTTGAAGTCTGTCTCTGCTTGAAAATGTGACTCTAAAAATGGCATTGTGGGGTTCCATATATACTGTGTTTCAGTGATTCAAGTATCAAACTAGGACAAGTCAAAAGATGTTTTTCTACTAACTGTTAGCCCTGCAGATGTAATCTGGGATCTGACCAATCAAGCTGGGTTCTTTCCTTCTCATGAATAATAAAGGTTTCATAGGCCGAAATGTTCCTTGTTCACATCTGTGAAAATGTACGGTATTCAAATTATACCCTTAGTAATATGTGTGCATCCTGGTTATCAGAAGGGGTTTCCACAGGTGTAATAGATTGGAACTTAACAAATGAGTTTGTTGATGATGCACAAGTTGGAATATAATGCACAGCTCACTTACTCTTAGCTGTGATGGCTTTGCGATACTAAAAGGAAAAAAGGGATAAAAATATGTATTCTGTAGATATCATCTGTGCAGGATTTTCAGTTCCTGGGTCTTGGCTTCTTAACATGATTTTGGTGGAACTTAGCTACCTCTCAAGATTTTTTGACCATCATGGACAGCAGTAACAGGATAGGGCATGAGCCAGGCCCCCTACTAACTGTTGTGCACTACTCTCTCCCAAGTATAAACGCTGCCCACCAGTTATTCCAGTCAGCAGTCAGCAAAGGAAGTTCTGTTCTTTATTCTGTATAGATATTCATGCTGCACACTCATCATGGTAGTATCTGACCACCTTCCAGTAGTGCATAAATAAGGCTAAAATTTTGTCACAGATATTTTTAGAAACGTCATGGACTGGTCACAGGCAATAAAGAAAAAATCATGGAAGCCTGTGACCTGTCTGTGACTTTTACTAAAAATATCTATGACAAAATGGGGAGCTCAGCTGTGGGGTCCCCACCCCACAGTGGTTAGGCAGCTGCAGGGGCCCGCTTGGATCTTCAGGGCCCCCACCACCTGAGAGGGCTTGGAGCTCCAGAGTCCCACACCGCCTGTGGCATCCAGGGTAACCCTGCGGCAGCTGGGAGCTCTGGGGTCCTCCCACTGTGGACGGTAGGGGGACCCTGCAGCTCCCATCCGCTGGGGTCTGAGGTCACGCAGGTCACTGGAAGTCACAGATTCTGTGACTTCTGTGACCTCTGTGAAAAAATAGTGAAAAAATTGACCAACATCTGTAATGTATGGTTCATTCTCTCTCTAGGGAGAGAATTGTGTGCTCAGTGGAGTGTTTTCTTTTGTTAGATTTTTGTTTCTGGTATTTTTGTTTGTTCATTTTTAAGTGTACGTACTCTATGCTCCTTTCCAACCTCCAGCTTTCCAAGATTCCAGCAATGCTCACTGAGGCCCCAATTCAAGTATGCACCTCTATTCAGGAAAGCTTAAATCCCACTGAAGTCATTGAGATATATGCTTAAAGTTAAGCATATACTTAAGTGGTTTCCTGAAATTGAATGCATTTCAGCACATTCTTAAGTGCTTTCTTGAACTGGGGCTTGAGTATCTTTTAACTTCCCTTTCCTTCCCTTTCCTTTTCCTTCATGTTAGGTCTGGTACGGTTGCTATATAATTGAGGCCTTTGCCAGACTCTGATAATATTAGCAAAGAACAAAACCAAAACCACATTTAAATAATGTATTCATATAACACAGGCGTCTCAAACCCAATTTACATTAGGCCAGTGCCAGTCCTCAGATCCTCCCAGCGGACCAATAATGTCGCTCATGCTGCCCAAAACTCCATCCTGGCCAAAACTCCGCCCCACACCTGCCTAAGGCTCTGGGAGCGAGTTTGGATGAGGGAAGAGGTCTGGGGTAGGGGATTGGGGTGCAGGATCTAAGAGGGAGTTTAGGTGCAGAAGGGGTGAGTGGTTGGGCTCTGGAAGGGAATTTGGGTGGGGGAGGGGGTCTGGGGTGCAGGCTCTGAGATGGAGTTTGGGTGCTGGGTGCAGGCTCTGGGCTGGGGCAGAGGGTGGGGGTGCAGGAGGAGGGGGCGGGGTTTCAGGATCAGGGAGGGAGGAGGGGTGCAGGCTCTGGGAGGGAATTTGGAGGTGTGAGGGTGTGTGTTGGAAGGGGGAGGGGAAAGGCTCTGGGAGGGGGTCGGAGGGTGCAGCGCTTACCTGAGGCTCCTAGGCGGGGGGAAAGGGGGCTCTACACGCTGCTGCCCCCAGGCACCGCCCCCGCAGCTTCCCATTGGCCACAGGGGCACTCGGGGCAGGAGCAGCGTGTGGAGGTACATCCCTGCCCTGGGGCCACAGGGAGGGGCCGGAAAACACATGGAGCGAGCAGGCAGATGCCATTGTAAATTGCCTTGGGGGAGGGAGTGCCCAGGGGCAGCAAGTGGGGCCAAGGGAGAGACCCGGCCCCAAAACTGCTGGAGCCCCGTGGGCCACATTGGGGAGGTTTGTGGGCCGCAGATGGCCCACAGGCCAGGAGTTTGAGACCCCTGATACAACATTTTCTATTTATGTGGCTTTCTGTACAGTTAGTTTGATTTTACATTAATATATCAAAAAAAGACAAACAGATACAGGAAAACAGAAATATCATCCATAGAACAATAAGTAATAAGAATTAGTATACAATACAGTAAAAGAATCAATACACACAAGAATATCAGTACAATATAAAGTAAACTAAACAAGTATCTGGTGTAGATTATGCACTTTTTTATTCCTATTTTTCATAGAATCCATATGTACAAATGTTCTATACTTATAACAAATATTGCAAGATTTTTCCATGCTGACAGAGGCCTTTTCCATTAGTACTTTATGTATATCAATATGGAAATGTTATTGTTAAGATTGATGATCACCCTACACTCCTGCAACTGCATATTACATATTCTCTCCAAATAGGCACATGGGACAGCCCAATCAGGCACTGAAGTATTTCAACAAAGCTCGAAAGGACAGTGACTGGGGCCAGAGAGCCATCAACAGTATGATTCAGATCTGCCTAAATCCGGATAATGAGATAATAGGAGGAGAAGTGTTTGAAAGCCTCAGTGCAGAGGACAGGTAAAAGAGAAATCCAACACTTAATGGAAACAATTTGAAATAGAGAAACACAATGGAATATCACATTCATTTTCCATTATATGTCTCAGACTAACATAAAGCTCTGGTCATTTTTCCCCCTCTACATGTGTAAAAAGAGGCTAAACACAGCATTTCAGTTCAGCTGTGCCCGCTACGCTATATTCACTAACAGAAAATAGAAATGTTTGCCATATTTGTGAGTTTAAAAGAAAGGAGGCTAATTTAATACTTGTGGAAAGTACTGGACTGAGAGACCTGGAGGCTGAAGGCCTGTATTTGGACACAGAACAGATGCATGGGGATGGCAGTTTAAGGTGCTTCAGCTCTGGTCTGGAAGGGACAATGGTCTGTAATCTAATATGTGTGAGTTATGATGTATTTAGAAGAAGAAATGCAAATCTGCTCTGTTAAATATGGCGCTATTAGAATTAAAAGATATTGCTTTATCATTAGACAGGATTTGACACACTAGGAATCATCATGTATGATGTTTAATGATAATTTTAACAGTAATTTAAAAGAGAAGAGAGAATCTGAGCAACATGGGATACGCACAGCTGAGAAACTCCTTCAAGAGTTTTATCCTTACTCACAAGAGGGACAAAATCAGATGAAGATGTTACAGAACTGCTGTCTGTTGGCCACAAAAGACAAAATTCAGGTGGAGAAAGCCCTCAGTGTATTTATAGAAATGGCCCAATATGAGGTAAGAAAATTCTTCAATTCCTCTTAGGTTCCCTTCTGTTGTAAAATGCTAATAGATAATATTTTGTTTTTTACTAGGAATATTTTCAGTTGAGTAGCCACCCGTTTTCTCCTTAATTTTAAAATAAGCCTGTGAAATTAATTTAAGAGGCATAATAAGGTGTTACTGTTTCAATGTGTGTGTACTTTCTACATAGTCTGGAGATAAATCAGATCAAGTTATTCTTAATATTATTGTAACCCTTCTGCCCCTTTAGTTGGCAGCAACAAGGGCCGGGTTCAGTATCCAGGGGTTCCGTTTCAGTAACACAATGCATAACCGGCTCGAGCCCCCACCCAGTGACCTGGGACATTCACATACCACACCCCCCTGGGCGCCTCTAGGAGGCAATACTTCCCCTCTCGCAAGCACGGAGTCTGAGTGTAGCAAAATCTTTTTTAATAAAGGAAGGAATCAATGCGGCATCCCATTGGAGAAACACCACAAACAGGGTTATAACACAAACCATAAACAAAAACCCACCTCCAAGTACTTTTGGCACTGTCCTTTTTCCGCTTAGGGTTTTAAGTCCAATCACCCCAAAGTCCAACAACCCAAAAGTCTCTGGTCAATGCCACCCCAGAGTTCGAGAGTCTATCTGTAGAGGTCCCTCCCCCCAGCCTGGGTAGAAAGGGGCACCTTACGTGGTCCAGGGCCAACTGCCCTGCCTCTCCGTGGGTTCTGCTTCCGCCTTCTCCACGAACTGCTCCGCTTCACCAGCCGCTCCACTCTGCTCCTCCAGCCGTCCTCAGGAACTGCTCCGCTCCACCAGCTGCTCTGCTCCATGAGCTGCTCTGCAAAACTGCTCGGCTCCGCTCACTCTGTGGGCCGCTCCACCCGTCCCACAGCTACTCCGCTCTGCCAGCCGCTCTGCTGCCACCAGCTGTCCCGTGATCCGCTCCAGCCGTCCCCGCAACTGCTCCACTCCGCCAGCTGCTCTGTTCCACAGCATATCTTCAGGCTCCCCCACTAGCTAGTACAATGCTCAGTGCTCTCAGCTCAGTCATTTCAGCTTTTTTGTGATTTCAACTCTTAGTGATCTCAGCTCTTAGTGGGGGAGCCCCAGTGCAAGTGCACCATTAGCCCAAAGTGAGTTCAGCTCAGTAACCTGTAATTAAATTCTTGAGGGAAGAAAAAAATCAACTCTGACATTCCACAGTGGAGAGAGGAGGGGGTGCAACTGGTGCTTCTGGCTCCACAAGGAGACTGCACCACCAGGCACAGATACCTGTCCCCAGCCTCTCTACTTCACTGGGTTTTGGAACCCATGACCCTTGTCTAGCAAGTACCACCCAACTGAGGGTGAGTCATTTGTCACCAAGCAGTCCCACCGCTCAGCAATCTGGGATAGGGTAGGCGTGTCTATGCAAATAAACTCTCTGACATTCTTTCCACCAGATGTCAGGGTAGAGCTTATCCTGACTCTGCTTACATCCTTCCCCCAGCCAAGAATTTGTCGTCCCGACAAATCACATTCCCTACTATACCAACTTATTGGTCCCCTCCAAAAGGCATTAGATAGCCCACTTTAGCTTTCACAAACCTGTGTGCTAAATGTATAGGCTCCTCACTAATCACCCCAGGTGCATCGTAAGTTAACCGTTTCACTGGTCTTATTACCCTGTCTCGCCTATTAAGAATCTCTGTTGCTATGGTAGGGGGGACATCCTCTTGAGTGCCGGATGGGGAGGTTTCCTGTGAGTTCCCCTCAGATACTGGCATAGGCTCCTGCATTTCTAGTTCTAACAGTGGAGGGTCGCAGGTGCTCTGGACATCCTCCATCTGTATGTCTCCATTGTCCAATAGCCTGTGTAAGTCATTACACGGGGGTCCCACCAGTGGCTCAGGGATGTCAGGAATGGGCCTAAATACTTCTGCCATAGGGTTTAGGGCGGAAGAGGATGTGCTCTCTTCTGATTCAGCGGATCGAGACTGAAATCTTGTCTTCATCCCAGGATACACCATGGTTGTGTCTTCCTCCTCAGACTCACTGTCAGATGTGCCGAGTAGGGGTAGGTTAGCTGCAGGAGGCCGGCTGTCCACATTGGAAGGCGGCTTTGGTACAGCACCTTTGTTCTGCCCAGTTGCCCTGTTGTGGCCCACCTCATAAGGGCTGCTTACCAATTCTCCCACAGGGAGCAAAAGGTTTCTATGCACGGTTTTGGTCTGCCCTGGACCCTCTTCAGGTTTTATCTTGTAGACCGGCAGGTCTCCTAGCTTTTCCATCACTAAGTAAGGTATTGCCTTCCATCTGTCAGCTATCTTGTGTTTGCCAGCAATACCCAAATTTCTCAGTAGGACTCTGTCCCCTGGCTGGAGCTCTTGCAGACGTACCCTAGCATCATATCGATGTTTGTTGCGGCCTGCATTCTTCTGAGCTGCAGATGTAGCTAAGTGATAAGCATCCCGCAGCTTTTCTCGTAGACGGGATAGATATTGCTGGTGAGTTTCATAGCTATCTCCATCCTCGGATACACCAAAGCACAGGTCTATGGGTAATCTTGGTTCTCGCCCAAACATTAAGAGATATGGGGTGACTCCCGTAGCGTCGTTCTTTGTGGCGTTGTAGGCGTGCACTAGAAATGCGACATGTTGGCTCCAGGTTGCCTTCTGCTCTGGCCGCAAAGTCCCTAACATATCTAACAGGGTTCGGTTGAACCTCTCTGGCTGAGGGTCACCCTGTGGGTGATAAGGCGTTGTCCTTGACTTTTTAATTCCTGCTATCCTCAGCACCTCCTTCAGAAGGTGACTCTCAAAGTCTCGTCCCTGATCCGAGTGTATCCGGGCTGGGAATCCATAAACTGAGAAATATTTTTCCCACAGTACTCGAGCGACGGTAGTGGCCTTCTGATCACGTGTGGGATAGGCCTGCGCATATCGCGTGTAATGGTCGGTCACTACTAGGATGTTCCCAATATTCCTCTTGTCCACTTCTAAAGACAAGAAATCAATGCAAACCAGCTCCAGAGGTTTGTTGCTGGTGATGTTCTTCAGATATGCAGCCCTCGTGGGCAGAGTTTTCCTTTGCACACATCGCGCGCAGGTCTCACATTTCCGGCGAACATCTTCAGCCATCCGTGGCCAATAGAATCTACTGCGGATAAGTTCCAGGGTCCTCTCCATCCCTAAATGTCCAAAGTCATCATGCAGGGCCCTCATGGCCAGGGCTCTGTAATCTTTTGGCAGCACTAGTTGATTCCGTTGCTTTTGTAGAGGGTCTGTGGTCGTGCGGTGTAGCACTCCCTGAATCAGTTTTAGTTTGGTCCATTCTCTCAATAGTAGTTTGCCCTCTGGGGTAGGTGGGACAACCTCAGCTGGGCCTCGCCCCCCTCTTTTGGCAAGTAGTGTATCACGAATGTCAGCATCTTGTAGTTGGGCCTCTTGCCAGTCAGCCGTATTGAGCATGGGCAAGGGAGATTGGTCCAAAGCAATGTAGTTCACTGAAGCAGAAGGCACGCCTTCAGGGGGTAGGCCCAAAGCTTCAGCAACACATCCATGAAGGCTCTCATGGGCCTCCGGCTCTCGGCGACTCACACTGCAAATAGCTCTCACGCCATCCGTGGGTATCACAGCAACATCAGGTGCCTGCGGACGTCTGGACAAGGCATCTGCATCTACATTGCTCCTCCCTGATCGGTATTGAATGCTGAACTCATAGCTAGCCAAGGCGGCCACCCATCTCTGGCCTGTAGCATCCAATTTAGCACTTGTTAACACATAGGTCAGTGGGTTGTTGTCTGTCCACACCTGGAACTGAGCACCGTACAAGTAGTCTCGGAATTTCTCAGTGATGGCCCATTTCAAGGCCAAGAACTCCAGCTTGTGGATGGGGTAGCGAGTTTCACTGTCAGACAGTCCTCGGCTGGCAAAGGCTACCGGTTTGCGTTTGCCTTCCACTTCCTGATACAGTACTGCTCCCAGACCCTCCAAACTGGCATCAGTATGCAGGATAAACGGTTTGCTTGGGTCAGCAAAGACTAGGACGGGAGCATGAGTTAAGCGAGTAATGATTTCCCGAAAAGCTCTCTCACATCTTTCATCCCACCGCGGCCCAAATGGTTCGAAGGGGCCATAGTGTCTCTGCAAAGGCGGCTTTGGAGGCCTCCACTTATTCTGGGTCTTAGATTTGTTCTTGTTGGACTGGTATCCCCTGGTAAGATCATTCAGAGGTTTTACAATCGTAGCATAGTTCTTCACAAATCTGCGGTAGTAACCACTAAATCCAAGAAACGTCTTGAGTTCTCTGTAGTTAATGGGACGTGGCCAGGTAGTGAGTGCTTCTATTTTATCGGGGTCAGTACTCACACCCTCTTGGGACACGATGTGACCTACATACTTCACTGAGGTTTGGCAGAACTGGCATTTATCAATTGAAAGCTTCAAACCGTATGCCTCCAACCTGTCGAGCACTTTAAGAAGTCTTTCTTCATGTTCCTCCAGGGTTCTTCCAAACACAATCAGGTCATCCAAGTAAACTAACACCTGCAGTAAATTCATGTCTCCCACGACTTTTTCCATAAGACGTTGAAATGTGGCAGGTGCTCCAGAAATCCCTTGGGGCATGCGTTCGAACTGATAAAACCCTAATGGGCAGATGAAGGCTGTCTTCTCCTTATCTTCTTCACCCAGAGGGATCTGGTAGTATCCACTCCGAAGATCCAACACAGAGAACCACTGACTACCCAGCAAACAGTCCAAGGCATCTTGTACTCGAGGCATGGTGTACTGATCAACTGTAGTGCGCCTGTTTAGGGTGCGGTAGTCAATACACATCCGGATTTTTCCACTCTTCTTACGAACGACCACAATGGGTGAGGCATAGGGGCTTCGTGACTCTGTGATGATACCATTTGCGATCAGCTCTTGAAGATGATGGCGCACGTCTTCCATCTCAGAGAGGGCAATCCTCCTAGACCTCTCCCTGAAGGGTCGGGGATCTTGTAGCCTGATATGGTGTTCCACTCCCTTTGCACATCCCACGTCCCACTCATGTAGTGAGAACACCTTGGATCTCTCGCAAAGCTTCTTCCTCAGGCGATCCTTCCACTCCTCAGACAGCGGTGAGTCCCCGAAGTCAAACTTCGCAGGATCTATCATTGGAACTTCGGCTTCACACTGGGGTCTCACAACGCTTTCAGGCTCAAAAATGTCTGCAATCTTCTGCCCTGGTTTTACAAACACATCACGGCGTGTTTCATTAGCAACCAGTATCGTCACCTCCTCCTGGGCTTCAGCAGGTAATGTTATGACTCCGCTGAGAACCAGCACTCCTTCTGGGAGCCCTCCCTTGGTTGGCTGCTCTACCACAGCTAATGTTTCCTTACTGCCTTTTAGGCAGGTACTCCTGACAATCACCTCCTTTTCTGACATGGCAGGCACCACTAAAGGGACCGGGCCCGCATACCTCAGTGCTCCGACTGGCAAATCAGGCATCACTTTTCTCGTGTCCTCAATTTTTCTGTAAGCCTCGGCACAGTGTGTGTGTATCACCAAGGTATTCAGATATTGGTCTCCTGCTTGCTGTCTGCAGTAATCGGCCAGTATCCTAAAGAGGCTGGAGTTGGTCCCTATTAGCACAGACACATCAGAGGCTCCTTTGGGGTCAGGGCATATTAAAGCAGCAGTGTCCACCTCCTGTCTTACCCCAGCAATCTCTTCTGGGA
Source organism: Gopherus flavomarginatus (assembly GCF_025201925.1). Lineage (NCBI taxonomy): Eukaryota > Metazoa > Chordata > Testudines > Testudinidae > Gopherus > Gopherus flavomarginatus. Next base: position 14,184,145 of record NC_066618.1, on the reverse strand, counting down.
ATTCCAGGTGTACTATGACATAGCCCTGATAAGGGTATTCATCCATGCTGAGGCCACACAGACCAATGCCAGTCAGTGGCTGTATGGGCAGGTGCCTAAGCATCTGTTGGTAGAATGACTGAAATATAATAGTCACTTGAGATCCAGTGTCAAGCACGGCTTTACACTCCGCCCCTTCAATCCTCACCATGACCTCTGCTCGAGGCCCTATCAGTCCTGCAGGGATCCCAGCTGGTTGGTCTCTTCTGGGGGAATCTTCAAATCCTCTAGGCCTAGATGGTCTCTGTCCCCGGACCTTCTGGCAGCTACTGGATCTCTCCCAACTGATCCTCAGCTTTTCATACACTAAGGAGGGGTTCTCTTCCTTATGGCAGTTAGCAGCACTGTGCCCATCCTGACCACACCGGTAGCAAAAGAAGTGTCCTTTCCCCATTCGGCGAGGTGGGACGGTGACTCTAGATACTGACTTCTCTATCATCACAGTCTGAGGCTCCTTATTCCGGGAAGTCTTAGCTTGGTCAATGATGCTTTGCAGCTCAGCTATCCGTTCTGTCAGGACCTGCATTTGTTGGGCAAGTTCCTCTGTGGTGCTCACCATCAGTACACTGGCCATTGGCGGTGGTGTCGTACTGGCTCGTTCCAATGTTTGGGCTTCCCAACACTCGCTGGCTGCCTGCCTTTCTTCTTCTTCCCTGACCTCCTTTATCAGCTGGGAGTAACTTGGGGGATGTTCCTGCCGTTCTCTTAGTCGGAGATGAAGTAGGATTGGGTTCCGATACTGAGTCCCTCTTACAACTTGAGCCAGTCTGGTCTGATCCATCTGCTCAGCAGTCACTGCTCCCCTCATAACAGCTCTCTGAAGTAGTCTCTCCAGCCTCTGTATATAGGCTGAAATTTTCTCACCCCTTTGCTGTCGGGAATTAATGAATTTACAGTAACTGTCCTCAGGGCCCTCTACGCTCCCAAAGGTATTATCAAGGGCCTCTAGGCAGTCCTTCACACTGACCTCAGGGTCAATGAGCTTCAGGGTGCGAATTACATCTAATGCTGGGCCACTAAGGCTCTCTATTAGACATCGTCGCTTTTCTACATCGGGTACGGCCCACTCCCGCAGCATTTCAGTAGTATGCTCCGACCAAAGTTCAAACTCCTCTTCCCCATCAAATAACCTTAACTTACGACAAGAGTTTGACGTAGCATAGGCCAACACAATCTTTTCCAATATATGCCCCAGTGCTTTTGCCCAATCATAGGCTGAGTCTGCCGCCCCTGAGCTAGAGGCTGCAGGACTGGGGCCCAACAAACCCGACATATTAGCCATTATACAAACAGTAGTTTCCTCAAAATATAAACATAATTATTTCCCAATACAGTGGAACACTCAACAAGTGCTTGCGAGGGGTACTGACCCAGGCATCCCGGACGAGCCCCCAAAAATGTAACCCTTCTGCCCCTTTAGTTGGCAGCAACAAGGGCCGGGTTCAGTATCCAGGGGTTCCGTTTCAGTAACACAATGCATAACCGGCTCGAGCCCCCACCCAGTGACCTGGGACATTCACATACCACACCCCCCTGGGCGCCTCTAGGAGGCAATACTTCCCCTCTCGCAAGCACGGAGTCTGAGTGTAGCAAAATCTTTTTTAATAAAGGAAGGAATCAATGCGGCATCCCACTGGAGAAACACCACAAACAGGGTTATAACACAAACCATAAACAAAAACCCACCTCCAAGTACGTTTGGCACTGTCCTTTTTCCGCTTAGGGTTTTAAGTCCAATCACCCCAAAGTCCAACAACCCAAAAGTCTCTGGTCAATGCCACCCCAGAGTTCGAGAGTCTATCTGTAGAGGTCCCTCCCCCCAGCCTGGGTAGAAAGGGGCACCTTACGTGGTCCAGGGCCAACTGCCCTGCCTCTCCGTGGGTTCTGCTTCCGCCTTCTCCACGAACTGCTCCGCTTCACCAGCCGCTCCACTCTGCTCCTCCAGCCGTCCTCAGGAACTGCTCCGCTCCACCAGCTGCTCTGCTCCATGAGCTGCTCTGCAAAACTGCTCGGCTCCGCTCACTCTGTGGGCCGCTCCACCCGTCCCACAGCTACTCCGCTCTGCCAGCCGCTCTGCTGCCACCAGCTGTCCCGTGATCCGCTCCAGCCGTCCCCGCAACTGCTCCACTCCGCCAGCTGCTCTGTTCCACAGCATATCTTCAGGCTCCCCCACTAGCTAGTACAATGCTCAGTGCTCTCAGCTCAGTCATTTCAGCTTTTTTGTGATTTCAACTCTTAGTGATCTCAGCTCTTAGTGGGGGAGCCCCAGTGCAAGTGCACCATTAGCCCAAAGTGAGTTCAGCTCAGTAACCTGTAATTAAATTCTTGAGGGAAGAAAAAAATCAACTCTGACATTCCACAGTGGAGAGAGGAGGGGGTGCAACTGGTGCTTCTGGCTCCACAAGGAGACTGCACCACCAGGCACAGATACCTGTCCCCAGCCTCTCTACTTCACTGGGTTTTGGAACCCATGACCCTTGTCTAGCAAGTACCACCCAACTGAGGGTGAGTCATTTGTCACCAAGCAGTCCCACCGCTCAGCAATCTGGGATAGGGTAGGCGTGTCTATGCAAATAAACTCTCTGACATTCTTTCCACCAGATGTCAGGGTAGAGCTTATCCTGACTCTGCTTACATTATGAAAAGAAAATAGCTAAGATTTTTTCATTTTCATTGACGAATGCTTTAATTATATGAAGTGCATGGTTAAGTTTGGATTATTGAGGTTTTGGTTAATTAGGGGAATTTTCATTGTAGTCAACTAAATGTTGGGAAACAGGAGTTTGATCCTACAAGTTGCTGAACACTTTGGTCCTAATCAAGTGAAGTATTTATGACGTGCTTAATTGTAAACATATGAGTACTCGTACTGACTTCAGGAGGACTACATGAACGCTTAAAGTTAAGCACAGGCATAAAAGATTTGCTTAATAGGAGGTAAAATGCTCAGCAGTTGGCAGAATTGAGCCCCAGACCCTGATTTGGTTAACAGAGCGCTTTGGATAGTCGAGGATTGGATAGTCCAAGTTGTGCTGTACTGCACTGCACAACTGTATTAGCACACTCCGACAGCACCCAACTCCATCATTGCAGTTGTGTGTTTGCTGCCATGGCCTCCTAGGATATGGAATGTTTTCCCCCTTGGTATTTTCTATACTTTTCCTTTTACCTTCCTAGCTTTCTGTTTTAGAGTTTATCATTTTGTTTGTTTTTCATTATATTATTCGGGGGGGGTGGGGAGGTTCTGTTTTATACAGTGCTTTATGATTGTACACACCCATCCTAGGTGCTTTCATGGGGACAGAGAGAGGACATTCTTTATAAACGTATTAGAATGTATGTCATAGTTAAATTTGAGGTTGTTTGTTTTTAACAATTACCTTGTCACCCCAAATACCAATACATCTAGGACCTCAGTTTTACAATAGGATCCACACGTGGATCTTGGGTGTGCTTGGAGTACCGTTGGCTTCTCATTCTTAATCATCATCATAATAAAATATATAACTCTCATATAATGCTTTCATCTATAGATCCATCTACACTGTGTGATCATAATGGTCCGTCTGAATGGATTCAGTTGCAAGATTAGGGCATTAGATTGTCATCTCTAATTGTTTATGACAGACTAGATAGCATAAGGAAAATTAAACTAAAGTTTATTTAACAATCTGACAACCATGTTGTTTTTAATAATCCAAATGAAATATGGTTCAATAATGAAAGTTGTTAATTTTTAAAGTAAGAGAATAAAACCAGTAATGTTTCTAGACCATGGAAAGAGCTTAATGTTTAAACAATAGTATTTCTGCTTTTATTTCTTAGAGGGAAAGTGTTCCAGCTATTTTGGCAATGGCCCAAGCCTATATGATTCTGAAACAGACTCCCAAGGCCAGAACCCAGCTAAAACGGTTAGCCAAAGCTAACTGGACTTTATCTGATGCTGAAGAGTTAGAAAAAAGTTGGATGTTATTGTCTGACATATACTGCAAAAGTGGAAAGTATGATCTTGCAACTGAACAACTGAAACGCTGCTTACAATACAATAAGGTGAGAGGAAAAGGAGGTGTTTACAAGGAGATCTTGAAAAGTCAGAAAACACTGTGACGAGTTAGGAACACAAATAGAGTTGTTTTCATTAATAGCCACTTACAATAACCCCAAAAGTAACAGCTATAAGGAGCAGCTATAATTTAGAACCTGATTTACAATAAAATTAGGTAGTGGATAATAATAATTCATTTAATGATAGTTAATGGCAAAATCTTCATCACGCTGAAATTGGTGAGACTTTCATTATTGATTTTACTATTGTGACCCTAAACACACACACACACACACACACACACACAAAATTAGTGCAACATTAAGGTTGAACATTTTAAACAACAGAAAGCCAGGAAATGCAAAAGTTAAGCTCATAACGGTAATGTTAACTTGGTCATGTTGTGCATTCTGTATTTTAGTGCACATCTTATTATTATCTTAAGAATAAAACTTCAAGCTATACATTTCATAAGAAAAACAGACAGAGGAAACAGTGCAATATTACATTTATATTTAATTGAAAAATGTAATTTGAGCCCCTGTATTTACAATCTTGATCACAATTTAAATTCACTAAGATATGAAAGATCAATGCTGTTATGACATTTGGGTATGCTAAGTATTCTCAATAATGCTGTAACATTTTGTGGTTTTGGTTTTTTTAGTCTTGTTCAAAAGCTTATGAATACATGGGTTTTATCATGGAGAAAGAACAGGCCTATAAGGATGCTGCAACTAATTATGAATTCGCTTGGAAATACAGTAATCAAGCAAATCCTGCTGTTGGTGAGTTGAGAAGTACTGTTCTAGCTCAAGTTCCACCTGAATATCATCCAGCACATTTATTCCTGAAAGCGTAACAAATTGTGATGATGTAATAGATGCTTCTGCCCCCAGTTACACCCATGCAACCAAGCTGAAGATAGTGGTATTACAGAGGTGTAATTAAGGGCAGTATTTGATCCAGAATGCTGATAAGAGTTTATTGACAGCTCATTTTAATATTGCATAATGGTGTAAGAAAAGTGAAAATCTGCAGAAGGGCCAAGTACAAAATAGTTGCATGTAGAGGAGTGCAGAAGAGATGTCTGTGGAGATAGAGGTATTGGCGTACTTGGAAAAGATTTCTTGTAAGCTGAAAGACTGAAAGGAAGAATCCGTCTTGGTTTCCAGACCTACTGCATATGACTAATGAATGTTATACACGTTGGGCCAGATCCTGGACTGCTCTTGAGGTGAGTGAAAAGGTGGCTTTAAGACATCTTTTCTCTCTCTCTCATTCCACAAGCCACCATATACTGGTTCAGTCCCTCAAATTAATGTACATTATACCAGTAGCTCACAGCCCCAGTGAGTTGTTCCAGCTGCTGAAATCACCAAAGCATAGGGACATAGCCATGGGTAAGGAACAGTGTCCATAGGCGTCGACTCCATGGGTGCTCCAGGGCTGGAGCATCCACAGAAAAAAATCAGTGGGTGCTCAGCTTCCTCCAGCAGCTCCCTGTGGCCCCGCGCCACCTCCCTGCTCTAGCTCACTTCCGCCTCCGCTTCTTCCGTGAGCGCGCTGCCAAGTCCTGCTTCTCTCCCCTCCCTCCCAGCGCTTGTGCCATGAAACAGCTGATTCGCAGGGCAGAGAGAACATGGCGCGCTGGGGGAAGAGGCGGGGCCGGAGCAGGGATTTGGGGAAGGGATCCAATAGGGGCTGGGAAGGGGCAGAGTTAGGGCGGGGACTTAGGGGATGCGGTTGGAGTGGGGGCAGGGTAGGGTGGAGTCAGGACAGAGTCAAGGAAACGGGTGGGGGGTGCAGGCACCCACCAGCGCCAGAGAAAGTTGGCTCTTCTGACGGTTTCCCTAGCCGCTGGTTGTCAGAGGGTGGAGCTGAAAAGCAGGAGAGAGATCACTTAATCATTACCTGTTAGATTCACTCCCTCTGGGGGACCTGGCGTTGGCCACTGTCAGCAGACAGGGATACTGGGCTGGATGGACCTTTGGTCTGACCTAGTATGGCTGTTCTTATGCCCCTTTTCCCTGGCCACACATGCTATTCCACGGGCTGAGAAGCTAGTTATGTTGGGGCCACTATGCTGGCCTCTCACCACTAGAGGATTTTCTACTAGTTCTTTAAGATGAATTTAAGGCTGTTTTGCACAGCATAGGACATGGCTTGAGACTGCAAAGTTCTCAGAATTTTGCAGGATCCAGCCCTTCTTCTTTGAGTGCTCGCTCATGTTCATTCCATGTTAGGTGTGTGTGCTCACCACATGCACCGGTGCTGGAAGTTTTTCACTCAGTGGTATCCATAGGGGACCAGCTCTGGCGCCCTCTGGAGTGGCACACATATGCTGCCGTATAAAGGGTGCCAGCGCCACCTCCCGCACTCAGTTCCTTCTTACCACCAGTGACAGTGATGGAACGTTCCTTTGCTTCGGCAAACCTTTCCATCTCTAGAAATTGCTTGTTGCAAACTTTCTATTGTAAATAGTTATATCATTTAGTATTAGTTCCCTTAGTGTGTTTTTAATTAGAGTGTCCCAGGGTACGTCTACACTATGGAATTATTCCAATTTTACATAAACCGGTTTTATAAAACAGATTGTATAAAGTCGAGTGCACGCGGCCACACTAAGCACATTAATTCGGCGGTGTGCGTCCACGGTCCGAGGCTAGCGTCTATTTCCGGAGTGTTGCACTGTGGTTAGCTATTCTGTAGCTATCCCATAGTTCCTGCAGTCTCCCCAGCCCTTTAGAATTCTGGGTTGAGAGCCCAGTGGCTGATGGGGCAAAAGTCATTGTTGCGGGTGGTTCTGGGTAAATGTCGTCAGTCATTCCTTCCTCCGGGAAAGCAACGGCAGACAATCATTTCACGCCCTTTTTCCCTGGATTGCCCTGGCAGACGCAATAGCACAGCAACCATGGAGCCCGTTTAGCCTTTTTTTTTTACAGTCACCGTATGTGTACGGGATGCCGCGAACAGAGGCAATACTCCAGCGCTACACAGCAGCATTCATTTTCTTTTGCATGGTAGCAGAGATGGTTACCAGTCATTCTGTACCGTCTGCTGCCGGTGTAAATTGGCAATGAGATGACAGTTATCTGTCCTTCTGTACTGTCTACAATCATGTGTGCCCCTGGCTGAGGTCAGCCGGGGGCGCAAAGGCAAAACTGGGAATGACTCCCCGAGTCAATCCCTCCTTTATGGTTTCTAAAAATAGAGTCAGTCCTGCCTAGAATATGGGGCAAGTGTACTAGAGAACCAGTGTATCAGAGAGCACAGCTGCTCCGTGTTAGATCCCGCAGAAATGATAAACTACATGCCATTCACGGGGGGTGCCCCTGCAACAACCCCACCCATTGCTTCCCTCCTCCCCCAACCTTCCTGGGCTACCATGGCAGTGTACCCCCCATTTGTGTCATGAAATTATAAAGAATGCAGGAATAAGAAACACTGACTTGTTAGTGAGAGAAAATGAGGGGGAGGCAGCCTCCCGGCGCTATGACAGTCCAGGCAGGACATTAAGCGGTGCGGAGGAGAGGAGCCCAGCATCCCGCTGCTATGATAGTCCAGGCAGTACAAAATCTTTTCTTTACACAGGAAGGGGAAGGGGCTGATAGAGCTCAGCCCCCAGTTGCTATGATGAGGACGGTTACCAGCCGTTCTGTCCCATCTACTGGGAATGACCAGGAATCATTCCTATTTTTACCCAGGCTCCCCCGGCCGACCTCACCTGAGGCAAGCCAGGAGCACTTACGGGCTGATGGTGATGACGGATATCAGTCATATTGTACCGTCTGCCATCAGGGAGGGGAGAGGAGCGGATACTGCTCTTCACTGCTGCAGTATCGCGTCTACCAGCAGCATTCAGTAGACATAGGGTGACACTGAAAAAAGTCAAGAAAGTATTTCTTTCCTTTTTCTTTCACGTGAGGGTGGGGAGTAAATTGACGAGCTACTCCCTGAACCATGCCGGACAATGTGTTTGAACCTACAGGCATTGGGAGCTCAGCCAAGAATGCAAATACTTTTCGGAGACTGCTGGGGACTGTGGAATAGCTGGAGTCCTCAATACCCCCTCCCTCCCTCCATGAGCATCCATTTGAGTCTCTGGCTTCCCGTTACGCTTGTCACACAGCACTTTGTAGCCTGTAGATTTTTTTTTCAAACGCTTTGGCATTTCGTCTTCTGTAACGGAGCTCTGAAAGAACAGATTTGTTTCCCCATACACCAATCAGATCCAGTATCTCCCGTACGGTCCATGCTGGAGCTTTTTTTGGATTTGGGACTGCATTGCCACCCGTGCTGATCAGAGCTCCGTGCTGGGCAAACAGGAAATGAAAATCAAAATTTCACGGGGCTTTTCCTTTTTACTTGGCCACTGCATCCAAGTTCAGATTGCTGTCCAGAGCGGTCACAGTGGTGCACTGTGGGATACCACCCAGAGGCCAATACCATCGATTTGCGGCCACACTAACCCTAATCCGATATGGTAATACCGATTTTAGCACTACTCCTCTCGTCGGGGAGGAGTACAGAAACTGATTTAAAGAGCCCTTTATATTGATATAAAGGGCCTCGTAGTGTGGATGGGTACAGCGTTAAATCGGTTTAACGCTGCTAAAATCGGTTTAAACGCGTAGTGTAGACCAAGCCCCAGACAGGACTTAGCCTTGGGGTGGGGCATGACCCAGTCTCCGGGTTTTAAGAACTATGACTGTTGTAGGAAACTTATACTGGTCAGTGATCCCAACACTAGTTATTTAAGATGTTTAGGGGAGTCTCATATCAGCGAAAGGTGTCACATCTGCAGGAGATTTAAGCCTCACGCTAAGAAAGAGTGGGACATCCAACTTAAAGCGTTCCTTATGGAGTCAGTGCTGACACCAACACTGGAGCAGCCGCGATTGAACTCCACACGCAGCACCGCAGCTTTGAGAAGAGCACCCCCGTCGTCAGACAGGCGAAAATCCACTTCCCTGGCACCAGCCAGTAAGAAGAGGAAGACCGGGAGTGGTCGGTCTTCTGCTCGCAAGGGCAAGGAGAGGGCAAGAGGCAAGCCTAGACCCACAAAGGGTGGCTCATCACCTCCAAGTGGGAGTCGGACCCCAGCTTTGGTTGAGAGGGTTAGCCCATCCTGGGACATGCCCACCATCCCAGACAGTGGCACAGGAGTCTGGCACCTGGTGATGCCATTGACTCTAGAGGCCCTGCAGGCAGTACAGGATATCTTGTCCCTCCCAGTTCTGCCAACATCAGCAATGGCAGCTTCCAAATCAAGGAGTACGCCTGCCTTTGGACCACCCCCTCAGTCCTCATCAGTGCTGCACCTCTCGCCACCCCAGGGAGTGTCCCACCAGTGCTTCCCCGCACAGAGCCACCGTGCCTTGGACATAGGGCTGCCTACTAGTCGGAGCCTTCGGCGCCCGTCTCCGGATTCTGGCCATCACTCTGTGGACTTGAAGCATCGGTCTCTGGCAAGGTGGTATAGACCTACTGAGGCATGCACAACCCTGCAATCCCGGTACCGTCATAGCAGCTCCCCTTTAGATCAACGCCATTCCTGCAACAGCCTCCGTTGGGACTCTCAGTAACGGTCACTGGCCTACCAACCTAAGTCGCCATGCCTGCGTCAGTACTCATCATTACGACATCAGTCATCCTCTCGCTCCCGCTCTATGATTCAGCACTGGTCAGGAGGTGTTCGGCATAGATCAATGCTGACACCGGTCACCAGGATCTCAACACAGTGGGTCATTGACCACATACAGATCCCACTCAGAGCGTGGCGGTGGGCACAGCTGGGACCAAGACACCTGGTCGGCCTTGGTACAGTCCCGGTCTCCGGAACATAACCCTCCATCCTCGGGCTCTGAGTCAGACTAGGAACCTCTGCAGGTGAGTCAAGGTCCTCTGCTGGTGGCACTGGGACACTCCTGCCCTCTGGGCCAATGGCCCATGCCATGGCACTCTTGGAACCCATGGGGGTTTCCACAGCCATTCCAAGGGCATAAATTGGTGTCAGGAGGTTCCAACAAGCCCTCTGCCACGGTCTCCTGCCCGCCTGAGACAGAGGCCACCTTGCCTGGAACCCCCCATATGTAACAGGAGGAGGATGAAGGCCTGGCCAAGCAGGTCACAGAGGTGGTGACTCTTGCTGCACCTGCATCCTCCTCCTCATCCCCTGATGAGGCCATCATGGGGCCCCCACCAACAGTCGCGCAAGACAATGCAAAAGCTCATCTGACATCAGGAATTATAACGTTCCAAAACCAGTAGGCGAGAACTTCAGTCTCCCTGGTCACTCAATAACAGACCTAAAAGAGACAATTCTTCAACAAAAAAACTTGAAAAACAAACTCCAACTTGAAACTGCAGAACTGGAATTCATTTGCAAACCTGGACACCATTATATTAGGCTTGAATAAAGACTGGGAGTGGTTGGGTCATTACAAAACCTTAACTTAATTTCCCCCATACTAATTTCCCCCTACTATTACCCATATCTTCTTGCCAACTGTTTGAAATGGGCCACTTTCATTACCACTACAAAAAGTTATTTTTCCGCCCTTGGTATCCTACTGTTAATTGAATTGTCTCATTAGACTGACCTCACACTTGGTAAGGCAACTCCCATCTTTTCATGTATTTATACCCACTCCTGTATTTTCCACTCCATGCATCTGATGAAGTGCATTTTAGCCCACAAAAGCTTATGCCCAAATAAATGTGTTAGTCTCTAAGGTGCCACAAGGACTCCTCGTTGTTTTTACTGATACAGACTAACATGGCTATCACTCTGATACTTTCATATAGCAGTCTTTCAAGGCCACAGACTCTTCCTCCACTTCATGGTGAGATCCACGCACTTCCAGTTCACAGTTCTTCCTTTTGGCCAGGCAACAGCACCAAACGTGTTTACAAAATGCATGTCAGTGGTGGCAGCTTACCTCAGGCTACTTGGGGTATCCTGATCTACCTGTACCTCGACCCCCCTCTCCCCCCGTGGCTGCTGCCCAACCGCCCGGGCCTTCTCTTGCAAGATCCTGGTCGCCTCCTGCACCCCAGCCTTGCCTCCCTCCACCTCACGACATGGATGCTGCATGATTGAATCCGGAGGAACAAGCTTGCTCCAGGGAAGTGTGGCAGTAGAAAGTAGAAAACCCTCCACTAGGGCGACTTACCTGGTAAAGTGGACAAGGTTCTCCCACTGGGCGTCTGAGCATAGTGTCTCCCCAGTGCGCTCTTCTCTGCAGTCCATTTTGGAATATCTGCTCCTTCTGAAGAATCAGGGCTTGGCCCTCTTTTCTATCAAGATTCATCTTGTTGCCATTTCAGCTTTCCAGCCGCCAATCCAGGGTAAATCAGTGTTCTTGCACGAGATGTCAGTCAGATTCCTGAAGGGCCTTGAAAAGCTCTTCCCTCCCATTAGGGATCCTGTCCCATAATGGGACCTCAATCTGGTTCCCTCCAGACTCATGGGTGCACCCTTCGAACCCTTGGATTCTTGTTCCCTTTCCCACCTCTCGTGGAAAATTGCCTTCCTTGTGGCAGTGACATCGGCTAGGCGAGTGTCCGAGATTAAAGCCTTGACCTCGGAACCATCATATATAGTCTTCTGCAAGGACAAGGTACAGTTGAGACCCCATCTGGCCTTCCTGCTGAAGGTGGTGTCTTCCTTCCATATCAGCAAGGACATATTCCTCCCAATGTTCTGTCCTAAACCGCACAAAATCAGAGAGGAGAGGTGGTTACATGCCTTGGACATCCGACGTGCCTTGGTGGTTTACCTGAAGCGCATTAAACCCTTTTGTAGGTTGATGCGTCTCTTCATCGTGACAGGAGACAGGATGAAGGGCCTTCCGATGTCTTCTCAGAGGATCACCAACTGAATCACCTCCTGCATCCAGATCTGTTGTGAGTTGGCGCAGATCCAACTGCTGTCTCTGGTGAAAGTGCACTCGAAAGAGCGCAAGCGTCCTCGGCAGCCTTCCTGGCACATGTCCCCATTCAGGACATTTGCAGAGCCGCAATGTGGTCTTTGGTTTACACGTTCACGGCGCACTATGCCATCACCCAGCAAGCCAGAGATGATGCTGGGTTCGGCAGAGCTGTGTTCCAAGCTACCCGTCCATGAACGCCTACCCACCTCTCTTGGTATTGCTTAGGAGTCACCTAACATGGAATGGACATGAGTAAGCAGCTTCGAAGAATAAAAGCCAGTTACCTTTTCCCTAATGGTGTTGTTTGAGATGTGTTGCTCATGTCCATTCCCTAACCCGCTCTCCTTCCCCGCTGTCAGAGTTCCGACAAGAAGGAATTGAGGTGTGGGGAGCCGGCAGTGCCCTTATACCGCAGAATGTGCGTGCCACTCCAGAGCGCTCCAGAGCTGGTCCTCTATGGTCCACTGAGGAAAAAGCTTCCAGCACCAGTGCATGTGGCGAGCACACATAGCTAACATGGAACGGACATGAGCAATACATCTCAAAGAACACCAGTTACAGAAAAGATAACTGTCTTTTACTGCAAGCTGAGTTAGGTACAAAGGGTGCGTAAACCCTGTCTACTTATCAGGGATTTTTCTTTTAAGGGCTTCTGACTTTTCATTTTGCTAACATCATGCATAAATTGATCCAATTAAAATGCCCTTGTAGAAAATATTTGCACCACAAGTTACAAGTAAGTTCTTTTGATGCAATTCTGTTATATCATATTTTAACATGAGTTCATCAGAGTTATTTGCCTGAAGTGCTATTTAATAAATGTTAAGTCTAACACTATATGTAGTTTTGTGTTTAAATCCAATGAAATCACATCTTTTCCATCCCTTCTGCAGGTTTCAAACTTGCTTTCAATTACTTGAAAGATAAGAAATATGTGGAGGCAATAGAAGTTTGTCATGATGTAAGTGCTACAGAAAACTTTTAATTAGATCATGAAATAGATTGTGCCCAATTTATTGGCTGTCTGTCTTTTCTTTTTCACTAGGTTTTGAAGATATGTCCAAGTTACCCAAAAATTAGAGAAGAGATTTTGGAAAAGGCTCAAGCAGCTCTCAAACCCTAAAAATAAAAGTCTGGGTAATATGAAATGCTTTGATATCAGAAATATGTCAATGAGCACTAGAAATAAAAACTTAATTAAAGTAAAGATTATTAGGCATTTTAGATGTTCTAATTAGTACAAAACTCAGCCTTGCCTCTTTGCAGAAAGTACGCTACTGAAAACTCATGTGGAAATAAACAGCTATTAAGACTCAGGCATGGCCATTAAACTGTGTATATGGACTGACAAAGGGGAATTGTAAAATCAGCAGAAGAATGTATCCTCTTTATCTTATCTACATTATTTACAGGATTCATTTTGAAAGAAAACAGAGTGGGCCTGATTCTCATTTTTAATAAGGCCCCTTTCTATCATTCTGTCAGAGTGAAGGAGTCTTAAAGTGAGAGTTAAACTATGTTTACATACACTTTAAATCCCCTTTACCCTACTAGAGTGGTGTAAGGAGGATTTACTGTAAATGACACTCAGGCTCAATATATTTAATTTACAGTATATCAAAGTACTTTAAAAATATTTTAAGTACAGAGTTTAGGAAAGTTTTGAAGGTTCCCTTTATGGCATGCCTGTGGGACTCACTTGCCTAGTGAATGTCATATTTAAAATTCTTTTCAAAGAAGTGTGTATTTCTGTACGTATTAACTCTATAGTGTTTAAGCAATGACTGGTTATTCACATCAGACACCACTTTAGTGTCTTATCAACAAATACGGTTTAGACATTTATATTTAATAAGACTAAGTCATCCTTTTGAAAAAAAATCTATTAATCTATTCTTTTAAAAAATTAATGAACTAGTACTGTCCCAAGGCGTTATGTGGTTTTTGGTTTTGAACTTTATTTTTAAAGTTTCTTCATTCATTGATTTTACTTTTTTTTAGACACTTGCTGAGAATTTATTTTGAAAAAATATATATATCTATATTTAGATGTAACAGAATTTTTCTCCACAACTTAGTTTAATTCAGCAGGAGCATTGGCTGACAGAGAGAGAAATGTCATTTTTATTCACAGCTTCTTCAAATAATCAAACAATTCAAAGCAGTTATATTGAAATAAATAATTCATCCTCCAATAACAAAAGCAGAAGGCAAGGCAAGGAAAAGTAATTTGTCCCTTTTCCTTTATTTATTGACGATTGAGACCAATATATAAAGTAAATTAAACTGATTAAAGTTTTTTTTGTCTTCATTATTATGTATCAACGAACTCTTTTTGCTTATGTAGTTATGAGGTTCTGTTAGACATGGACATACTCATCTTCCCTAATTTTGAGCCAACTTTAATACGGACTCTGAAAGTTCAAATCAAGCTTGAGTGATTGTGAGTTTGCATTCCACTTAGATGAGGCTGTGAGAAGAGAGTGCAGAGAAAGAAACTTGAATGAAAAATGAAATGCCAAATGTAGGTTACTTACGTAAGTCTAGCTTTTGGCAGGGATCTTCTCTCACTAATACATAATTCTGGATCTGATTTAGGAAAACACTTAAACGTGTTTAAGTTCATCTCTATCAGGACAACATTTAAGCACATGTTTAATTTTAACACGTGGTTAAAGTTAAGTATGTGTTTTAAGTGCTATCTTGAATAGAGATGCTTTACTGAGTTGAGGCCATAAAGGAGAGGAAACAAAGCTTTTACTGTAACATAGAGAAGAGTCTGAACTGCAAAGTTCAAATGTAGACTTTGTGTTCTGTTCATTTTGTATTGAGAGGTTTGCTGTGATTACTGGAGTTGGATGTGAGGTTTCCCAAGATCTGGGAGTATTTGGATTCAAGGTTTTGGTCTGAACTTATCTCTAATTATAGATTAAGTACCAATACATCATATCTACTAAGAAATTCATGTAATTGACAAAAAATGATTCATAATGTTGGTAAACTTCAACTAACAATTATGTGTTATTATAACAATTATACACAGTAATTACAATGAAGTTATTTTTCATGCACATTGTAACTGTACTGTAAATATAGTTTAGTAAATGTATAGGACTTTGTGTCATATCAGGGCCGACCAGAGCAGGGGACAAATGGGGCAATTTGCCCCAGACCCTGGGCTCCACCGGGGCCCCCATGAGAATGGCTGAGGCTCCCTCCCCGACCCCGGCTCTGGCCCGACCCTGCCTCCACGCGTCTTCTGGAGCCTCAACGCATCCAGCAGCGTCCCTGAACAGCGCCACAGCGTGGCTCCGGCGGGGCTCCTGAGCTCTGCCTCTCTTAGAGCTGCGTGGTCAGGGGGCGGGGCTGTGAGCTCCAGCAGGGCCTGAGTTCCCTCCGCTCAGCATGGAGCTCGCAGTCCTGCCCCCTGACCACGTGGCTCTGAGCGGGGCGGAGCTCAGGGGCCCCACTGGAGCCACGCTGCTGCTGTCGAGGGACGCTGCTGGTTGCGCTGAGGCTCCGGGTGAGGGAGGGAGCTGGGGGTATGGGGCCAGGGCCAGGGGGGTTAGCTAAGTGGCAGGGAGTCCCAGGGGACAGGGAGGGGGCAGAGGTTGGGGGGCGGTCAGAGGACAGGGAATAGGAGGGTTGGATTGTGGGTGTTCCAGGGGTCTGTCAGGACTCAGTGGGGGGTGAATAGGGGTCAGGGCAGTCAGGGGACAGAGAGCAGGGGTGGAGTCCTGGGGTGGTGTGAGGGGGTGGGGTCTTTAGGGGAAAGTGAGGGGACAAGGAGCAGGATGGGTTGGGGATTCTGAGGGGGTTGGGCAGTCGGGGGGGCAGGAAGTGGGTGGGGGTCAGATAGGGGGCAGGGCCAGGCTGTTTGGGACGCACAGCCTTCCCTACCCTAAAGCTCATTCAGCAGTTTGAGGCTTGCAGAAGAGCCAAGCTGTTAGCTTTTCCATTAGGGCTACCATCCCTTTCACTTCTCAAATGCCAAATTATAGTCTGTATTTAATTTCAGTGCATAGAGAGATTCATGTCAGGGGAGGGTAGCTTCATTTAAAATTAGCCGTTGGGGGAGGGATCACATGAGAAGAGTTATATCCTTCCCACCCTGCCAAGGGAGACCACTGCCTCCTCTGCATTCCGTGAAGCTCCAGAGGGGTTAATTCGGTGATTCTCAAACTTTTATACTGGTGACCTCTTTCACATAGCAAACCTCTGAATGTGACCTCCCCCCTTGTAAATTAAAAACACTTTTTTATATATTTAACGCTATTATAAATGCTGGAGGCAAAGCAGGGTTTGAGGTCGAGGCTGACAGCTCGTGACTCCCACTAATAACCTCGTGACCCCCTGAGGGGTCCTGACCCCCAGTTTGAGAACCCCTGGGTTAGTTTAATTTTAGCACCCTGTGTCCATTCACATGCATGTGCTATTTTGAGCATTTCAGTTTTCACAACGTAGGCTCATCCCAGATTCTGGAACAAACTCAAATGCTCAGTTCATGGAGTATGTACATAAGATATACTAAAGACAAACCCACAGGAACCGTCTCCAGTTTGTGAGGGACCCCATGGAGCCAGTCTCTAGGAAATAGATAAATGCATAGTGGTTAAGTCCATTAATGGCTATTAGCCAGGATGGGTAAGGAATGGTGTCCCTAGCCTCTGTTTGTCAGAGGGTGGAGATGGATGGCAGGAGAGAGGTCACTTGATGATTACCTGTTAGATTCACTCCCTCTGGGGCACTTGGCATTGGCCATTGTCGGTAGACAGGATACTGGGCTGGATGGACCTTTGGTTTGACCTAGTATGGCTTTTCTTATGTTCTAAGCTAAATGAACCCAAAGTTATGGAGACAGATGTGAGTCAAGGAAGCCAGCAGAGTATCAGAAACCTGGAAAAATCCCTGACTGGATGGGCTCAGGCGTTTGGTCACAAGCTGAGGTGATTCAAAAATTTTGGATTTTTTTTAAGCAGAATTTTTTTATTGTTTCTTTAAACAATCAAACACAGCAAGCAGCAAATATTTGGCCACACACTTCTGAAACCCCAAACCATATTCAGGTTTTGTCAGGCTAATTTCAGCTTTTCAATTAAAAAAAAAACCAACAAATTTTGAAGGAAAGCAGACATTGTCCATGATTTTTTTCTGCTTTTTTAAAAAAACCCTAGTTTTCAATCCAGAAAAAGTTTTGATGGAAAATATTTTTCCAACCCTTTTAATGAGCTTTAGTGCCTTTTAGCACTACCTGATACTGAGAACCAGTGATACCTTGTAAAGAAGTTTTCTCAAAACTGGGTTTGTACCATGATGCACAAGGTTTATTTTTCCCAGGGCCGCCTGTGGCGGGGGAGCAAATGGGGCAATTTGCGCCAGGCCCCGCAGGGGCCCCCACGAGAATATAGTATTGTACAGTATTGCAATTTTTTTAATGGAAGGGGCCCCCAAAATTGCTTTGCTCCAGGCCCCCTGAATCCTCTGGGTGGCCCTGTGGCACATACAAATATCAAAACTACAATATAGTTATGAAATTAATATATCTACACTATTTAAGATGAATGAACTTCAACTTTGGTTTTCTGAATCTTTGTAAACAGCTTGTTTAAGACTTACAAAATCTCAAACTCTATTGTGTTCACCCAAGGCTAGTATTTACAGTATTGCATAAGTTATGGTCTATATCTTGATGAGTAGAATTTGACAGCATGGAACTTGTGATGCCCTGGAAATAGCCTTTCAATATTCCTGACCATGAATTTGGCACTAGTGAAGTAGAGACATTCCCCCAGAAAATCAATTCCAGGTTTTATTGGAGCCTTAGGGTATGTCTACGCTACAAAATTAGGTCGAATGTATAGAAGTCGGTTTTTCAGAAATTGTTTTGATACAGTGGATTGTGTGTGTCCCCACACAAAATGCTCTAAGTGCATTAACTCGGCAGACTGGCTCCACAGTACCGCAGCTAGCGTCGACTTCTGGAGTGTTGCACTGTGGGTCGCTGTGGGTAGCTGTACCACAGTTCCTGCAGTCTCTGCCACCCATTGGAATTCTGGGTTGAGATCCCAATGCCTGATGGAGCAAAAACAGTGTCACGGGTGATTCTGGGTACATCTCATCAGGCCGCCCCTCCCTGCCTTCCTCTGTGAAAGTAACGGCAGACAATCGTTTTGCGCCTTTTTTCCTGGGTTACCTGTGCAGACGCCATACCACGGCAAGCATGGAGCCCACACAGCTGACCGTCACTGTAAGTCTCCTGGGTGCTGGCAAACGTGGGACTGCATTGTTACACAGCAGCAGCTCATTGTCTTTTGGCAGCAGACAGTGCATTATGACTGGTAGCCATCGTCATCATACTCCTGGGTTCTCTTTTAACAGACCTCTGTGAGGTCAGTCAGGGGTGCCTTGGTAGATATGGGAGTGACGCAACCAGGTCATTCCCATCTTCTGCTGAGCACCCAGGAGATGATGATGGCTAGCAGTCCTACTGCACCGTCTTCTGGCGAGCAGCCAGGAGATGATGATGGGTAGCAGTTGTGATGCAGCATCTTCTGCCAAGCACCAGGAGATGATGATGGCTAGCAGTCGAACTGCACCATCTTCTGCCAGCCTAAAGATGTAGAAGATAGATGGAGTGGATAAAACAAGAAATAGTCGTGACTTGTTTTGTATTCATTTGCTTCCTCCGTCCCTCCATGAAATCAACAGCCTGCTAAACCCAGGGTTTTGAGTTCAATCCTTGAGGGGGCCATTCTGTGTGACAGTTGTTTGTGTTTCTCCTTGAGGCAAAGCCACACATTTTGTGGATTTTAATTCCCTGTAAGCCATGTTGTCAGTCACCCCTCCCTCCTTTAGAGCAGACAATCGCTTTGCACCTTTTTTCAGCCCAGATGCCATAGCACTGGGGTCATGGAGCCCACTCAGATCACCATGGCAATTATGAGCACTGTAAACACCACATACATTATCCTGGAGTATATGCAGAACCAGAACTTGCCGAAGCAAAACCAGGTGAGGCGATGGCAGCACAGTGACAAGAGTGATGAGGACATAGACATGGACACAGACTTCTCACAAAGTAGGAGTCCCGGCAATGTGCATATCATGATGTTAATGGGGCAGGTTCATTCTGTGGAACGCCGATTCTGGGCCTGGGAAACAAGCACAGACTGGTGGGACCGCATAGTGTTGCAGGTCTGGGATGATTCCCAGTGGCTGCAAAACTTTTGCATGCATAATGGCACTTTCATGGAACTCTGTGACTTGCTTTCCCCCGCCCTGAAGTGCCAGAATACCAAGATGAGAGCAGCCCTCACAGTTGAGAAACGAGTGGCAATAGCCATGTGGAAGCTTGCAACACCAGACAGTTACCGGTCAGTCAGGAATCAGCTTGGAGTGGGCAAATCTACTGTGGGGGCTGCTGTGATCCAAGTAGCCAACACAATCACAGAGCTGCTGCTATCAAGGGTAGTGACTCTGGGAAATGTGCAGGTCATAGTGGATGGCTTTGCTGCAATGGGATTCTGTAATTGTGGTGGGACGATAGATGGAACTTTCCTATCTTGGCACTGGAGCACCAAGCCAGCAAGTACATAAACCGAAAGGGGTACTCTTCAATGATGCTGCAAGCACTGGTGGATCACAAGGGACGTTTCACCAGCCTCAGTGTGAGATGGCCGGGAAAGGTACATGACACTCGCGTCTTCAGGAACTCTGGTCTGTTTCAAAAGCTGCAGGAAGGTACTTTCTTCCCAGACCAGAAAATAACCTTTGGGGATGTTGAAATGCCTATAGTTATGCTTGGGGAGTCAGCCTACCCCTTAATGCCATGGCTCATGAAGCCATACACAGGCAGCCTGGACAGTAGTCAGGAGCTGTTCCACTATAGGCTGAGCAAGTGCAGGATGGTGGTAGAATGTGCATTTGGACATTTAAAAGCATGCTGACGCAGTTTACTGACTTGGATTGACCTCAGCAAAACCAATATTCCCATTGTTATTACTGCTTGCTGTGCACTCCACAATATCTGTGAGAGTAAGGGGGAGACGTTTATGGCGGGTTGGGAAGTTGAGGCAAATCACCTGGCCACTGATTAAGTGCAGCCATACATCAGGGTGGTTAAAAGAGTACAGGAGGGTACGCTGCGCATCTGAGAAGCTTTGAAAACCAGTTTCATGACTGGTCAGGCTACGCTGTGAAAGTTCTGTTTGTTTCTCCTTGATGAAGCCCCCTGCCCCTCTTGGTTCACTCTACTTCCCTGTAAGCTAGCCACCCTCCTCTCCCCCCTTCAATCACCGCTTGCAGAGGCAATAAAGTCATTGTTGCTTCACATTCATGCATTCTTTATTCATTCATCACACAAATAGAGGGATAACTGCCAAGGTAGCCCGAGAGGCATAGGGGAGGAGGGAAGCACTGGGTGGGGTGGGGGAGGAGGGAAGGACAAGGCCACAGTGCACTTTAAAACTTTAAAACTTATTGAAGGCCAGCTTCTGTTGCTTGGGCAATCCTCTGGGGTGGAGTGGCTGAGTGGCGGGAGCCCCCCCCCCACTGTGTTCTTGTGTGTCTGGGTGAAGAGGCTATTTAACTTAAGGAGGAGAGCTGTTGGTTACACAGGGGCTGTAGTGGCAGTCTGTGCTTCTGCTGCCTTTCCTGCAGCTCAACTGTACACTGGAGCATATGAGTTTGATCTTCCAGCAGCCTGAGCATCGACTCTTGCCTTGTGTCAGCTTGCTTACACCATCTATTATCTTCAGCCTGCCACCTCCTCTCTTCAGCCTGCCACCTCTCCTCGTGTTCATATTGTGCTTTCCTGCACTCTGACATTGTCTGCCTCCATGCATTCTGCTGTGTTCTGTCAGTGTGGGAGGACAGCAGGAGCTCAGAGAACATTTCATCCTTAGTGCATTTTTTTTCATCTTCTAATCTTTGCTAGCTTCTGTGAAGGAGAAACATTTGCAGCTGGTAGAGGAAAAGGGAGAGTGGTAGTTAAAAAGACACATTTTAGAGAACAATGAGTACACTCTTTCATGGTAAACCTTGCTGTTCACATTACACAGCACATGTGCTTTCGTTACAAGGTCACATTTTGCCTCTTGTATTGAAGGCCTGCCGGTTTGGTGTGAGAGATCACTCACGCTTCACCCCTTCCCCCACTGCGTGGCTAACAGCGGGGAACATTTCTGTTCAGCCACAGCCAAACAGCCGAGCAGGAATGGGCACATCTGAATGTCCCCTTAATAAAAGCAGCCTATTTCAACCAGGTGACCATGAATGATATCACTCTCCTGAGGGTAACACAGCAAGATAAAGAATGGATGTTGTTTGAATGCCAGCAAACACTGGGACCATATGCTGCCATGCTTTGTTATGCAATGATTCCTGACTACATGCTACTGGCCTAGCGTGGTAGTGTGCTACCATGGCGGATGCAATAAGGCCGCCCTCCCCTGAAACTTTTTGCAAAGGCTTTGGGGGAGTACATCCAGGAGAGCTTTATGGAGATGTCCCTGGAGGATTTCCACTCCATCCCCAGACACGTTAACAGTCTTTTCCAGTAGTTGTACTGGCCGTGAATGCCAGGGCAAATTAATCATTAAACACACATGCTTTTAAACCAAGTGTAATATTTACAAAGATACACACACCAGAGGTCCCTTCTCTGCCTCAGGGTCCAGGATAACGCCTTGGGTGGATTCGGGGGTTGCTGGCTCCAGGTCCCGGTAGAGAAACATATCTTGGCTGTTAGGGAAACCAGTTTCTCCGCTTCCTTGCTGTGAGCTATCTTCAATCTCTTCATCATCATCTTCCTCGCCCCCAAAACTTGCTTCCGTGTTGTGTGATTCTCCATTGACGGAGTCAAAGCACAGGGTTGTGGTAGTGGTGGCTGCACCCCCTAGCATGGCATGCAGCTCATCATAGAAGCAGCATGTTCGGGGCTCTGATCCGGAGCAGCTGTTTGCCTTTCTGGTTTTTTGGTAGGCTTGCCTTAGCTTCTTAATTTTCACGTGGAACTGCTTTGCATCCCTGTTATGGCCTCTGTCCTTCATGCCCTTTGAGACTTTTTCTAATGTTTTGGCATTTTGTTTACTGCAACGGAGTTCAGCTAGCATGGATTCATCTCCCCATATGGTGATCAGATCCCATACCTCCCATTCAGTCCATGCTGGAGCTCTTTTGCGATCCTGGGACTCCATCATGGTCACCTCTGCTGATGAGCTCTGCACTCACCTGCACCTTGCCACGCTGGCCAAACAGGAAATGAGATTCAAAAGTTTGCAGACCTTTTCCTGCCTGTCAAGTATAATTCCCAATTCTGGACCTTAGGGTCCAAAATATGGGTACTAGCATGAATTCCCCTAAGCTTAATTACCAGCTTAGATCTGATAAGCTGCTACCAATCAGGAATTTTTAGGGCCTGATACCCTCTGGTCCCTCCAAAACCTTCCCAGGGGACCCCAAGACCCAGATTCCTTGAGTCTCACAACAAAGGGAAATAAGCCATTCCCTCCCCCCTCCCTTCTTCCTCCCAGCTCCTTCCCACCCTGGGAACACTGGAGATCGCCTGATTCAACTTTTTGAATCACCACACCGAAAGGAGTGTTACCTTCCCCATCACCCAGAGGCAATACAAGCTGCGTGAATATAACACAAAGAGAAAATTTATCCTTCCCTTCTCCCCACCAATTCCCTTGAACCTTAACTAGGAGAAAAAAAATTAAACAGGTCTTAAAAGCAAAACTTTTAACAAGAAAGAAAGAAAAAGTAAAAGGTTTATCTCTGCACTTTAGATGGTAAATAGTTACAAGGTCTTTCAACTTATAAACAATAGAAAGAAACTTTTTCCAGCAGAAACACAATTTAAGCTACTTCCAGCAAGTACACATATGTAAATGAAAAAAAACAACAACTTAAAAGACTGTGACCGCCTTTTCTTACTCACAATTCAGAATAGATAAGAGACTGTAGCAGGGAGATTGGCAGAAATCTGGTTGCACCTCCAGTCCCGTCCAGGACCCAGAGAGAACAAAGCCAAACCCAAAACCCACAAACAAAGGCTTCCCTCCCATGAGATTTGAAAGTATCTTGTCTTCTGATTGGTCCTCTGGTCAGGTGTTTGGGGCCCCTGTTTGTTAACCCTTTACAGGTAAGAGAGACATTAACCCTTAACTATCTGTTTATGACACTGCCTACATGTGCATCTGAGTTGAGAATACTGTCCAGAGTGGTCACAATGGCACACTCTGGGATAGCTCCTGGAGGCCAATACTGTTGAATTGTGTCCACACTACCCCAAATTCGACCCGGCAAGGCCGATTTCAGTGCTAATCCCCTCATTGGAGATGGAGTAAAGAAATCGATTTAAAGAGCCCTTTAAGTCAAAAAAAAAAAAAAGGGCTTCATCGTGTGGACGGGTCCGGGCTTAAATTGAGGTAACACTGCTAAATTCAACCTAAAATCATAGTGTAGACCAGGCCTTAGTGTGTGATGGAAGAGAAGACTGTGAGATTGCTTAGCTCTCTGTAGATGTCTGGAAAAGCTACTAGTTCTTCAACTTAATTCTTCAAAGAAAAATCCTCTTCCTTAGCCTCCATCTTATAGCTCATAATGGCTAGGCAGGTGGTGATCTAAGGCTACTGCTTCCTATGCAAAATGTTCTTGTTTTACTTCTATTTTCCAGCCACATTCATCCTGTTTTGAGTTTCACCCACTTGCTGCATCTAGATTGTGAACTCTTGGGGGCCAGGATTGGGTTCTTACCACTTGTTTTTATAGCAATTAGTCCTGTGGGGCTCTGCTCTCTGTTTGGAGCCCATAGGCTTGACTACAATACAATACAAATAAACAATCTTTCACATTCCCCTTCAGCCCCTTCATTCTGCCAGTGACACCAGTCTCCAGGGGTTTTTTCCTTCTCCCATTATTGACTTTATAACTTCTTCCATGCAACCCTGTGTCCGGGGTCCTAGTGGGGAGCCAGCTGTGGTCATGCAATTAGGGTGAATGGCAAAGAATGGAGCAGCCAACCCCCAAAAGCTGGCGGATATTCCAATACTTAGATTTACCAAGCCAGCATAAAGCAGCTTCTTTATTATCTCACTGGTTACTCAGAAGTCCAAACAACACAGTTCCCTTAAAGTGATCCAGCCTCAGGCCTCTATCCAGGTACCCATGTCAAATATGATGAAATGTTCTGTAAATGTTATTTCATTATATAGGACACATTACCTCCCAGGTTAATGAATGTTTCAGATCTTACCCAAATACACACTACAGCCAATTCTTATTAACTAAACTAAAATGTATTAAAAAATAAGAGAGAGAGTATGGTTAAAAGATCAATATACACACAGACATGAGTTCAATTCATTGAGGTTCAGATTCACAGCAAAGATGATGAGCCTTGTAGTTGCAAAGAGTTCCTTTAGAATTCAGTTCATAGGTCCTAGTCCAACGTCCAAATCTCATATCAGGGCATACCAGCTTAACTGGGACCTCAGTGTTGCGACTCAGACTTCCCCTGATGAAGTCGAAGCAGATCTAAGATGACAGGATCAGAACTCAAGGATCTTTTATACAATTTCATGTCTTTTGACAAGCTGGAATTCCTCAAGGAACAAAAGGTAATTAGGATGACTTTGAAGGAGGTCCATCACCAGTACTTAGCAATACGAATTAACATAAGGTCATTTGCTTGTTCCTCCACCATTCCCAGTACATTTCAAAGAGAGGTGAATACTGAGATATCCCATGTTTACAATTCATTTACATGATAGGATGTTCTTTTGACCTCTGAATTATTAGAATACAGCATAGCTAGGGACTGTTGATTACATTGTCCACCCTACTCATACATATGTAAATACACAAAAACACAAGCATAATCTCCCCACATGTCTTTTGAGGGTTATTTATTTTGCAGGATGTTTAACCCTTTCTAGCCATGCATCACAAACCCCCTGTGCATGGAGCAAATTTCCTAGTGCATTAGCTCCACCTCCTCTCTTTATTCAGATACCTCCTCAAGATTCATTTTTTCACAAGGCCAGTAAGTACAGTATGGAACAGAAATCAGATAGTCCTTCAAGAGCTCTACCCTAAGGCTACGTCTAGACTACCCGCCGTATCGGCGGGTTAAAATCGATTGCTCGAGGATCGATCTATTTTGTCTCATCTAGACGCGATATATCGATCCCCGAGCGTGCTTATATCAATTCCGGAACTCCACCAACCCCAACGGAGTTGTGGAATTGACAGGGGGAGCCGCAGACATCGATTCCGCGCGGTGAGGACGGGTGAGTAATCCGATCTTAGATATTCGACTCAGCTACGTTATTCACGTAGCTGAAGTTGCGTATCTAAGATCGATTTCCCCCCATAGTGTAGACCAACCCTTAAACAGCTAAAGCAGAGGAATGCTGCAAACAGCTGTAGTTCATCATCAGTGTATTTTATTTCTCCTTTGGTATTACAACATGACGTTACATCAAAGCAATTCAGCTGCAAAATGAATATGATACCCTGTGTATTACTGTAGAGTACAGATTATGGACAAACAAGCTAAATGTTATGATATTCAGAAGCAAAATATACAAACAACAGTATTTTTCAACCCTGGGAACAAGCAATAGCCTTTGGAATAGAAAATTAGCAACAGAAACTAAGTGAGCTTGCCAGGCCTAGCAAAAACGATGAATTCATTCATAGGCGCTGACTCTCTGGGTGCTCCAGGGGCCAAGCACTCATTGGGGATGGGGGAGGAATAGTGGGTGCTCAACACCCAGAAGCCAGAGCTTGAGTGTGGTATGTGATGAGTTCTGTGCTGCTAACAACTTCGGCCCTTGGGGCAGGGAGTTTCTTTATAAACAGAGGCAGGGGGATTAAGATAACAAAAGGCTTGTCATTAAACTAAATTGAGAATCATTAAATGACCGTGAAAGCATTCCCTGGCACTCCGGTTAAAAGATAGGAATAAATGGTCCATTTTCAGAATGGAGAAAAGTAAATAGTGGTGTCCCCTGAGGGGCTTGTAATGGTCTGGGACCAGAGCTTGTTCAACATATTCATAAATGATCTGCCAAAAGGGGTAAACAGTGAGGTGGCAAAGGTTGCAGATGACACAAAATTACAACACAGAATACGAAGTGTACAGTGCTCACTTTATGTTTGATTACAAGTATTTGCACTGTAAAAAAACCAAAAGAAATAGTATTCTTCAAATCACCTAATACAAGTACTGGAGTGCAATCTCTTTAGCATGAAAGTTGAATTTACAAATGTAGAATTATGTACAAAAAAAACCTGCATTCAAAAATAAAATAATGCACATTATTTTGTTTTTGAGTGCAGTTATGTAACAAAAAAATATACATTTGTAAGTACATCTGAAAGTTGCGCTTTCACAACAAAGAGACTGCACTGCAGTACTTGTATGAGGGGAATTGAAAAATACTATTGCTTTTGTGTATCATTTTACAGTGCAAATATTTGTAATAAAAATAATATACACTTTGATTTCTGTTACAACACAGAATACAATATATATGAAAATGTAGAAAGACATCCAAAATATTTAACACGTTTCAGTTGGTATTCTATTGTTTAACAGTGCTATTAAAACCGCGATTAATCGCAATTATTTTTTTATCATGATTAATTTTTTAAATTAATTGCGTGAGTTAACTGTGATTAATTGACAACCCTAGTAATTATGTAGTTCATAACAATTGAATCATTATTGAAATAGTAAAGATACCAATGATAGACACATTCAATAACTAGAATATGAAAGATGTGTATAAATATGCTGAAAATAGCCTCCCCACAAAACTACAGAGACACACACACACACACACACACACACCCTCTTCAAAAGCACCCACCGGCAACAACAACAAAAGCCAGTGCCTATGAATTCAGTGGAACTTTGTGAAGAGACTAATTTGGCCAGAAGGTCTCTTTCTGACTGAGAAAGAGAAGCTAAAAATGAACTATTCTATAGGGGAGAAAACAAACAAAGAAGCTCCCACTGTTGAAGTATAAAGTGAAATCTTCAAAGGGTTCTTCTAAAGCAACTGGCGTATGCCAGTGCTGGTGACAGGATATGGACAAGAGGAATCAGTGGATTCTACTTATGCGGCAATAGGTATGTTCCAGCATTTGTTTCATTAACACTTCCTTATGGGCTAGATTGTGCCTTTAGGGCCTGATCCAGAGATCAGTGGAGTCAATGGAAAGACTCCGGTTTACTGCAGTGGGTTCTGGAACTGGCTATTAAGGGACAGACCTCAGTAAAGAGGGGTGTGGAGTTGCAACGCCCAAGAGGTAACACTCCAAGCTCTTGTGTGTGCCTAGGGAATGTGTTGGCTGCTACTCACTGTCTGAGGCTTTGTCTACACTATGCACCTTTTAGCAACATGGCTGTGCCACTACAGCTGTGCCGCTAAAAGGCGCGCAGTGTAGCCACTGTTTATCAGCAAGCGAGAGCTCTCCCACCGACAAAAACAGCCACCCCCAAAGAGCAGTGGTAGCTTTGTTGGCAGGAGAGTGCTTTGGCCAACAAAGCTGTGTTCACATCGGCACTTTTTGTTGACAAACTTTTGTCTTTCGAGGATGTGTAGACAGTTTGAGTCTCTCTCTCTGTGGGCCAGCGCAGGACGATAAAGGTTGCCCTTGCCTCATTCCCTTTGAGGCTAGGTCTACCCTAAGGGGTACATCATCAGATGAGTCCCAGCATTTCCTCCACCCCCGCCGCAAGTACAGGGACTGCCATTTTCCCTTCCATGAACATGCAATGTGGGAGGCAGGTTCCTTGCTCTGTCCCCCACTACACATTTCTGCAAGGGCTAGGCCCTACTTCTCATTTAACTAATGTCTTATACTAATTACTCTGACTAGACTCTGAAATACTGTCAAGATAGATCCTTTATAAGTGCCAGAAAATTAGATGGATTCATCTTTACTATTAGGAGAATATGTGGCAAGGTGTAATCAAGGAGATGTTTAGAATGGCATTCAAATGCACAGCTGTGTCAGGACCAGGGTTCAAATGTGCTGCCACCAAAACCTAACAAACTGGTCCAAAAATGGCAGACTTATCATGAAGCCAAATGGTCTTGCAAGATTTCTACCATCCCGGTTGGTGGAAATCCTATGAGAAGCTGTCTTGCGTTAAAATCCTGTGAGAATGGTTGCTCACAAGAGATTTCAGCTACATTTGAAATGGAACTAGAAAAATAGGTTCATAGATCTATTAATTCAAATCTCAGTGACCCTGAGACCTTGAGAGACTGTTTGGATACACTTTGCTTTTGAATCCTCTGAATTTACAACACAGGCCAGGGGGTTTCATTCCACCTGCTTAACTCCCCACTGCAGTTTCTAATGGAAATAGTATTCTTCTATGATAACATCTACAGCTACATTACATGGGGTAAAATCATTCATAAGGGATAAAAACCCTCATGCTTCAAGGCCCCAAACAACCACTAACTAATTGGGATTAGAAAGAAACTTTCCTGTGACCAGGTTATTCCATTATGGGGTTTCTTGCTGCTTCCTTTGAAACATCCGGTGCTGGCCACCGTCAGAGATGTTATGAGACTAAACAGACTTCTGGTGTGATCCTGGATGGCGATTCCTATGTTCTTCACTTCCTGTACTAAACTGTTGTATTTATGCATGCTGTTATACAATTGTTAAGATTCAGCCTGTTGGTGACTGCGTCTCAATAGTGGGTGAAGTGCCACTAACAGTGAAAGAGCCAGGTTCTCTCATTTACATGAATGCAAACCTATTGGTTTAATTTATGTTGCACAGATGTGGCTGGGAGAAGAATTTGGCTGCTAATTTACAAAAAATTATGGAATTAAATGTAATATATACAGGTAAGGTATTAATATTTATAATAATTGGAGATATACCTATTTCCTAGAACTGGAAGGGACCCTGAAAGGTCATTGAGTCCTGCCCCCTGCCTTCACTAGCAGGACCAAGTACTGATTTTGTCCCAGATCCCTAAGTGGCCCCCTCAAGGATTGAACTCACAACCTTGGATTTAGCAGACTAGTGCTCAAACCACTGAGCTCATGATGACCTTTCAGGGTCCCTGCCACCTCTGTGAGATAGGTGTATCTCCATATATAATCCACTAATATAAAATATTTAATATGCTGTGCTGGAATGTTTAGCACAAGTTGGCATAATTTTTCCCTGGGCTCATAACTTGAGTATCCACTAAATATATCATTGTTTTTTCAAATCCCTGGGAATTTTGCTGGTGTGGAAGTGTTTATGTAACCTTATGCTGGGTCATTAATTGGTTATCATTTCCCCCCCTCTATACATAGACCATTTCTGGTCAGCCTAGTGAGTTATCTTGAGACAGTGCAGATAAACAATATTAATTACTAGTTCAAACAGAACTGCTTATCAGGTGGTTCAGTATAAAACGTATTTCACTGGGAAAGTGTTGTCAGTGCATTTTAAAAAATGATTCACTATTTGGTCCTTCTTAGTTGCCTGGGTAAGTTATAATTAGAGGATTTGAGCTGGGAGAGGGAGAGTGGTTTGATTTGCAGAACAATTGCTGGAGCCTTAAAGCATCTTATTTTTTCTTCATAATTTACAACTATTGTATCAGTGTCACATTTTAACTGGGCTGCGCTAGACAAGGTCCCCTCAGAATCTGTCTAGCTGGTTACCCACCAGAAAATCTGTCTTTAGGCAAAGGAAGTCTTGCATCCCAAGGGCTGAGCATATTGCTACTGCAGGACTATGCTGCAGAGGTGTGTGGGAGAGAGAGACTGGGAATCAAACCAAGTCTCTTGTACAGAATGTTGATATGATAGAATTGAATTCAAGTGGGATGTGCCACACTAAGACATTTTCAATGTGTGAGAAATCTCATTATATTTCTTCACATTCATACTCCAGCATATCTCATTGATAAAGGGCGAGTTCATTTGGAAGAATGTAGAATTTGGTTTTATGCTGTGCCTTATAGATGCAAGTTATTCCATGAAGGGTTTTTTAAAATACTGAGGGAAGCTACAGCACTGTAATGATTATGCAGCTGAACAGCTCAAAAGCTTACATGCAGATATTCAGGATCTGTTTTTATTGAAGGAAGGATTATTCAGGACACCAAAAACATGCCCTGCTCATTCCAGAAAGTGCAATGGGATATCCAGCAGCCACTGGTAAAAAAGAGATGGTTTAACATTGCATGAGGAGGCCAGACCTCTAAGGCTGTCTAAATTAGTATTGAGTATCAGAGGGGTAGCTGTGTTAATCTGGATCTGTAAAAGCAGCAAAGAATCCTATGGCACCTTATAGACTAACAGACGTTTTGGAGCATGAGCTTTCGTGGGTGAATACCCACTTCGTTAGATGCATGTAGTGGAAATGTCCAGGGGCAGGTATATATATGCAGGCAAGCTAGAGATATTATAATATCTAACTAACCTCTTTATCTCTAGCTTGCCTGCATATATATACCTGCCCCTGGACATTTCCACTACATGCATCTGACGAAGTGGGTATTCGCCCACGAAAGCTCATGCTCCAAAACGTCTGTTAGGCTATAAGGTGCCACAGGATTCTTTGCTGCTTAAATTAGTATTGTTTTCCTAAAATTTTCCATCATGCAAAGTTCAAGAGAGATGCTAGACAGGACTCCACCATTTTAATGAAGGTAATCCCAAATTCAGGGAATAGACCTTGAACCTACCACCAGCTAGTCCAGACGTTTCCTTTAAAAGGATACAAAAATAAAACCATTTACTAGTGTTAATGCCTGCATGTGTTTATGTGTTTTGAGGAGCTGGTATGGAAAGCTCTGCATGGTGCAGTAATATAGCTACCTTTTTTAAAGTCACTGTTTTAAAATCAGTATGAACCTGAAAGAGAAACGAAGAACAGAACCTGCTGCTATCACAATCCACTGTGTTGTAACCAGTTCATTTCATAACTGAAAAAGTTACCCGAGCTTTCAGTCTTGCTTACTTGATTGCAGTGGGCAGCACAGGTTTGTAGCTGACATTAAACCAAACTGACTGATCCTGGTTAAGGATCCACATGATGAACTGCATTCGTTTCTTTGTGATTAGAGGCAATTTCTGGAAGCCCTCTGAGCCATGCGCTTCACAATGATATGCTAATTGAGAGAGTAATTGGAGGACAGGAGGCCCTGCGAAACAGCTGGAAGTGGCAGGTAAATTTTTTATTTGAAATCTTTTGCTTAGTTAAAAAAAAAAAGATTTGAGAACATGACAGCAAAGCAGAAATATGGGATAGCAGATATGGATAAATTTTCTCTACTGCTAGTCAAAGCAAATGTACAGCTTTCTTTAAATCCGTCAATCCAGCACATTAATAAGAAACAGAAGCTGTGGTTCACAAGCTATCCCTTGACCACATCATCAGGGAGCTGCTTTGCTTGTGGTAGTTTGGTACCAGGAATTTAGAAAAACAGTATCTCCAAAATCCATAATATGAAACTAAAATAATGGAGCTTTGCTTTGACTAGGGTGCATTTTCCTAGAAAGGGATTTTTTTCCTGTTTTTTTTTTAAATATGACTCTGATTAGAAGAGTGAGTAGATTAAAAATGGCATCTCCCTAATGACGTCTGCTTCTTGTATATCTCCAAAATAATTTTTGCTTGCTTCACTGTCAAAAATGCTTTTTTGCTAAGTTTTTTTTATTCCAGTTAGCACCAGAGAATTAATAAAGAGATGGTAAAGTGGATTAATAAAAATTCTGGATTTATGTGCCATCAGAATTGTTAGCTAAATTCCAATATCTTTTATTACTCTCAGGCTTTGTCTCCACCTGGGAAAAGGTGTATTTTTAACTCATGTTAGTTAATGTGTTGAAATCCGAGGATAGAAAAGGCAAGTTGTAGTCGGTGTTAGCTGGTGGAGCCTAAACTCTAGACTCCACTAACACATATTGAACTATTACTGTCTTGTCTATACTAGGATTCTAGCGCATGTTAAAAGGCACCTTTTCCCCCTAGTGTGGACATGGCTGCAATTCAAGAAATATGTTGCTAAATCTGGCCAGGATTCAGAAAGGAGCTACAAGAATGATTAAAGGATTAGAAAACACGCTTTCCTGTGATAGACTCAAAGAGCTCTATATATTTATCTTAACAAAGAGACAGTTAAAAGGTGGCTTGATTACAGTCTGTAAGTATTTACATGTGGAATAAATTTTTAATGATGGACTCGAGGAAGGGGCATGAAAGGTCAAGTGCCCCTCCTCTAGCAGGGTCAGGTGCCTCTCCAGCAGCCAGCCCAGGTGAGGAGAGAAAGGGGTGGGGCCAGAGCTGGAAGGGAAGAGGCGGGGCCAGAGCCTCCTCCAACCACAGTGCCTGGGACACTGCCTGGTGCAATGCAGCGGCTGACTGGGAGAGTGCTTGGCTGCGGCAGCAGCAGGCTGCCCTCCGCCCAGGCTCAGCTTCTGGGGACTGTGGCCAAGCAAGCTGGAGCCCCCACGCCCCTCTGGCATGCTCAGAGTCGGCTCCTGTCCCCAGAAGTTGAGCCTAGTAATGTGGAGGGGGATGGGGAGAATGTGGGCTAGGGGTGGGGTGGGGAGGAGTCACATGGGGAGGTTACATGGGGAGGCACCAGTCATCTGTTGAAGCTGGACAAATTCAGAGTGGGAATAAGGTTTACATTTTTGACAAGGAGGGTAATTAACCATTGGAACAATTCACAAGGGTTGTGGTGGATTCCCCATCACTGACCATTTTAAAATCAAGATTGGATGTTTTCCTAAAAGATCTGCTCTAGGAACTGTTTTCCAGAAAGTTCTCTGGTCTGCATTACACAGGAGGTCAGACTAGATAATCACAATGAACCCTTCTAGCCTTGGAATCTATTAATCAATGGAAACCAACATGACTTTAAGATCTCACTTGAATTCACAGGCCCAGCATTTAGAAGAAAATCTTGTTCTTTGTAATCTAAGTTATTTAATATGAAAACCACTGAGAGACAATAAGCCTGGAATCTTTTGATGTCATTTTCACAGAATCACTTTTTCAGAATCTAGCTGCATTTTAACAAACTTAATTTCTCTTTAACAAACATTTATGTTCAGTAGAATGCTGTGACTCCCAACTTTTGTCTGCATCAAGAGGTCAGCAACTTTTCAGAAGTTATGTGCCGAGTCTTCATTTATTCACTTTAATTTAAGCTTTTGCGTGCCAGTAATACATTTTAGTGTTTTTAGAAGATCTCTTTCTGTAAGTCTATAATATATAACTAAACTATTGTTGTATGTAAAGTAAATAAGGTTTTTAAAATGTTTAAGAAGCTTCATTTAAAATTAAATTAAAATGCAGAGCCCCCCAGACCGGTGGCCAGGACCCGGGCAGTGTGAGTGCCTCTGAAAATCAGCTTGTGTGCCGACTTCGGCATGCGGGCCATAGGTTGCCTACCCCTTCCTGGTCTACATGCATCAGTTGCATTACTACAATCTGTTTGTAAATCATTTTAGTTAAATTAGTACAAACTCCTGTGTGGGCATACTGAAATCTGTTTAAAACTACCTTATGTCTATTATCTTAATTCAGTAACTAACATAACTAGCCAATTTAGAATATCATCACAGCAATACAGCTGAAACAGAACTTCTGGTGTCGTGAGGCTCAGTCTTGAAGAAGATAAGCTATATAAATTCGGAGTAAAAATAATAGGCATTGTGTACAAATGTGTCTAGTATTTTAAGTGATTAAGTTGCTACCACTGATATCTCATACCCGAATGTAAAAGCAGCAAAGAATCCTGTGGCACCTTATAGACTAACAGACGTTTTGGAGCATGAGCTTTCGTGGGTGAATACCCACTTCGTCAGATGCATGTAGTGGAAATGTCCAGGGGCAGGTATATGTATGCAGGCAAGCTAGAGATAATGAGGTTAGTTATCTCTAATATCTATCTCTAATAGATATTATAATATCTCTAGCTTGCCTGCATATATATACCTGCCCCTGGACATTTCCACTACATGCATCTAACGAAGTGGGTATTCACCCACGAAAGCTCATGCTCCAAAACGTCTGTTAGTCTATAAGGTGCCACAGGATTCTTTGCTGCTTTTACAGATCCAGACTAACACGGCTACCCCTCTGATACTTCATACCCGAATGTCATTGATAATATTTAGTCAGACCATAAAACCACAACGGGAAATGTTGTAATGTATTACAAAGGCTGCACACATTTTATCACACACTTCCACGGTAAAAATAATACAATTAGGAACAAAAAGTGTCAGCAAGCAATGATTTTCATTCTTCTTTTAAAAAAAATACAATCTGGGAATGTTAAATGGTTAAAGAGTGTTCTGACTTACGCATTTATACAGCATGAATTATTCTACATTTGAGAAATATATGTACAGAAAAATTATCCCCATTGTTAGAGTAAATTTGGGCAAATAGCTTCCCTTAAAAATACGAGGAAAATACCAAGCAAGGTATAAGCACTTACTAAATGATGTTACTGCTTATGATTTCACTCAAGATACTATTCTAATATTAATATTAAATAAATCAATGAATTTTAAATGGAAACTGCACTCTCAAGTTATTGATGATTCACTTTATCGGGCTATTTTGTACATGTTCTACATAATATCTTCTGATATTCTTTTACTCTGGACCTTAGTTATTTGACCTGTAGTATAACAAAAACAGCTTGCAAGTTTGATATTAGTTAATATAAAGCCTAATCTGACTGAAATTATTTAAAGGGTTACTGTTAATCTTTATTTTTTTTTAATTTTAACCCCCCTTCCCCCCTGGAAAACCACAATTGTTGGTAATCCATCTTTGTGAATGACTAGCCCAATTGACCATCTTTGGTTAAAAGGTTATTGTGATGGGGTGTTCAGGCCTTCTGTAGTGACTCTGAAAACTCTGCCCTGCCCAGTGGCATCCCTTGTAAGAGACATGGCTGAGCTAGCCAACAATCTGGGGTTTCACGGGCTAACTTGCAGCCAGGTTTCAGCGCAAGCTCAGGGAGATGCTGCTACCTACGAGCTAATTAAGTAGAGCTAAGCCTATTTAGACACAACATCTTTACATTAAGGGTGTCTCTATCTAGTATGACAAAGTTCCTCCTCTACCTTGGTGGGTCCTGCGCTTATTGGCAGATTTGCTCACCTCAGTGATCATCCCCACAGTCTGGGTCAACTCCTCCTGTGTCTGATCAGGAGTTGGGAGGTTTGGGGGGAACCCGGGCTCACCTTCTACTCCGGGTTCCAGCCCAGGGCCCTGTGGATTGCAGCTGTCTATAATACCTCCTGTAATAGCTGCATGACAGCTACAACTCCCTGGGCTACTTCCCCATGGCCTCCTCCAAACACCTTCTTTATCTTCACCACAGGACCTTCCTCCTGCTATCTGATAACGCTTGTCCTCCTCAATCCTCCAGCAGCACACCCTCTCACTCTCAGCTCCTTGTCCCTCTTGCTCCCAGCTCCTCACATGCACTTCTTCTCCTCTGGTTCCCCCTTGCCTGACTGGAGTGAGCTCCTTTTTAAACCCAGGTGCTGTGATTAGCCTGCCTTGATTGGCTGTAGGTGTTCTAATCAGCCTGTCTGCCTTAATTGGTTCTCGCAGGTTCCTGATTACTCTAGTGCAGCCCCTGCTCTGGTCACTCAGGGAACAGAAAACTATTCATCCAGTGACCAGTATATTTGCCCTTTACCAGACTCCTCTACCCCACTGGTCTGGGTCTGTCACACTAGGTAATATTTTTATTTTATTGCTGGACAAAATGAGACACTGGTCTACACTGGGGAAGAGGTGGCGGGGGGGGGTCGACCTAAGATACGCAGTTTCAGCTGAGAGAATAGCTTAGCTGAAGTTGACGTATCTTAGGTCGATTTACCTCGCATTCTCACGGCGTGGGGTTGACTGCCGCCGCTCCCCCATTGACTCTGCTTCCGCCTCTCGCCGAAGTGGAGTACAGGAGTCGACAGCAGAGCGATCAGGGATTGATCACTACCCGCCGATCTGGCAAATAGTGTAGATGTACCCACACAAAGAGATTAAAGTCATGGATGGGTCTCTGGCAACCCATGTGAGGGATTCCCATTCCAATCCCCACAAGGAAGCTGTTGTCCTCCCATATGTCATTTTTCTTTGAATTTTCATCCTAAATAATGTTTTTTCCAATCCCATAAACTTGATTCACACCTGTTAAATTATACTCAAGCATATGGATTCTGCATACATTAATGATAAAGATGTTCCACATCCTGACATTTCACTTGCACACTAATCCTGAAGGAGTGGCTTTCTGTAGCATACTAGTGTCAAGTGTTCAGATGCTAAAGGGTTAAGTGTTGTATTTCTCTGGTAATTTGAACCTTCAATCAGGCCTTGCTTCCAGGTAAAGTGTAAAGTGTAGGAAAAGTGTTTCTTTCAATCAAGTTAGCTCCTAAAGGTGTTAAACTTGGTCAACATCTGTGGTAAGTATACAATTGAGTAAAGCCATCTTGATTGATCTAATTCAATTTAAAAAAGTACATTTTCTTCCTAGTTTAGACAAGGCCTTGGAGAAGACTTACTTTTTACCACTGGACGAACGGCAGCAGACAATTAAGCAGACACAGAAAGCAAGCTCCAGTAAGGGCATGGGTGGGTTGCGGGGTATGTAACTGATCAAAATAGCACTTGTAAACTGCTGCAGAGTCCGGAATGGAATGCTGAGGTTAAATATTTTGTCATTTGATACAAGTGTCCCTCCAAATAGCCGATGCATATTATCCTGAATATTTTTCTCATATCTGTGGTGGCACCCTTATTAGTCCCATCTGGGTCATGACTGCTGCCCACTGCATCCAAATGTAAGTAAAATTATATGAGACTTCTAACTCTTGCTACTCATCCCAGTTCTGCTTCTCACTCTGGACTGCTACCCAGGGCCAGTGCAACCACTAGGTGAACTAGGCGGCTGCCTAGGGCACCTAGTGGTTGAGGGTGCCTAAAAGCCCGCTCAGGCGAGGAGGTGGAGTGGAGGTGAGCTGAGGTGAGGGAGTGCACAGGGGAACCGCTCCCCACCTCAGATCACCTCCATTCTGCCTCCTCTGCTGACCACATAGCCCCCGCTCTAATTCTCCTCCAATCTGTGCCGCAAGCCTGGGAGGGGAGAAGAATTAGAGCGGCGCCGGCGTGCTCAGCAGAGGAGGCAGAGTGGAGACGAGTTGAGGCGGGCTCCCTGGGTGGGGTTAGCTGCCGCTGGGGGGGTTAGCTGCCACGGGGGGGGCTCCCTGGGAGCGGTTAGCTGCCGTGGGGGAGGTGGTAGGCGGGGTTAGTTGCCATGGAGGCGGCTCCTTGGAAGGGGTTAGCTGCCATGGAGGGGAGGCTCCCCGGGCGGGGGTTAGCTGCGGGTGGGGATAGCTGCTCTGGGGGGGCTCCCCAGGTGGGGGGGCAGTGGGCTCCCTGGGAGGGGGGGTAATGGGTGGGGTTAGCTGGGTGGGGGGGGTGGCGCAAGATGCAAGTTTCACCTAGAGCGCGAAACTTCCTTGCACCGGCCCTGCTTCTACCAGGCCATTCAAATACTCACAGTCTCAACATGTTCATTCTCTGAGACAAGCAAGTGTGACTAACCCACAGGTAGTTTGTGACCTGTGGTAAATATTATAAGACTGATCCATATTTACCCATTTCTGCCAACTTCCTGGAAGCAAAAAACAGGTGATTGCAAATTTACATAAATGCATACAAATACATACAAATTTGCATACATATAAGTATTGAAAATAAATCTAAATATGCATAAACCTGCACAAAGACAGAGTGAGGAAGGAAACCCTGCCTACTCCCTCTGCATGCCATGTCTGCTTATATGATCCACAAAGCTTCTCACGCATTTTTGACACCATGTAAAAAATACATTATAATAGTTAGAAGAAACATATCTTTAGCTACAGATGCCCTTAGCAAAGGTATCCTTAAATAAAGTATCCATAATAAACACATCCTTAGCATTCCATATATATATTCCATAATTTTATATATAAAACTTTAAGTATAGATGGGATGTGAACAATTCCAGATTCTTCTTCGAGTGGTTGTTCATGCCCATTCAAAGTAGGTGTGCGCGCGCCGCGTGCATGCCAGCCGGAAGATTTTCCCTTAGCAGCGTCCGTAGGGTCGGCCCACCACAGCACCCTATAAAGGGGCCCACCGACCCTCCACCCCCTCAGTTCCTTCTTACCGCCGGTGATGGCTAGCTGGAACTTCTCTTGCATAGCAAGTTGGCAGTGTCCTATCCTTACTATTTAGTCCGTGTATTCAGTCATATTATAGTTAGTTAGATAGATCTTTGTATATAGTTTTTCGTAGTTGGGGGGTCCCCCCCCAGAGTCTTCGTCGCTTGCTGGGGCATGCCTGGGTCCCCCGGGTTCAAACTCTGCAAGGACTGTGGGAAATTCATGCCCAAGAGTGACCCGCACTCTGTGGCTACCCCTCTGACCGGCTACCCCTCTGATACTTCGCACTCTGCGTGTTTGAGGTGCCTCGGAGAGAGTCACCAAAAGGACCGGTGCTCTATCTGTAGAGGCTTCCGCCCACAAACTCTTAAGGACAGGGCTCAAAGACCTTAGAGTCCTCCTGATGGAGGCGGCCCAGCGACCACCCTCGGACCCAGAACCGGCCGAGGTGGGGCCCAGCATGTCGTCCTCGGTGCTGAGTGACCTGGCACCAACATCAGGACTTAGGGCCCAGCCCAAGTCGTAGAAAACCCGGCACCGGACGGAGTCGGGTCATAGGAAGTCGGCCTCAGTGCGGCACCGCTCACCTTCTCCGGTGCCCTCCAAGAGAAAGAAACCGGTGAGGGATCGGTCACCCCACCAGGATCTGAGGCCAATGCTGTCCGCGGGTGTAAGCAGACAGGCTGGGCTACAGCCCTCCGCGGTTCTGTTGACTCCCGCACCGCAGAGAGGGCGGTCGAGTCTGGACCAGCCTAACTCCCTGGACCTCAGCAGGGACATACGCCCCCCATCAACACTGGAGGCGTTCAAGGCAGCTTCAGACCTAATGGGCCTCCCGGCACCGGCCTCCCCTCATCGTAGCGAGTTGCCTACTGTGGTCCGTCCACCAGTGCAGTCTAGAGGCAAGTCGACCATGCTGTCGCCTCCCTCCCCACACTGCGCTGTGAAGGCAGCACTGGACCAGAGGAGAGGCTCCCCGCCGCCTCCGCACAGCTCTCCTTCGGCACTGGGCACTGCTCCCCCTAGGTCCTCATACTCAGAGACCTCAGACTCAGAGGCAGACTCCTTTCACTCCAGCTGGTCGCGGAGCAGGAGATCGGTTTCAGGGGTGAGCCACCAATGTTACCCACAGTGGCAGCAACAATGGCAGCCACCCTCGCAGTGGCCGTTTTGGACTCCCTAGGCCTACCACCAGTCGGTAGGCCAGGTGTTTGGCCCTCAGTTACAGTCGGCTTCAGTGTCCTCGATGTCAATGGCCCCGGGGAAGCTGCCTCCCCCACTGGCACCATTGCCGGGCAGGGGTGTGCCATTGTCAAGTTCAGCATCCCCTAACCGGGCAGCGACACCGGCAGCGGCTCCAGTTCGGGCTCCGCCGGCACTGCTCACTGGCGACCCCGGTACCGGCTGCGGTGCCGCATTTAGACTCAGAACTGGCACCGCAACCTCAATACCGCGTGCCGCAGGACCCCGAGGGGCCACATGCACCAGAGGAAGGGCCGCTCCATGTAATCTCATCGTTGTCCTCCCCGGACG
The DNA here is from genome assembly GCF_025201925.1 of Gopherus flavomarginatus. NCBI lineage: Eukaryota > Metazoa > Chordata > Testudines > Testudinidae > Gopherus > Gopherus flavomarginatus. The sequence goes on along the minus strand of NC_066618.1, from coordinate 14,144,357 downwards.
AGGCAGTCTCGGGCACTGCTGCGGCACCAGCCCTAGAGGATACTCCAATCCTCCAACAATTGCTTCAGCGAGCAACTCAAAGCCTCATAATCCAAGCAGAGGAGATCGAGGTGGACGTGGACCCTGTAGTGGACATTCTGGCCCCCTCAGGGCCATCCAGGGTGGCCATCCCGCTGATAAAGACTATAGCGGATACTTCCCGCACCCTATGGCAAACACCAGCCTCATTGGCCCCTACTGCCAAGAGGACGGAGCGGTGCTACTTCGTCCCCTCTAAAGGGCACAAACACCTGTACACCCAGCCTCCCCCTGACTCACTGGTAGTAGACGTGGCTAACAAGCGGGAACTTCAAGGGTTTCAGGGCTCGACACCGAAGAGCAGGGATGCAAAAAGACTTGAGCTCTTTGGTAGAAAGATGTACTCCACGGAGGGTCTTCAACTCCGCATTGCCAATCAACAGGCAATAGTAACCCGATATGGCCACAACATCTGTTCAGCCATGTCGAAGTTTGCGGAGCTCCTTCCCCAGGACTCGAGATCAGAGTTTTTGGCCCCAGTGGAGGAGGGCAAACTGATCGCTCGAGCCTCCCTCCAGGCCGTCTTAGATGCGGCGGACTCAGCCATAGGCCTGGTCATGCAGCGGGAAGCCTAGCTCCAGGTCTCGGGCCTGCCCTATGAGGTCCAGCAGACAATTCAAGACCTCCCCTTTGAAGGGCAGTTGCTGTTTTCAGAAAAAACGGACAAACGTCTCCATAGCTTAAAGGACTCGAGGGCCAGGCTTCGCTCGCTGGGCTTGCATACCCCCGTGACCCAGCGCAGAAAATTTAGGCCGCACCGCCCATACCAGCCACAGACTCACCAGGAGCTAGGGCACAAGCGGGGCAGAAATGGCAGGAGGCGTCACCAGCGCCACCCCTCCGGCCAGGCGTCTAGCCAATCCACACCACCATCTGGGCCTAGACCCCCTATTTGATGGTACGGTCGAGGACGACCTACCGATAGAGACTCTGGATCCTTCCACCCCTACCTTTGAGTCATGTCTGTCCCACCTCTACCGTGCCTCTCTACTACGCAGAGCACCCATTTGTCTGAATTACGTCGGACAAATGGGTGCTCTGCACAGTAGAGAGGGGATATTCTGTTCAGTTCTCCTCCCTTCTGCCTCACCAACCCCCCTCCCCGTCCCTCTTCAGGGACCCTTCTCATGAGCAATTTCTAATTCAAGAAGTGAAGTCCCTCACAGAGGCAGGGGCGGTGGAGGAAGTCCCGCAGGAGCTCAGGGGCAAAGGCTTCTATTCCCGCTATTTCCTAATACCAAAGGCAAAAAGGGGCCTGAGACCCATCTTGGACTTGTGGCGGCTGAATAAGTTAGTGCAAAAACTCAAGTTCCACATGGTCTCCCTGTCCTCGATCATCCCCTCCCTGGATCCAGGAGATTGGTATGCGGCCCTCGACTTAAAGGACGCTTATTTCCACATTGCCATAATTCCACGGCACCGTTGGTACCTCAGATTCATCGTGGCCGATGTCCATCTGCAGTTCATGGTGCTCCCGTTCGGCCTGTCGGCTGCTCCCAGGGTCTTCACGAAGTGCATGGCAGAAGTGGCGGCCTTCCTGCACAGGCGGGGCATCCCGGTATTCCCCTACCTGGACAACTGGCTCATAAAAGGCCGCTCCAAGGAGCAGATAGAGACCCAGGTGTTGTTCATTTCTCGATCCTGGCCTCCTCTTGAACGAAGCCAAATCCACCCTGTCTCCGACGCAACGAATAGAGTTCATAGGAGCGGTTCTGAACTTCACCCATGCCAAAGTGTACCTGCCGGAGTCCAGGTTCTGCAATTTCCGAGCTCATCCTCAGACTACACAGTGTCCCGGTTACCACGGCGTGAGTTTGCCTCCGGCTGTTGGGCCACATGGCAGCGTGCACCTGTGTGGTGGTCCATGCCAGACTCCGGCTTCGCCCGCTGCAGTTCTGGTTGGCGACAGTTTATCGCCCGGTCAGGGACCCCCTGGACTCAGTGGTGTCCGTTCCCCATTTGGTGCTGAGCTCGCTACGGTGGTGGCTCGACCTGCGGGAAGTCTGCATGGGTGTCCCCTTTGCTGCCCCACAACCCTCCCTCTCCCTGGTGACAGATGCCTCGGATCGAGGTTGGGGAGCGCACCTGGGACGCCTCAAGAAGCAGGGCTTGTGGTCGTCGGAGGACCTCGAGTTGCATATCAATGTCAGGGAGCTGAGAGCGGTCCACCTGGCGTGTTTGACCTTCCAGTCTCACCTGGTCGGCAGGTGCGTTTCAGTCCTTTCGGACAACACAGCTCCAGTTTTTTATATCAACAAACAGGGGGGTGCACGCTTCTCTCCCCTCTGCAGGGAAGCCCTCGCGCTATGGGATTTCTGTGTTCACAATGCCACTCACCTGACGGCGTTATATCTTCCGGGGAAGGAGAACGATTTGGCGGACACCCTCAGTTGCTCGTTGCAGGGTCACGAGTGGTCCCTCCGATGGGATGTGGTGCGCTCAATCTTCCAGCTCTGGGGCTTTCCCCAGTTAGACCTGTTTGCTTAAGGGAAAACAGGAAGTGCCGACGGTTTTGCTCCCTCCTGGGCCGCAGTTGAGGGTCTCTGTTGGACGCCTTCCTACAGACGTGGGAGGAAGGTCTGATCTATGCCTTCCCTCCGATCCCCCTGATACAGAGGGTGCTTTTAAAGATTCTCAGGGATCACGCCAGGGTAATCGTGATAGCTCCGGCATGGCCGCGCCAGCACTAGTACACATCACTATTGCACATGTCAGTTCAGGCACCCCTGATGCCGCCCCTACTCCCAGACCTGATCACGCAGGACCGGGGCTCCTTCCACCATCTGACCCTCGAGTCCTTTCACCTCACAGCCTGAATGCTCCATGGCTGAACCCGGTGGAGTTGCAGTGCTCCCAGCAGGTCAGGCAGGCTGCTAGGTAGCAGGAAACTGTCCACCAGGGCCACCTACCTGGCTAAATGGAAGCACTTCTCCATATGGTCGGGTCAGCAGGGTCATGACCCGCTGTGGGTTCCAATTCCCACTGTCCTTGACTATTTGCTTCACCTAAGACAACTGGGCCTCTCCCTTTCCTCCATTCGCGTTCACTTGGCGGCCATATCCGCTTTTCATCCAGGAGAAGGGGGTGCCTTGGTGCTTGCGAACCCGCTAGTTGGGCGTTTCCTCAAGGTTATGGACAGGCTCTTCCCTAATGTGCATCAGCCGACCCCTGCTTGGGACCTGAATCTGGTCCTCTCTGTCCTCTCAGGGCCTCCCTTTGAGCCTCTGGCTTCGTGCTCCCTGCTGTACCTATCGTATAAGACCGCCTTCCTGGTGGCGATCACCTCGGCCCGACGGGTGTCGGAGCTTCGAGCGTTAACATCACAGCCCCCGTACACAGTCTTCTACAAGGACAAGGTCCAACTTAGACCTCATCCGGCTTTCCTACCCAAGGTCATTTCGCAGTCCCACATGGGTCAAGATGTCTTTCTCCCGGTGTTTTATCTGAAACCACACGCATCCAGTGAGGAGAGGAGGCTACACTCCCTGGATGTCTGCAGGGCCTTGGCTTTTTACATAGAGCGTACCAAGCCATTCAGATCCTCGACCCAGCTCTTCGTTGCAGTGGCAAAAAGGATGAAGGGGCTCCCGGTCTCCTGTCAGAGAATCTCTTCGTTGATCGCGACCTGCATCCAGGAATGCTACCGCATAGCTAAGACCCCTATCCCTCCAGTCACGGCCCACTCCACTAGGGCGCAGGCCTCCTCTGCGGCTTTCCTGGCTCAGGTTCCGACTCAGGAAATTTGTAGAGCTGCCACGTGGTCCTCCATCCACATTTTCTCGTCTCACTATGCCATCACGCATCAGGCAAGGGATGATGCAGCCTTTGGGCTTGCAGTTCTCCAGTCAGCAGTGATCTCCGACCCTACCTCCTAAGGTTAGGCTTGTGAGTCACCTACGTTGAATGGACATGAACAACCAGTCGAAGAAGAAAAAATGGTTACCCACATTTTAGTAACTGTTGTTCTTCAAGATGTGTTGTTCATGTCCATTCCAACACCCATCCTCCTGCCCCTCTGTTGGAGTGCCAGCAAGAAGGAAATGAGGGGGGTGGAGGGTTGACAGGCCCCTTTATAGAGCGCCGTGGTGGCACCATTCCAGGGGGCGCCCGGGCTGACCCTACGGACGCTGCTAAGGAAAAATCTTCCAGCTGGCATGCACGCAGCGTGCGCACACCTACTTTGAATGAACATGAACAACACATCTTGAAGAACAACAGTTACTAAAAGGTGGGTAACCGTATTTTCTGGTTTGGAAAGGTTATGAGCAGTTGAACAAGGAGGTCAGATACAAAAGCTGCAGTTTCCCAAATAGTAAAATGCAGATAGTACTTCCCCAGCTCACAGGTATGTCTGTTAAAGCACTGTGAAGGTCCTCAAATGAAAGGTGCTGTAGAAATGACTGTAACAGAAGAAAGATCCTACTGATGCAGAAGCTATCATACAGAGGCACCAATGTGGAGCAGAGGAGATGCTTTATGGTAATTATTTTTCAGTTCATTTTCAGGCCACTGCAAGCAAATTACTAAGTGGTTCTGGGTGACACAATCTCTTTGAATTGGATGGCACTGAATATTCTGTTGGTGTGGACAAAATATTTATTCATGAAGACTGGAATCCCACTGATATTGAGAATGGGTAATTTGTTTTTGAATATGACTTTGGCATAGGAATGAATACTGATGTCCTTACTTAGGGGCCAATCCTGCAAATGTTTATGTACGTATTCTATCCATCACCCACTGAGGTTAAGGATGGCCTTGTAAAAATACTGGACTGGGACTCAGGACATATGGGTTCAGTTTCTGGTCTGTAGAGCTCCTGTATGATTTGAGCAAATCACTTAATCCCTCTGTGCCTTCAATTCCCCATCTGTAAAATGGGGTTAATAACACTTCCCAACTTCACAGGGGCATTTTAAGGGTACATTATTAATGTTTGTGAGGTCTCAGATACTATGGCAGTAGAGGCTATGTAAATAGATAAGTAAAGTAAAAAGTGAGCAAGAATGTTCGGGATCTGGTCATGACTAACTCAAGATTTTGCCTTGTGGCATCCAAAGGGCTAATATCTGTGTCCTATTTCAGAAATGACATTGCCCTGCTGCATCTCTCCATACCAGCCTATGATAATGGCTTTGTTGATGTAGGAATGCTTCCATCTGAAGGAGACATTTTGCCTAATAATTATCCATGTTATATTACTGGATGGGGACTGGCTAGTGGTAACTGGAAAAAAGTTACTCCTCATTCCAGAAAGACTGACTCAGATCAGAGACCCAGCACAACTCTTTTTGTAAATAAAACCAGTTGCTATGAAACATCTTTGACAGCTTCAGTAGGATGTAAGTGGTGCATGGGTCTTCTAATGGCTCTCAGCAGGGGGGTGAATGCATTGATAAGCTCTTCTCATCACATGATGCATTTTCCCAGAATAAACATTAACTAGCATGATGTTTGGCACCATTTAGCACTCAGTGTGGACAAGCCCTGTCGTGTTTAACATGTCCGTGATAGTGGCACTCACTCAACTCGGCAGATATGACTGACTAGACACAGGGGGAGATCCCATGAGTCAGCAGGGGACATATTATCCTCATCCTGGGCCCAGTCCCAGTATGGTTTCACTGAGTTGTACTTTACTCAGTGAGTAGCACTGCTGCTCCCGAGGTCACTAGTCATGCATAGTACGGGACTACTCAACGTGAATGAGGGTGGCAGAGGTGGGCCTTTATTTCTAATTATAGTGTCTGTTTGAGCAGAATATTGTCCTTCCTCCTTTAGTTGGTGGCAGCATTCCTGCTAGACTTCAAAAAGTGATGCTGCCGGTGGTTGACCATGCCATCTGCTCTCAGAATAACTAGTGGGGCTCTCATGCAAAGGAGAACATGGTGTGTGCTGGTGGAGATGGTGTGAGATCCGGGTGCAGTGTAAGTGCTATATTTTCTCTTTTCCCCCCTTAACTCTTTCTTTCCTATACAACCCTGTGCCTACAGGAATTGTGAATTACTTACAACACACTCCCCCAGGAGTTCAGGCCTTCCTGACAAGCTAGTTACTTCTTACTGAGCACCATCCTCTTAATTATTATTGTTCCTACTTGCCCCCTCCCACAAGAGAACCCATGGGAAGTGGGTAAAGCAGAGGAAATCTCCAAAGTTCTTCTTCAAGTGCTGTCCCTGTGGGTGCTGCACTTCAGGCGTCAGTGCGTCCTGGTGCCGTCGATCGGAGTCTCTGCCTACAGCACGGCTCAGTCCAGGGTGCTTGTTGCCCTCTACCAGCAAGGCAGCCAGTCCTCCTCCCTTCTCAAGCTCCAGGGAGTGACTCTTACTGTTCTGCAGCCCTTCTTATGTGGGCCAGCCTGGCCCTGATTAGCTGTTCCTATAAGCCCTTCTGTGACTGGCTACTTTTAACCCCTTTTTTTTGCCAGTGTGGGGCAGATGCCCCATCACACTTCACGTGAAGGCATGGCTGTTCCATGGCTCCACCATGATGAGTTAACCTGCTCGGAACAAGTAAAACAGGTGTCAATAAACAGCAGAAAACCAACCACATGTACCACTTACCTCCAAAAATGGAAAAGATTCTCCTTATGGTGCCAGAACAAGCACGTATCTGCGATCAAGGCACCACTACCATTGATCTTGGAATACATATTAGAACTAAAGAACTCAGAACTTTCCACAAGCTAGTCTAGAGTACACTTAACAACCATTACTGCCTTTCACCATAAGGTGCATGGCGTATCGATATTTGTGCACCCAATGACAAAACCTTTTCTTATGAGCATACAAAATATGTACCCAGAAATACATGAACCCACCCCACCATGGGCCTTAAACCTGGTGCTCAAAAGCCTTACCAGAGCCCCATTCGAGCCACTAGCCACCTGCTCCCTACTTCAATGTAGGTGGCATTCCTGATCCCAATTACATGCGCATGATGAGTAAATGAAATAGGTGCTCTCATGGCTCATCCCCCGTACACCATATTCTTCAAGGGCAAAGTCACATTGAGACTATATCCTAAATTTATATCAAAAATATCATCCTCTTTCCACCTGAATCAGTTGATTCACCTGCCTACATTTTACCCCAAACCTCATGTGAATACACAAGAGACTGCCCTACATACATTAGGCATCTGACGTGCATTAGCATTTTACCTGGACAGAACAACGCCTTTCCGAAAATCCCCCAGGCTTTTTACTTCAATGACAGAGCATTCCAAGGGGTCTGTAATATCCACACAGAGACTATCGAAATGAATCTCCAATTATATCCAGATGTGTTATGAACAACTCAAAGCAGAATCCCCATCAGGGATCAGGGCCCATTCAACAACATCAGTATCTACCTCAATAGCCTTCTTAAATAACACTGGTCTACAATTTTTAGAAGTTGTCTGCTTCAGAGATAAAATGTGATATTTATTATGTATTTTGATGTGCTGAATTCAAGTATGACAATTAAAACAACTGATTGGCTACTGTTTCTAAGATATTTAAGTTTTTACATTTTATGACTATGTATATTGTGTAGATAGTAGAGTTTTAATCATAAATTGTAAACCTAGGTCTTTTCATGTGTTTATGGTTGCTTTACATGATATTTCACCTGTCCTGTTAATGTAACACTTTAAAAATCAGCAAAAGGATTATATAAACAAAATTTATTATGAAACAAAAGGCAAAAAAACTATTATGTACATAGTTTAGTCCTATTCAGTGTCTACTTGGCGCATCTTGGCTTGTCTCTTGTATTCATTAAATGGAGCATCTCTTGTCACTGTCCAGCAATAGTCTGCAAGCATTGATGGGCTCCATTTGCCCTGATAGCCTGCCAGGAGATTCCACTGCTGTAGTCTGGAGCTCAACAGCTCTGCCTTACTCTTGGGTAGTTCCAAATCCCTGACAAGGTCATTCAGTTCACCTTGTGTTATGAGGTGTGGTTCAGAGGAGGAGGATGGGAGAAAATGTGGGTCCTGTGACATTGATGGTTCAGGACCAGAAGTTTCATCCTCTTCCTCGTCTGACTCAAGTGAGAATGATTCTGGTGCATCAGGAACTGGCAGTCCTTCTCCCTGGGGTACTGGGTGTATAGCTGATGGAATGTTTGGATAATGCACAGTCCACTTTTTCTTCTTTGACACACCTTTCCCAACTGGAAGCACCATGCAGAAGTAACAATTGCTGGTATGATCTGTTGGCTCTCTCCAAATCATTGGCACTGCAAAAGGCATAGATTTCCTTTTCCTCTTCAACCACTGGCGAAGATTTGTTGCACAAGAGTTGCAGCATATGTGTGGGGCCCACCTCTTGTCCTGATCTCCAGTTTTGCAGCCAAAATAAAAGGTTGTAGGCTTTCTTAACCATAGTGGTTATACTGCGCTTTTGTGATGCAAAAGTCACTTCACCACAAACATAGCAGAAGTTATCTGCACTGTTCACACAAGTATGAGGCATCTCTGCTCACTTTGGCTAAACAGAAATGTGTCCCTTTGCAAAATCAAACACTGACAAATAAGAGAGCACGACCCTGTATGATTTCTAGAGATGATATATGGCAATTTCTTCAGCAGAGTGATGTAAGCTTCCTTATGATTGTATCATCCATGACTTCTAGGAATAACATGATGCAATTCATATCATGTATGACGCAATACCAGCTTCAGATTGCATCATTCATTGTTTTGCCTAAAAAGCAAGTACTGTCCAAACCCAGTCATAGATTTATTCATAGATCCAGTCAAAGATGTATTTTAGTCATTTCTGGTTTAAATTGAGATCCCTTCCTTTATAACTCACTTCTCCTCTGCCATTCCCAAGTCAAGGGTCGTATATACTGACCCAATAGCATATCTTGAAAACTAGAGCCAATCAACAATTTTAAGCATCATTTTTGTTCTCAGTGACCCAGAATTAGTAAAGTTGGACTACATTTATTTCAGAAGCATTTTGGCTGTAGAGCAGTGTAATGTACCAATAATACACATATCCAGAGCAGCCACTCAGGCCTCTGAACACATATTTATGAACCATTATGCAATTACTTAAGGTTTGAGCTCAGACACAATGCTAGGGCTAACAGTGCTAACCTCCAATATGAACGCAACTCTGAAGCCCCTTCCATCCTCACAGGGGCACTGCTCTACAATCATCTGAAGTGGAGCACCTACAGAGATAGCACTCGAAGAGAAGGTTACTCACCTTGTTCAGTAACTGAGGTTCTTTGAGATGTGTGTCCCTGGGTGTGCTCCGCTACCCACCTCCTCCCCTCTACTCCAGTTTGCAGTAAGGACTCTATGGTAGAGAAGGAACTGAGGGGGTCGGGTTCTGTGCATGCTAGTCAAGGCAGCAATTGTGCACACATGACCTGTGCGGACATTGCTACCAAAAAATCTCAGATCAACAGCACCAGGACACATCGACACCTGAAGTGGAGCACCTGCAGGGGGACACATCTTGAAGAATCTCAATTACTGCACATCATTGCACATATTTCTTGCCAGCTGTTCTCAGGAGGAGGGAGTTGAAGTATGCCATCCCACCAGCACACCCCATTGATCAGATCCTGGGAATTAGTGCTAGACCAGGGACCCAGGCCTCCATTGCAGCTGCGCAGTCAAGTCGAGGAAATGGTGCAAAATCCTAAAAACAAGGGGCAATGCATTTGGTTTTGACTATATTTCCAGTATTAATTCATTATGAAAATATCCAGGGCTTTAAGACCCAGCAGGAGCCAATAGTCTGTTTGTCTTTCTCTTCTGTTGTTTTAGTTATAGCCTTTCTTGTGCTGCTATCTCTTTAAATCCATGAGCTGTCGCTTCCAGTGATCCTTTGACTTTGTCTCTGCTTGGGAAGAATTAGAACATTCCTGGTTGAATACGGAAGCTGCTAGAGGCTGACGCTTCCTGCAGGGTCCAAATACCTGAAAAGTGTTCGGATTCATTTAGAGCCTAATCTTTTAAGGGAACTCAGTAGGAATCTTTTGATGGACTTCAATAGGCAGTGGATGAGTGCCTTAAACATCAATTATATTGAATGGGAGGGGGAAGAAAGAGTTATCTTGGTGTGTGTGTGTGTGTGTGTGTGTGTGTGTGTGTGTGTTCGTTCAGTACTCCTGACAGAATTCTGGCCCACATATGGCCCACATATTTCTGTGATCCCTGCATAGAAAAACACAAAAGAAATCTGCGGGGAGATGCATCTCTTCCCTAGCAGCCCAGGCAGCGCATCTGTTCCAGCATGCTTGGAGCAGCCTCAGAGACGCAAGTCACTGCAGGGGGAGAGAGGCTGGGTGTGCGTGCCTGTGGGGGAGACGTTGCTCATCGTCAGGGGGTGGGGCTGGCCAACAAGCGAGAGGGACTCTGTCTCTCTCGCTTGATACTGTGGCTCGAGGGACGTGGAGGAGGGGAGGTCTTTTTCTTATGCAGGAGGGATGCTCTGTCCCCGAGGCAGAAATGTAGCAACCTGCCTGCCTAGTAAAATGTCTGTAACTTCTTGAGAATTGTAAAAAACACATAATTAAATATTTGTATCATGTTACTGAAAATTATTTGTTTTTAAGTTAAAGAAAATGCTTTTGTAAAAAAACAACAACACATTTTGTTAATGTTGCTGTTGATGGTTAATTCATCTCATTCTCTGAGGCCGAAATGTAGCAGCCTGTCTGCATAGTAACATTGTTGATGATCTTATTGTTAGTTAACTGTTCCCATTCTCAGTCAGTTTTAATTTTTTGGCACATAATTTTAATTTTTTTGGTGCAGAATCCCCCCAGGAATAGTTCAGAGAACAAATAGTTATGGGCCTGATTCTGCAATGTGTTACGTACCTTCTGGGAGATGCTGAGCACTCTTTGCTCCCCTTGATTTCAATAGGCATTGGGAGTACTCAGCATCTCTCAAAAGGTCCTCAGCACATCACAGTATTGGGCCCATTGAATGGAATGTTCATGAATTAATCAGCTGTCACCACCTTTTCCAGTCCATTTTCTAAACTGCTAAGAAAATTTGGGTGCAACTAACTGTGTGTCACTTCTCCCTGCTCTGATTGCAGGGTGATTCAGGGGACCCTTTGCAGTGTTACAGGGATGGTCGCTGGCAAATTTATGGGATTGTTAGTTTTGGGGTTGTCCCCTACTGCAACACCTATCAGAAGCCTACAGTCTTCACACGGGTATCTGCATACATCAACTGGATCTACAACGTAAGTTCCTCCAAAGTTAACGGTTTAATTTCATCTTGGATGTACTCCCATGCAATTAATGGAGTAATATCAGAGATAAGTTTGACCCAGTCCATTCATTTATTATGTTAAGAACAGAATTAAGAAACTTTGAAAGTTTAAAATCCAAAATGCATTGGCCTTATTTTTGGCACATTCAAATAAATCTAATGAAAGAGAATGAATGCAGTCACTGTCTGGAAATACTAGGATTGAAATACAATAACTCCTCACTTAAAGTTGTCACAGTTAATGTTGTGTACCTATTGGGTTCCGGGAACTGGGAGTTAATGTTGTGTAGCGGGGTGGATCCCTGCTCCTGCCCTGAAGAGTTAAAAACAGCCCTGGGAGGGGGCTGTGGCAGGAGAAAGCAGCTTTTAAGCTGAGCTGATTGGGGGAAGTGGCTGCAGCTGGGCCCACGCCCCAAACAGACTCAGCTGGCCCTATAAAGGCAGGGAAGCTAGGGGCAGACAGAAGTCTCCCACTGGCTGTAGAAGGAGAAGGGCCTGGCTGCAGGGAGCTGGACACAAGGTATCTGAGTGAAGCAGGGCTGGGGAAAGGCAGAGGAGCTGGGGAGCTACAGCCTGGAAAGCCCCAGGCTGCGGCCTAGCATAAGACCAACGGGTGCTGAGGGTTGCAGAGGGCAGCCCAGGGGTAGGCAAAGGCAGCAGGCCCAAACCCTCCTTGCCAGTGATGAGTAGTTGATACTGCAGTCTGCCCTAGGGTGTGGGGCTAGATGATGACTGGCAGTAGCCTTATACTGAGGTGAGGTGGGAATAGTGGGTGAGTGTTCCCCGGGGAGCGGAAACCCTAAGACTGAGGAGTTACTGCCAGGGGGCAGCACTCCAGGTAAAAGGGCACTGGGTCCAGGGAGGGGCATGGGGGCCAGAGGACAGGTGAATCACCAGTCTGCAAAGGGCGCTCCAGAGCTGGAAAGAGCTAATTCCCTGAGAATCCAGCAGGAAGTGCTGCAGGGTGAGTCCGCTCCTCTACATGTTGTTATGTTGCTGATCAATTAGAGAACATGCTCGTTTAAAGTTGCACAATGCTCCCTCATAACGTTGTTTGGCAGCCGCTTGTTTTGACCACTGCTTGCATAAAGAGCAGCCCGTTGGAGCTAGCTGGTGGGGGCTTGGAACCAGGTCAGCCGTCCCTCCCTCAACTGCTGTGTGCTGGTCCTGCCCTCTGCCTTAGAGCTGCTTCTGGGAGCCTCCTGCTTGCTGTACAAGGGGTGAGGAAGAGAGGTGCTAATGTTAGGGTGCTCCCCTCCCCCAGCTCCTGCCTCCAGCTCCTATACTGCATTTCCACAGCACTTACTGTCTCAATTGCTGATCTATTTAAAAAGGCAATGTACTTAGAGTGGGGTTGGCATATTAAAGTGGCAATGTGCATCTCTCTCTCACATGCACTGTGTGTGTGTCTCTCCTTCTGCCATGCTGTCTCCCCTCCCTCCATTCCTGCTGCCCTATAAAGTGTGAGACTACATTAACAGCAATATGTTAACCCTTGAGGGCTCAGCAGAGTGCTAGTTTACCATTTAGCAGTAAGGCATTCCCTGGAAAATATCCCTCCCTCTTCCATCCTCTGACTTCACCACCTCAGCCAAGCTTCACAATCATCATTGCTGTGTACAGCATTAAATTGTTTGTTTAAAACTTATACTGTATATGTTTGTTAGGAGTGGGTGGGTGAGATTCTGTGGCCTGCATTGTGCAGGAGGTCAGACTAGATGATCATAATGGTTCCTTCTGACCTAAAAGTCTGAGTCTGTCTGGTGAAAAAAATGTTTTCCTGGAACCTAACCCCCCCTATTTACACTAATTCTTATGGGGAAATTGGATTTGCTTAACATAATTTCACTTAAAGTAGCATTTTTCATGAACATAACTACAATGTTAAGCAAGGAGTTACTGTACAACACTTAAGGCTGGCAAATCCTGCTTGGTATGAAATCTGATCAATTAGGCTTTACCCACACAAGGCAAAAAGACACTGCAACAAACCATTGATGTAATTCTATGGCCTGTGTCATGTAGGAGGTTAGATTAGCTGATCATACTGGTCCTTTTTTTGCCTTAAGAGCTATAAATTACTTGGTATATTTTGAGTCTGACATCTGTACAATGCTTTGTGCACACATACAGCAGCCATCCCAGGTGATTATGACAAGCATGGTTGTACCAGTTGGTTATAATATCTGGGGTGAGGTCTTTAACTCGTGTTCCTCAGGATTCCATGCAGTCTCTCTGAATCCAATCTGGGGCAATAGAGTTGTGCATTTGTAGATACAGTCTACAAGTGCTGCAGCTGTCCCAGTTCAGCTGATTCCCACAATGCAGTCAATGCCTGGGGTTTGCAAATATCCAAAGATCCCTTGCTCCTAGCAACATTGTGTACTACAGTGGGACATCTGCTTCAGGGGTCACAGAAAATGCTATAGTACAATCATGTTTGTAAGATGTGCTCTGTACCAGACTTCCATAGAAACAAGATGGATGTTCTAAACCATTATGAATAAAAACAGGACAACCGTTTATTCCGTGAGATGGCTGTCTCTGCAATGCATCCCTCACCTAGTAAAAATGGGCCCTGGGGAGCCAACTTTCAAAGGATTTAATGGAGTCTTATCTGCACTACACCAATTACAGTCAACACGAGATAGGACGAAACCCAATGGATTCATCTGAAGTAACTTACCCTTTAGTTGGAAAGTGCCTGTGACTAATCTGAACTCTGTATATTTGGAAAGTTGTTGTCTTATCAGATTTTTAGCCCTGCTTCAGCTGCAGTTGGAAGCCTGGTGGATCCAGCCAGCTGGGAATTCCCCTAATATGGGAGAACCCCTTGCTGGTATAATGCTAGCATTGCTAGCCATTTTCTGGCCTCCCTCAACCGTCTGGCACGGGACATGCCAAAGACATGACTGTGGTGAAGAGGGCATGGCTGAAGTGATACTGTACAGGGGCAATTCCTGAAAGGTGGAACAGCTCTAAAACTGCTCTAATTTGCACCAGGAGTTGAACCAGCCCCACCAGCTCCATATGGGGAGAGCCCAGGGATGGAATATAGTCTCATTTGCCCCCCACTCTCCTGAGCTGTGCGGAATTGAGGTCTGGCACAGCTGAGGAATGACCTATTCAGTCATTTTAAAATAATGTAAGAAGAAAACTGAATATATTCTCTACTGAATCCATTTCTCCGTTGTTTTTCAGACTATGAAGAATAATGGTGACTATTAAGGAAGGATCTGTTTGTATATGAATGTGAACTACTGTTTGAATGAAAAGATATGCCTGTTAATTAAATTTCTCTCTCTGTTATGATCACACTAATAGACTGGGTTGTCTGCAATAATAATAAAGCAACAATGAATTAAAAACCTGTAGTACTGTGCATTCCATATTTAATGTTGATAAATGCAAAGTAATGCACATTGGAAAACAATCTCAACTATACATATAAAATTAGCTGTTACCCCTCTAGAAAGGGATCTTGGAATCATTGTGGGTAGTTCTCTGAAAACATCCACTCAATGTAATCAAAAAAGCAAACAATGTTGGGAATCATTAAGAAAGGGATAGATAATAAGACAGAAAATATCATATTGCCTCTATGTAAATCCATGGTACGCCCACATCTTGAATACTGTGTGCAGATGTGGTCGCCCCATCTCAAAAGAGATATTGGAATTGGAAAAGGTTCACAAAAGGGCAACAAAAATGATTAGGGGTATGGAACGGCTGCCAAACGAGGAGAGATTAATGAGACTGAGACTTTTCATCTTGGAAAAGAGACGACTAAGAGGGGGATAGGATAGAGGTCAATAAAATCATGACTGGTGTGGAGAAAGTAAATAAGGAAGTGTTATTTACTACTTCTCATAACACAAGAACTAGGAGCCAACAAATGAAATTAATAGGGAGCAGGTTTAAAACAAACAAAAGGAAGTGTTTTTTTTGTTTTGTTTTTTTACACAATGCAGTCAACCTGTAGAACTCCTTGTCACAGGATGTTGTGAAGACCAAGACTATAACAGCGTTCAAAAAAGAGCTGGATAAATTCAGAGGACAGGTCCATCAATGACTATTAGCCAGGATGGGCAGGGATGGCGTCCCTGTTTGCCCGAAGCTGAAAATGGGTGACACTTGATTACCTGTTCTGTTAATTCCTTCTGGGGCACCTGACATTGGCCACTTTTGGAAGACAGGATACTGGGATAGATGGATCTTTGCTCTGACCCAGTATGGCTGCTCTTATGTTATTATGCTCTTATGTTCTTTTATATATATTGTGGCAGAGCTCTGACCTTGCTCCCGTGGGTCCTGTGCTTCTAGGCGGTTTATCCTAGCCTCAGTGGCTCACTGTGACCCTCCACGTAGCCCTTCTCTCTCTAGGGCCAGGGTTACAGTCTACTGAGCCCTTTTCATCATAGGCCTGCCAGGAGGTTGGTGAGAGAACTCCCACAGTCGCTGTTCAGCCTCCTGTCCTGACAGGGGCCTGACTCCCCCTCCCAGGAGATGTTCTTGTAGTGGTGGGTTGGGGGGAACCCGGGCCCGCCATCTACTCCAGGTTCTGTCCAGGGACCCTAATGGTAGCAGTTGTTGGCAGCCAACCTTTCACTGCAAGAGTTGCTACATTTCCCTGGGCCACTTCCCCACAGTTCTCCTGCTTCTCCCTTCTTCACCCTTACTTTAGGGCTCCTTTAATGATGGTCTGAGGGCATCTTCAGTAACCAGTCCTTCAGCCGCACTTCCTCGCCTCTGGCTCCTCTCTATCTGACTGAAGTGAGCCCTTTTTATAGTATCAGCAGGGCCTTAATTAGAGTCAGTTGGTCACATTAACTGAATGGCCTCACCTGACTCTTTGCAGGTTAATTAGACTCAGGTGTTCTCATTAGCCTGGAGCAGTCCCTGCTCTGGTCAGTCAGGGAACAGAAAACTGTTAACCCACTGGCCAGTATATCTGCCTCCTGTTATTCTGCTGTACCCAACTGACCTGGGTCTATCACAATATATATATAGAGAGAGTGAAACCCAACATAGTGCATATGGGATGGGGTATGGTAGCTGTTGTACCTGTCACGTATATGTCACATAACTAGAGCATACATACCAGTGCTTTATTAGGAATACTCATAGCTTAGAGACACTGGATGGTTCCTGGGACAGTCGGAGTAAGAAGGATACAGAGTTTTCCATCACTAGTTCAAATCCAGGCCAGGTAAGCAGTAAATGAGAGTTTGCTAGTTTCTTTGTAGGTCTATGAGAACTGAGTCTGGCCTCAGCCCAGTTCCGAGTGAATGTGTCCACTACCACGTTTGGCCCCAAATGAACACCCTTATTGGCAGTCTTAGTAGAGTGGCCAAAGACTGAATGAGCTGTGGAGACCAAACTGTCCTCTCAGCCCTGAGCTGGAGACTCAACATCTAGGCCCTCTCTACAATAAGGAAACTAACTCCCCAGCCGGTGAGCTAGGGTTGCCAGGCATCCAGTTTTTGACTGGAACGTCTGGTCGAAAAGAGACCCTGGCAGCTCTAGTCAGCACCACCGACTGGGATGTTAAAAACCCGGCCAGCAGCGCAGCGAGGGCCCAGGGCTAAGGCAGGCTCTCTGCCTGATCTAGCTCTGTGCAGCTCTCAGAAGCCGCCACCAGATCCTTGCGGCCCCTAAGCCCATGGGCTGCCAGGGTTGCTCCGCACACTGCCCCTGCCCTGAGTGCCGGCTCTGCAGCTCCCATTGGCTGGGAACTGCGACCAGTGGGAGATGCGGGGGCTGTGCCTGCGGGTGTAAGGGCAGCACACGGAGCCTCCCTGGCTGCCCATGTGCCATGGGGCTGCAAGCACCTGGTGGCTGCTTCCGGGGGCCACGGTAAGCACCGCTGGGACCCAGCACCCCTCACCCCCTCCCACACCCCAAACCTCTCATCCCTAGCCCCAATCCAGAGCCCACATCCCCACCAGAGACCTCACCCCCTCCTGCACCCCAACCCCTGCCCCAGCCCGGTGAAAGTCAGTGAGGGTGGGGGAGAGTGAGTGACAGAGGGAGGGGGGTTTCAGTGAATGAGGGCAGGGCCTCGGAGAAGTGGTGGGCCAAGAGTGTTTGATTTTGTGAGATGAGAAAGTTGGCAACCCTTACAAAGAGCCTGGGCAGCTGTGGGGGTGCTGCACTTCAGACCCTCCACCTGCCCTGAGCAGGGACACGGGCTTCGGACTGCTCTTGACCCCCCCTCACTCCAGGCAGGTGGAGGATGTGCCGTGGCTCCCCACAGCTGCTCACGAGACTCTTGCCATGGCCAGGCTGTGGGCCCCTGGCCGGTGCCGAGTTCAGGTAAGAGTTGTGCATGTCCTGCCCTGGGTGGGGGGCCCGCGGGGTGGGGACACAGGCCGGGGGCTGCTCTCAACCCCCTCACTCTAGGCAGATGGAGGGCCGGCAGCTCCTGGTCCGCTCCAGCTTCCTCCGGGGCCGGGGGGGCGGCCCTCAAGTGGAAGAGGAGGGGTAGGGGCAGAGGGCCCTGGACCCCCAGTTGGGGCAGGTTCTGCCATGCATGTGTAGAGAGGGTCTCAGGGTATGTCTATGCTGCAATTGGAGGTGTGATTGCAGCACATGTAAATATACTCAAGCTAGCTAGGTACCAGTAGCACTGAAGCCATGGCAGCATGGACTTTGGCCCAGGTTAGCCACCCAAGTAGGGTTACCACCTGGCTGGCATTTGCTTGACCTGGCTGGTGTTTTTATGGCTTTTCCAGATGCCAGAAAAATAATTTAATCTGCCAAGTTTTTTTATGTGGGTGTAAAGATTTGTGTTATTATCACAATACACTGGGATGTCCAATCTTAAAAGTTTCTGTGTCCTGCTAAAGATGCTGCAGTGTTCCCACGTCTGTGATTTAAGCGATAACAGATCAAAACTGTTGAAAATACAGCAGCTGTCTCCCCACCAACTGGCAAGCGCACCGTGTGCATGTGTGAGAGAGGGTGTGAGTCACACAAGAGTGAGGAGACATGCCATATTATGGACCTGTTCTATATGTGTTATCTGTACTATATGAGTAGCTGTTGAAGTGGGATGGGTTGCAGAGATGCCTTGCGCTGGGGTTGTGGTGGGCTTGTCTTGTGGGGGGGGTGTCATAAACAGATAGCTAAGGGTTAATGTCTCTTTCACCTGGAAAGAAGTAACCTGAAACCCCTGACCAGAGGACCAATCAGGAAACAAGACTTTTTCAAATCTGAGTGGAGGGAAGTTTGTGTCTGAGTCCTTTGTCTTAGATCTGTCCCTCTCGGCTATGGGAAGGATTTTTCTATTTCCTGCTTTCTAATCTTCTGTTTCCCAGTTGTAAGTACAAAAAGATAGGTTTGTTTTCTGTAATTACATGTGTGTAGTTGCTGGAGTGCTTTGAATTGTATTCTTTTTGAATAAGGCTGTTTATTCATATTTCTTTTAAGCAATTGACCCGGTATTTGTCACCTTAATACAGAGAGACCATTTTTATGTACTTTTTCTTTCTTTTTATATAAAGCTTTCTTTTTAAGACCTGTTGGAGTTTTTCTTTAGTGGGGAACTCCAGGAAATTGAGTCTGTACTCACCAGGGAATTGGTGGGAGGAAGAAGTCTGGGGGAAATCTGTGTGTGTTAGATTTACTAGCCTGACTTTGCATACCCTCTGGGTGAAGAGGGAAGTACTTCTGTTTCCAGGACTGGAAATAGAGAGGGTGGAATCCCTCTGTTTAGATTCACAGAGCTTGCTTCTGTGTATCTCTCCAGAAACACCTGGAGGGGGGAAGGGAAAAGGTTTATTTTCCTTTGTTGTAAGACTCAAGGGATTTGGGTCTTGGGGTCCCCAGGGAAGGTTTTTGGGGGGACCAGAGTGCCCCAAAACACTCTAATTTTTTGGGTGGTGGCAGCTTTACCAGGTCCAAGCTGGAAACTAAGCTTGGAGGTTTTCATGCTAACCGCCATATTTTGGACGCTAAGGTCCAAATCTGGGACTAGGTTATGACAGGGGGCGCTCTTTTTGCATTTCAAAGGTGGTAGCCCTACAGCCAATTATCCAGGGCAAACTTATAGAGACCATGCTGAAGCCCACGCTGCTGTGGCTTGGCTGCTATTGGTGCCTGAGTTCATTAGATTAAATCTAGTTCCATAAGCGTATGATTGACCTGCAGACATACCTTAAGAGTGAGTCACGTTGCCAAAACAGTGTTGGGAAGCGTAAGGTGCTGCTGAATGAACTGTTAATAGAGGACTTCAGGGCTGCCAACTTGGCACCTTTAACAACACGAAATACCTTACGGAAAATTTAAAGGACAGAATATGATGAGTCTGGGGCTCTGTCTGTACACCTTATGAATTCCAGATGATATTATGAACGTGTATCATGAAATTACTGTCACGGAAGGCCTATATGCATGAGAATCTACCAGTGCTGACAGCACTGTCATAAACAGATAGCTAAGGGTTAATGTCTCTTTCACCTGTAAAGGGTTAACAAATAGTAACCTGCAACACCTGACCAGAGGACCAATTAGGAGACAAAATACTTTCAAATCTCGGTGGAGGGAAGCCTTTGTTTGTGTTTTTTGGGTTTTGCTTTGTTTTCTCTCTGGGCTCTGAGAGTGACCACACGTACCTACAGGCTCTCTAATCTTCTATTCCAATTTTGTAAGTATAAATGTAGAAAGGCGGTATAGTCTTTTTATTTGTTTTCCTTTATTTGCAAATGTGTATTTGGCTGGAAGTATTTTAAATTGTATTTCTATTGGAGGAGGCTGTTTCTCCAATTTCTTAAGCTGACAGACCCTGTAACTTTTTAACATCTAAATTGTAGAGATAGACCTTTTACTTTTTTCTTTCTTTTTATTAAAAGTTTTGCTTTTAAGACCTGTCTGATTTTTTTCCCCCTTGTTGAGGCTCAAGGGAATTGAGTCTGTACTTAACAGGGAAGGAGAAGGGAGGGGAAGGGTGGAATCCCTTTGTTTCAGGTTCACGGAGCATGAATCTGTCTCTCTCTCCAGCAGACCTAATTTCTCTGTGTTGTGATTCAAGGGGTTTGAATCACAGCAATCTTCCAGGGTAACCCAGGGAGGGGAAGGCTGACAAAGGCAACGGTGAGGAAAGGGGTTTACTTTCCTTGTGTTAAGATCTAGGGGGTCTGGGTCTTGGGGGTCTCCAGGGAAGGTTTTGGGGGGACCAGAGTGTATCAGGCACTCGAATTCCTGATTGGTGGCAGCTTATCAGATCTAAGCGGGTAATTAAGCTTAGAGGAATTCATGCTAGTACCCCAGCTTCTGGACTCTAAGGTTCAGATTGGGGAAAGATACTATGACAAGCACATGCAGCAAGTACATTCCAGACTGGGGACAAGGGGAAGGTACTTAACTTTTAACAACCATACTTTGACCACAATGTTTATGCTAAGTGGCTTGCTCAGTGGCAAGAAGACATTTATTCCTCTGGCTGGGGAAAGTAGGGATTATGGAAACAAGTAGCACCACACAAGCACAGGAAGCACTGGGGAGGAGAAAGGAAGATCACAGAAACTGGGGGGAAAGTCTTCCTCATGGAGAAGTATTCTACCAAGTAGGGTGACCAGGTGTCCAGTTTTCATCTGATTGAAAAGGGATCCTGGTGGCTCTTGTTAGCACTGCTGACCGGGCCATTGATTGACTGCCTGGTGGTGGTGCACAGCAGGGCTGACAGGCTTCCTGCTAGCCTCTGGCTGCACGGCTCCTGGGAAGCAGCCGGCATGTCTCCCCTCTGGCTCCTACCTGTAGGAGCAGCCAGGAGGCTCCTCATGCTGCCCCCACCCCAAGCGCTGCCCTCACAGCTCTCATTGGCTAGGAACCATGGCCAACGGGAGCCGCGGGGGCAGCGCCTGCGGAGTGAGCAGCATGCAGAACTGCCTGACCGTGCTTCCATGTAGGAGCTGGAGGGGGAACATGCCACTGCTTCTGGGAGCTGCTTGAGATAAGCGTTATCCAGAGCCTGCACCCTTGAGCCCCATACTCCAACCCCTTGCCCCAGCCCTGATTCCCCTCCTGCCCGCCGAACCCCTTGATCCCAGCCCAGAGCATCCGCCTGCATCTCAACCCCCTCATCCCCAGCCTCTTCCATCACCATCCCCCAACATCCCAACCTCCTGCCCCGGCCCAGAGCCCCCTGCTGCGCTCTGAATCCCTCATTTCTGGCCCCATCTCAGAACTCACACCCCCAACCCAGAGCCCATACCTCCTCCCACACCCTGCCTCAGCCCAGAGTCCCCTCCCATACTCTGAACCCCTTAGCTCCAACCTCCAGCCCAGAGCCCCCTCTTGCACTCCAAACCCCTCATCTCCGTCCCCACCTCAGAGCCTGCACCCCCAGCTGGAGTCCTCATCCCCTTTTGCATCCCAACCCACTGCCTCAACCTGGAGCCCCCTCCCACACTCTGGACTCCTCATTTCTGGCCCCACCCTGGAGCCTACACCCCCAGCTGGAGCCCTCACCCTCACCCCCTCCCAAGCCCCAGCCACTTGTGCCAGCCCAGTGAAAAAGAATAAATGAGTGAAGGTGGGGAGAGTGAGTGACAGAGGGAGGGGGATGGAGTGAGCAGCGGCGGGGCCTTGCAGAAGGGGCAGGGCATGGGTGGGGCCTCAGAGGAGGGCCAGGGCAGGGGCCATGGCAAAGGCGTTCAGTTTTGTGTAAGTAGAAAGTTGGCAACCCTACCACCATGTAACAGCCTCACGAGGCAGAGGAACCCGCCTGCTTTCCAGAACGCAGATGGACCCTCGAAAGATTCCCAAGAGGAGGGTGAGCTAGTGAGGGGCATTGCAGTTAGAATGCTTGTTATTTGATAAATCATCTATACTTTCTTGTGCTTTATATGATTAAGCAAATGAGAAGATGTGTTAGACTGCTGTGCAAAGAATCTGTTCTATCCTATGTACGCTTTTCTTACCACGCTCATCACCGTAGTATCTGAGCATCTTCCAGTACTGCATTAAGCAATGTGGCTATACATCTGTCACTTGGTGTTTGTTCTTTCTACTTCTCCCCAGAGGGAGAAGCATGTGGAGTGGAGTGTCCCACTTTGATAGGGTTTTGAGGAATGTTTTTTTTGTGTGTGTTAAATATACCAGTTAGAGAAGGCATGGTCAAATAAATGAGCCTTACACTTGGGGCAGAAAATGATGAAGTTTGTGATGGTTCTTAGTTCCCAGACGAGTTCATTCCATGGTCTCAGATCGCCCCCAAAGGAAGGTTCTGTCGCCCATACATACAAGCTTTACTCTTGTTATTGAGTTCTACTGTGCCAGTGGAGTGAAGTTGTTGACCACAATCTTCGTCCCAAAGCTTGAGGTGATCTTCTAGATACTCTGAGCTGAGACCATTGAGTGCATTGAAGATAAGGGCCAAGACTGTACACTTGATTTGACATTCTGTGGGAAGCCAGAACATGGTGGACAGGTTTGATGTGTTCATAGTAGCCCGTGTTGCTGAGGCGACGCACTGCAGCTTTTTTAACTAAATGGAGTTTCCTAAGTGCTGAAGGCTTCATTCCCAGGTATATCACATTGCTGTAGTCCAGCCGAGAGATGGTGAAGGTGCAGCCAAGTCATTACCTGCCAGGATGGGATGGAGTCCCCTAGTGAACCAGAGGTAGTAGAAGGTATTACTCCTGGCCATCATGATGTGAGAGCTCAGTGTCAGACTGCTGACTGACCTGACCAATCGTGGATGTGAAGCTTCAGTCAAAGGAGATTGCATTGTGGTTGCACCGTGGCTATATGTGTGTTATATACCTCACATCTACTAAGTGCCTCCTGAGAAAGTTAAACTCTAACACAGAAGGCTTGCACCTTTCGGTGGCATTCTGGAAGAGGTTGTGTTTAGCAACTGGGGTATCTTGGGGGTCAGCACTGGTCCTAGGGGCCTAAGGTAAGTGAGCTGTAGGGCTTCATTTCTGTGAAGGAGTAGACTGAGAGTTGGTGCCTAGGAAATGTACCAGTGACCAAGGGAGACAACAGTGCTGCAACTTGCTGAGACCAAAGGAGCCTTAAACCATCCAGGGGCTTCAATTCCCCTCACAGCAGTTTAGTGAGTGACCACAAGGGGGCACTCAACTAGGATCTGTGACAGAAACTACCATTTTGGAGTGTTTTTCCTGAGTTTCCACTTGATCCTTTCTTAGTGATCACTGAGATTCAGTAAAACATGTGCCTGTAGGTAGGAGTAAACTTCACGTGACACTTTAGTCTTGGAAGCTGCATAAAACTGCCACTGGTGTTAGAGAACATTCTGCTTGCAGAATTGGGGAAGACAGTGATTCCCTTTATGTATTCCCACGGACAAAAGTCTTCATTAAAGTGAAGTTAAAATTGACATGACATGACATGAAGATAAAAATCCTTACAAGAACACTGTAGCTAGTAAACATCATGAAAAAGCCAGGAAATTCTGAGTTAAAGCTCTCTGTCTTGGGTACTTCTATAAACCTCGTTACTGGAGTATCTTGAGCACCTGAAAATCTCAAGTTCATTTATCCTCACAAGGCCTCAGTGAGGTAGGGCAGTGCTATTAGCCTGAGGTTCAAAATAACAAAACGCGATTTGCCCAAGATCTCACTGGGGTGAAGCAGGGCACTGAATCTGGGTCTCCCAAGTCCCAGGCTAGGGCCCTGACCACTTGCAACTACTGTACACTTAGCTAAATGTACAAGAAACCCAAACCCTTGAGAGAAGCCCTGTCCTTGGAGAAAATCTGAAATTCAGACCATTTTACCCACCTCCTTGACTGTTGCAGCACTTTTTAGTGTCATCGCTGAGGTTCATCCATCAAAGAGACACCTTGAGAACAGCATGGTGTCAATGCCGCTGCCATCCTAATGGAACCAGTAGCATCAGATGCAGGCAAGCTACCAGAAAGCACACCTGTGTGCTGGCTACGCACAGCTGTTCACATGCTGCTGCTGCTGCTGCTGCACTGGCACAACACAACCCATGCCAGTCCAGTATGTTAACTTAAATCAAGACTTCATGTCTTTCTAAAAAAATAGTTTATAGCTCAAATGGTAGTTATGGGCTTGATGCAGAAATCACTGAGTGAAGTCCGATGGCCTGAGTTAGGCAGGAGGTCAGACTAGATTATCATGATGGTCCTTTCTGACCTTCAACTCTCTGAAGGTTAGGCCTTGTCTACGCTACAGGGGAAATCAATCTAAATTATGCAACTTCAGCTACATGAATAACGTAGCTGAAGTCAGTGTACTTAGATTTACTTACTAAGGGGTCCACACTATGCTATGTCGGTGGGAGATGCTCTCCAATTGACTCCCCTTGCGCTTCTCGTTCACGTGGAGTCCAGGAGTCGATGAGGGAGTGATCTGCGGTCGATTTAGCGGGTCTTCACTAGACCCACTAAATCGACCTCTGATGCATCTGTGACAGATTTATGTTACCAATCTGCCTCGGGCTTCAGGTGATCAGGCTGAGTTGCAGGATCTTTAGGGGAGGAGATGAAGGAGAACACCAAGTGACTAAGTTTAAAGCTTTATTAACCAAATAATAGCAGTGAGTGCTGGGCGCGCCCCACATCACTCAGAGGGAGGAAGAAAGCGTTAGTGCCCGATCCCTAACCCACTTTCATACTTACACATGCACAACCCAAGGCTGGCCAAGCCTGGGTATAACATAAGAAGAAGAGGGGGAAGGGTAGACTAGAGTTCTGCCCTGTGCACAAGTTGTCTAGGGTCTGCTGTAAATCTCTGACTTGCTTCAGCTCTCGGGAGGCTTTTAAGCCCTGGGTTCTTTTGGGGGCATTTTTGTCCAGAGACCCTCATCCCTCGTGCTCTTGGTACCAGTCCGCTCCCTTAGTTTCCCCAAAACACACCAGTTTCAGGGTCATGAGACTGTTGTTTTTCAACTCACTGACCTTCGCAATTTTACTAGTTTTGCAACCCCTTCAGTTCTGTCTGGTTCAGTTCTCTTTTCGCATTGCTGGTTGGGGTTGAGATACAACCTTTTGGCTGTTTGGCAGCAGAGAGCTTGTTTGTGTGCATTGGCCTTAGGCTGCAGTTTCGTTCTTTATCTTCGGGCCTAGCTGGATCATCAAGTTAACTGTTCCTTTCTCCCTTCTTCCCCCTTCAGCCTCTTGTAACCTGCAAAGGAAACTTCTGCTTCACACTCACACCTTCAACCCTTCCCAAGATACTTTCCAATGCATATAATGGTGTGAGCAATATACGACGCTGGTGCTTACCCAGAGGAACCCATAGGGGTGGGGGATATTTTATTGTGACACATCAATCACTGCACGTCAATCCCCCGGTAAGTGTAGACAAGCCTTTAGTTGGGAAAGAGATCCATTAGAAGGAAGAAAGTGACCCCTTTCTCTCCCTTTATCCCATGCACTCGTGTTTCTCTGTGGATAGGAAATGATTCCCTTTGTACTCAAACTTCCGAAACAATAAAAAATGTAGATGAGAAAAACTTCGAAAAGCCTCACCCAGCTGTTTGTGCCTGATTCCATGCAATTTATAGACAACATGTTTTCATTACCAATTTGTATTGCCTTGCCAGTGTAGAATGGCTCCCTACTGCAGTTCGTGGGATCATGCTACTATAACTGATAACAGAATGTGCCCCCCATTTATTCCCAGTCAACTGTGTAAGAGAATGATATGAGGAGGCATGTCATGCTCACTTACAAATTCAAACGGTTTAATTTTCTCAGTGATTCTAGGCATTAGGGAGAAATCTTCTAGAGAAGCAGGGTCAAATGGCTAGCAGAGTAGTCTAGGGCTCTGGAGACATTTCCTTTGTGATCTTGGACAAGTCATTACTTCTCTCTATGCCTTAGTTCCCCATCCCCATTTGTGAGGTGCTCATGTGCTACAGTAATGGGAACCATATAAGTACATTAGATGGCCGGCTCTTGATGACAAAGACACATCAGAGATAAATCCAACTAATTAATCAGTAGAAGAGACACCATTTTATTTAAAACTAGTGAGTTAGCATCATGTAGTTCATTCCTGAGCATTGAGAATGCAACTTCAGTTATACACTCTAATGCAGAATAAATCAAGTTGTCCTTGGTATGGTTTTCAGCCAAATTAAGCTTCATTATAGTATTTATTAAGTTCTGACAGTGTGCTTACGGCTGCACAAAACACAAAATGACAATGGTCTCTGCCCCAAAGAACTTACAATCCAAGCCCCTAGTCCTGCAAAGATTTACACACATGCTTAACTTTAAGTACCTGAAACAATTGCACCACTGAATTCAATGAGAGCTTTGTCACTGATGTCAGCAGGATCAGGCCCTTGCTGAACTGGAATGGAGAGGGAGTTCCATGCGTGAGGGGCACTGTGAAAAAAGGCTTTTAGGCTGGAATCAGTGGTGGAGTGGCAAGGGCAGGCCTGGAGCAAAGGCTGCAAGAGAAACTCTTGTTTCAGTCCTGTGATGATGATGATACACACCGAGGTGTTGGGATGTCCGAATTCACCATCCCAGATAATGGGAGCTTAGTAACAATATGTATTCTTACCAGACACAATACTTCTGTGAACTGCTTTAAGCAGCTTAAAGAATGATACAGAACCATTCAGGGGTGATATTGAGTTTATGAAACTAGCAGAAAAAAGCACTCAAACCCTGTTATTGGAGTTGGAGGTAACAGATTCATTTTCTGGTTGATTACAATATGAGCAATGGAGCTTGTAGGAGTATGTGGGGAAGCTACATGCCCACCCATAGCCAAATCCCTTTCTGCTGTATAGGAGGAGAACATTTTAAAACTGCAGAATTGCTGTTTAATTTACCAATACTTCCATTCCAGCTCATTAACTTCTTTGTGCACTCCCCTGTTCTGTCCTCAATCTCATAGCTGCTTGCTTAGCCCAAGGGCATAATATGGACCTTTGTGCATTCCACCCAATATCTGCATTAATCATCTGGAACTGTATAGCAGCTTTTATACTTGCAATTAACCAAAATTGCCACTGAAGGGCACCATTACATCAAAGAAATATGTATTCTTTTTTTGCTCAACTATACAAAGGCCAAATCTTGAAGAAAATACTTTGGGTCTAAATGATGAAAGAGTGCATGCATATCCTGGCACACTATCATTTAATTTACTCACAGATATATAAGGGAGCTGATTTTTAGATACAGTTATCAATGAGATATAATTTCTGATCTGCAAATAGATAAATCTTGTATATTATGGCAAGTACAAATGAAGGTAAAGCAGTGAATAATTTTTGCAAGATCTGTAAAAGCAGTGGAGAGCATCTGTACTGATAGATTTTAAAATTAAAATCATTACATTATTTGACTGCATTTGACAATATTTTCTAGGTTCTGCCATATATTAACTAAAAGCCCTTTCCTGAGAGTGGAAAAAAATACTCTGTTTTACTTTTATGACCTTTAGTATTACATAACGGTTCTTGTCCCTTTTAACATAAAATGTAAGCTCTTTTCTGTAGCATCGAATACAAAATATTTAGCATATGATAAAAGGAACTAGATTTTTTTAAAAGTCATCCAAGTAGGGGAGTGATAGCTTTAAAAAGTTAAGTTGATCAACATTTGATCAAGGTGGAATTATAGTTAACTGGCCCACCGTTTGCTTATTTTGATTTAAATAATAACTAAAAAAACCCACCTATCAGGCTTTCAGGATCAGATCTTAAAGAGAGTTAGGTGTCTGGGCACCATTGTAAATTCCACTAAGTAATTATTTGCATTTTTAGTTATCTAAATACCTTTAAAAATCTGGGCAGAAAAATAGCTCTGTGTAAGGTCGAAATCTCGTCTCTCCCACCAACAAAAGTTGGTCCACGAAAAGATATTATCTCGTCCACGTTATCTTTCTAATATTGTGGGACCAACACAGCTACAACACGACTGCATCTCTCGCTCTCTCTTCAATAATGCCATGGTTTAAACAACATAATGTGGTTCAGATTCTCAGCAGGCATAACTCTGGGTAACTCCATTGATTTCAGTGGAGCTACACTGATCCATGCCAAATGAGTATTTGGCCCAGTATGTGCACGTACAGGCAAATTAGAGCAGTGTGAGCAAGTGGGCTGACTCAGCAGAAATGGAATATGGATGCAGTTGGCAAGGGCTTTCCACAAGGGAACCTTTCCCTCAGCCTCCACTGAAACTGCCAAATCCTGCCCAAAGGAACTAATCAGGATGGTGAACTGTTCCATCAGTGCTGAGTGCCTACAGCATACAACAGAACCTAGCACCAAGTGAACTGAACAATTACATTGGCACAGTTACATCTGTCTGGGGGAGGGGGTGTGAAAAATCCATATCCCTAAGAGGCGTAGCTATGCTGACCTAACCACCAATGTAGACAGTATTAGGCCAATGGAAGAATTTTTCTGTCTATCTATGTGCTGCCTCTTGGGGAGGTGGATTAATTACAGCGATGGGAGAACCCATTCCGGTCACTGTAGTTAGAGTGACCAGACAGCAAGTGTGTAAAATCAGGATAGTGGGTGGGTGGTGAGAGGCTTCTATATAAGAAAAAGCTTCAAATATCGGGACTGTCCCTATAAAATTGGGACATCTGGTCACCCTACTGTAGTTAGTGTCTATGCTGAAGTGCTACAGTGGTGTGGTGGCAGCTGTGTCACCACAGCATTTTATATGTAGACATAGCCTAAAAAGTTCACAGATATTCAGCCCGGCTTCCCAAACAACCTCGATCCACCCTGCCTACTCCCACCAACCAATAGTCTGCCTGCATTCCCAGAATTCAGTACATTCACTTATCAAGAAGTTCTGAACATACAAAATGAGTCTCAGGCCAAGATTTATGAACCCAAGTTGGGCCCTTCCTGGCTTGTGACAGAGAATCATGAGTAACTGGTGAAAACTCCTGACCAAAATAGCCAATGAATCATTCAGTGAAAGAATCTTCCATTCCTCCGTCAAACACACAATTGGCCAATTGACACTGAAGAAAATTACCTAAGATGCATTGGTTCTAGCTAGCTACTGCCCAAAGTCAAACCTCCCATCCCCAAGCACACTCATAGAGAAGCCAGCAAAAGGGTGACTACAAGCTCATCTAATTGAAGCCAACACTCTAAAACCAGAGCAATCTGGATTCAAGACACAATATGGAACTGCAACCACTTTACAGGCACTGATGGATGATCTCCTGTCAATGGACAGAGGGCAGACATCCATGCCCATCCTCCTGACCATGCAGCAGAAAGCAACAATGCTTCCTTGCTTAAAAAAGGTGGCAAGAGGGCAGGGTAATGATCTTAAATGGTTTGAGTCCTTCCAGGAAGGATGCACCCAGTAAGTGGTGATGGGAAACAGCACTTTCATCACTTAGACTCCGCACTTGAGTCCCACAAAGATCAAGTCTCTCTCTCATCCTTTTCAAAAGCTACATGCAGCTACTAGGTGAACTGGTCAGATGACATGGACTCAAGTGCCAGCAATACGCAGAGGATACAGAGCTCTAACTATCCTTCACCACATTTGACCACATTACTACCACCAAGATGACCCAGTGCTTGGACAAGATGAAGCTGAACCTGAACCTGAGCAAGGCTGAGGTGATGCTGGTGGGCAGAGGAACTTGCAGCCATGTTGCAGCCTCCTTTGGCTGAAGGTTCACACCCGTGTCTAGCCAATTCAGTCTGTAGTTAGGAGTGCTCCTCGATTCCTTGCTGACACAGACACATGTAATAGCAGCTGCGAGCAAAGCGCTCTAGAAAACTTTGTCCCATCCTAACAGGTGATGACCTGGCCTCAGTTACTGACACCTACATGACCTCTCAGCTGGACTACAGCAATGAGATGTACATGGCTATGAAACCTTCAGCACTTAGGAAACTCCAACCAGTTCAGAACGCTGCAGTGAATCTCCTCAGCAATATGGGCTATTGTGAGCACATCAGACCTCATCCTTGTTTTCACAGTGCTCAATGACCCAGGCTCAGGGTATCTAAAAGATCCCCTAAAGCTCCAGGATTCAGGCTTTGGTCGACAACTAGATGCCTCTGGCCCAATGGAACTCAATCCAATAAGGGTAAAGCTCATCTGTGCCAAGGCCGAACTTTGCTGGGGAGCAGGTCTGAGATTGTGGCATCAACTCCCTCAGGAGCTAAGGACCATCCCAAACCTCTCGACCTTCCACTCAAATGCAAGGTGCATTTCTGGACCTGCCTGCTCTAATATCAACATATAACGTGTGAGTGTGTGTGTGTGTAATAACAAAACATGACACTTCCCGGCACACATTTCTCCCCAGCGCAGAGGTTGACAGAACAAACACATGATAGATGTTAGTCATATCACTTGACGTACTACTGAAAGGCTCTCGGGTACTACAGTAAGTCTTGTGTTCACAGAATCAGCCTGAGCCTTGTCAAACACTTTGTGTCCACCCCTAACAGTCTATACTTCTGTCAGCTCTTGTTACTAGTTAGAGTGGAGTAAATGGCCTTAAGACCCTTAACACTTAACCAGGTAACTTTAAACTGTTCAAGTGCTCAAGCTGATGTTACCAATGGGATTATAGGAGTCTGACCTCTCCCTGCTCAGTTCCCCTGGATGCTCTGGAGCTATCTCACAAGCCCTGCAAAATCATCCTATAGCCATTGGTGCTGAGAGCTGCTCCAGGAGCTTTGGGGGGCTACCTGAAGGACAGTGCAACTGATTCACTCTAGTTCAGTGCCGGTGAGGATGTGAAGCAGAAGTGCAAACCTTCTAAAAATGAAGGAACCTCACTAGGCTGGATTAAGGCATAAACTCTATGTCTAGGGTCCTGGCTCCTGAGCCATGTGACTCTCAGCATTCATTTGAACAAAATTAAATGGTTGTGAACAAATGTGACTCCAGTGTAACCAATGCAGGGACATCTGCCTGGGTGCAGAAAGCCTGAAACAATAGCTCTGAGAAGTGTGACCTACGCTGTGCCCCCCAATGGGGGGTAATCTCCAAGACTCACATCTCTGGGGGTGGGGGTTAGGGGGCTGAGAGCATTACCCCAGTAGAGGACTCTGTCTGACTGAAAGAGCAGATAGTCGGTAACCTTGGTGTACTCACCCAAGCAATGGTTCCTGAGGTAAATACTGGTGCCCACCTCCGCTGCCAGTTCTGCTGCTCCTGGCAGATGAGAGGTCCCCTCACTGCCACTCTAGGTAATGGAATGGAGATGGGATTGTGCGGGTGGAGCCCTGGGGCATCCTGTGTTTTGGTGTGCCTGAGGCACCAGGTTTCCTTAATCCAGCTCTCAGTCTAGGTACTGTGAACGTTCAGCTTGTTTGGTGTAGACACCCGTTGGTTCTCACATTTTTTTCAGTTCCCCTGTTCTGAGGTGTCAGTGGTTCTGCCCAGTTTAACCTGGTCAGTCTGTCTGCCTATCACTGTGTTATCTAGGTGCTGGCCAAAACTACGATGCACAAAAGCCCAGAACAAAACGATCCTTCCCTGTCCCTCTGGGGCTGAGGAGCACAGATCTGCTAGTGTAGAATATTTAGCATCTTGCTGACTCTGGAGGAAGGCTTTCCTGAGACGGTATTTTAGGCCTTTCATGGACTTTAAAGCCAGGAGGGACCATTGTAACATCCTGCATCGCACAGGCCATAGAATTTCACCCAGTGAAAGCATCTAGCCTTCACCTGAACTGTGTGACACCCCACGGGGTCAGGCTGTCTCTTCTGATGAAGGCTCCTATGTGCAGGTCCCAGGGCCAAGAATGCTATGTTCTGAGTGCCTGACAGACTGCACCTATCCTGGCCTAAATAAATTAATGGAAGACTTGAACCAAAACCTTGGATTGGAAATCAGTGAACTCTGGACCTTTCAGATTTTGGGAACTGAATGCTGCACCGTGATCCTGTCTCTGATATTAGCCTCTCATGACTCCTAACAACCTCTGTCATCAGCTAGAAAAAGGGTGCTCAGGGCCAGCTCTCCCCTAGACATAGTGACTGTGATCGGTTTGCTTAGGACAAAAGCCCTAACTGTGCCATTTTAAACCTGTTATCACAAGTTGCTTTGGATGTTGAGCTAGATGTTGCTTCTTTAACCCCAAAGGTCAGATTCTAATCTGAGTCATGCCGGTGTCAGTGATTGAAGCCAGTGTAGTTATTCCAGACTGACTGAGATCAGAATCAGTCTCTGGAACAGCCAGGAGCAAGTATCACAGTGCACGTTTCATGGCAGAAGAACCAAATGTTGTGAGAAAGTAAACCCTAATTCAGGGTCATGATCTTGTCATCATTACAAAGAGGATCGTTGCTTCTCAGGCTCCGGTGGCAAGAACATCTTGTGCTACTTTGCCATAGTTTATTACATAGGATAAGAAGAACCATTAGATAAAATTACAGCTTTGCAGCACCTTTGTAAGATGTGCATTATTCTTCATGTTATACTCTTCAAATGTCTCTCAACACTGAAGAGTCTTGTTGAAGCTACAAACCTCTCACCTTTCTACAAGCCCCATTCACAAACCTGTAATCATGTCACTCCCATGATCACAGTTAAGAAAGGCTGTCAAAAAAGCTCATCTAAAATGACCCTTCTAATCATACTGTGTGATGATACTATGATGTTGGTAATATCAGGCACCTTTTCCAAAGGTGGCAAGCAGTGGATTGAGATAAAACAGGGGATCCCACTAGATTTTGGAAAGTCTGCACTCCCATCTTGGAGAGGTGTCGCAAGCCAATGGCTGGCTTTAAAGAGATGGATCTCCAAGGGTTTGATCTGGCCAGATACTGGGCATGCCTGAGAGGAGCTGAACACCCTCAACTTCTGTTGATGTTATTTGGAACTGATGGCATTCCGCACTTCAAAGGGATGCTCAGCACCTTCCAGCATGAACCCCCTAACTAGACAACACTGTAGAAAGAACAATGCCCAGCTGCACTGGCTGAAATGCAGCGCCTTAAAGTGTGCGAGGAATATCCTATATTGCCCTGGCTCTGGACACTTCTGTCCCTGCAGTGTTGTGTCTGATTGAATAGCCTTCTGGGTAGGGAGTGGTCTCCAAAGTCTCTAACAAAGTTTGCCTCTTCCTCTTCACCATCAACCACTGATCGCCAGGCAAAAATGATGGGCATTAGGTGGAATGAAAATAATGAACTCTGTTGTCCCATGACAGCAATTCAGTCTTCATTACTGGATAGCACTTTGGGATACTTTCAGTATGAAAAGCACATAAGGCCCATTAAGTTCTATTCTCTATTAGTCCAAGATGGTATAAAAGTTAATAGTTTGCAATGCATTGCAGCCTATTGGACCATACCTATCTCTTATCTAGGCCTGTGTACATTATTCATCATCATTATGTTCAGCGCATACACACAGGGAAATTAGATAAAAACACAAGTACTCTTGCTGGAAGCTTGGAATGCAACATTACTTTATTTCTTTGAATCCAGAATGATAACTTACACAAGGAGCAAAAAACAGGGAGAGACAAAACAGGCTGCTCCCTAAAAACATTGAGGCACAACTCACTGAACCTTACTGCAGACTGGTGGTTGACTGCAGACTGCCTGCTACTAGGCCCAGATTTTATGGAATTCCCTACCCAGCAAACAGCACCAGAAAAAGTTTTGAAATGTAAAGTGATAGCTTACAATTTTAAGTTTTCAGTACACCACAATCACTGTTTTACTTTGTAATGCTTTAGGTCCTGCTCCTGCTTTCATTGAAGTTATTGGCTTATGCTTATTGACTCATGATGCAGGATCAGGTGCTTAGGCCAGGTCTATACTAAACAGTTTAATGAGCCCTCTCTAGCCCAGCTGAATCAGTTTCAGGTCCTCCCTGCATCCAGACTAGTTGCAATGCCCCGTGAGCACCTACTCCACAATTCCTGGCTCAGCTCCTATTCTAGGAGGTTTTTTCATTGGCCCACTGGTATGCTGTGGGATGGTAACAGGGAGGATGAGTTGAACTGTTTCAGCTAGTCTGCGTCCATCCTGGCGTTGAACCGGTTGAGCCTTTACCCATTATTAAATCTGCTGACAGATGGGCTATCCTAGACCACTAGACTATTATGTATGTAGCCAGAATGTTCTTACAAACATTGTACAGGCTGGAATCTCTATAGCGTAAAGCAGGCACCAAGGCTTGTGAAAAGTGACATATCAACTCCTATTGCCAAGTAGCCCACAGAACCACTGCAGCAGTATAATGCTTTCCACCCATCTCCCCCAGCAGGACACACTCCTCATCTAGGGACATCTTCTACCTCAGAAGAATGCAGTTAAGTCTCTATGTCTCTTCTGTCCCTTACCTGTTCTTTGAGACTGCCAACGAGGATGCCAATTAATGTAGTTACAGGGTGGGTCCTGCGCTCTGACTAATTGCCCACCAAGAACTGGACTCAGACCACTGACCTCATGTCATACAGTTCCCCAAACAACCATCAGCTTCTGACAACCAATAGCCACAGCTGGATTTGAACTGTGACCTCAAAGGCAACAGCTCTGTATCCCAATTACCAATGCCCTGAGCCTTCATGAGATGATCATGATGGTCCCTTCTGATCTTAAAGGCTCTGAGTCTAATTACCAATGCCCTGGGCCTCCAGTACACCCAGCACCAGTGCATGTCCTACCACAGGGTGTGGTAGAACCCTTCACAGACTTCTGGCTTAGGCGGCAAAGGGAAATCACTCACTCAGGAGAGACGGGATCAGCACAGAGGAGTGCTGTCTGGGTTGTTTGGTAGGGGGTGATGTTGCTCTCCATTTAGCTGCAGTCTTCATATCTGTACTTGAGATATAAAATAGATCCGTTCAAAAATGTTTTAACATGTGTAAGCAGAGTCAGGATAAGATCTACCCTGACATCTGGTGGAAAGAATGTCAGAGAGTGTATTTGCATAGGCACGCCTACCCTATCCCGGACGAGCCCCCAAAAATGTAACCCTTCTGCCCCTCTGAGTTGGCAACAACAAGGGCCGGGTTCAGTATCCAGGGGTTCCGTTTCAATAACACAATGCATAACCGGCTCGAGTCCCCACCCAGTGACCTGGGACACTCACATACCACACCCCCCTGGGTGCCTCTAGGAGGCAATACTTCCCCTCTCGCAAGCACAGAGTCTGAGTGTAGCAAAATCTTTTTTAATAAAGGAAGGAATCAATGTGGCATCCCATTGGAGAAACACCACAAACAGGGTTATAACACAAACCATGTATAGAGGCATCCATGTTAAAAAGGTCATCTGAAGAGTCACTCTCTATGAAGGAAACAAATTAACCCTTCCTATTACGCATTTAAATTGTGGTTTCTTCCTTTATCCTGCACTCTAGTAGGTGTGTGATTTTTATCATCTGTTGCAGGGAAAACTCTAAGGCCAAAATGCTCCATCTTGGGAGCCTGAATTTCTTCACCCAAATATGTATTTAGGGTCCTAAATTTTCTGAGGCGCTGAGCACCCACAGCTTCAGTTGACACGCATGGGAGCAGTGGGTGCTACGCACAATTGAAAACCCTGCTGATTTTATTTAGGTGCCTAATTTTAGACACTCAAATTAGGGAAAAAAATATCTTCAGGGTTTGATCCGGTCTCCCACTGAAATTAATGGAAAAATCTCAAGGATTTCAGTGGGAGGAGAATAAGGCCCAGAATCCTGAATGTAGGTCTCCAGAAGCAAGAAAAAAACGTTTGCTTTAAAATTACATCTGGGTCTAAAGTCCCCTTTGTGCCTCTAATCCTTAGTGCTTCTCTGGCACTACCTTGAAGTAAAGCTGTGCTCTTCCCTGGAGCACTTTCCTTCTGCTTGTTCTCATTTTGTTTCTTTCTTACCAGAGGATAAAGTCCACTGCCCCTGGCAGGGGATGGCAGATCCTAACCAGAACAGTTCTGAGATATTTGTGCTGGTCGCTTCACTGTGCCGTTCCAGGCCTGTAATTCATGAAAGTGGAATGTTCATTACTCACATTTAACTTAATTGATAAAATATACCTTGAAATTGTTACCGAATAAATTACCACCATCGCGTTCTGGCTGATGGGCCATCAGGAGCAGCAAAGACAGACCTGGAGATTCAGCTGTGTGGCCATAATTTAGGCCCCAATCCTGCAGTAAGTTTTGTGTGTCTGCAGGATCAAGCCCTTAGGTCATTAACTCTTTGGGGCAGGGACAGTGTCTTTATATATTTATATGGGGCCTTGCTCTTGATTGTGGCCCATAGGTCCGACTGTAATACTAATAACAATGCAGAATGAGAGGAGCTAAAATAGTACATTTTTCATCCCTGCTTTAAGTGCAGACATGAGCTAATTCCTGCTGTAGCTTCTGTTTCCACACAGAGTAAATCTCTGTTCATCTCGAAGTTATGCTGAACTATGGCCTGGTCAGAGCAGAATGAACTGGAGTGGAACATTTAACTACTGCCTTCCTGGTGAACCAGTGGATTTTTCAGGTGCCTTTCTGGGACCATGAAAGATACCAGTGTGTTGGCGAGAGGTGGTCGGTGAGGAGAACTATAATGGCTAGGGGTCTACTTAAATGGCAGAGAAATCACACATTTTTCATGGGTTGGTCATGGCATAAATAGCAAATTTTGTGGATGTGTAACACATCTGTGAAATTTGCTATTTATGCCATGACCAACCCATGAAAAATGTGCGATTTCTCTGCAGCATTTCTCAACTAGGGGCCTGGACCCAAATGGGGTCATAAGTTTCTTAGGAGGTCATGGTATTGCCACCCTTACTTCTGCGCTGTTGCTGATGGCTGAGCTGCCTGAAGTTGGGTGGCAGGAGAGCAGCAGCTGCTGCCTGGGTGCCCAGCTTTGAAGGGGCTGAAGGCAGTGCCACTGCCAGCAGCAGCACAGAAGGGTGACAATACCGTACCCTACCACTCTTATTTCTCTGCAGCTGCAGGCTGTGGCGCTGATTTCAGAGCTGGGCACCTGGCCAGCAGCCACCACTCTCCGCTTTGCCTTTAGATCTGGGCAGCTGGAAAGTGGTGGCTGCTGCCCAGGCACCCAGCTCTGAAGGCAGCACCAGTATAGCACAGAAGTAAGGGTGGCTGTACCCTGCTACCCTTACTTCTGTGTTGCTGCTGGCGGCAGTTCTGCCTTCCGTGCTGAGCAGCCGGAGACCATATTTCACAGAGGAGACCATATTTCATGGTGCTTTGATTTTATGGCTGTGGACTTGGTAGACCGCTAATAATGGCTGCCTCTCGGAGGGGGAGGGGGAAGCAGAGAAGAAAGAAAACAAAGGGGATGGAGGTGATGTCAGTTGTGTAATAAACATCTGGCAGTGGCTAGTGGTTGATGTTTCAGGGGCGTATATCAATAGCCACTTGCCTGGCTATCCAGTACTGTCCATGACGATGGTGGCAATGAAATTTCTTCCTGAGTGGATCCGTTTGCACCCTGAATCATGCCAGCTGGTCAGCACTCGATATGCTGGTTTACATACTAGTACGAGACCACACTGAGTACGTCTACACAGCAAAGGAATACCCGTGGTGCTGGCCCATGCCAGCCGACCCAGGTTCTCGAGGCGCAGGCTGCGGGGCTGTTTCATTGCTGTGTAGACTTCTGAGCTCGGGTTGGAGCCCAAGCCTGGGGACCCTCACATCCCAGTAGTACTAGAGCCTGGGCTCCAGCCGAGCCCGGAGGTCCAAACAGCAATAAAATGGCTGCGCAGCCCAAGCCCCATGAGCCCGAGTTGGCTGGCACAGGCAGCTGCAGGCTTCTTTTTGCTGTGTAGATACACCCCTTCTCATCTGGTGCAAACTGGCACTGCTCCATTGCAGTCAGTGGAGCTACTATGATTTATGGCATTGATGATCTAGCCTATTTATTAGCAGAGATGTGTTCAAACCAGAGGCATCGATCCAAACATCCTTGGATCTGAACTTGATGTCTCTGGCCCATGTGTAGTTATTAATGGGCATAAAATGACACAGCCACTTTTGAAATCCTGCTCTGTGACCTAGAGGAGAAAGCTCTATAGCCCGGTTGCTAAATGTGCTGTTTAACTCTTGCTTTATAGGCTAGCACAGACTGAGTATGAAGAAAGGAGGTGAGCAATCCCATACCTCTGAGTCTTAAAAGAAAAACTCACGTGGTGGCCATGCATAGAAAAAGGAGAGTGCTAAAAGCCCTGAGCAAGAAATAGCTAGACAAGGGAGCTTGCAAAATAGAATGGAGCAGAACAAGAAAGGAGCAAATGCCAGTGATCAAAGCACAGCTCTTTTTCCCCAGAAGTGACAGCGAAGGCAGAAATTCATTCATTGAACACCCCATCACAAATTCCAGCCAACGTGAAGATGAACCTCCTGTTGTCAAATGATGCATAAATTGTGTCTGTAGTGGGCTTAGGTGATGTGTGAGTTGGTATGTGTAAGCTGTCATTGGTTCCAATTCTGTTCTCCCTTACACCAGATTAAATCAGGAAGAGCACCAGTGATTTCCATGTCACTTCTTTCCATTTACACCAGAGTAACTGACCTCAGAATCTGTTCTGATGTGTAATCTGGCATTAATGGCATGGCAGAGTTTGCAGTGGCTCTAATTGACAGTGAAAGACAAGCATTGCAGGATATTTCCGCCAGGATAAAAGACAGAAGTTTGATTCTTTTATTTCAAAGCAGGCAAAATAAAAAAATTAAAATAAAACAGGCAGATTTGTGGCCTTTTAAAAGCGAGTCTTATAAAAAATTAAGGGTCTGTCACTTTAAAGTTACAGCCTTGCAGAGGCATGATACTGAATCCCTGATGGAAATTCCTCCAGGGCCTTCTCTTGCATGCTGTTCAAATCAAACATAAACTTCTCTTGGCACAAAGCAGCTATTATGAAGTCTGCTATTATTCTATATGCTGCCAACTTCTGCTGCCACAGCCTTGGAAGAGTCAGAGAAAGAAGGGATGGGAGGGATGAGGTCCTGAGAGCATATTTATCATATTGCATGCCCAAGCCACCCCGTAGCTGACCTTAAGTGAAGCCTGAAGGCCTACAACCACTGAACAAAATGGCAGTTCTCCCATTAAGTGCAAAGGGAGCAAGATTAGGCCCAGTGAACTCTTCCAGATTGTAAATGAAACTGTAGCTTTGGTCACCTGAAAAGACAAGCAGCAGAAGCTGAAATTAGAAGGCTGCCTGTGCACTATACTTCTGTGTGATGCCTTTTCACTAGGAGCCAGCTGCAAAGCCCACTGAAGTCAAATAGAGCCTTTCCACAGACTGCAGTGGGCTTTGGAGCCAGCCAGACACCATGGTGATGGGCATGGCATAAGAACAGAAATAGAACAGAATTCTCCCTCAGCTTCAGTGTCCACACTGCACTGCACAAACCCGTCATTACAGTTCTCCCATCCCTTTGGGATTTAAACCCATTACTCACAGTTCATATGGCTGATGGAGCAACACAATGGGGTCTATTCTTCTCGCAGTGGGAGCACAATTAACCTAACGGGAAATTACACATAAAGACTCAATCAATTAAAATTATGACTAAACAGATTCTTATGCACAGAAGAAATACATGTCATCCGCCCAGCTAACTGTGCATTACATAATGGCTACTGGGGTGGGAGTGGGAGGGTTAATTATTATTGCTTAAACAGCTGAGGAAATAATTCATAACAAATAGTTTAGTCAATGAATTTAGCCTCTTCCTCTGTTCTGGAAACTCATCGTGTTTGAAATTACGCTATGGAATTCTTTGTGAATTTCATTTAGTCTCTGGCTTGCTATTGGATGATCAATTTATTATTGTTTATTTGTATTGCTAAAGTCCTTAGAGGCACCAAATGAGGACCAAGGCCCATTGTGATAGGCACTGTATAGACACACAGTAAAGCTAGGGTGAGATCTTTACTCCTGCTTCAGACTGGCTAGATAAATGGACCAAATCAGTGGAAAGGGCGCCTAAAATGTAGATTTTTTTTTTCATATTTAAAGCCAAATCAGCATTTATTTAATCTAAAAGGTTAAGTGATGAGGGTGAGGGTGGTGGTGGTGGGGAATGGAATAGATTTTGCAATGGCTCTGATTTCTTGCTGGAATGAGCTGATGTGCATTGTCAGTTACATCTTCAGTATATATTCCATCCTCCTGTTTTGTTCAGGGATTTGGACAAAATAGAAGCCAGGACCTGCTACATTGTATTATCTGCTGTAATGGCTGGAAGTTAAAGGGTTAAGGAAGTGCTGTGCACGAAGGAGATCTGCTGTTTGTGGCGGTGGGGCGGCGCAAAATTGGGGCCATTGATTTTGGTGGAATCCCTCATGATTTACACTAGTTGGACACCTTGTACTGGAAATTGCACATCCATTAATACAGGAATGGGTTATTAGATTTAGGTTTCTGCTTGAAGGAACAACTGAAAACATTTATGAAAGAAAATGATTTACTGGTTCCGAATTCAAATCTGTGCTTCGCAGGCTGGGTCTAGCTGCATGCTGGTTGTTGGCTTGGTGGGTGTAAACCCTTGATTTCCTTGTCTTTGTCAAGTTAGAACCTAAAGTTACTTCAGTGTAGTCAGACAGGGACATCTCTGTATCCAACCCCACCTCCAAAACAAGGACACTTTTCTTCAGCCTGAGTGAAATTTACTGCAGTGCGGAGACCTGGCACAAGGCCTATGTGCCACTAAAGTCCCACTCAGTGCCTCAGATGGGGAAAAGAACAGAACTGAGGCCTTTGATGTTTTCTGAGCTAATCCTATTGGTAGGCTTGCTACCGGCCGCCTATTCCCCAAGAGTGCTACTTTTCACTTGATGGTATCACGTCATTTCTCTCCGTAGCAGAAGTTTGTGTAACACCTGCTCTGCACCATGCCAACTCATACTTCCGCACATCTGTCAGTCTCTTTGCTCAAGAGCTAGCCAGGTTTGGTTGTTGGAGGCCATGTCTGGGTGAACACCATCAGGCATGTTGTTGCTGTTGTTATTTGTATCACAGTAGCACCTCGAGGCCCCAATCAACCTTGAGTTAGGTGCTGTACACGCCATTAGTGAGAGACAATGTCTCTCCTCAAAGAAGTCACTCTCTAAAAAGACAAGACAAACAAAGGAAGGAAAAAAAACTGAGGTGAAGTGACTTGCCTGAGGCCACACGGCAGATCAGTAGCAGAGCTGAGAATACAAACCAGGGTGAACCACTGGCTCTGCTAAAATCGATGGCAAAACTCCCATTGTGTTAAATGAGGCCAGAATTTTAACCTAGGTCTCCTGGGTCCCAGTCTAGTGCTTCACATACTGGGCCTACAATGCCTCTCTGGACAAGTTTCCCCAAGCCTGTCTACAGGGCCGATGCAAGGATGTTTCGCGCCCTAGGCGAAACTTCCACCTTGTGCCCCCCCGCACCCTCGCCCTGAGGTGCCCCCCTTGCGGCAGCTCCCCACTCTCCGCCCTGAGGTACCCTCCCACCCCAGCTCACCCCTGCTCCGCGCACGAGCACAAGCACCCTGAGCACGCCATCGCTGCTTCACTTCTCCCGCCTCCCAGGCTTGCGGCGCCTAAGCTGATTGGCACCGCAAGCCTGGGAGGCGGAAGAAGTGAAGCGGCCACGGTGTGCCTGGGGAGGAGGCGGGGCAGGGGTGAGCTGGGGTGGGGAATTCCCCTGTGTGCCGCCCCCCCACACTTGCTGCAGGTGGCCCTCCCTGCATTCCCCTGCCCCATCTCCCTCCCCCTAAATGCCGACGGCGACCGGGGCAGCCGAAGTTCAGGCTGCCACGGTTGCTGCCAAAGAAAATGGCGCCCCTCAAATGCCAGCACCATAGGCGACTGCCTCGGTCACCTAAATGGTTGCACCAGCCCTGCCCGTCCACACATGTCCCAGTTCCAACTCATGTTGGGTTGGAAACAGGAGGGAGCATGGGCTATAATGGCAGAGAGAAAGGAGGGTCAGGGCAAAGCTGGGAGGCAAGATCAAACCAGTATCTTAGATGCCTATATACAAATGCAAGAAGTATGGGTAATAAGCAGGAAGAACTGGAAGTGCTAATAAATAAAT
This sequence comes from Gopherus flavomarginatus, assembly GCF_025201925.1. Classification (NCBI taxonomy): domain Eukaryota; kingdom Metazoa; phylum Chordata; order Testudines; family Testudinidae; genus Gopherus; species Gopherus flavomarginatus. The sequence goes on along the minus strand of NC_066618.1, from coordinate 14,102,088 downwards.
ACAACTATGACATTGTTGGCATTACTGAAACTTGGTGGGATAATACACACGACTGGAATGTTGGTGTGGATGGGTATAGTTTGCTCAGGAAGGATAGACAGGGGAAAAAGGGAGGAGGTGTTGCCTTATATATTAAAAATGTACACACTTGGACTGAGGTGAAGATGGACATAGGAGATGGAAGTGTTGAGAGTCTCTGGGTTAGGCTAAAAGGGGTAAAAAACACAGGTGATGTCGTGCTGGGAGTCTACTACAGGCCACCTAATCAGGTGGAAGAGGTGGATGGGGCTTTTTTCAAACAACTAACAAAATCATCCAAAGTCCAAGATTTGGTGGTGATGAGGGACTTCAACTATCCAGATATATGTTGAGAAAATAACACCGTGGGGCACAGACTATCCAATAAGTTCCTGGACTGCACTGCAGACAACTTCTTATTTCAGAAAGTTGAAAAAGCTACTAGGGTGGAAGCTGTTCTAGACTTGATTTTAACAAATAGGGAGGAACTTGTTGAGAATTTGAAAGTAGAAGGAAGCTTGGGTGAAAGTGATCATGAAATCATAGAGTTTGCAATTCTAAGGAAGGGTAGAAGGGAGTACAGCAAAATAGAGACAATGGATTTCAGGAAGGCGGATTTTGGTAAGCTCAGAGAGCTGATAGGTAAGGTCCCATGGGAATCAAGACTGAGGGGAAAAACAACTGAGGAGAGTTGGCAGTTTTTCAAAGGGACACTATTAAGGGCCCAAAAGCACACTATTCCGATGGGTAGGAAAGATAGAAAATGTGGCAAAAGACCATCTTGGCTTAATCACGAGATCTTGCGTGACCTACAAAATAAAAAGGCGTCATATAAAAAATGGAAACTAGGTCAGATCACAAAGGACGAATATAGGCAAATAACACAGGAATGCAGAGGCAAGATTAGAAAGGCAAAGGCACAAAATGAGCTCAAACTAGCTATGGGAATAAAGGGAAACAAGAAGACTTTTTATCAATACATTAGAAGCAAGAGGAAGACCAAGGACAGGGTAGGCCCACTGCTCAGTGAGGAGGGGGAAACAGTAACGGGAGACCTGGAAATGGCAGAGGTGCCTAATGATTTCTTTGTTTCGGTCTTCACTGAGAAGTCTGAAGGAATGTCTAATATAGTGAATGCTTATGGGAAGAGGGTAGGTTTAGAAGATAAAATAAAAAAAGAGCAAGTAAAAAATCACTTAGAAAAGTTAGATGCCTGCAAGTCACCAGGGCCTGATGAAATGCATCCTAGAATACTCAAGGAGTTAATAGAGGAGGTATCTGAACCTCTAGCTATTATCTATGGGAAATCATGGGAGACGGGGGAGATTCCAGAAGACTGGAAGGGGGCAAATATAGCGCCCATCTATAAAAAGGGAAAAAAAAACAACCCAGGAAACTACAGACCAGTTAGTTTAACTTCTGTGCCAGGGAAGATAATGGAGCAGGTAATTAAAGAAATCATCTGCAAACACTTGGAAGGTGGTAAGGTGATAGGGAATAGCCAGCATGGATTTGTAAAGAACAAATCGTGTCAAACTAATCTGATAACATTCTTTGATAGGATAACGAGCCTTGTGGATAAGGGAGAAGTGGTGGATGTGATATACCTAAACTTTAGTAAGGCATTTGATACGGTCTCGCATGATATTCTTATAGATAAACTAGGTAAGTACAATTTAGATGGGGCTACTATAAGGTGGGTGCATACTTGGCTGGATAACCCTACTCAGAGAGTAGTTATTAATGGCTCCCAATCCTGCTGGAAAGGTATAACAAGTGGGGTTCCGCAGGGGTCTGTTTTGGGACCGGCTCTGTTCAATATCTTCATCAACGATTTAGATGTTGGCATAGAAAGTACGCTTATTAAGTTTGTGGACGATACCAAACTGGGAGGGATTGCAACTGCTTTGGAGGACAGGGTCAAAATTCAAAATGATCTGGACAAATTGGAGAAATGGTCTGAGGTAAACAGGATGAAGTTCAATAAAGATAAATGCAAAGTGCTCCACTTAGGAAGGAACAATCAGTTTCACACATACAGAATGGGAAGCGACTGTCTAGGAAGGAGTACGGCAGAAAGAGATCTAGAGGTCATAGTAGACCACAAGCTTAATATGAGTCAACAGTGTGATACTGTTGCAAAAAAAGCAAACGTGATTCTGGGATGCATTAACAGGTGTGTTGTAAACAAGACACGAAAAGTCATTCTTCTGCTTTACTCTGCGCTGGTTAGGCCTCAACTGGAGTATTGTGTCCAGTTCTGGGCACCGCATTTCAAGAAAGATGTGGAGAAACTGGAGAGGTCCAGAGAAGAGCAACAAGAATGATTAAAGGTCTTGAGAACATGACCTATGAAGGAAGGCTGAAGGAATTGGGTTTATTTAGTTTGGAAAAGAGAAGACTGAGAGGGGACATGATAGCAGTTTTCAGGTATCTAAAAGGGTGTCATCAGGAGGAGGGAGAAAACTTGTTCACCTTAGCCTCCAATGATAGAACAAGAAGCAATGGGCTTAAACTGCAGCAAGGGAGATTTAGGTTGGACATTAGGAAAAAGTTCCTAACTGTCAGGGTAGTTAAACATTGGAATAGATTGCCTAAGGAAGTTGTGGAATCTCCATCTCTGGAGATATTTAAGAGTAGGTGAGATAAATGTCTATTAGGGATGGTCTAGACAGTATTTGGTCCTGCTATGAGGGCAGGGGACTGGACTCGATGACCTCTCGAGGTCCCTTCCAGTCCTAGAGTCTATGAGTCTATGTCATCCATCCCACATCTCCAGCATGCTTGTTGTCTCCTCCCAGACACATAATAAATACCTACACCAAAGGCTGGCTCTCTTAGGCTACTATAATAGGGTCCACATTCAGAGAAACAGCCTTTAATTTCCCTTCACTAGATGGTGACCCTAACCCAGGCAAATAACACCAAAGGAAAATATTTGATGTAGCGTGGAGCTCGCTGCATTTCTGCTTTTCACCAGCAGAGGCTACTGACATCCTGCACTTGTCACTGAATTCTCCTCAGTCAGCAGTATGTTTCAGAGCCAGTGCCTTTGTAGCATGTTCCTTTAACCTGCTGCTGGGTCAGACAAGTTTCAACGTGCTGTTCTGTTCCTAACCATGCTTTCGCGGTGTGCAGCACATCTGTTAGTGGTTAGTGGATTTCTTCACAGGATATCATTAAAAAAAAAATCTTTAATGATCCTCACAACAGAAGGTTGGGCGTGTCTTGAAGCTCAGCTGGGATTCATCCAGCTCTTTACCAGGGTAACGATATCAGCAAATAGAGCTTGTTCCTATGGCTACTAAACCGAAGAAATGTTTACATAATAGATACAGGAAAGGGTTAAGCCTTGTGTTTGCCAACATGGACAACTACCTGGGCTGTGTATTGTTCGTTATCACACCTTAGCTACATAGAATGAGAAACCTATTTGTAAAGAAAATGCATTTACTTCACTTCCATCCCAACTCCTGTGATAGTTTTAATCTGTTAAATTAATTTTTTGGATCAGGTGAAGAATGAGCATGAGGTGCACATAACAAGAACTACCTCCAGTTGTTCTCTAGCCCTGTTGCTCACCCCAGCCAACTAACCCACTGATTAGATTGTATTGTGTTCCATTCTGTACCCAATCCACAGCGGGCAATGACATTGAGGCTTTTCGCTACAGAGGTAGTTCTCTAGCTTGGGCTACAGACATCTGGAGTTTCAGTTCTGTAGCTCCCTGGTTCAGTTCCCCAGTCATGGCCAAGATGGTGAACATCATACAATCCTCTTCCTTCACCCTTTTCCATCCCTTGTGCTATTACATCTAATTTAGCTTGTAAAAGCCACAGAGAAGGAATCTAGCATTTTATTGGTCCATAAAGCCATGCCCTCACCCCGCATCATGCTTGAGAAGTAAGTAAAAGTTGGAGTTCAGATACTAAGGTCATGAAACACCTCGCCTACATGGGGAAATTGAACTGAGTAGCTAGTCTGGAACAATTCCCCTCTATAATGGGGTTTTGCAGAAGTAAGAATCATTGAAAACTTGTTTTTGTCAGTAATTCAACGGATCTGATGCCGAACACAGACACAGAACTGATTGGCTGCATAAGAGGATGCCATTTTCATAGTTATTTTTCTGACCAAGCCTTAATATTACTGTGCTCTGGAGAAAACTGGAACATTTTGCCAACGTGTTTTCTGTCTTTTCCACCATCAGCACTTGGTTCAGAGGGATTTCTCAACATCAAGCTGAAGATAACATTTCTGCAAAATGGTGCATTTCTGAAAAGACCTTTTGATCCGTGTAAACTCTTCTTACTTGTATGCATTTATTTTTCTAGGATGCTATTTTCCTCTGGACAGCCACACTACAGAGCACAACTCTCAAAGTCAAATGCTCACACCTACCGGCTGCCTTCTGAACTGGCACTGTATATTGGCTCATGCCAAACTTGGCAACCTGTAGGCCTAATCCTGCTCTCTCTGACACTGATGCAAATCCTGAGTAACTCCATTGGGCCTTATTGTCCTTTTGCTTACACTGATGTAAATCAGAAGCAACTCGGTTGAAGTCAATGGAGTCATCCCAGTGTAGTATGGATGTGAAAAAGAGATTCAGGCCCACTGACTGGTGTAACAGCAAACAGGATTTTGTACCTTACGCTTGTCTGCATGAGAAAGTTGCACTGATTTAACTTCAGATGCAATCTTAAACATTTGTTTCATTAAGTTAGTGGAAAAGACTGTGTGGACAGTCTTACTTCCATATAGCTTAAGTCAATTTAAGTCAGTTTAAGCTAATCTAAAATAAGGCACTCTCAAACCAATATAAGTGGCCTCCCAGCGATTTGCACCAATTTCACTATGTTTAAAATCACACCTGAGTCTCCCTTTTTGCTGTCTCCTTCACTATAAATTGTGTGTCATTATATCAGCATTCCTGTGTGCTACACACACCCACACACACAAATGTACAAGTGTGCAGCAATTTAGTTACAGTCTGATTTCACACACCCTCCTCCCAGGCAGCTATTTTGAATTGGGAGGCTGTTAAACATTAGCCTGCGAAACACACGGGCATCATTTCTGTGATGTATCTTAGGGGAACTGTGAACTTTCCTTAGTACTATATTCCGCTGACCGCCCTAGTGTTGCTGTATGTCATTAATCTGTAGCGACCTGAATGCTACATTCTGCGAATTGTCAGAAGGCGCCAGGAAGTTCATACATAAAAAGCTTTGTTAACAGTAATGCTTGTTCTGGGGACTGGCCACCCAGAAATAATTATAGCAACTGGCTTGCTTTCAAGAAGCTGCCGTCCTGTCTGAATGAAATATGGAGGGAACAGGAGGAGCTTAAACAGGTCCCAAAGTCTTCCTTGTTAGGCGAAACCAAAACCTCAGGGGGGTAATCTGAAGCCTCAGCGTTGATTTTTCTCTGCATAAATCCCACTGAAGACTATATTGAAAAACAAACATTTCATGGCACTGGCCTCCACACCAATTGAACTATTTTTCTTGGGCCGTCACATAGCAGCCTGGTTGCCCCCTAACCTGGCTTTCCCCATCCGGTAAGCCAGCTCCTAAATCTTTAGGTTTTGCAAAGCACGGCTCATCCGAGTGCACTGCACCTTCTAGGACAATGCTTCAGCCTATGGCAGAACAAGCTAAAAAACGTTCCCTAAGACAGGCTCACCAGGACTCTGTTGGACTTGGCCTTCTGGCTGTTGGCATCTGCTTGGTCCTTCACCTATGCAGAGTTGCTAAGCTGAGCTTCATGCAGTTTACAATGTGCTGAGCTTTCAGATGGGATGGTTGACTTGATGCCCTTTCCACAGCGCAGGTGTTTGGCCTGCTGACTTTGGCTCTGTACCCCAGTTGTGTGGAATTCTGCCCTTCGCACAAGTGGCCCCATGGAAGTCACTCTCACAGGTAAGCTGAGCACTGCGGAGCCCATTGCCCTGGTGAAGGGAGTGAAGGTGGCTTTAAGTCGCCGTTGCACTCTCCTGAGCCTGAGTCGTTCTGTGGCTCCCGCATGTCTTAGAGCACCCTGGGAATCCAGGTAAGTTATCGCAGCTTTCGTGGGCTGCTGTACTGGCCACAGCAGTGGGTCCCAGAATCTCCGCAACACGTCACTTCATTATACCCCTTCTGCACCCAAATCTAGGACTTGCGAAGGGTCCTCTGACGGCAGCCTTACAGGGTGTCTGTGCTGAGCCAATCCTCCCTGGGTGTGAGGCTTTGAGAGACCCTTTTTATTGCTCCTGCCTGCTCCAGTTTACAGGGGCCAGCGTGGGGGTGAGGGTCTTACTCTATATGTCTTGCAAACTCTCTTTCACCTAAGGGGCCCTTTACTCCCAAGGGCTTATCAGGTACTGAAGTTAAACAGGCATTAACCACTAAGAACAGTGACTTACTTTACAGTAAATACTATTTATCACAGTGTTTTCTCTGTGTAGATCTCATTGAGGACATCCCCTCCCCTCCCTTGCATGCTTGAGGGATTAGAATCATGGACTATTAGTGTCTGTTGCAGCCAGGGCTGTACCAGGCATTTCATATGGGGCAGAGCAGCCCAGGCTGCCTCTCTGTTCCCTCACTGAGGGCTTGTCTACATCACAAAGTTGCAGCGCTGGTGAGGGGGTTACAGCGCTGCAACTTAGGAGGTGTACACATCTGCAGGGCATCACCAGCGCTGCAACTCCCTGTTTGCAGCGCTGGTCGTACTCCCGTTTTGTCTCGGGTGTAGAGGATCCAGCGCTGATGATCCAGCGCTGGTAATCAAGTGTAGACACTTACCAGCGCTTTTCTTGACCTCCGTGGAATAAGCAGGTATCCCAGCATACCTGAGGAAGCCTCTGGTAATCAAGCTGGTCTCCTTCCCCGGTTTGCTCTCGCGTTCCCCGAACCCCGAGCAAGCAGGTCTCCTTCCCTGCGGTTTGCAGGGTGGTTCGGGGAACGCGAGAGCAAACCGCGGCGAAGCTGGTCTCCTTCCCCGGTTTGCTCTCGCGTTCCCCGAACCCCCCTTGAAGCCGCCCAACAGCGCTGCAGTGTGGCCACATCTAACACCACTTGCAGCGCTGGTTGCTGTAAGTGTGGCCACTCTGCAGCGCTGGCCCTATACAGCTGTACTAATACAGCTGTAACAACCAGCGCTGCAAAATTGTAGATGTAGACATACCCTCAGTCAGAATCCAGTAAAGAGGTCTCCAAAGAAGCAGGGGTGGAGGGCAGCTTGTGGGCTCCATGTGGTTAAAATATCTCAAAGAGCCACAGTTGCTGCAAGGTGGGAGGCATGGATCAGCGTTCATGTCGTGCTCCCTGTTAGTACCCGGGAAGCCACTGATCCAACCAGCAGCCTAAATTCAGTGATGAATCCTGGTTATGTGCCGCCTGAGGCACGTGGCACTTATGCTAAGACTGCCAGGTAAGTAACTGTTCTTCCGTCTTCGGATCCCACTTATGGTGACTTGCTCGCTACTGCTCACCTGAATTTGGCATCTGAGCTAGTTGCCAAATCAGGGCATAATGCTGAGGAAAAGTTTGGGCTGGGCACCAATGAGCAGCCTTGCAGAGTGTTGACATAGGAATATTTCTTAGTCTGGCTGTAGAAGTCATCTGGGATCTCACTGAGGGGGCCTTGAGAGAAGGGGCATATCTGCTCGCTGCTTATAGCTTGTAATGCACTGAGTGATCCACTTGGCTGAACTCTGGGAAGAGGTGGCCTGACCTTTCACAGCCTTCCCCGAAGCTACAAATAAGTGGGGTGTTTGCCAGAATGGCTTGTCCTGACTCAGGAATAAAAAAGGGCTCTGAAAGCATCTGCAGCGTGATGCTTGGGCTCTCCTGCATTTGAGTGTGGTTTGGTGAAGAAAACAGAGATGTTGCTGGTTTGGGTCAAGTGAAGCAAGACTCCACCAGGGTGGTGCTTAAGGTCTCAGCCCCAGGAAGGCAGTTTTGAACGTGAGGTGACGAGAACACTCAGATGAGAGTTCAAAAGGAGGAGGGGCTCCCAAAGGCTTGTCAGACCTACATTAACGTCCCTGAATGCAGGAGGGCCCCCTTCTAAAGAGAGTGTGTGTGGGTGAACCAGTCTTTGAGAGATTTTGGAAAAGTGAGCTGAGAGAACACTGTATGGGGTTGAAAAGGAGGTGATGCAGCAAAATAGAACCTGAGAGGGCAGCTACGCAGCTGAAGACCTCCAGTAGTGCCTTGTGGGGCTCAGGCTATGGGGGTAAAAATGGCAGTGTAGACGTTCGGGCTTGGGCTGGAGCCCAGGCTTGGAAATTTAGCAAAACAGGGAGGGTCTCAGAGCCCAAATGTCAACACTGATATTTTAGCCCTGCCGTGCAAGCCCGAGTCAGTTGACCTGGGCTCTGAGACTCACTGGCGCAAGTTGTTTTGGTTTGTAGCCACCCCCAAGAGAGTGATGGTGAAGCCCCATGACATGAGTGAGAGGGTGTAAGCCAGACTCTTGGGAATAGGGGCTTGCACTGGAGCAAGAGCATGTGATGCCCAGATGGAAAAGCTCTTCCATGCTGAGCTGGTGGAGGGTTTCCAGCTCCATATCAGGAGCTGCTGGACAGCCATGGAGCAATCCTAGGATATAGTGCTCAGCCAGCCAATTTCTGATCAGTCGCTTGTAGCGCCATGGGCTCTGGGTGGAGAATTTGTCCTCAGTGCTGGGAGTGTAAAGCTGGTAGATTGGGGAGAGAAGTTAGTGGCTGTGTGGACAAAGGCCATTAGCTTTGTGAGCCAATACTACCTGGGCCAATAAGAAGCTATCAGAATCACAGTGACTGCAATCTGCCTGATCTTCCTTATCACCCGTTGGGTAGCAGAGAGATGGGTGGAAAAACATGCAGACTTTGGCCCATAGCCTAAAGGTGCCATTAAGGCACCAATGATTTTCAAAGTTACTGCTCAGTTGCTGCTTGACCCCCGTAGATGCCTGTATTTCTGCTGGTCAGCACTGACAAAACTGCCTAAGCCCTGCCCTGACCCTGCTGCTAATGAGCAGCTCGGAGTCCTCACTCAAGCTGATGTCCAGGGTATCTCTACATTGTAATCAAACACCCACGGCTGGGCTGTGTCAGACGACTAGGATTCGGGCTGTGGGGCTATAAAATCGTGATTTAGATGTTCATGCTCGGGCCGGACCCCGAGCTCTGGCACCCTACATGGGGGGAAGAGGGAGGGGTGGGGAGGGTCTCAGAGCTTGGGCTCCGGCCTGAACCTCTACACTGCAATTTTACAGCCCTGCAGCCTGTGCCTGAATCAGCTGATATGGGCCAGCTGCAGGTGTTTGATTGTGGCACAGACATGGTCTCAAAGCAGGATTCCCACTTCCTCATGCACTGTATGGGGAGCCTAAGTACCTAATGCAGGGGTGTGAATTCCATTGGGCGGCAGGGCACCTGGGGGTTAGGTGTTGCACTGCTGAGTGATGCAATGCTTAAGCACCTGGGGCCTTGAGAACAGCATGAAAGACTCTGTGCTAGTACCTGCTCTGGTGCAGAAGCAAGGGCATTTGCTGCTGGCAAACAGCTCTAAGGAGAGGAGCCCCCATCTGTGGAATATAGGCTTGAGAGTGTGCATCAGGGACCATTCATAGGAGAGAGGCATTGTCTGGGCCTTCCTCCTGAGCCTCTGCCTCCTAATGTTCTCACTCTTATTGCCTTGGGAGGTCTAAGAAAGAGCTGCAGCTCATGAAGGGGATTTAGGAAGAGCTACTGCTCATGGGGCCTGGGCCAAGGGCCCACAATGGCAGGGCTAGAGCTAAAGGGATAGGATAGAGAAGGTACTGAGGCCCAAGGAGATGTCTCACAGGGATATTGGGATACTAAGGCATTCTGGAAGGGATCGTAAGGAGGATCCTTAAAGTCTGCTGGTGGTGATCAAGGGTGTGATCTAAGTTGCTCTCCGGGGGTTCCCTGGGAACAGGTTGGGGATGGATGTCTGGAGGAGGGTCCCTGCTAGATTCTGGAAAGAAAGTGTTCTGAGCAAAGAGGAGGAGGAGAAGTCTGTTCTAGAGGTGATGCTGACAGTCTCCTGCTACTGAAAATTTTAATTTTTTCTGGTGCCAAAGAGATTGGTGCAGGTGGCATTGGAACCAAGGCTGGTGCCCTGGTACAGCTGATGACTCTAGTATCCCTACAAAGTGTGTGGGTGCTGGTGAGAAGTCTCTGCCAGCCCTGGGCTTAATTCTGCTCAGAGCAGGGTGACAAATAATTGGCCCTGCTAGTTTGCCCAGGTTGCTCAGGTTTCAGGGGAAGGGGACTCTTTTCTGAAAAGTCAGAAGGCCCATGACTCAATTTCTTTGGTCTCTACTGTTCAAAGGAAGAGGATCAGCACCATGAGTTTCTCTTAAGACTAGTGCTCAGCTCTGCCCTGCCTCCGTGTAGCTTCAGTGGGGAGCTCCCAGATGGTGCCAAATTTGCTGCGAAGGACCAAGTATGTCTGACTGAAAGGAGTTGCGGTCCCTTTCTTGATACCAGCAGTGAATCTTCACATTCCAGTCCCTTTTTACCACTACAGAACACTGTGATTTACCCTGGAACGAATGTCTGGAGAATTTCTAGATTAGCCTTCATAAATGCCAATTAGCTCAAGCTAGTTAACATAATCAATTAGCTAGAGGTAAAAAAGCTATCATGGACATACCCATAGACCTGGTCTTCACTAGAAAAAGACAAGTGAGTTTTCAGTTAACCCATGGTTTTAGCTAACAGGTGGTAACTAACACCAGGTTAAGGCAAGATAGCCTGTAATTTTAACATGTAATTTTAGCAGGTCAAGGTAAACCTGGCTCCCCCGTCTTTTACATCAACCTACTCCATATTAAAACTACAAACTGCCTGGTCTCCACTAGGATTTTGCCTTGTGTTACCACATTTGTGAACATCAGTTAAGAATGCACCTTTTTTCCTAGTGAGGCTGTACTCATATTAACACAAGGGTGTTATGAAGGCTAGTTAATATTTATACACTCTTCAAAGGACCTGCCATTATCTGCAAAGGCTTATCTAATTCTGGACTGTTTTAAGAAAGGTAAGAGATACTGTTGACCTGGGATCGGTAGCTTTTGCTCACAAACCTTTTGACTGGAATGAGTTAACACATTTCAGCAAACACTTGTACTGAAATAGCCAGGAAAAAAGGCAGGGGCACTACCATATTCAAACAAAATTGTTTTATTGAGAGTGTAAATGGAAATTTCTTCATATTGCTTTGATGAAATGACAGACAGCAGCTGTAGACAAATATGCTTTTTTTTTTTTTAAACAAATGAAAATGGATAAGGTAAAAATAAAGCTTTTTTCACTTGTACCTTTAAGCAACATAATCACAATATATACACACAAAGAAAGCTAAAATAAAGCTATGTTGAAACCAAAGCGTTTCAATCAATACATTAGATAATTACAGCTTGTGTCAATAAATACCCAGTTTTTAAACTGTTTAACAGGCAACTTTTTACACAGATACAGAGAGAGGAAAATATATATATTTACAGTTCAGTGCCCTGAAGAAGGGAGAAAAAGAACCAATTTTTTCTTTTTTGGCACCAACACAAATAAAATGAATAAATTATAGAAAAAAAATCCATGAAGGCAGGAATCTTTATCCCCATCGTTCACTTTTAAAATGATAGATATGCAGAGAAACCTAGGAATGTTCTAAAACAGAATCTTACATTAGTGCCAATAAATACAGAATGGTACCGGACACTGTTTGTCAGTATTTTTGATGCCATCTGAAGAATAGAAACTACCACCAATTAGATAATTAAACGGGATTTTCAGAACAAAGAAAAATTCTTGAAATCCTCCATCTGCCAGTAGTTCACCTACAATGGCTCTCCTGCATGGCAGCCAAGTCCCATCCAGCAATTCTTGCTAGGTAAGACTTGTATGCAAGTGTACCATTGCTCTGCACAGCACAGTGCAGGGTCCTCAGTGAGGTTTCCAGTGTGGAAGGAATGCTGGGGGCTCAGTCAGGGTAGCTGGGGCTCCAGGAGCGAAGATGCAGGCTGTCCCAGAGTGGCCAGTGGAGTCTGATGAAGTTAAATCAGACAGCACCAACGGACTCCTGAGCAATACAACCTGCAGCTATACAGAAACCCAGCTATTAGTCACAGCTGCAAAGGGTCACAGTTCAATTTGTGTTGTTATATGTCCATTTAAAAGTTGACCAGCTCAATACAAGCAAAGATCTACAATGGACAAAATAGCTCGCCTGGTATGTGAGAATTTCCTAATTGCTGGTAGCTGTGAACAGCTTGCTGTGCCAATTAGAATACCAAATAATCATTTATTAACTAGCAGGTACAAACCATTATAATCTCTACAGTCAGCTAGATTTATAGTTCAGCCAATGGAAGTGTTTTGCCTCAGCTTTTCATAAGGGTTTTTGTTTCAGCCTAAAATCAGTCAAACTGACACCATCTTTTCTTGCTTGGGAGTCTGCCTATGCTAGCCTAGTCAGCAAAGCAGACACCACGGGGTTACATTCAGAGTATGGGGTCACTACATGCACCACTTTTGTTTAAAACAGCTAGAGCTGGACGTTGAACTCAAGGTACACCAGGCTTTAAAAGGAACAAAATATGTCCCCCATTTGGCTATTGCTCAAGTACAGGTATCACTGTATCACATACAAGAATTTAATCTTTTAAACCTATTTTTAAAGCTGGTAGATTTATATCATGATACCGGGATATACAAACTAGACCAACACACACGAGTAGTGTTGGCACAGGCACTTAGTGTACTGCTAAAATACAGATTATGTCCAATTATATGTAATGGCCAGTGACCTGTTTTCAGACTGATTTAAACACATGTGCCTAAGAAGGCCTCTGATACCCTTTAAAATACTATTTGATTTCTTATTTTTTTTTTTAAAAGATGCTCCAAATTATTCAGCTTTACTTTTTTATTTTAGGTTTTTCTAAAACGTATAAAAGCAATAAATAATCCAATACCTTCGTTTTCATCTAATTGACTTGCATCACTTTAGCTATAAAATGCATATAAATCGTCTGTCCCATCATGTTTTATAATGGTTAGACCCTTGACACTTCAGCGTACTAAGGAGCACTTAAATCGGGAGCATGAGCAGTGTTGCTATCATCTGCTTTGCTCTCAAAGTTCTACAGGCTGGAAAGGTCCCTCCTCATTACATCTGCTGCTGCTAATGGTTCCTCTGCATATTCAGGCACCATAATAGATCATTATCGATCTGATGGCCAAATCCTTAGGCGATTAAATAAAATTATAAAATAATTTACGAAAAAAGTTTTTTTAAATATAGTTAGTTCATATTATTTCTTGACAAGTTTAGGGGGATTGTTTTCCATAGCAGAATTATGGACCTCACACAACATTGTATAATCCCATCCATGAAAGGATTTTTAGCTACCAAGAGGATGTTTTTAATTATGAAAAAACCCCAACCCCCCCTTCCCCCCCAACTTCACCTGGCTTAGGCTCTTTTAGAAATGTTATGCAAAGACGGAAAAGGTATCTGACCATCTCTAAAGTTAATACCTTTCCACCTCTTTTAAAAAACAGTGTTGTCGTCTTTAGGATCTGTGCTGCTAAAGACTTTTATTGCACTTCCAGGTCATTAATAAACCACAGTGCTATTCATGTACTAAAAGGTAAAAAATAAATAAATACAGATATATTATGTAAAAAATATGATTGTACACATAATACATCTGAGGTATTACCAATTTAAATAAGGTTTCATGCTAGTTCAAGCTTCGGTGGCTATTTAAATTCTGGAATTTGCAATAAATAGGTGAAAATGATTATGGATCTAGTGTATGGATCTTTTCTGTAAACCTCTTCAGATTTAAATGTAAGAGCATGGCAGACTCACTCTTATGCAAATCATTTTTCACAATAAATATGGATTCAAAAGTTGTTTTAAAAAGTTTCTGCAACACTGAATATTTTCTAGAAGGGGCTGTTGTGTATGACTGGCAATGTTAACAAGGAGTATTTCTTAATAGGTCTTTTTATACAAAACACAGGTAAATTCGTACTTGAAAGTCTTCTATTTTTTCCAAATTATGAAAGTTTATAAATTTTGCACAAACAGCAAGGGAACTGATTGTAGCTGCAGTATTTCAAAGTGTCCATGTTCTATAAAGACAAAAAATAATTTGTCTGCTTAGAAAGCTTTTTTGTAGTATTTTCTCCTTCAGTGAAAGTTTGCTCAGTACTTCAGTTTTAATTTCAGTTTTCCTTCTTTTTTTAAACTTTCACTGTTTCCATTAGTGATGACTTAATGGCATCTTCTAAAAGCTGATTGTCTGTGAAAGGGACTGGGGTTTCTGGGACAGATTCAGACAAGCCAATTAGAGACTCCAGGAAACAGGTGCTTTGGTCTCCTGCCTGGGGAAAGCCAGGAAAATTAGGCAACTGAAACTGCAATGCTGAAAAGTTATCAAGGTTCTCATATTCCTTTAACGAGTTATAAAGAGGTCCCAAGTTGTAGTCGGAAAATGACTGAAAAAGATCCAAGGAGTCAGAGGAAAGGCTGAGATCTGTGTAGCTCTTTGAGCACTGCTCTGCAGATGATGACACGCAGCAAGAAAGCCCATCACAGTGTGTATCAGCAGTTTCGTCTAGAAAACAACCAGCATCCTGATTGGCATTTTCATCCAGGCATTCGGAGATGTTTGACAAATGGCCAGAGTACTTTCCAGTGCTGAGTTTTTCAGCAGTTGTATCACACTGGTCTTCAATGTTAGCACTAAAGAAGTCAGCAGGATGGAAACAGCTCAAGTTGTCTTGGCAATTATTACTGTTGTCTTCGATGTCGGAATCATTGAAGTGGAGTATTCTTGCCAGGCCGTCGTCATCAATATCAGACTGAGACTTATCTGACGGGACACTCTCGTACTGTTCTTCTGAATCCTCGCTCTGAATGGATGAAATCGAAGAGTCTGTCATATCACTACTACAGCTATTCTCCCCAACAGTCTCCAGGTCCATGTTGAACTGAAAGGCTGGAGTCAATGGGACAGCTCTTTCCTCAAACACGTTTTTCCCTGCCGAACAGCCAAACTGATGCAGCCTGTCCCGGAATGATGATTCGGGTTCTACATTCCTTTCGCTGCTCTGCTGGTTCTTTTCCAGTTCCAGTTTCATGATGGTGTGGATGAAGTGAGTTTGCACTCTAGCCTGGTTAAATTCTATTCTCCCTTCTGTATTTCCACAGCCATCTTTTGTGCAGCCACAAGGGAACGAAGTGTGATCCATCTGCCAGGAAGCAAAGACGACAACACTGTTAGACCTGGGAGATTCTACCTCTGCTTAGGTACTGTAAGGCACAGGGCCCGTAAACCCCAGCATAATGTGAAAGAAAGTGACTGCAAGCTATGAGGAAACCCCAAAACTACAGCATAGCAAGATCTATATAGCAGAAACAGCCTCTATTCAGTGATTCTGAGAAGCCATCTTCATAACAGGGCATACCAACTAGCAGGCAAAAACAAAACGCTCTTTAGAAGAAGGATAGGTCTCAGTACAACTTAAGACCAAAGGAGCTGAAAAGATCTAATGGGTAAAGCATATACCCTTTCAAAGGAAGTGTGTGTGTGGAAAATGTTGGACAAATAATATAAATAGCTATGTATTGATTATATCATATGCACATGTAACAACAGCTATTGGGATAGTCACTGGGGACTGACTCCAGGACCCAGGCTGGTAATAAGCAGAGCGTCTACCGTCTGAAGTAAACGAGTAATTGCCATAACTGGCACCTGCGGTCGATTCACCGTCTGAGGACCAGCCACTAGAGGGAGATGTGTAAAATGAGCTGTACCGTATCAGAGGGGTAGCTGTGTTAGTCTGGATCTGTAAAAGCAGTAAAGCATCCTGTGGCACCTTACAGACTAACAGACATTTTGGAGCATGAGCTTTCGTGGGTGAATACCCACTTCATCAGATGCATGTAGTACACCCACGAAAGGTCATGCTCCAATACGTCTGTTAGTCTATAAGGTGCCACAGGACTCTTTGCTGTACAGTAGGTTGCACACGCGCCATACACTTCTATCCCCACAGCCATGAAATATAATAAATTAACATTTCAAAATCCATGGAATATATCTCACAGAACGTATTTCAAGAGGCAAGCAGCTCCAAGGAAAAACTGAACACGAATTCCTAAATGGAATTACACCGAGAGGGTGATACAGGCCAACTCAGTCTGAAGTTACCTACAGGCAGAAACTTGAAGTTGGCAAGCCAAACTCATCTCTTGGGTATGGGAGTGTTTTTAAAAATGGAGGAGGACTCTGAAGATTGGGTGAAGCTACGCATGACATCACATGATGTAGACTGTCAGCCCAGCTTGACCTCACTTCAGCATGGGATATAAACTCAGAAAAGCCAGGAAATCCAAAGGGACATGATCAAGCCCTAATGTGAGACCCAAACGCGTTTTTTAAGTTTGTGGGCATATGCCTCTGATGCAGCCCTCTGCTCTAACTGCCTACTCGGTTTTGGCAAGCCAGTGGAACATTAAATATGCATCAGTCCTGCTTTAAGTGATCAGTATGGGAGTACAGATTTCCACACGTGGTGGATTTGCAGAAACATGCAGAATAGAAGGGCCTTGGGACATGCACATGAGTGCAAAGAAATACAACACCCACTGGCCATCCCAAGGTGGGGGCTGTCCAGCAGAGATCATGGAACTTTATCTATACTGTTACCCTCATTTTATCTTAAGCTCTTGAGAGGCGTAAGAAGGGCCTAGTTTTCTATGCTCAGAAATAGGTCACAAAGATATGTACACATATACCATTTTTAAGGTAGGTAGCCAGAGCTCAGCCTGTCAATTTCAACAGCGTCCCTTTGACAGTTACCATTTTTTAAATTCAGGTGAGAATTAGTGCATTTTACAATCTGGCTCTGCAAGCAGGAGAACCTAATCTATACTGCGCTTGCTTCTTGCCAGCTAACCTTCCCTGGCTGCTTTTCCTTCTGCCTACGTCAAGTCTGCAGATGCTGCCAAAAAGCCTGGCCGTGTACATAGTTCCAATCTGTGCAAGGACCCTTCTGATATTAAGTTTCAGCCTCGTCTCAGTCCCAGCCTCACTCACATATGTCCCTAATGGATGCAAGGCACGATGCACAGCCTGGGTGGCACAGCCAACAGCACGTACCTGACATTTAATGCCTGCTAAGCTACAGCTGCAGGTCTCTGGATCGCAGAACTCCTGGCAGTCACAGCCGCAGTCTTCACGGGACAGGCGGATGCTGTGCAGCTCCCGTTTCTCCTCTCTGTCGATCTTCTTCACTCCCATCGTTTTGAGCAGAGCACGTCTCTTTTTGGCAGGGTAGGGCTGTAGGAAGAAGCCGTCCTCCAGCTCCACATTGCTCACATCCACGTCATCGTCAGATATGTCCTCAGTAGTGAGCTGGCTGGCCTCCTCAGACTCTGCCGTGCCGTTCACAGTCAGCTGTGCCCAAAGAACAGGAACACAGAGTCAGTGCACCAAATACACTAAAGAAATGCATCTCAACCTAGCCAACAGGCCGCTGTACCAGCAAACACACACTTAGAACTAAGCCACAACAACAAATACATCCCTCCTCCCCTCCCCGGCTATTACTGCACCGTGCCTTTCCAAAATGAGCGTCTGCCATGTGCCATGAAGAGAGGGCTGTGGGAAGAATCAGAGAATAGTGACCTAAAACTGGTGACCATTAAGACCCAGAGGGGCAGAAACTAAAGGGATGGAGGGGAAAGGTCTAATCCTGCTTCTGAAATGCAGCAGCTTTTTGGGTGGTGAGGCAGACACCTAGTAAACTGGTCAAGTAAGAAGAGGAACATTTTGGCCAAGGACACCAGGGCAAATCTTTACTCTTCTCAAGAGAGACGTGAGACGGCCACTGAGCATACAGGAACAAGGTCGCCTCTTGGTAAATTATATTAAATTAATGGAATTCAGTTTCTTTAGTTTTGGAGAACAGAAGAGCTGAGCTGCTCATATCTGCATTTGAACACATGTTTCTAAAGAATCTGGATATGTCAAAACTGATACTTAGACCTCTGAGAGGCCCCTAATGGTAAAGTGGCCATAAACTAATCATAAGTAAGGTTGCGGTTTAGTCACGGAGGTCACCAATTCTGTGACTTCCAAAGAACTCTGTGACTTCAGACAGCCCTGGCTGGGAGCTGCAGGGTCCCCTGCTACCAGCGGTGGCAGGTGGCCTCCCGCAACTCCCGGCCCCCGCGGGTGAAAGAGGAAACGCCCGCTGCTCTTCACAGCCCCAGGTGGCCCAGAGACCACACACAGCTCTCCACTTGGGGAGGGGCAGGAGAGACCCCCAGAGCTCCCGAGTTCACAGCCCGCAGCGGAGGGGGACCCTGGAGCTCCCAGCCCATCCACAGCTGCTCAGGCTTCTCATTTTATCATGGATATTTTTAGGAACAGTCAGGGACAGGTCACAGCTTCCGTAAATTTTTCATTATTGCCTGTGACCCATCTGTGACTTTTACTAAAAATATCCTTGACAAAATCTTTGCCTTAGTCATAAGGACCTGCACCAGCTAATGATAAATGATGCCACATGTTATTACTCACCTTCCATTTCAATGCCTCCAGCTTCTCCTCTTTTAACCGCTCCTTGAGTTTCTCCCGCCGAACGTTCTCCTGTTCCTTTGAAAATTCTGCCAGTGTAAACTGCCTGGACGAACTGTGCTTGCTCATCATCCCCAGGGTACAGCCACCCCGGCTAGGCACGCTGGTGAACCCCTGGCAGCGTGGAAAGTAAAACACAGTGACCTGGTCGAATTCCACATTGTTCTTCTTTAACCGTTTGGTTTTCTTCAGGATGGATGTAGCTAGAAAGACAGAAATGAAAAAAAGGCACATGACATTCCTCTCCTATGAACAGATGAACATTAATGTTAACAGCTGCAAAACAGTGTAAGACTACATAAATCAACAAGTTAGTATTAGGCCAGTATCTCAGCAGACAGATCTAAAGTGCAATATGCAAACACATTTCAAGGCAGGTGAAGGTGGTGCACGAAAACATAGCCAATATATTTCTGCTAGCAAAGAACACTGATCTGTCTTTTCTCCTCCTCACATTGATTTCCTCAAGAGCATTTACATTTTCTTCAAGTATAGCAGAGCATAACAAAATGGTGTATGTGTGTGTGTGAGATTTTAAACACCTCATGGTATGTGTGTGAGAGAGAGATGTTAAACACCTCAGTGTCCTCTCTATATGCTGTTAGCATCACAGCTTTTAGGGTACTTTACATTTACTCCTCAGATTCTCTTTTACAGACCCGCAAATAGTTTGCTTACTGCAGCTTATATGGGAGAGCACACAATTACCAACAGCTGCTTTTATGGTACTTCCTTTTGCAGCCACTGGGAGGAACTATGAATCTGTACTTTATTCTCAAGAGACTAATTTGAGAGCAGCTGCAAAGATATTAATCTTTATACAGGTGATCCCAATATAAACATTGGCAACACAACACTCTGGTTTATCTTAAAACTGCTATAACATGCTTTATGTATTCAGAAAGTTTAAAATATAATCTCTCCAGAGATACCTCGTTTTACATTGTCTAGTGTGAATATAAATATATAACAGATCAGATTTACTAGTCTACAGGAGTAATTCCAGAATCACTCTGTTGCGCTGCACCTATCAGGACATGTAAAATGGAATGCAAAATTGTGGCAATATTGGTTTAAGGAATTACTTTTCCTGCAACATTGAACATGTTAGGAAGAAGAAGCAGCAAAAGACTAAATTAGCTCGTTTTCCCACTATCTCTGCTAGATTCTCATAGAAGGTGGATGAAGTCCTAGTCAGCAAAGAGATAATCAAATTTTAGAGCCCGAACCATTGACAATTATATAAGCAGACCTCACATGGCAGACGGAAAGTCTCCAGTTACTGGGGGGACAGCTCTTTGCAATGACAATGGCCTCCCATCTCACTCTCTCAGCTAAAACAGCAATTTAAAAAAAACTTGCCTTGTCTGTATATGAAAAGTTGCGCCAGAATTTATTCTACATCTTTCCAACTACACTGGTACAATGTCCTAGTGCAGACACACTTAAAATGGGGTAACCCTTGTTTACACGGGTTTAGCTTAAATCAGTAGTTTACCAAACCCTACTGTGCTAGGCACAGTATACACAGAGTAAGACAGTAAATGTCCTGAAGGAGCTTGGAATCTAACTACGAGACAGAAGAATTATCCCCATTTTACAGATGGGAAACTGAGGCTGCAAAAAGAACCAGTGACTTGATCCTGCAAAGGGAATCACTGGCAGACTGTTCTGAACTCCGATAGAACAAGAAGCAATGGGCTTAAACTGCAGCAAGGGAGATTTAGGTTGGACATTAGGAAAAAGTTCCTAACTGTCAGGGTAGTTAAACACTGGAATAGATTGCCTAGGGAAGTTGTGGAATCTCCATCTCTGGAGATATTTAAGAGTAGGTTAGATAAATGTCTATTAGGGATGGTCTAGACAGTATTTGGTCCTGCCATGAGGGCAGGGGACTGGACTCGATGACCTCTCGAGGTCCCTTCCAGTCCTGGAGTCTATGATCCCAAAGCTAGACGTGAACCATCTCCTTCCTCCTCTGACCAGAACTACTATGTATATCGAATTGGAATGGCCAGCTAAAAACTCAAAAGGGTGTTTGCAGAGGTGAGGTGGGATCAGGTACCCCTGAAGCTTAGAGAAGTGCAGAACTGGAGTTAGTCATGCCCACTTTTAACAGTAAGCCTCATTTACCAACAGATAAACATTTCTTAGTTTAGTCTAAAGGAGCATTGGTGCAGCTATGTTAGCAGCTTCTGCTAAACACATCAGCAAAGCTTTCAAGCTCTCATACTGGTCATTGTCATCATTTTAATGACATCTTCTCACTCGGTATGGCATTTTTGTGTAGTCTTGGCTTAACCATTTAAAAATATTTATTCTTTACCAGAACACCCCATCCATAAAAAATAAAATGAATATAATTATACTTTGCTTCCCTTTCCCCCTCGTCCCCCCCACAAAAAAAATTTATTCTCATTCCTGACACTTTTTAATCAAGCCAGAGCATACAGAAAGTCCATTGTTATTTCACAAAACCCAGAGGACAAAAAAGAATGAGACTCTTTATTATTACAAGACTTCTAATGCCTTTCCAGACCAGCGCATGTTTGTGTATGTCTGCTAAGTGGACCTTAACTGCAAGATATTCGCAGGGCTCAAGAATAATTTCCTTGGTAAAGCTATTTCCCTTAGCTGAAGATTATGCGCATTGTAATTTTTGGATGATAAGTGAGGGAAGTTCTTATGTGTTTCCCCAAAGCAACCCAAACTGGTAGTAGCTGCTAGGAAAACAAAATAGCATTTGTCTGTACCAGCAATGTGTCAGATGTGTCACATTATGTGGCAAGTTCTCCAGTTTGCTTACAAAACCATTCTTAGTATTAACTAAGTAAGCTATTGGTTAATCACTTGTACCCTACTTTTTGTTTTTTTTAATGGGCACCTATAACTAACATTTAGGCCTCTAGTTGCCCATTTAGATACCCGAAGGTAGATTTAGGTACTTAACTTCAGGCTCCTAGCTTTGCAAATTAGGACCTCTATGCAAATTCATAGAGGCCCTAATTGTTATAAAATACAGGAGTAAACAGTTGCAGAAAACTAGCCTTAAAATGCAGGCTAAAGTAAATGGACCATATTTATAAAATTATATGCACTAGACTTCTTAGACTCATTCCATAGTTCACAATGAATAAATCAGTGTTTGCCAAGAACTTGGGAGTGACTATAATGACTATCCACAGAGATAGTGCCATGTTTTAAAAATCTGTTTGCAAAGTCTTTGCACATATGTGGACTCCATGAGAATACAGCCCCACTATCTGGATATAACAACATATACTGCCGTGGGATACTTACGAGTGAAACTGGAGGGTAAGGCAGTGCTGGGCTTGCTGTCTCCCGGAGAGTTTTCCTCATCTGTTTCCCAACCTGACGAGGCCGAAGAAGAGGAGAAAGGGGAGCAGGAGGAAGAGGAGCAGTAGGTGGCATCATCCTCCAGTTCATCATACTTCCTTTTCAATACTCCACTCATGGTTATTCGGTATTTTTCATATAACTGAAAAATAAGGGAGAAATGAAAAATAAAGCATGAATGACAATGGATGTTTTTCACAAGGGGTGAAATTCGCTCCTGCACAGGGAGCCAACACAAATACCAAATACCACTTAAGCCTTATTTTGAGGGCTTCACTGGCATTTCAGTGGCTTCTGTGCCAGCTCTCTGCACGTGGCTAAGATTTACCCCTATGCACCTAAAGATCAGAGGGAAAGATGTTTAGGCCACCTACCTATAAGTCACACATTTGCTACCTCACATTTGCAGGGCTGTTCCCTCACAACCTTAATAGGTGGTGGAGCACACCATGATTTCAGTTTCTACATCCATGAAAGCTGTCCCCTGATTTCCACCATAATAGGAACAGTTACTGCTTAAACTGCTATGGTTTTTGAACACATCCAAGCCTCTCCCCTAGGTTAACACACACACACACACACACACACACACACTGTCTCTCATTCATTCCATCAACATAAATGTTAACAAACAATAACTATTACATTTTGTGCAGTAAATCTCCTAACCCAAATCACTTATTAGGAATTTACAGCTCTAGCTTCTTGCTAATTACAAAAAGAAGCCAGTTTGTTGAGAACAATCCGTTGCCATGATTTACTTGCTTCAGTCCCCTGGGGGCTTATTAAATGAAGCACTGAAATACAAATATATCAAATGCAAGAAACAAACCTTCCTCTCAGTTTCTTTCAGGTTCAGCCCACTGTTCACTAAACCATGCGTTTACTTTGTGTTATATATCACACACAGTACCAATTAAAAGCAATAGAGCTAATTAAAAAAAAAAGTAATTCTGTACTTGAACAAAATTTAGAAATCCAGAAATTTCCTTTTCCAACTTCCAACCCACCAAACAACTTCACATTTAATCCTTTAGCATCTTTGGAATAAGAATTTCCTGCAACAAAAAGACACTGCACTTTGTATATAATATACTAACTGAATCATATCACTTACTCTACAGCTCAGAATGCACTGAGTCAGAACACTCTTGGGGAGAATTCTGTTTGGACCAAAGACCTTTTCTCCCTATAAAACCCTAGATACAACAACCTGGATGCCTCTCTATTTTGATAGAAATCACCACTGATCTATTTAGGTTTGAAGTGGGTGAGCATGTAACCAGACATCACAACAAGATTATTACTGGAAGAATGACTCACTATGATTCAAACCAGCGCATTTGTATATTTATCAGTAACAAACATGTGAGGCTACAAATCATGACATCCCAGAGCTAGAGTTCAGAGACTTCCTTTGGCAAGGAAATAGGTGCAGTTTATGAGAATCACCCACTCTTACTGACGGAGGGATGACACAGTGGGGTTCCAGTCACTTGGCATGGCACAAGAACGGCTGCTTCTTAGTAAGCAATTTTAGCAGCCTACGAAACTAAGAGGCTATTATCAGAAAGTGTCGCTGAATGGTAAGAATGGAACTCGATCCCAAGTCCACACAGTCAAACACAGCTGACATGGGAAGCAAGACGAGCAGAAGGATGCTGCCCCCTTCTCTTTTCCAGGCACCTTACAAAAAAGGTCGACAATTAAAATATAAAATGTCACAGTTTAAGATTCGTTAGAAAACATCTAGTGAGTGAAGCTTGGTCACGGACACTAACAGTTACCAAGCTGCTTATTACCAAGTTACACAGAACTTGAACTGCATGGAATTCAGGGATCTCACAAGATTGTTCCATTTAACATCCTTCATTCTAAAAAACCCCAAAGGCATCCTTTAACGCCACACTAACTTAGAACACAAGGACGTGTCGGATATGTATTAAAAACAGGCTTGCAATCTTACGAAGCCCAGTGTTATACCTGGCTGCCAAAAACTCTCCTCCCTAACCAAGGTTAGACTTTTCTATTAGCACACGTGTTTGTGACCATAATTGTATTACTACCTCTTTCCTTTGCATGTCTAGTCTGTTAATTCTTCTTTAAAAGCTCCTACCAAGTGTGGGCACACGGCAAATAAATAAATAAATAGATAAATGCATATTTCAAAACCTTTTCATGAGATTTTAACATTTCAATGGCATTGCATAAGAATACTTAGCGCATCTATATAGCTCTTTACATCTTCAAAGCTCTATACAAACACTAATTAACTATGTTGACAAACAGCTTTCCATAAGACAATAGTCTCTAAAAGGTTAAAAATTGCCGGCTGTAATGGCCCTTTGGTTATAAGAAAGTTAATCATTTACTGCAGCGTGGCTGTTAGTGGGGCTTCAAAGGCACTAGGCTATGCAACTTTCTAATCTGAAGTTGGGTTCACTAAAGAGCATTTTTTATACAATATTTTCATACTAGGGAAAAACCAACTGTTTCCCCAGCCTCTTTTTACACCCTTTATTGACAGCTCTAACATGACAAGGAGACAGAACTAACATTGCAGGTGGTTTAGCCACAGTTGTTTTTTTGGCCTTAATCCAAAACAGATGGGAGGGTGGTGGATTTGGATATCTTCCATCAGTAACACCACATGTACTACCTGACACCTGGCTTAACCCCTTTGCTACTTTCCACTGAGCTCACCAATCCTATTCAGCAAGAACTCCCCAGTGACCACAGGGAAGCTTTGCTGTTAGTATAAATTCTCACTGTACTTATGTGCTTTCTCCCCCATTTTACAAAATGAACAAGAACTCGGTAGCTTAAAAAACAACAACCACCCATCTTCTCAGGGTGGGGGTTGAAACAAGCTCTGTGCAGAAGTCTGTGGTTTTATTCAGCTCCGTTTTACAAGTCTCTTCCAATGATATCATTGGAAAATTAGGAGTGACTGAGCTAGTACTCAACTACTCCTTCCTCTATTGTTTGTTTGATTTCCCTCCCCCTACTTCAGAGCACTGGGGTGGAGGGGAAGTAATTTAAAGCAGCCCCAGTTGTGTTAAGGAGTAATCACTCTTCACTCTCTCATGCCTCTGTGCTTGTGGACAGCTCATTTGTAAAGCATACATGTGTATGCAGCTTGGCAGCTGCTCCTTACGTCACAGTCACCTTCCACCCCAACATGCAGACTTTAGAGCTACATCATCTGCAAGGGATCCCACATTTTAAACAAACAGGCAGGAAAGTAACCCCTCTCTTTGCTTGTGCCATCTGAGCCAGCCCAATGGCTACTATGACAGATGTCAAGCAGCAAACACAGGAAACTTGTGGAATGGTCAAGGTCGCACTACAAAAAAGATAAATAAGGAAATAACATAGATCATGTTAAGCTCACTTAAAGCAAAGCCCTGCTTCAAACCCCCCCCCCCCCGAACAATGTAAACTACTGCTTTGGAGGAGTGTTACCTTTGAAATCTGTGCTCACAGACCACCTATGCTGAAATCAGCCACAACCATCTTCCAACTCAGCCTGACCAACAGCCAAATTCTGGCCTCTCTTCCATCTCCCTGATTGCTCAGTCGCTAATCTGTGCCTCAAGAGATACGTTTGGCAGTTTGGTGGTACTGACAGGCTACCACTGGGCATAAAAGAGAACCAAAACCACAACAATTTCACTTGCTGGCAAAAAGGTGGCACGTTAGAAATATTGAAAGCAAAGGCTACAACAACATGCCTGGTTGCTTACAAGTTACATTTGTTTTTATTTCGTTTAATTGGCCTGTACGTGCACTTCCAAGATGACACTCAAAGTTGGCTGGCCTAAATGGCTGTTGACAGTGGGCTCATTATAAAGTGGGAAAGTATCAATGTGAAAATCAACACTGACCAGAGAACACATGAATAAGGCACATACACTGGTCTGTTTATAAAGACGCAGCAAATCATGTTACAGATAAACAGATGGCCTTAATGATTGTTGGACTGAAGCACAAAACCATGATCAAGGTAGGTTGTAATCTTGGATTACCTAATGGAATGAAGTCCAGTATAAAAGTGCTCACCATGCATAAGGTATTTTCCCCAAGAGTGGGAAGAAGGAAAAAAAATGTATCACTTCTCTTCATAAGAATGAAGTGAGCTAAACATTTAGGGAAAAAATAACCCACTACAGCATGACAAAGTTATTTCAAATATTTTATTGCATTGTCAATGCATAAGTAGAGATCATGCAAACACAGTTCTTGATTAATGGCAAAAAGCTTTTACTGAAACTGCTCTCCCCCTTACCCAAAGCATTTTTCCCTTTTCTGTTTTTGATTTTAAGATGGAACATTTCCCCAGGTAGAGTTTTAAAAACTTTTTCATGAACTATACAGATATAGTGAAGCTGCATCCTCAGCGTCTGGTTGCACCCACCCAAAAAGAAAATCCTACAGAATAAACATTTGAGGTAAAGCCAATCACTTTTCTGTGAGAGCAGAATTCGGCCCAGGGATCTGAACACCACCTTGAAACTCTGATATCTCTTAGCCTGTTGAATGATCAGTCAACAAAACCTGAATGCCAATTTATGCCCAGTGAGGATATTTTAATTGCAGTAATTCCACAATTAAAATGTCTGTATCGGACATAAATATGCTTTTAAGAATAAGCCACCAAAACTACAGAGCAGCTTGAGAAAGGGTCCTATTCTTGCACTCTCAAAGTCTGCAAATACCATATACACTTTTTTTTATACATAACCTGAAATAAAATAATCCCATCTCCCTTTTGGTTGCCAAAAAAGACATTCTGTTCTTGGCTAAGACTCCTTACTCATCTATTTTACTGAAAACAGCTTTTTGAACAAGTACATAATGCGATGGATGAAACCCGCAGGAATTCCACTAGCACCGCAACTCCCACTATCTTGGGAATACTTTCTAACAAATATTTAGCTCAGATGTGCATTCCTCTCTCTCTTTTTTTTGAGCATCAAACTTGGGGCAGAGAGGGGATGTCTAGTGGGGGAAGGGGAATTGAAACGGCTAACTCCTATTTCTGGCGCTCAGCAAGTCGCAAGGCAAAGCCCTAGTACACTGGAATGCAAGGAATTAATGTTTTAACTATCCTACTCTTGGACTACACGTAAACAGTAAATATTTCAAGTAATTTAGATTTAAGAAGATTTGGCATTTCTTTGGTCAACCAGAGGAAAAGCAACCAAAAACAATAGTGTTCCTTTAGTCTATTTATAACCAACCCTACAATAAATTATGTTTGTGTATGCAAGTTGCTGGTCGTTTTACTGCAGAATATAAACTATTTGCATTTTTACTTCATAGCTATTATATGCAATTGTACAATTGAAGGGTTGCAAGGTAATCAACCAAGTCAAACTACACAAACTTCTTATACTAGATCCAGTTGCTGTAGGTTCTGTATTCACTAGTACCAGGTTGGACATCCATGCTTATAAAGAGCATCAGAAAGGACACCAGTCTGCAGTGACACTTTAAAGTTTAGTTTCATGTCTGAGGAGCCAATGCATGAAGGAATTCAAGATTTGTGCAAAAGTAAATTAAAAGTGCAGCTCTACTCTGAAAAGCAACTTCGTAAAAATGTTGTTATGGACTTAAATATTTGTTTTTCAGTAACTTTCAGATCAAATCTGTTCCATTTACAAGTAAAAAGATGCCAGCTCTGCATGCAACCTGGAATCCGAAAGTCTAGGTGGGTTCTTTCTGGCTCATGGATCAATAACAACAAAGAGTCTGCAACTGGAAATTAGTTAGCAATTCTGTTGATCCATGAGTCAGATTAGAATACAGCTCTGTCCCCCAGGGCTATGGTGGGTCTGCACGTCTGACAAGAGCAAATATTAGTTTAAAAACACCACCATGTATTTTAGTTGGGAAGGACACTGAATACACTCACAGAGCAAGTCTGGAGTAAGACAGTGCAATTTTTACAGTCTCTCTTTAGACTAGGTGGCACTCATTTACATGCCTCTGTTGACTGCAGGTCAGATGATCCTGGTATCTAGCATTAACAAAAATTGGTGTAGAGCAGAGCTTTTAATTTAACCATCTGAATTTCAGATATCTAAAAACAGAGGTGCTTTCACTGAAGCTTCTAGATTACTTAATAATCAGTATTCTCCTGGCATTGATCCACTGAGCATCCATTCATTTAACTATTTTAATTTTCTGGATAGTTGAGTGGTTTCCATAGCACGCTGTTACATGCTCTCGCCTTATAATATCACCAGGTTTGATGTAGGCATTTTGAGGAAGCTACCATAAAAAGAACCACCCTACAAAGGAAAGTGCAAGAAAAAAGGTCGTCTCCCTCCCAGTTTCCTGCTCAAGCATGGAGTGAGAAGCAAGGGATAACCAGCCTCACAGACCGTATTCCAAGAAACACAAGCCTTGCTTTCCAGTTCAAACTAGATCATTTTAACCCAGCTGGGTACGGTTTCATAACCTTACTCTGGGTAAAAATAGACTCTGCCTACCACGCAACAGGAAAAATTGAACTAGTCAGTGCCACAGAATAAAAGTATGAATCAGTTTATAGTGCAAGTTTATTCCTATGCCAAAATATTTTTCATAGGAAGAACTTAAGAACTTTCTCTAACACTTTTCAAAAAGCCAAGCCTGTACTTTCCCCACCATGCCATTATCTCTTGTTCACAACTGGAAAGGTAAATAAAAACAGCAAAATATATAGGAGATTATCCAATTTGGCTGCTAAAAAATCAAACTTCCAGGTCTACTTGACAGGGATCTTACTATAACAAATATGAAAATACAGTGTGCACTTTGTCTAGGAAAATCCTCTATTTGATTACGCCTTATGAATAATTCACAACAGGTTTCCATATTTGTCCTCGAGTAGGTACACACTGTACATTACCTTTTCTCCTATGTGTGCACACTTTTCCTGCACTAAATTATTAAAAGGCTTGCCAGCAACTGTATGGTCTATTAGAGTGAAACACATATCTACCAGATCCTAAAACAAACCTCCCAACCCTGATGGCTTCACTTAAAATTGCTTAGAAAAGCTCCAGTTGTAAAATGTTAGACGACTAGTTAGTTCAATGCAACAAATAACTACACATTTACATTTGTAGATGGCTAGAAACATTTTCTGTTGATTCCAATGATTTTTTTAATTGGACATTTTACTAGGACATCATTACTTTAGAAAAAAGTTTTCATGCATATCAACCTTTTTCTAAGACTAGATTGTATAATGTGGGTGTGACATACAATCTAAAGAAAACCTATTTGGTTTGAGGGGAAAAAATACACATTCATGAAACTTTACCATTTTAATCCAAGTATAAACTTGAAGAAAAGTCAGATTGTTTACTTAAAAAATTAAGACAAGAGCCACTGCTCTGGGAAGATGAAACTGATTTGCATACAGTTCACAGAAAAAGTCACAAGCTGTGGGGGTAAAAGTACCTTCCTGCCTGGTGTTTGGACAGCAGGACAATGCAGCTGATCAATTTGTCTCTAAACCAGTAGGTGTTGCTGTGGCAATGGAAAAGTACTGTCAGTTTTGCAAATTTGGGTGTTATAACTATCAAGTGCCCCCATTTCTTCAAATATCAACAGAAAATTCAAACTGCAGCCTTTAAACATGGAGAGCATTAGGCTCTTTTTGTCAAGACAAAACTGAGTGTCACCACCAAAACGAAAAGTTATTCTCTACATTTACACTTATAGTGTGAAACCAGTTTGATGCATGAGCAGCATTAATATATCCTTAAGGAATGCCATATAATAAATGCTCTGGTTGCTTTTCTCCTGTTGCCACTGATGTGAGAATACTGAAGCTATTTCAGACACCACCTGGGCATCTAGAAACGAACCTGATTTTAATCATGAGTCAAGGGCAGAAAACTACATCCAAAGGCATCTCCACTAGCTTGCCTACTGGGAAGGGATCTTATGCAGCAGTCTATATGACAGAATGGAAAACCTTCAGTTTAATTTCCTCAGTGGATGAAACAACGTTAGTGTCCGCCTGGGACCACGCAAGGAAGAGAAAAGCAGGCATCAAATTCTTTAAAAGCAATAGAAATCCCCTGCCTTGTTAATTTGCCCAGAGGGAATGTGCATTCCCTTCAGAGGAGATAGCCCAGCATGGAGCCAGAGATCATTATCTCTTCGGGCTGGGGGGGGACCTGGGCTTCTTAATGAACTTCTTTTGAACTGATTTGGTGCCCATCACTCCAGGACGTGGGGAGGGGACGGGCCGCCTCTCAGTGCAGCCGCTGGGAGCGAGACTCAGCAGCCAGAGGAACTTTTCCCAGCTACATGTTACTGACCGCGGCCCTGGGGACACCAGCGCCTTGTACAACCGGGGCTCGGGTCACTGGGCAGGCAGCGCGCTCCGCGGTCAGTCTGAGGAGCACGGGCCGGGACACCCCCCCGCCCCCGTGGCAACCGGTAACGCTGGGCCCCATGACACCCCCCACCCCGGCGAGGGACCCTCGCGCGGCTGCACCAGTCCCCCGCCGCCATCTCGCACTGTGCTCCCCGCCCCGACTGGAAGGGGGCGCTACCCCCCAACGCATTTCCTCTCCCGCCCCCACGCCAGCCCCCGGCACTGGCCTGTGCCCCCCCTTTCCCATGCGAGGTCCCGAGCCGGCGCCCACTTTACGCCCCCTCCTCCCGGCTGCCAGGTCCCGGGTCTCGGCAGCGCCCCCGTCCGGCGACTCAGCTCCCCCTGCCGTGCGCCCACCTCCTGAGGCGCCCCCACTCCGTTCTCGGGTGCTTGCCCCCCCGGCTATCTGCGCCCCCAGCCCCTCCAGTCCGCGGCGTCTCGGCTGCGCCCCCCCAGATCCCCGCCCCCTCCAGTCCGGGGCGTCTCGGCTGCGCCCCCCCAGGTCCCCGCCCCCTCCAGTCCGGGGTGTCTCGGCTGCCCCCCCCCGCTCCCCGCCCCCTCCAGTCCGGGGTGTCTCGGCTGCCCCCCCCCGCTCCCCGCCCCCTCCAGTCCGGGGCGTCTCGGCTGCGCCCCCTCCCCAGGTCCCCGCCCCCTCCAGTCCGCGGCGTCTCGGCTGCGCCCCCCCAGGTCCCCGCTCCCTCCAGTCCGGGGTGTCTCGGCTGCCCCCCCCCCCGCTCCCCGCCCCCTCCAGTCCGGGGCGTCTCGGCTGCCCCCCCCCCCGCTCCCCGCCCCCTCCAGTCCGGGGCGTCTCGGCTGCCCCCCCCCCCGCTCCCCGCCCCCTCCAGTCCGGGGCGTCTCGGCTGCCCCCCCCCCCGCTCCCCGCCCCCTCCAGTCCGGGGCGTCTCGGCTGCCCCCCCCCCGCTCCCCGCCCCCTCCAGTCCGGGGTGTCTCGGCTGCGCCCCCCCCAGGTCCCCGCCCCCTCCAGTCCGGGGTGTCTCGGCTGCGCCCCCTAGCTCCCCACCCCCTCCAGTCCGGGGTGTCTCGGCTGCGCCCCCCCAGGTCCCCGCCCCCTCCAGTCCGGGGCGTCTCGGCTGCGCCCCCCTCCCCGGCTCCCCGCCCCCTCCAGTCCGGGGCGTCTCGGCTGCGCCCCCCTCCCCGGCTCCTCCCGCAGCGCCCCCTCTAGCCCTGGGTGCCCCCCTCCCGCTCCGGCGCCTCTGCTGCTCCCCTTTCCTCTCCCCAAGAACAGCAGCTGCGCTGGAGCCAGCCCGAGCCCCGGAGACCTCCCCCTCCCCAAAGTCACCCCGAACCCCCAGCCCCTCCGGGGCCAGGCACCGGCCCCCCGAGAGAGCAGCAGCCGGAGACACCTACCTGCGCCTGGGTTCCGGGGCCGGCGAGCGAGGGAGACGGAGGCGCGCCGAGCAGGCGCCAGCAGCCCCGGCGGATCGGCTCCGGGCTCCGCAGCTCGCAGGACGGAGCCTTCGCTCAGCCTCGCATCGTCTAGACGAGCGGCTGCTGCTGTCTGGAGCTGCGGAAGGACTGGCTGTGCCTGGCTCGGCTCTGCGCCTCCCTCCTCCTCCGGGCGCAGCAGCGCTGCCCTTTTTCGTCAGTGGAAAACTCCTGGGCGCTGACGCAGGCGGTGACAAGGGAGCCGGAGCCAGAGCCCTGCCTGCCTCCAGCCCACACTCTGCTTCCTGCCCCCTCCCTCGGCGCAGCCCGGGAGCAGAGCGAGTCCTACCTCCCCTCCAGGAGAGAAATTACAAGGAGCAGGGAAAGGGGAGAGAATGAGTCAGTGTCTGGCTGCTGGGAGAGGCCCCGACTGACATCAAGGGCTCCTGTGTTCAGGGGGACAACATGGTACACACCTAACAACAATGGGGGGGGGAGGGCGTCAGACTCAGGACTCCTGGGTTCTAGCTCAGATGCCCTTCCTGATTAACTGAGTGACCTTTGACGTCATGGCACCTAACAGAGCCTTGGTTTGCCCATATGTGGAGAATTGGATATCCAGATGCTAGGTTCCCTTCTCTGTTGGTCCTTTGATCCTGGGCAGTTGATGTCGGCTCCATGCCTCAGTTTCCCAGTCTGTCATGGGGAGGACAATTATACCTGTCCAACTTTGTAATAAAGGGTTCCAAGATCTATGTGGCTGAAAAATGCTAAGTGTTACGTCATACGCTACATTTATAGTGACAGTCCTGATATTCGGGGATTTTTCTTATATAGGCTCCTATTACCCTGCATCCGACACATGCATGCATCCGACGAAGTGGGTAGTCACACATGAAAGCTCATGCTCCAACACATCTGTTAGTCTATAAGGTGCCACAGGACTCTTTGCTGCTTTTACAGATCCACTAACACGGCTACCCCTCTGATACTTATTATCCCACACTCCCCCCACCCCATCCTGATTTTTCACACTTACTATCTGGTCACCCTATTTGGGCGCCACAGGCAAAAGGTGCTATATGGTATTTTACAAGCAATAGATGTACAATATCTATGAAAGACAGCCACTTGAGGGGTGGAAAGCAGCAGACAACTGGTAGATAAAAGGAAGGACATCTTTAGCCAAGGATGCATAAGCAGGAGAAACAGCACTGCTTATAGAGCATGCACTGGAATCTTTACTGTCCTGGTGGCACAACTGGAACATTGGTTTTGAAGGACTCTTCTGAAAAAAAAAAACCCATGCCATATGTAGTTCCTTTTATGAAGAGCTTATATTAAAGCAGTCCAGCATTGAACCTTTGGTGCCAGGGTGTTCATTGCTTTGAAATACCACTGAGTTATAGGAAGGTTTGTTAGAGGATGACACATTGGGGTTTCACTGTATAATAAAGAAGGGGGGGGAGGGAGAGGAAGGGGTATCACCTTTTTGTTAAGGTGCTTTCTGCTTGAGATGCATTATTTAGAGGATTCCTAAAGACAAATTAACAAAGGGGATGGTTCCACTTCAAAGAGAAATTGCCCTGATAAAAATCATGTGGGCTGGAGTGAAGAGATATTTGCCTATGCCAGCCTACCTTTGTGGGGTAGCATTTAAACTTAAAGTGGTAGCTGAGAGTATGAATGCAATTACCATAGATAACCTGAGAGTTTCGGGGACTTTGGATTTTTAATAGTGAATTTCGTGTTAATGCGTATTGCCAGATTAACGCTGCTATGAGTACCTGCTCTTGTTGAGGCCCTTCGATGGGATAGAGACCCCCAAGTAACATCTGTTTATCAACAGACCAGATATGAGGACTGGCTAGGCAAACTTGCCCTCCAGCGTTGCTCAGCTTTGACATTAGGCCCAACGCTTAACCCAACTTTTGAGTATCAGAGGGGTAGCCGTGTTAGTCTGGATCTGTAAAAGCAGCAAAGAATCCTGTGGCACCTTATAGACTAACAGACGTTTTGGAGCATGAGCTTTCGTGGGTGAATACCCACTTCTTCAGATGCATGTGGTGGAAATATCCAGGGGCAGGTATATATATGCTAGCAAGCAAGCTACCAACTTTTGAGATTAGAATAGTTCACTCCACTTAGTAGACAGTACCATGAAGGAAAATTGCTAGTTAGCACCAGATCCATTTACTGGGATACCCAATGGCAGTCTTGGCCTGTATCTACTCCAATTGAAACAAGACCAAGTACTCATAGCAGTCCTGGTTCTGCAGTCCCATGGTGGACCCCAGCACTATCGGGAGGAGGTCTTGCTGACTTATCTTGAGATCTAAACTGTGTGGTTCTCTGTGCTCCCCTTCCCCAGCCCAGGGGCTGCATCCCCAAAACTATAGTTTCTGCCTTAATTCAACACCTGTCACCTCTAAATGAGATGGACAAGAGTCTCACTAGAGCACATCTTAATTTGATTATCCAGCTTTCTTGCATGCAAGAACCATCTGTGAAATACTCAGTGTTGAGAAGCTGCCTTTGCTGTGAATGAGGAAGTTCACACCTCTCCCCAGAGCTATTGTTTCAGATGTAAACACATCAAGGCATTATGTATATGGTGGCTTTTGACTTTGAAGGTTTTCTTTACAACCAGATAGAGTGAAGAATTGCTCTGAGAACTTCAAAGCAGTATAGCCTTCTAGACTAGACTGTTTTGAAAATGTTGTGCTTAATTCTTTTCAAAATGAAATCTTAATTTTGGAGCTAAAATGTCAGTGATCTGGGGAAAGTATCTGATCTGGCCTAGTCCAGTGTTGATGACCGCAACCATTTCAATTCACATAGTCAATTAAAGAGCCAAGAGGTGAGCATCGGCTCCCGTCTCAGGTCAGAATTAGAAGTTAATATTTCTGCATTCTGTTACCTTGAGCTGCACAGCTCAGCACATCCATTAGATCCAGAGCTGGGATCCAGGACATCCAGTATCCTGGTCCCAGCTCTGCTCACTATGTAATCTTGGGCAAATAATTAAGGAAAACATTTTCAAAAATGTCCACTAATTTTGGATGCCTACCCTGACATGCTTGATTTTTCAGAAGTGCTGAGAACCTGCAGTTCCATTGACTTTGAAAATCACGTTGGAGACCCGAACATGGAGGCACTCAAAATCAAAGTCTACTTCAGAAAACCTAGACCTTGCTTTCTGTTCCTCAGTTCTCTCCATGCCCTGAGCTGCTGTCTTTAAAATGAAGATGACAGTTACCTACCTCACCGAAGTCTAATGAGGATTAGTGAATGGCTTGTATAGCATTTAGAGGGCGCAAATGTCATAAAGACAATATTTATAGCTTCTAAGTTCAGAAGGGACCGTTGTGATCATCTAGTCCAGTGGTTCTCAAACTGTGGGTCAGGACCCCAAAGTGGGTCAGGACCTTGTTTTAATTCCAGGGCTGGCTTTTAGACTTGCTGGGGTTTGGGGCCAAAGCCTAAGTCCAGCTGTCTGGGGCTGAAGCTGAAGCCTGAGCCACCCCGCTTGTGGCCGAACCCCAAAGGCTTCAGCTCAGGGGAATGGGTCTCGGGCTTCAGCTCTGTGCAGCAAGGCTCAGGTTACAGGCCCCCAGCCAGGGGCTGAAGCCCTTGGGCTTGGGCTTTCATCTGCAGTGGGGTTTGGGCTCAAGCTTTCCCCCACCCCCTGGGGTCATGTAGTCATTTTTGTTATAAGAAGGGAGTCGCGGTGCAATGACGTTTGAGAATCACTGATCTAGTCTGACCTCCTGCATAACACAGGCCAGAGAACTTTCCCAAAATAATTCCTAGAGCAGATCTTTTAGAAAACCCACACAATCTTGGTTTAAAAATGGTCAGTGATGGAGAATCAACCACAGCCCTTGGTAAACTGTTCCAATGGTTATTTACTCTCACTGCTATAAATGTACACCTTGTCTCCAGTCTGAATTTGTCTACAAAAACAACAAGGAGTCCGGTGGCACCTTAAAGACTAACAGATTTATTTGAGCATAAGCTTTTGTGGGTAAAAAAAACACTTCTTCAAATGAATTTGTCTAGTTTCCACTTCCAGTCATTGGATCATGTTATACCTTTCTCTCCTAGAGAGCACATTATTAAGTATTTGTTCCCTCTGTAGTTACCTATAGACTATAATAACCCTCTCTACCCCTACTCCAGATTCCCCTGTTCATGCATCTCAGGATCGCATTAGTTCTTTTGGCCACAGCATCATACTGGGAGCTTGTGTTTAGCTGATTAACCACCATGACCTCCAAATGTTTTTCAGTTGCTGCTTCCCAGGATAGAGCCCCCCATCCTGTAAATATGGCCTACTGTGTTTGTTCCAGATGTATACATTTACATTCAGCCATATTAAAGTGCATATTGTTTGCTTGCGCCCAGTCTACCATGTGGCCTAGATTGCTCTGAATCTGTAACCTGTCCTGATAAGGTGGGTGAGGTGATATCTTTTAGTGCACTGGATGAGATATACCACATGCTGTGATGGGCATGGGTAGGACCAATGGATTTTGAAATATGTGTTATGGGGGAAGGGGGGAGAGAATTGATGATCATAGCAGTGGAGTTATGGCCGCAGGTTGTATCTGTTGTTCTGGCAGGGTCTGGTGCTGCTTTGAGTTGGTGTGTCCTGGTCTGTGGGATTCTTGCGTCTGATGATGAGCTTCACAAGGGTGAAAGTCAGAAGAGGGAATTTGGGAGATTTCTTTCAGGATGTGGTTCCCATCAAGAATGGGTTGTAATTGTTGGCTGTAACCCCATAGGGGTTCCAGTGTGGGGTGGTACGTGACAACTAGGGGTTCACCAAATAACCATCTTCACCTAACAAAGCCACCCCACCAGAGAAGTAGATCACACATGGAATGGGCCACTCTAATTCCTCGAGAGAACCAGCTTCAGTACAGAAAAAAAAAAAAAAAAAACCACTGACCGCACACCCCAGTTGTCATTTTGAATGGTTTCTTGCACTATGTATTAACAATCTATTCCACTTCATATGTAGCTGTGACAAGTACTTTTCCCAGACCTGATGAGGAGCTCTGTATCATGTTGAAAGCTTGTCTTTTATACCAGCACAAGTTGGTCCAATAAAATACCCACCTCCAACCCATTGTCTTTCTCATACAGGCAATATGTATTTATATAGCTAACCTGATAGTGCGCAAATTACAGTTCGTTCTTATCAGTAGTGTACGTGAGTCTTCCTGAACATGATGGCTTACAGCGCTTGATCTTCAAAGGAAAGATTTCCTTGAGGTTTAGTTTACCATGTTTGGACACAGCTTGGATTAATATTTCCTAACAGGAAAACGTCATGAGTGTAGGCTTTCCTATGCAGGGCTTGGGTCGAGGGCTAGTGAGGCTGGGTTGTACACTGGTTCCTCACTTCCTCCTGCTTTGAGACCCATCCCAGACTTCTGGCTGCCTCCCTATCTACTCTGCAGCTTCTGAGGCTCTGATGATACCATGTGCAGAGGGAGATTTCCCCTACGTCAGTGTCTGTGGCTCTGTGTTACTGACATGCTGTGTCCATTCAAATCTCACCACTCAAAGGAGAAGCTCAACATTTGGAGAGTTTAATGTAGTGACACCAGGACAAGGAAAAGTGCAGGTATATTGAGAAGACACATTCATGAAATTAAAGATACAGGACCTAATTATCATTGTGGCCAGACTGAGTTTGGCACTGGATTTGGGGTGGGAGGAAGGGACACCCTGGCTTTAGGCAAAATTAGAACTGCTCAGGAGCCATTGTTTAACTCTGCAATCAAAAGATTGCAGGCCAGCAACAGCAAGAGCACAGTAGCTTTCCACAACCACGCTCCCTTTCTCCTAGGATTCAGCATCCTTACCGTGCTGACTATGGTGAGGGTTACTGGGAGAGCTGGTCCAAAGCTAGCTATGCTGGCTCTATGCCATGCTTGTGTTCCTCCAGTGCCAGGGGGATGCCCTGTTGACCAGTTATGGCAAATTGAAGGGATTTGGTACAAAGCGGTAATCATACGTCTGGCCCAGCGGAGCGGAGAAGGGTGCCAAAATCAGGAAACTAAGTTAGGGGAGCTCACGCGTATGAATGATTTGGGTCCAGAAGCACAGTTCCAAGTTGCTACTATTCATATTCCTGCAGACGCCATTCTAATCAATGCAGAGCAATCTGTTTTTCCAAATATAAAAGTTTTCTAAGTACTTTCAGAATTAATAAGTTAGGAGAATTTGTAACATTTTTATGTGCATAGTACTAAACCACATTTTAAATATTAAAAGCCTTATCAACCTTTTTAATCTCCTTTTATCTTATCACCCATGTGCTACCGGACAGTGTAGTTACTGATTTCCAAATGAAGATACAGGAGAAAAAGAAACCCTTGGTCAATCATATGTTTGGCAAAGCTGCCAGCTGGCATCCCTGCTCAAACCAGTCGCTCTTCACGTACAGACAAAATGAGTACTTAGCCTTTGTAATACACTGTAACCTGGACAAATTGTGCGGCTTCTGCTTCTGCCCATGTGCTTATACCCATTCCTCACCTATCACACCTGAAACAAAAGTAGAACAGAGCCTGAAGTTGGGTATCTCCATGTAAAACTTCTGTTTAAATGATTGATCAATAAGCTATGTATAGCTTGCATTCTAGTGCGCTCCATTCCACTATTTTATGAAACCAAGATTTTCATGGAGAGTGGGTCCTGAAGTTGCCAGGATGGTGAGAGAAATGTGTGCAAAGAAGGCCATGTCTACCCTACAGATTTCGGTTGCCACAAGTGATATAGTTGTTTGCAGTGTTGTTACAGCGTGTTGGTCCCTAAACATGACACAGACGAGGTAGGTGACGTAATAGCTTTTATTGGACCACGCGTACAGGTGGCAGTTTTCTGTATTTCCCTCAGATGCGTGCTCACCTGGCTGCTTGTGTTGGTGCAGTGCATATTCACCATGAGTGGTTGCGTTGGTGGAAACTGGTGCACCGCAGGTCGGTATCCCAATGAGCCCCTTGCTGCTGTTTGGCTCAGTACCATATGGGACATTGTTGTGGTGCTTTGTGGAATACAGCAATTCACGCTGGGATTTCTGGGAACTAGGGATCAGGTCCCCTCCATGCCATTTTCTCCCTCCCACACTGCTTTCCCCAGCCCGTATAGTTTGTGCTGTTTCTAAAACTCCCACAGTCCTGTGGGCCGCTTTTCGGCCTCTGCCATTGCTCTGACAGCTGCATGGACCCTGCAGAGCTCAGTGCCCTTCTAAGGACCATTGCTTACAGGGGAAGTATGATTCTCCTGTATCTGCAGAACCTGAACAGCTCAGGGAGGCCTTAAAAGACCATTTTAACAGTCAGCCACAGTAAGGTTGTTTGCTGATTTTATGAACTAGTAAATCTTCACGTATATGGAGCCATAGGCACCGACTTCCCCTCTTTCCTGTGGGTGCTCGGCCTCTGGGCCCACCGCCACTCCACTCCTTCCATGAGGCCCCGCCCCTGCCTTGCCTCTTCCCCACCCCTGCCCCGTCCCCATTCCAACCCCTTCCCCAAAGTCCCCACCCCAACTTGGTCCCCTCCCTGCCCCTATTCCAGCTCTTTCCCCAAATCCCTGCCCCGGCCCTGCCTCCGCCCCTGAGTGCGCCACATTGCTGCTCCTCCCCCTCCCTCCCGGAGCGTTCTAACGCTGCCAAACAGCTGTTTGGTGGTGGCTGGGCAGGAAGCGCTGGGAGGTAGGCGGAGGAGTGGGGACGTGGTGCGCTCAGGGGAGGAGGAGGAGGTGAGGCGGGGGGGTGAGGGGAGCTTGGCTGCCAGTGGGTGCAGAGCACACACTAATTTTTCCCCAGCACCTATGTATGGTGCTGACTCCATGTGTCAGCACCATACATAGGTGCTGACACATGGAGTCAGCACCTATGTATGGAGCTTAAATCTGGATGGGGTACTGACTCCCATTATGAATTCTGTAACGCAGCAATTATGCTTGGTGTAAACTACTGTAATAAACTAACTCTGAGTTTCCAAAAATAGAACTTTATTGTACGCAAAGAAAGAGGAAATAAAGAAAAATATACCGGTTAAACAGGAGCACTGTAAAAGGGTGAGCCGTACTGTAAAAACACAAGTAAACAATAAATGCTTATGTTTATGTATTAAAAAGCATGACAGTGTTTCAGCCCTAGCACGAAACGTGCAGTTAATGGGGGTTGCTCCTGTGGTTTTGTAGGTCTGTGTATGTAAAGGAAAGCTGCTGTGTCTCTGGGTAGGTAGGTCGATAAATGTTGCCTAGCACTGAGATTGTTGCCTGAGTGAACCCATGATGTCCTGATGTGCCTTTCAGTCCTCTCTTCTAGCAACCACTCTCTCCATTTTCAGTCCTTCTCCCTGGTCACGGTCATATGGCCCCTCCAAGCCCTGTGTTCCCAGTCCATGGCTGTAAAAGACTGGAGGATAGCGCAGAATGTATCCTCACTAGTCTGCTTCTTTCTCCTCTTGATCGGGGACAAACGTTCAGCAGGCATAGGGGGGCACCTCTCTGGACCACCATGCCAGACTACTGATTAAAACAGACAGATCCACCATTAGATTTACAATGACAACGGAAAGGGAAGAAGAACCCCCTTACGTTATTCCCATAAACACCTGTAATAAGAACTATTAAGTGTCACTGTAGTTTTTGAGTCCTTGTTACAGCACTGCTCTGCAGCTCAAACCATGGTGGGTCTGGCCTAGCCTGGTAGGGAGGAGGTGGGGTGTTCTGTGGCATAGAAAGTTTTAGACGCTTGGGCACCAATAGGCATGGGAAAGTGGAGTGAATACTGCCAGCATATTCCCAGGTAGTGGTTATTCTGTCTGAGCTCGCACTCCTGAGGGTGACAGGCGGAGGCACAGAACAGAGCTGTAACAAGGAATTTTTGTGCCTGAGGCTAGGGCTGACTCCAGGCTCTTCGGCGGCAATTCGGCGGCAGGTCCCTGAGTCCCTCTCGGAGAGAAGGACCCGCCACCAAATTGCGGCCGAAAAATGAATGAAGTGGCGGCAGCAATCCAGCGGCAGCTTCTTCCCTCCGAGGGAAGGGGACCTGCCGCCGAAGAAGCGGCAGTGGTAGAGCTGCTGCCGAAAGCACTGCCAATCACGGTAGAGCTGCGCCCCTCCGCTTTGTGTGCCCGAGGCAAGTGTCTCACTCGCCTTGCCCTTGTTACGGCACTAGCACAGAGAACCCAGCTGCGACTGGCATCCCAAAGTCATCTGGGCCCATATGCTGCTAGCCTGTTTACTGCAATGATGCCAGTGGAACTCATCGCGGAGTGGCATGGGAAAGTCTCCTATTGCAGGGGAAGAAACCAGGCTGCCACCCCTAGAAATGTTTGGGAGGGGATTGCAGAGTATCTCCAGGAAAGTTTTATGGGGATCACTCAATAACGTATCCCTATTCAGATAAACAAAGCACTGTGCATGGCCCGCCGCCTTCCAAAGAATGAAAAAGTGGACACTGCCTCTGCCTATTTCTTCTACTTCTATGTGAGTAGAGATCACTGATCTGATGTGGACTGTGTAATGCGGACTGCCATGCTGTTTTTAAAATGGATTGTGTAATGTTTTATGAGTGACGTGAACAATGAGAAGCCAATGCCTTTGTTCTGTAAACGTGCAGATGGGATGGGTGCCATTTTTGAATGGGGAAAAAGAGGCACCCCTTCTCCCCCCGCCCCTGGTTGTGTACTGCAGGGGTCTTCATCTCAGACTCCCGCGAAGTGTCCACATTCGAATGTGGGGTGCTTGTGGGGTCCACACCAAGTATGACGTGCTGGTTGTTGTAGGAGAGGAAGGTCTTCCAAAAGCTGGTAGAACATTATTAGTGCCAGCAGAGCCAACTAACAGTAGATTGAACTCCAGCCTTCACCAAAGGTAGCGACAATAAATGATCTATAAGCAGACACCTAGGGCACTTACAATTTGTCATGCTCCTGGATTCTTAGCAGACCCCAAAGAAAGTGGAAGCCACAATGTGGCTTCTTCATTAACAGGATGGTTGAAATATGGTAGTTTTTCAGCATTAAAACCTGTCTCCTACTCCAGGTTTGTAATTGGTGTTGTTGGCAGCGAGCCAGGCACTGCAAGCAGTTCTGTCTCGAAAGGACAAAACCTCCATTACTTTATGCTCTCTAATTCTCACAAGGTGTGCTGGTGTCTATCAATAGAGTCGCCATGAGGTAATAGAAATTACAAGCCTCCCCAGACTTATTTGTCTGAAAGCATTTCTTGTAAAAATAATTATGCGAGTCTCCAGAACTGTGATACATGAGAATAGCAGAAGAGAATTTTCACAAATTAAAATGCAACATAAAATTCTTCAGCATAAGCTGAGAGAGAGGGGTTTCCATTCTACTGCATGGCAGTAGCTTATGCACACACACACAAAAAAGCAAACTCTGCTACCTCTTTCCCTTTGCAGCAGAACTGGTATAGACCTGATGCCCAAGTGAGGGTGTGATTAAGGAGAGAGATGGTTTTATGGTGAAGGTAATGGCTTGGGATGCAAAAGAACTGGGTCCAATTCCTGCCTTTGCTGCAGATTCCCTGTGTAATTTGAGGCAAGTCACTGCCTGTTTGTGGACCTCAGTTCAGAGGCCTGTGAAATGGGGATAATGCTTTCTGCCTTGTCTCTTTAGATTGCAGGCTTTTCAGCTCAGGGCCTTTGGTGTTATCCTACACACTAACTAGCACTGGTTTAGTTAACTTGTGGCAAACCTCTGTGTGGTAAGAGTGATTTACTGCGGTTTAGTTTAAACCTGTTCCCAATCAATTTAAGCTAAACTGAAATAAAGGACGTAACTAAGGCCTGGTCTACACTAAAGGGAGGGGTCGATGTAAGATACGCAACTTCAGCTACGGGTATAGCATAACTGAAGTCGAAGT
Source organism: Gopherus flavomarginatus (assembly GCF_025201925.1). Taxonomy (NCBI): domain Eukaryota; kingdom Metazoa; phylum Chordata; order Testudines; family Testudinidae; genus Gopherus; species Gopherus flavomarginatus. The sequence continues at coordinate 14,059,361 of NC_066618.1, read as the reverse complement.
ATCTTATTTCGACTTACCTCTCGTCCTCACGGCGCGGGATCGACAGCTGCAGCTCCTCCTGTCGACTCCGCTACCGCCACTCGCCCCGGTGGAGTTCTGGAGTCGACGGGAGCGCATTCAGGGATCGATATATCGCGTCTAGATGAGACACGATATATCGATCCCCGATAAACTGATTGCTACCCGCCAATCGGCGGGTAGTGTAGACATACCCTAAAATGCTTTAAGATAAACCAGTACAACTGTTTCCTATAGAGAAGGCTTTACTCAGGCTGGGTGCTGGGGACTGGATATCTCCAGAGCTGAACAGTTGTCATGACACTTGGCTTGTAGCAAGAGAGCAGCGTTTTTATTATAATTATTATAACCCGATTGCATTAATCCATGGCAAAATGTGCAGTAAAAGCCCTATGTCACTCACAGATCAAGCATCTTGTGGTGTACATCGCTGCACAGTGCCATACACCACAGCTTAGCTCAGAGCGACTCAATGTTAGTGTATCTATGTGCCCACAGATAAAACCTACTTAAATAAGGAAAGCAAATAAAACTGCAACAAATCTCCATTGGTAGATTGGTTTTAACTGGGTGCCAATTATCTTAACTCTATTCTGCTGCTCACATGGTGCTTGCCCAGTGTCATTCAGTTTCAGCATCATATGCTGACAGTGCAGAGGGTTTGCTTCAATCAGAGCTCTGAGCATGGAATGAGGTACAAGAAGTTTATTATTTATATGTATGGGCTACATTCACATCAGGACTTAGGGAGCCTACCTGCCCCTTTAGGAACCTAAGTCCCAGACTCAGGGATTCACAAAGCCCCTGCTCAGCTGCCACCGAGCTAAACTCGCTTGGCGACCAGATTTTTGCAATAGAAGGTCGCTGGGCACCTACACTTCTGCCGCTGAGTGGGCTCACGGCAGCCTTACACCAGATGTCTGGATGCGTGAGCCCAGAGTGATTCATGAAGAAGGTGGGAGACCCAGGGTTCAGTCCCCCTGCTCCAATGACTTTTTTTTAATAAGCCACGGTGGAACAGCTTCAAGAGGCAAGAGTGAGGGAGCCCCACCACCGACTACTCCATAACCTGGTGGGTGGGGTATGCAGTAACGCTGCTGAGAGGTGGCAGATCCCAGTTTAACTCCTTTCTTGCACTCAGGTGGAGGAGGGGGATTTAAACAAGGGTCTCCCCCCATCCTTTTCCACCCACCACAGTTCTTTTGTGTAAGCGCCTCTGTAGGGGCCTGATCCAGTAGGCAAGCTCTGAGCATGCTTACCCGATCGGGCCCTGCTAGGGTTGCCAGCCCTCCAGGATTGTCCTGGAATCTCCAGGAATTAAAGATTAATCTTTAATTAATGATTATGTCATGTGAGGAAATCTCCAGGAATTTGTCCAGCCAAAGATGGCTCCCTAGGCCCTGCCCATGAGTTAGGTGGAGGAGTGCCTACCTTTGCCCAACTTGTGAATTGCTCTGGAGCTTAGGCACCCAGACGCCTGGCCTGGGGCTGCTGTGCACGTACTCAGAGGTCGGACCATAGGTGCCTAGGGAACTTTTACTGCAAAAATGTAGGTGCCGAGCAAGTTTAGGCACCTACAGGGATTGAGTGTAGCTGAACAGCAGCTTTGTGAATCCCAGTGGGGCCTGATTTTGGCATTTAGGTGTCTGAAGTGGCAGTTTTGTGAGTCTAGCCCAGAGAGGCTGTGACTTGCCCAAGGTGGAGCAGGAAGCTGAACCAAGGTGTCCCAAGTGCTAGGCTAGTGCTCTAACCACTGGACCACACTTCCTCTCTGCTGTCCAGTGACTCTTATGGAGCTGTGCCTCTGTACACCAGGTCTGAATTTTAACCATCCCAACCTTCTGCTTGCCTTGGAAAGAAGGCGCAACCTGCATTTGCAGCAGGGTTCCTGATATTGCAAGGCATGTCTGAAATGCCCTTGGAATTTTTGAGGGAGGGGAGCTCTCTAAGGAGGGCTCCTAATGAGCTATTTCAATTTGAAGGTAAGGTACACAAAGTACCAGACTCTTTTCATTTCTTTAGGACATTCCCCAGTGCTTGTACACACAACTCTTTTTCGAGACTACCAGTAAAACAAAGGGCTCAACTCTGTCTCGAGATCAGCCTCTGAGTGGCTCTCTCGAAAGTGGGATGCACACAGAGAAACTAGCACTCCAGGAATCTGTGCTAATTTAGCAATCTCTAAAAATGAGCAGAATCCGTTAAAACACGCGAGGTCATCGCTGTTTGGGAAGACAGCTCTGCAAAAGGAGGGAGGCTGAGCCTAAAGGTGAGAACAATGCACCAGTTCCCATTCTATCATCTGAAACTAGGAGTTAGTTGCATGAGCCAGTATTGCTCGACTAACCAGCGATTCTATGATTGGGCCTAGCCTGCTCCCAACTCAAAGATCCAACTGCAAACGCTAGAATCCATACTACTTTGCACTTAAATTATATCCGTAGATCAAAGTGCTTTACAGAGATAACAGGCACTGGGAAAGTCAATGACTTGCCCATGGTCACACAATGAGTTAGTGCAGGGAGGAAGATCTCCCAGTAGACTACGGGAGTCAGTGGATGTTAAAAGTGCTGGATTAGGAGGGCGCAGAAGAGCTGGGTTCGATTCACAGTTCTGCCATCGACATCTTGAGTGCTCTCAGGCAAGCTGTGCCCCTCAACACCCTGCTCGTAAAACGGGGACAAAGTTACTTCTTTTCACCCTGCTTTTGTTTTGTCTATTTGGGTCATTAGCTCTCTGGGTTTGGGATGGAGTCTATCATGGAATCATAGAATATCAGGTTTGGAAGGGACCTCAGGAGCAGGGCCGGCTCCAGGCACCAGCATTCCAAACTGGTGCTTGGGGCGGCATTCTGCAAGGGGCGGCAATCTCTGTTGTTTTGCCCTCAAGCAGCGCGCCCGGGCGGCGGGGGCAGTCCGTGCGCCGTTAGGCCAACACGCGTGTTTCCATAGTGACGGCAATTTGGCAGCAGCTTCTATGCCTAGCTGTCTGTGTCGGCTTCAGCTATACATAAAAGCTGCCGCCGAATTGCCGCTGCGGTGGAAACGCGCCTGCCGCCCTAAGGGCACACGGACTGCCCCCGCTGCCCGGGGCGGCAATTCAGCATGCTGCTTGGGGCGGCAAAAACTGTAGAGCCGGCCCTGCTCAGGAGGTCATCTAGTCCAACCCCCTGCTCAAAGCAGAACCAATCCCCAACTAAATCATCCAGCACTTTGTCAAGCCTGACCTTAAAAACCTCTAAGGAAGGAGATTCCACCACCTCGCCTTCCTTTCAGTTTGTACAGTATGTGAGCTGGATCTCCGCGGGGTTTTCAGGTGCCACTGCAATATGCCTGAAAATGACACAGCCCTTCAGGACAATGAGATTGCCACACTGACACTCCCGGTAGGAATTTGGGTCCGGAAAGCAGCGAGTGATTTCACGAGTTGTAAATGTAGCCTGGTCTGTTTGTGATGGATGTTCTGGATAATCCGATTTGCATATGTTACTGATGTAAGAACACAAAATAGAAACTGCGTCTAGGAAATGTGAGCAGGTGTTACATCATTCTGTGGCATGTGCCATGCTTTCCAGTGGCAATCCACAGCCAAAATGCTAGCAGTGACGTGCCTTTTGACATGGCTGGAGCCCTGCCATGAAATGAAGCACTGCCCTACTGTAAAACAATGCTATGCGAGTATAATCTCACCAAGGAAATGGATTGCTGGGCTATATAAAAATTAAGTACTTGCCATTCTGTGGTGTCTCCCATGTAGGGTTCTCAAAGCATGTTATATATTATTTGTACTACGGGAGCAACTGTAGGACCCAGCCGGGATCAGGCTGCATGGTACCAGGCCTGACACATGCACATAGTACGGAGTCCATGGCCCAAACACTTTCAGTCTAAATACGCCAGCCCAGCAGTGCAAAGGCTGGAAGGGGAAATTAGAGACACGGCAAGGTGAAATGACTTGCCTGTGGGTCACTCAGTATGTCAGTGGCAGAGGCAGGAACAGAAACCGGGTCTGATGATTTGGGGGTGCTTAATGTGACGATTTGGGGTTGTGGCTGTATCACTTCTGATTTGTGGATGATTTTATGAAATTGTACCATAGGAAATTACTGTTCCCCCCATGAGTTAACAGGGTTGGGTCATGTCTCGGCCAGACCAGAGACGATGAATGATCAGCGCTCAACAATTATCTATTCAAAGTGAAACACCAGAGGGCAATGGGTTTACTGTAGCTGGGAGAAGATACTTCCCCGCCTATGTTTGAAGGTGTGGGGTTGAGAGGAATGGAAAGTTACTCCAGGAGGAGAAGCAGGTGACCCCAGCAGGAATCTCTAAAGGTCCTCACAGGGTGGAACTGGGGGAGGAAGGGGGATAGACCCATTTTGAACCAGATTAAGATGAGGGTGGCTGCTGCATTAGCCCAGTGGGAAGGGGGCAGGGGACCCTGCCTTACGGAACACAGAGAATCCCCCAAGACCTCCCAAGGGAAGGGTGAGCTAGTGAGGAACATTGCATTTGGGATAGCCTAATGTTTTGTATAATCTGTACACTCCTGTGCTTTATCTGTTAAGTAAAGAACATGGAAGTGTTAGACTATGCAAAGTGTGTGTGTATATTGTCTGCTTCACAGCTGCTGCATTGTGCCCCTGCCAAAGTTAAACTGTAACCAGGGGCTGCGTGTGGGGCAGAGTTCTGAGGAGGGGATGAGTTTAAATACTGGGGAGTCTGAAGGGTCAGTGCTGCTCCGTGGCTGGACAGCAAGTTCCAACACCTGCAGGAGGGTGCTAGCTAGAAGGGTTGAGCCCTGAGTGTGAACCAAGAGACCCTAAGCATGTGGCAATGGCTGGACTCCATCCAACTTCCAGGAGCTTGAAACTCCCCAGGGATCAGAGTGGCAGAGGCTTGGATTCTCCTCACAGCAATCCTAGTGGGTGGCTAGGAAGCGACGCTTGCTAGGATCTGTGATCCCAGGTCTCCTGAATCGCAGTTCACTGGACCACAGCGCTTCCCCAGCATTAGTGTATTAAGGAAGCATCACACCATCCCCAGGACGTAGCTGTTACACCTGTTTGACGGACCAGAACATTTATGTGCAGAGAATGTGTGACTTGTTCAAAGTCACATGACAATTTTATTGTCAAGGCAAGAATAGAATCCAGGTCTTCCGATTCCCAGTCTTGTCTCTTGCCTACGTCTTTCTCCAAATAAAGTAACATAGAGATAAGATGAGACGTGTACTCATATATACCGTGCTCAGCTTCTTTGTGGTCATTCAAGGAGAAAGAGGCATGTCCAAGTACATGACAAGACTCATAAACTCTCGAGTCTAATCTAAGCTCAGCTCTGACTCATTCCCTGACAGGCCCAACGTCCTCTGCCTTTGTTTCCCCAGCTATAAAATGGGGATGCTAATACTTACCTGCAGGGATTTGTGGGGATTAGGTTGTTTGCAAAGCAGTTTAAGAAGATGAAAAGTGCCATAGAGAAGAGCTAAATGCTACTATTGCGCATGGTGTATAAACTGTTTGGACACTGCAGTGTCAGTTTCCTCACATGCTGATAGTCACGGTTACTATGATTTATGTTGTGTGGTATAGAAGTGACTAGGAAGCCAGCTCTAGATTGGTCACACTGAATGAGGCAAATGCTAGATACGAAGCGGCGTAGCCCATATATAGGCAAAGGGTATCGGAAGTGCAGGAACGGAAACCCGCCTAACCACAGCCAAATCCACTCCCACCTTTCCCATGAGAGAAGCAAGCAGCAAGAGTCCAGCTGCTCTTGTAGCACAGATACTGCAGAACTTCCTCCTGGTGGGAACAGAGCCAACCGCTACGCTCAAAACCTTTCATACAGCAAAGTCTGAGGGCACCAGGAAGGGAGAATGGGAAAATGGGACTTTTGTTTGACAAATGATTAGCCAGTCTATGGTGGTTGTCAGTATTAAGGATGCAATACAGTACCGTGCACGGTGGTGGCTGACATCTGTGGGTGTGAAAGACCGGTGTAAGGAAATGACTGACCACAAGATAAACACTTAAGGCTACTCGCTTAACTAGAGGCAGATAGGGAGGGAAGGCGAAGGAGTGTTTCTTAACAAGCAGCACAACTCTGCCATCCTTACTCAGGAGAAAACACTCACTGAAGTCACAGATGACTAAACCCAGCATGACCAGGCCCAAGTTAAGCATTACCGTGCAGATGGGTGCAGTGTGGCCAATCCCAAACATTCAAAAATCATGAGCCAGACTGACCCTCAAAATCATGCAATTATTTGAAAAACCAAGAGATTAAAACAAATCAATCAATCTAGGTTCTTTTAAAATTGCCTTCTGGGTTTGGCGTCTTTTAAGGGCTCACATTTTCAAGCTTTTCCCTTCAGCCATTAGGGCGACACACTTACTTTTTGATTTTCAGCAAAAGCACAGATTTTTGGGTAATCATTTGACTCCAAGAGCTGAGGCTGTAAGAAAACTAAAATATTGGTGACACTTGCAATATAATCACGTCTGCCTGTGTCATCAGTGCACATATGGAAACTGGAACCAAACTATGGCTCTATCACACTAATAGTTGATGTACATTTCATGCCTTCACTCATCCTTTGATTCCATAACAAAGCCATTAATATTTTTATGTAACTTTGCGTGGTTGATTAGCTCATCTTCCCATGTGTTTATGACTAAATCAGAAACTTACAGAAATGGAATCTCGGTTGTGTTTTAGAGATCTAAAGCTAAATTACAGTGTAATATGCAAGCTGACTGTATTTATAAACACTTTCCCAAGGTAGGATCCTCTTTCTTGGTGGTTATGATGTTTTCAGTAGTATCCCTTAGTTATCAGAACATTTGTTATCCTTTTTTAATGGGAAGTTTGAAGGAGCAGTGAGATAGGACTGTACCAATGAATTTTATTTTGTCCAACTCTGTAACGAGTAGCACTATTCATTTTTCCAGTGAAACTAAGACCCTGCTTGTAGCCTATGTCATACTCTCCGTCTCACACAGTGTTGTAGCACCATAGCTATAATAACTCAACATAAAAATGCTGCAGGGGAGAAACAGTTCTTAGAGTCGAGCATTATAATTTACTAACAGATGTATTAAAATCTTAAAAACTAAACATTTATTTTACGCAGTTGTGCTTTTACTGCTGTCTAATGCTGGAAAAACTCAGCAAATGAGTCGTTTGCACTCACTTTCTATAACATCCTTTTACTATAAACCTGAATGTATCTTTGCTTCATAATATCAATGGACCCTTAATTCCACACACCAACCAAATTCTGAGGCTTTTTGCTATACTCGCTTAAGCATTTCAGTGTGGTTACACTGCATGTTCAGGACCTTACATGCTTATAAACAAGTGAACCAGTTGCTTTAAGTAAGCATCCAGTAGTCCTCCTGCTTTGCTGTTTATGAAGAGGGTTTTAGTATACTTATTAGGGCTTTGTTATATGTTAACCACATTGTGGAGTATTTAGCGTATGCAAAGTATTGGACAAACTACTGTTTTATAGGGACAGGATCAAGCAGTGAACTGCATTGACCTTCATTGTTTCTCACGAGCATTGTGCACCAAAGAACACACCTTGGAAAAGACAATCAGGGCTATGAATGATGTAAACATTTTATATGTGTACAGCATTTAAATGGGACTTCAGGCCTTAGAATTCTTCCACTTGGACATCTCTAAGGGAAAAGGGTCACTATTTCCAAAGTTTCCCACCAGTTGAGAGGAGCACCAAATCAAAGGCATTGAGGGGGCGCTACGAGCAAAGACGCATCAATCCTGTAGCTGCGGTCAGGAGGAAATCGATGAGATGGTAATAAAGGTCTGTGTTTATGCTCCAGCCCTTTCATGCCTCACCTCCTGCACTCCAAGTGACATCCCTCCAAATCCTTCCAGTCAGAGAGCCGCACCATTGCTTTCCTTAACCCCTACACATTTGACCTCTCACCATTAAAGGCACATATATGCAGCAAGTGTTCTCTGGCTGCTGAGGGCTGAATGCATCTTCCTCCAGTGCTCCGTGATGCTCTTAACTCAGGCCACGTCCAGACTAGGGTATTAAAATCGATTTTAGATACGCAACTTCAGCTACGTGAATAACGTCGCTGAAGTCGAATTTCTAAAATCGAGGTACTCATCCATCCAGACGGCGCGGCATTGATGTCCGCGGCTCTCCATGTCGATTCTGGAACTCCGTTCGGGTTGATGAAGTTCCGGAATCGATGTAAGCGCGCTCGGGGATCGATACATCGCGTCCAGACTAGACGCGATATATCGATCCCCGAGCAATCGATTTTAACCCGCCGATGCCGCGGGTTAGTCTGGACGTGGGCTCAGCCAGAGGGACTGCTAGAGGGAGAAGTGAGGATGCTGCCATTTGTTCCAACATGCTGTCTCTGCATGTGCACACCAGACAGTCATTAGGCCACCTTTGTGGCGTTTTGCCCAAGGCTTGAGGGTGGAATATTGCTCCAAATTAGTGCTGTGGGAATAACAAATTGTCATTTTCAGTTCAATTGCTGAACCGAAAAAGAAAAATCAGGTTGAGTCGAACAAAACATTTTGTTCAACTCCACACTAAATGTTTTGTTTAGTTTTGGGTTTTTTTTAAAACCTGCAAAACTAAAATGGAATCTGGACTGGCATTCTACGATGTGAAAAATCCTCCCCCGTCCCCGAGCAATGTAGTTATACTGCCTTAACCACCTGTGTAAACAGTGCTATGTTGGCAGGAGAGCCTCTCCCGCCAACATAACTACTGCCTTTTGGGGAGGTGGATTAACTAAACCACCGTCGGTGTAGAGCATCTTCATTAAAGCGCTACTGCGGTGCAGCTGAGCCGATGCAGCAGAAGTGTAGACTTGCCCTTAGGCCTTGTCTACACTACGGGGGTAAGTCAACCTAAGTTACACAATAACGTGAATAACGTAGCTGGAGTCAATGTCGGTTAGGTCGACTTAATGCAGTGTCTGCACCGGTCTGGGTTGGCAGGAGACACTCTTCCATCGACTTACCTTATGCTTCTCATTCCGGCGCAGTACCGGAGTCAATGGGAGAGCAATCTACAGTCGATTTAGCAAGTCTTCACTAGACCCGCTAAATCAACCCCCTAGTAAGTGTAGATATGCCCTGAGTCTCACTATCTGTAAAATGAGAATAACAAAGCAGCACTCTGTAAAGCACTTTGAGATTTGATGGAAACTGCTATAGAAGAGGTAGGTGTTGTCACTGTTCCTTCCTTGTGGGTGAGGTTTTGAAAATACAGGTGGAGCACTGAAAGTGTGCCCCACACACCTCTGGGCTTTAGAGTTTTTCATACATAAAGTGTCTGAAACTAAAGCCTAGTACATGCATTAGTGTAACTAAAGGTGTGATTTAAACTGATTTAGTTAAACTTGTGTGAACATTCTTATAGTGGAATAAATCTGATTTGTAAGCCTGTTTAAGGCATTTGCACCTGTTTAAATTGGGTTGTAAGATGATTTAAAGTAAAACAGTGCAGCTTGAGTGCAGATAAGCCCTGGGTGTGATGATGCTTTGTTATCACAGTAACTTCTGCATTTTCACGTGTTATAATATCATGATCTGGACCTAAGGGGTTTGCCTATGGAGACACACTAGCTCTGGGGCAACAATGGGATTATAATTGAAACAGCTGCAACCTTGACAAAGGAGTGACTATCACTACTCCTTAATTAGATTGAACCAATGATTAACCTCAGCATTCAAAATAGCTAGTAAAGCCAAGTCCCTCGAGCACTAAAAAAAATAGCAGAACAAATATCAGAATCATCAGTGAGTCTTTGTTACAATTAAAATGATTTAATCATATTTTCCATTTAATCACAAAAAAAGTAACATTAAAGATGATTCTGTTTAGATTCAAGTATTTTATATGTCTAACCCTGTCACATCTGCATGTTCCTTGATAGCTGTGTGAAATAAACAGCTCTTTGTTATAACCCTACTAGTCCACTCCATCTTTATAGATTAATGGGTCATAATCCTCTTGTAGCGAAATCATAAGCATTCCTGCAACTAACAGATTCAGATTTCGCAAGCAAGAGGATTATGACCTTGTAGTCTGCGCAAGGAGAATGAGATGGACTGTCAGGACAAGAGCACTTGTTAAGAAGAAAATCATGGTGCAGTTAGAGAAAAAAACACCACCACAAACACATTAAAAATGGACTCTCACAATCCAACTTTACACAAGCCTCAAATGAAATGTCATCATAATCAACTGTTTTGTTTTTGGTTTTGACCAATAGATATAGGTACAAGTAGTACACTTATATTGTAAATAACATGGCTGTCGGTATTAAAGATTTTGCTAATAGTTACCCCAATTTTCTCTTGTACTTAGAATAGAAAAAGGAACTAATAGCTGCTGGCTAATCTGGAGATTTTAATCACCGCATATGCTATCTATAAGGCTACGATTTAGTCACGGGTATTTTTAGTAAAAGTCATGGACAGGTCACAGGCAATAAACAAAAATTCACGGCCTGTGATGTGTCCATGACTTATACCATAAATATCTCTGACTAAATCTTAGTGGGGGGATTCTGCTGAGGGGGGGCAGGGGCCGCTGCTGGGGGGGAGTCCCCAGGGGCCCGCTGTTGGAGCGGGCGCTGTGGGCCAGTGGCACCAGCTGCTGGAGGCCGCCGAGCAGCAGCTGCTCCATCAGCCCCTGAGGCCACCTCCCCCCATTGCTCCGGCTGCCCCAGGACTGCTGCGGGAGGCCACCCCCTCACCGCTGCTCCAGCCGCCCTGGGACCGCTGTCGGGGGCTGTCCTGGGACCGCTGCTGCGGGCGGCTGAACAGTGGCTGCTCCAGCCACTCCCAGGACTGCTGCTCTGGCAGTCCATGGGGCCAGCTGTACCGGCTGCTGCTCAGGAGTCCCTAGGGCCATCTGCCTGGGGCTGCCTGAGCAGCGGCTGTGGCACCTGGCCCCAGGGCTGCTCCAGCAATGGCCGGTGTGGCTATCCCCAGGGCCACTCGAGCAGCTGGCCCCGGAGCCAGCTGCTTGAGTGGCCCTGGGGGCAGCCATACCGGCTGCTGCAGAAGTCATGGCCCCAGCTATCAAAGATCCAGTTTGATGGGATCGTGATGCTGCCTGCAGTGACTCAAGAGCCCGAGTACCAATCTCAGGCAGACGGTTTGGAAACAGGGCATGAACCCCAAACTGGTTGTGAGGCGCATTTCTCTGTTATCACGGTATGCTCTGCTAGGGGCAGGCCGTGACCCTGGATTTCCAGTGGAATGCACTATTTTGTAAGTGAAATCTGGCAGGTTGGAAAATACCTGCCTGTGGTATTTCGAAAGGGCCAACATCTCCTGCTTTTGGGTTGGGTCCAAACCCTAAATCCAGGAGCCCTCTAGAAGAGTGCGTTCCTTACTCTCCCTGCCCAAAAAGGGGCGGTAACTGTTCCCTCTTCAGCACAACCAAATTCACCACCACCTCCCATTCGCGGTAAGCTTTCAATCTATTGCCGTGTACTGTTTGCACAGCTCCCCTACCATGGGGTTTCATTCATAAATGACCGAATCCACTCGCTCTATCACCTCAAACGGTCCTTTCCAACAATCTTGTATCTTGGTCATCCCCACTGGAATCAACACTGACACCAAGTCACCTATATCATGAGATCTTGCTCCAGCATGCCTGTCATACCAAGCTCTCTCAGACACCTGTCTCATTTCAAGGTTCTGAAACAAAGTCCCTCATTTTGAAAATGTGGGGGGAGTACTGAATCATTAAATTCTGTTTAAAATGAGTGACACATTCCCCTACAGACTGTCCTTGCTCTTTGGTAGTAACTTCCTATGAGCCTAAAATTAAATCTAGGAGTCTCCTCACCTGCCCCCCCAGAGGAGACCAAAGAGGGTGAATCCCACAGGCTCTTGGGGTACACTCCTGTAAGCAAATAAATAAGATAGTAACACATCCCAGTCAGTCTCTCGTCTGGTAACATACATTCTCAGCATGTGCCTCAATGTCTCGCTGAATCTCTCTACCAGACCGTTGGTTTCTGGAGATCAGGATGGCCCTTATAAGCCTCACTCCACACAAAGCCCATCACTTTTTGAAAACTACAGACAGGAAATTTGCACCACAGTTTGACAAGATTTCCCTGGGGAAACCTACTTTGCTAAGGAATGGTAATTAGGGCAACAGCCAAAGTTTCAGCTTCTATATTAGATAGAGCGGTGGCTTCGGGGTACCTGGTGGCAGAATCCACCACAACCAGTAGACATTTCTTTCCATTTCTGGAAGGTCTGGGTAGGGGGTCCCACAATGTCTATAGACACTCGGGCAAACACCACCTTAATGATGGGCAATAGCTGCAGAGGTGCCTTGCAGGTTCCCTTTAACCCAGTATTTCTCAAACTGGGGTCGCCGCTTGTGTAGGAAAAGCCCCTGGTGGCCCAAGCCAATTTGTTTACCTGCCCCATCCGCAGGTTTGGCCAATCACGGCTCCCACTGGCTTCAGTTTGCCACTGCAGCCCAACGGGGGTTGCTGGAAGCAGCGGCCAGTAAGTCCCTCGGCCTGTGCCTGGAGCTCCCATTGGCCTGGAGCAGCGAACCGCGGCCAATGGGAGCCACAATCGGCCAGTCCTGCGGACGGGGCAGGTAAACAAAGCGGCCCGGCCTGCCAGGAGCTTTCCCTACACAAGCGGCGACCCCAGTTTGAGAAACACTGCTTTAACCACTTATGCTTCTGACAGAAGACATAACTCGTATAGTAATTTGTTACTGTCTCAAAACACATGAGGCCAGGTTTCACAGATTCATTCCACTCCTACATGTCCAGCGAAGGGACAATCATGAGCAATCTGCAGCAACTCTGTCTTGTGCTTATCAGGCATTGCATCTTTGCATTAAGGAGAAGTCTCTGGCAAAGCAACGGAATCTCCAAACTCTTCCTCCTGGGAAAAACTGTTATTTTCAGTTGACAAAGGACTGAGTAATTTTCCCTCCACCTTGCAGCCCTTTCTGGTGCCCACAGATAAGCCAGGCTTGGCAGAGCCTTACTCTGTGGCTGTGAGTTATGATATTAACCTGCTTAGACATAGCTAAAATATTGTTACCAATTCAAACATCAGCGGGAAGTAAATTTCTGCTGCCCACAACAATATCTCCTTTAACGTTCTCGCACTCAAGATAGACCTTTGCCAAAGGTACAGTTACAGGGGATTTGGCCCAAGCTAATGTATTTAAGCTTTTCCAGGAGGACTGTCTCCCTCCCGTACCAAACTTTCCTTGACCAAAATGACATGGGGATGCTGTGTCCCTCCAGCCCTTACAAACAATGCCATTTACCGTAGCATTTTTAATAAATTCTTCACTCTGAAGATTAAGTCCTAATATAGGTCACTAGGATTTCCCCCTACTCTATCACTGGGTCTGGGCAATGGTAGTGGCACTCACTGGGGGTGTGTGGATTGTAGGGTTACCTTACATTTTGCATAATTTTGTTTTATATGTCTTGGAACCCCACAGTGATGGCAAATTACTTGCCTTCCTTTTTGGTAGGGGGTTTTAAACATGGACTCCCTTGGGGTTTTCTTAATCCAAATTGCGGTTAGGTTTATATTCAAACCTCTCTTCCCACTTAACCTGCATGACACAAGGATTTGTCCTTCTGCTGGCGTTTGCTCCTCCTATGGGCCCTTGATTCACCATATTCAGCTGCAATTTCTGCAGCCTCTAAAACGGTGGAAGGTTTTTTGTCATAAATGGCTGCCTTTACCTCACCTGTAACTACTCATAACAATTGCTCCTGGGCCATCAAATCACACACAATCGCTTTCAGCCCTCCCACCCCCATTACCCATTATCTCATAGACTTATACATTTTATGTACATATTCAACAGGGGCGACATTGTCAAACATTCTGAGGTTTCTATACTTCAGTCGACAGGCCTCAGAGGTGATCTTCAATCTTTTCAATACATTTTCTTTAAATTCCTTGTATGCCTTAACAGCACCCTCTTCCATATCATTAAAAACTTGTCTCACTTTCCCAGTTAATCTGCGTACAAGAGTAGTCAGCTGCTTATCCTCTGGAATATTGTGCATCCCACATAGCCACTCAAAAGTGGACAGGAACTCTTCTATACAGTCAATCTCTATAAATTGGCAACTTTCTCCCACTCCCTTGTATAGTGTGCGTATATGGGGGGGGGGGGCAGTGGGTGTACTCACCGGATGGGGAAGCCCCTTTTGCTGTTCCACTATTCTGAGCTTCATTGCCTGTGCTTCCATCAGCTTCCTGTGTGCCCTCTCCTCAACTTCATTGGCTTTCACTGCTGCTATTGGTTCCATGTGTCTTGGAGGGGCTCTCTCCTTAGCTGCTTTGATCTCTCTGATCTGCAGTTCTGCTGTCAGTCTCTTCCTTGGCTCTCAGGTGCTGCAGTCAGGCCAGTTCCCCTGTGATGGTCGCCTCTGCGGGGTCTAAGACAGGAGGGTTCTCGCCTTCTGGATTGACTCCATCTCATCTTCTTCTTTTGCACCCGATCAAAATTATGAGCAAAGCTCTCCACTCCTGACCGGAGGTTTCCATTTTAAAGGATATTCCCCACTGCAAACATAAACTTTCAAGGTCTCTCAAGACCATCATATGGTTCACTCCTGTCTATTCTTTAGCCTTTAAAACTCTCAGTGTTAAGTATGAATTTTAACAGCACTGGAGTTATGATCTATAAGCTTACTTGACCTGTCGCATATGAATCCTTCCACAACTATGCCAGCGTAACACTGCCCGCAGTGACAAGAGAGTGAGGTCCTTGCCATGAGCTGGAACCTGGTCTGCCAGGTTATCTAGCTTGATTGTAAGGTCATCCAAGCAGGGAACTATCTCTTATTATGGGTCTATACAGCACTTAACACAATGGAGTCTCAATCTTGACCAGGGCATCTAGGTGTTATGGTGATACTATATTTGGAAGGCAACACATAAGCACAGGTTGTTTTGCCCATATTTGTAACGTAATCACATTGATGTCAATTTCAGTGAATGCATTAAGGTATTTCCATGCCAGTGACACTGAACATCTTACACATGCTCAGAAATCAGATCCACCGAACAAACCACCTCCACCAGCCCTCTACTTAGCCTTCTACTGCTCAATTTTAAAAAAAGGTATATTTCCTCTGTTATGCAGTTCATTAAACTAGGTTTCTCGCATCTGTAAAATTCACCACTTCTTTTCTGGGATTTCTCTGTCAGCAGGTTGTTATGAATCCCAGATGTTAAAATATGGATCTGCTCATAGCTAGCGGATTACAATGGCACACTCAGAAAAAGCCACCATTTTTGTTTAAGGAGGTGACTGGTTGGTTTTTTTTCCGCTAAAGTGCATTCAGTTGACTTTGCCCATTTCAGTGTGAGTTAATTAGCCCAGTTTTAGGATTGTTGTGAATTAGCTCACAGTCTGCAACAAAATGTCAAGTTTGAGGACTGAGCAGAGGTTCTACCCTTCTGAACAGCAAGTGTAACTGCTAAGAGACCGGGAGCGGGTTGGGGGAGGAGAGGCATGGGTGGAACTAAGGGTATGTCTACACTATCCGTGGATTGGCAGGCAACGATTGATCCAGTGGGAACTGATTTAAATCGACTCCCGAGCACTCTCCCATTGACTCCTGTACTCCAGCGCCGGGAGAGGCGCAGGCAGAGTGGACGGGGGAGCAGCAGGAGTTGACTCACCGTGGTGAAGACACTATGGTAAGTCGATCTAAGTATGTTGACTTCAGCTACATTATTCACATAGCTGACGTTGCATAATTTAGATCGATCCCCCCACCCCCACCCCAGCGTAGACCGGGGCTAAGTCTCAGGAGTTAGTTCACTGGCAAAGCAGGTGATTGAGCAGGTGAGCAGTTCTGGACTCCCATGCAACTTGGAACCAGAGGTGTTCAGTATCTATTGCTGTCCCTTAGGAAATGGTCTGGTCAATAAAAAACAGCTTCTCACAGCTGGTGACCATTACCCAAACATGCTGTTGGACACACTGCAGGGCTCTTCGGCCAGAAAATAGAAATGTTTATGAAAACCAGTTATAAAGCAATCATCCTATTAACACATGTTGTCATCCCCTCCATCTCATCCTGCCCCTTATCTTCCAAGTCACTAAAATAATGCAGTGAGCAGGAAGATTTCATTTCCCCCTCTAGGGCCAACGCTCTTCCCTGCACAGATGCTTTAGGGAGAGGGAGGGTGGAAAGGTTCCTTCAGGCTGCAGAGCATTATTATTATTTAGATTGCAGTAACATCTAGACTTCCCAGCTGAGATCAGGGCCCTACTGTGCTAAGTGCAATCTAAATAGGCAAGACAGGCAAAGGGTAGCTGAACAGAATTATGAATAGTCCCATTTTGCAGATGAGGCACAGACAGATTAAGTGACCTGTTTAAGGTCACACAAGAAAATTATGTCAGAGCATGGAAACCTGAGTTCAGTTCCTGTGTCCCAGCCCACACAGGGCACTCTCCGGCTGCTATTGCAGGACCCTCTTTAGATGTTGCTTCCCCTTCCATAAAAGCTGGTGGAATTACAAACATGGAGGCACCATTGGCGCTCATGGCTTTCCTCTCCCATAGCACTTTAACTGGGTGACCATCCACTCGTGGCATCTTGCAGAGGGAGAGGGATTTGTCCTTCAGACTTTAGGATTCATGAGGCAGGTTTCGGCACCTCCTTTCCAAAAACATTATTCCAGGGTAAACAGCAGTTCTCCAGCTGAAAAGTTCTGTTTTTAAATGGAAATAAGCATTCTTAGCAACCAGAAGGGGTTATGATTATGCCCTGAGCTTTGTGGTGTGGGAAACCTGGATCCCACTTCCACAGCTCTGCCTTACCTCTGAGTGAGCTGGTGTGACAAAAGCCAGGAAACTCAGAGTTAAGGTTGACACTACACTTATCTCGTGCAGCACTGTGAAAAGGACACAGAGTGTGCCTGGCAAGAAACAGCCTGAGCGTGGAATGTCCTGGCTGTTGGAAGGCAATCAGCAAGGGGCCAGATCCTCAGCTGGTGTAAATCGGGGTAGCACCTTTGTGTTTCAAGAGGAAAATCTGTGGTGGGTGTTTCTGAGGCATGTACTAGCCTGTAAATATTCCGTAGCGTATTGATTTGTGTTTTGAGATTTTTAAAATCCTCATCATTCTAATATTTGCCATCCCACCATGGAATTGCAATACTCTAATCCAGGGGTAGGCAACCTATGGCATGGGTGCCAAAGGCGGCACGTGAGCTGATTTTCAGTGGCACTCACACTGCCTGGGTCCTGGCCACCGGTCTGGGGGGGGGGGCGGGGTCTACATTTTAATTTAATTTTAAATTAAGCTTCTTAAACATTTTAGAAACCTTATTTACTTTACATACAACAACAGTTTAGTTATATATTATAGACTTATAGAAAGAGACCTTCTAAAAACGTTAAAATGTATTACTGGCATGTGAAACCTTAAATTAGAGTGAATAAATGAAGCCTCAGAACACCACTTCTGAAAGGTTGCCAACCCCTGCTCTAATATGAATATAAAACACACACAACATTTGCCACTAGCTTGTGTTACTGTAACAAAGCTTGTTAAATGCCTTGCCTAACTACAATATCTTGTGTTTGTCCAAACCACATACCTATCTATTACAAGGTCTTTCTGATACAGCTCTAGACAGACTTCAGGTCATGAGATCCTGACCTTGCTGTGTTTTTACTCCCTGCCTCTCATGAATTAACTTCTGAACTATTGCCTCTCCCCTGAACGGATAGCAGAGTTCAGCCACATTTTGCATGCAGGCTTTTACATCCTGTATCTCAACCATTGTGAACCCCAAGGACGAGTAAATACTTCAGCCTCAACCATAAAACTGACATGTTGCAAAATGAACAAAATGACTTTAGTAACTTACAAGCAAGATAACATCAAGTCTGTAATGAGCTGGAACTGAAAGTCAGCCCGTCCCTTCACTCTGCTTGCTGTAAGTGGAACAGTGGGGGCAGATCACCCCTTTTCATCTAGATTGCTTCATTTCCCTCTAAACTGAGTTCCTTTAAGTCTTGCCTTCTTTTTTTCTGTTTGGATTATGATGGAATCTGTTGTAAGTATTGACAACATTTGGAAGTCCTGAGTCAGGTCCCAAAAAATCATAAGGTTGGCTTAGAAAAATAAACAAACTTTAGGGTTTTATTTTTTAAAACATTTTTTTGCCTTCTAGTTTTTGAACCTTTAGAGTTACACTCCAGTCACATTTTTTTTCCATAATCAAGAAGGCTAGAAACAATTTTTTTAAAAAGTGAAAACTGAGATTCTCAAAGGTTCACAGGATTCCAGGAGCTGGGGCTTTCAGAAAAAATATCAAATATCACAAGACATACAATCACCAGAGATAGTGACACTGAGGCACTCTAAGGATTCTCTATAGAGTCTATGGGACCAGATCCTCAGCTGGTATCAATCAGGATTAATGAAATTCAGTAAAGACAAGTGCAAAGTACAACAATTAGGAAGGAAAAATCAAATACACAAATACAAAATGGGCAATAATTGGTGACACAGCAGTACTGCAGAAGAGGGTCTGTGGGAAACTGAATATGACTCACCCATGTGATGCAGTTGCCAAAAAGACTAATATAATTCTGGGGTATATTAGCAGGAGTTTCATATATTATTCTTGAACAGGAGGTAATTGTCCCACTCTGCTTGGCAGTTGTGAGGCCTGTGCTGGAGTATTCTGTTCAATTTTGGGAGCCACACTTTAAGAAAATTGTGGACAAATTGGAGAGAATCTAGAGGAGACCAACAAAAATCATATAGGGTTTAGAAAATCTGGCCTATAAGGAAAGATTTTTTAAAAACTGTGTATGTTTAGTCTGGAGAAAAAAAGACTGAGGGAAGGATCTGATAAAAAGAGCATAGTGATCAGTTGTTTTCCATGTTGACTGAAGGTAGGACAAGAAGTAATCAGCTTAATTTGCAGTAGGGAGATTTAGGTTAGATATTAGGAAAAACTTTCTAACTATCAGGGTAATTAAGCTCTGGAATAAGCTTCCAAGGGAGGCTGTAGAAGCCTCATCATGGGAGGTTTTTAAGAACAGGCTGGACAAACACCCATCAAGGATGATCTAGGTATACTTGGTCCTACATCAGCATGGGAGCCGGACTAGATGACCTCTTGAAATCCCTTCCTGTCCTACATTTCTGTGATCCACTGAAGTCAGTAAAGCTATGCCAAGGGACATCAGTTGAGGATTATAGCCAATGTTTTGTAAACAAAACAAAACAAAAGCCCTAAAAAAACCCCTGCTATTCAAGGCAGTGAAAGTTGTTTTTGCACTGAAAGTCCCACTGAGCAGAGTCCTTAAGCTGAAGCCTGAACAACTACAAGACAAGGAGAAAATTTCTTTTAGAAGCAGAGGTCAAGTGGAAAGTGTAGTTTAAGGTCTGGTGAAAACATTTTCTTTAACATGTGAAGGTTCCCTGGCTGAGGCATCAACTCACTTCACATATCCCTGAGGTGCCCTAGCCTTGCCAATAGGTGCTCCTTTAGCATGAGACATTACAATTTTGGGTGTGGAGGGATAGCAAAATCTGGCTTTCTGTAGTCAGTCCAATGAACTTTTTTGCACTTAATTCCCTGTAAAAGGGATCTAGAAAAGAGAGAAAGGTTAATGGACACACATCAGCGAAGACAAGATGCACGTTGAGCCCTGATTATCATGTAACCAGACAATTTTGAAGTCCTCTAGTTACTACTAACTTGCTATTGACTAGTCTGAGTATCTGCGATGAACATTTGTACTATACAGAGAGAGGCTGTGCTGTAAAACTCCTACTGAACAGGTTAGCAGTTGCACATGCACAGTAGAAGCCTTTCAGATACATCTAGAGCATAAAGCATTTCCTAGATTCCAAAGGCAGATCAAAGAATCCTCCCCAGGTAAAAGGATGGCTCCATAGTACGGGAAACAGCAGCACTTCCATAATCCTCCCAGAACGTGCTTATCAAGTCTTGATTTGAAGGTTTCATCCGACTTTGATTCCATCACCTGCCTTGGAAGCAAATCCTGGTGCTCAGTTGCTAAAGCGCTTCCAACCAGTTAATCTAAACCTTCCTCCATTCCTAAAGTTGGCCCTTCCAGGTCCGGGCTGGATCCCAGCACTGGCACGACCCATGCCAGACCAGTGCAG
Organism: Gopherus flavomarginatus; assembly: GCF_025201925.1. Classification (NCBI taxonomy): domain Eukaryota; kingdom Metazoa; phylum Chordata; order Testudines; family Testudinidae; genus Gopherus; species Gopherus flavomarginatus. The sequence goes on along the minus strand of NC_066618.1, from coordinate 14,039,134 downwards.
TGGTGACTGAAGTTTTATTTAGCCACAGCACTGCCATGAACACCAGTCACTCCCCAGACCGATTTTTTAACGTTAGCTTGCTCTTCCAATGGCTCCTGTCTCTCCATTGGATTGTTTGCGTGCTTCAGGGGTGGATTGTTATAGAAATATTGTGCCAGGCCTTCAGCTGGTATAACATGGTGTAACACCATTGATTTTGATAGAGCTAGCCCTATTTACACCAGCTGAGGATCTAGCCCATCATGTATATGGGTGTGACAATATCTCCTTCTTGCACGGCAACAACGAGGCCGAATTGCCAGCATGTACTCATTCATGTCCACTGGAAGAGGCACTCCAGAGCCTTTATTCTACAGGCTAAAGGTGAGTGTGCCGCTAATACAATTTTTAGGAATGAGTTTTTGAATAGTTGGGGAAAGGGCATGAAACACTGGAAATGCTGTAACAATGGCTTTACGTTCTGCTATACACTGAAGGTTTATATACTAACACATAGACACCTGCTAGCCCACCTATGTGTTAGTATATAAGCCTTCAGTGTAGCTTATGTTATTCTGTGGAGTTGGTGCTTTCGGGAATCAGAGCAAAATGTGCTGGATCAGACTATGGGTGGATCCCAGTAATATAACATGGAGTGAAGCAAGGGGGAGATCTGTAAAGGCAAAAGGGAAAGTCAGGTACCCAGCTCCCAGTGGTTTTCATTTGTGCTTTTGAAAATCTCCCCTCTGCGCAGTATTTTTGCCTGCCAAGGAAAATTGGCACAGAGTTTGCTGTTTGAAAAGAATCTTGTCAAACGGGTGTATTCCAAAATCAAAAAAGGGGCCACATTTTGTTCTCATGTACACCACTGTAACAGCAGGATCTGGATCCAGATTTTCAGATAGCATTTGTAGATAAATGTTTTTGTGTTCTATTGGAAGATTATCATTTCCTGGTTCTTATTAAAGTCATATGCCCCATAAAAGGCTCTTTCATTTGCAGATAATTTGCAAGAAATTATATATACTATTTAAAAATGCTATTTATCACAGCCCCTCCCTGCCCCCAGCACAGAACTTAATTGGCTAAATGTAGTAAGGGTATTTGGTGGATTTTTTATGGGGTTTTTACTTTGATTTTTATCCCATATCCACTTCCACTTCCCAGTTACTACTTCAGACACTAACCACACACGAAGCTAAGTGGAAGAACAAAGATTTGTTAAGAAACAGAACTGTGGATTAAATAGCTATGAGAATAAAGTAACCAATCAGATTTAAGAAACACCTTTACAGATAACAAGATACAGGAAGAATAGGACAACTCAGTTATAAATCACCTTGCTTATGCCTTTACTAGAGTTCTATATTATGAGATCCCAGCCTCTGGTTAGGATTAGGGGTCTGCTAGGAGTCATAGCCTTTGCCTCCTAATACTCTGTAGGTTAGGGCAACTGGTTATTCTGCCTTCAGATTCAGATATTTATCCATCAGCCCAAAAGCCTCTGCCACCCACCTTCACTCCAGGCAAATTCTAGGCCCAGACTGGCTTTACCAGTTGAGAATGCCAAACAAGAAACATATTCTTTGAAGAGAGACCATGTGGTCCAATAAAGAGGCCAACTCACTTCTATTTTAAGCTCTGCAACTGATTCACCAAATGGCTTTGAGCAAATTTTCCTACTCAGCTGTCTAACTTTAGCCACACAAACATTAATATTTTGACTTTTAACTTTCTGTGCCTCACCCTGCACATACAAGATGACCACCAATGGAGCTACCCTGCATTCCTACATTCAAAAGCCCAAAGGAACCACTGAGATATTCAAATGAGAAGTTCAGTTGAGGACAGTCATCTCAGGATTTGAAACCCATGAATTATAAAGAACAATGAGTCAGAATTGTCCTGCATGCCTTGCAAAGAAAGAAAGAAAGAAACCAGAGGATAACAGGGTCCTAAAGGGAAAAGATTGGATTGAGGTCAAAAAGCAGTTTGAAAACATAATTAATTCTAAAACAAGAAATGAGGAGTGAAGTGGAGCAGATGACCAAGTCTGATTAGGATTTTAGGCTAGCTAGAATATGGAATGAACTGCCAGTGTCTAGTGGTCAGAATATAGGACCCCAACTAAATATTCCAGCATTCCTGATCCAGTCTTAGCTTCACTTTAATCTTTGCAATGATCAGCTCCAGACGATGTCACTCCTGGGATTTATGCCAGACAGCATCATCCAGTTATTCCTGGAAGGAATGACAAAAAGCAAAGTGGCAGGAGTGCTCACTAGTGAGGTGGGTAAAGACTGGTAGGCAAAATAGCTGACACATCTGTGAACCTTCAGATAGCCTAAGTTAAAGGTGCTTACTCTGGTCTCTGTCCATTTATCCCCATTCTAGTTGACAGCACGTATTGTTTTGTAGCCTTTCATATCTTCAAAGTGCTGTACAAATACTAAGTCCCTAGATTCATAGATTCTAAGGCCAGAATGTAATAATCAAGTGTGACCTGCATAACATAGACCATAGGACAGGGGTCCCCAACGCGGTGCCCACAGGCACCATGGCACCTGCCGGGGCATCTAAGTGCGCCCACGTTCTGGCCAGCGGACGAGCATCTGCCGAAATGCCGCCGACAAGCTGCGTCATCCAAAGGCATCGCAGCCAAAATGCCGCCGATTTTCGGTGGAGACATCTCTGGATGATACTGCTTGTCAGCAGCATTCGGCGGCAATGCCTATTGACATTGCTGCTTGTCGGCGGAAGTTCGGCAGATGCTCCTCCGCCACCACGGTCCTCCGTGGCTTGTCATCTGGCGCCCGTCTGGGGACCACTGCCATAGGAGTTCCCTGAATCAATTCCTGTTTGAACTAGAGCACATCTTTTAGAAAACCATCCAGCCTTGATTTAAAAATTGCCAGTGATGGAGAATCCACCATCACTCTGAGTAAATTGTCCCAATGGTCATTTAAACTCACTGTTAAAAAAATGGGCTTTATTTCTAGTCTGAATTTATCTAGCTTCAACTTCCAGCCATTGGATCCTGTTATACCTTTGTTTGCTAGACCAAAGACCCCGCTATTACAAAATTTGTGTTCCCCATGTAGGTCCTTACAGACTGTAATCAAGTCACCCCGTAACCTTCTCTTTCCTAAGCTAAATCAGTTGAGGTCCTTGAGTCTCTCATATATTTTCTGATCCTTTAATCTTTGAATCTGAACTATCTCCAATTTATCAGCACCCTTCTTGAATTAAGGACACCAGAATTGGAAACAGTAGTCCAGCAGCAGTCACATCAGTGCCAAATATAGAGGTACTCCATTTTTTTACCAGTCCCCTAGTCTATATCATTTGCAAACTTTATCAGTGATGATTTGATGTTTGCTTCCAAATGATTGATAAAAATATTAAACAGCATAGGGCCAAGAACTAATCCCTGTAGGACCCCACTAGAAACACACCTACTTAATAACGATTCCCCCTTTTCAATTATATTGAGACCTATCAGTTAGCCAGTTTTTAATCCATTTAATGTGTGCTTTGTTGATTTTTTGTCCTTCTAGTTTCTTAATCAAAATGTCATCTGGTAGCAAGTCAAATGCCTTACAGAAGTCTAAGTGTATTATATCAGCACTGTTACCAATCAAACCTGTAATCTCATCAAAAAAGATATCAAATTAGTTCGACAAAATCTATTTTCTATAAACCCATGATTAATGTTGTTTGGCATTAGTTGTATTACCCTCCTTTAAGTCTTTATAAATTGAGTCCCATATCAACCATTCCTTTATTTTGCCCCAGATCTATCAGGCTGACAGGTCTATAATTATCCATGTTGTCCTTACTCTTTTTAAATATTGGCACAACATTAGCTTTCTTCTAGTCCTCTGGAACTGTCCCCCTGTTCCAAAATTTATTAAAAACCTAGCATTAACAGTTCAGAGTGCTCCTTGGCTAATTTTTAAAGCTCTAAGATGCAAGTTAGCTGGACCTGCTAATTTAAAAATGTCTGACTTTTAATAGCTGCTGTTTACCATCCTCCTGAGTTACTGTTGGAATGGAAAGTATTTCATCATAATCATTTGATAAGACTGCATCACCTGGTTTTTTTGCAAATACAGACCAGAAATATTTATTGAATTTTTCTGTATTATTATTGAAAATTCCATTTCTATCTGCTAATGGATCAATACCATTGTTAGGATTCCTTTTGTTCCTAAAATACTTTTAAAAAGCCCTCCTATCTTTCTTTTGCTTGCTGTTTAGATTTCTTATTTTTTTTTTTTTGCTCCTTTTCCTTCCCTTATCAATTTTCTACAGTTCCTAATTATGAATTCACTTCCCTTCTAAGCCAGGTTGTATTTTTTTTAACCAGTCTGCCCTTCTTTCTTGTTCGTGTTTTTTTGGACATCTAGTTTAAATGTTCTTGAAGCGCTCCCAATTATCATTCGCATTTTTCTGTTTAAATTCTGTCCCCTCCCATAATTATTTTAAGCTTTGTGAAACTGGCACTTTTAAATCATTCTTGTTTGGTAATTGGATATATTACTGGTAAATGAAAGGGTAGCCAGAGGTGTTTTTGGAAGACAAGAGAACAGGGCTATAGGTGCTGTAAAGCCATGAACCCATATGAAGGAGCTATAGTAAAGCCTCTCTGAACAGCAGCCAGCCAGGAGTACACTGCCTGCAGCTGCTCGCTCTCTCTCAGCTTGTGGGGAAAGCTTTTGCTCAGATGACTTGGCAATGACTTTTAGATTCTGATGAGGAACTTCAGGATGAGACCAGGACAACTATGGGACAAGGGCTAAAGAGTTTGGGTGTGTTGGCTTGGTTCTGGGGATGGGAATGAAAGAAGGAAGGAAAAATACAACACACTGAAAGGTAGCATAAGAGGGTAACTTTCCTTAAGAAGAGTTTAGGGGCACCTTTCACTTAAGCTCCTCTCAGAAGGATGTGAGTGTTCTAGTTACAGTGTCCTGAGGCAACCAGATGCCTTGCTCAGAACCTTAACTTAGGACTTCATCAAACCTCTATTAAAGCCACTCCAGAGAGTACCTCCAACTCTTCAGCTTCTCCAATGGCATTTTCAATAGCGTTCTTCTCTACATGGAATTCGGGCCCCTGTCAGAGCAGATTCCACAGCGGTGCAGTGACCCTTAGGATGACCTCAAGATAAACTTTCTTTACTACAGAGCACAAACGATTATCCTATCAATGTTGTCTCATAATCCTCCTGGCAGAAGACAACCTCTGGCACAAATATAGGTACCAAATCCTTTAAAGCTCTATAAAAAAGAACTAGCAATAAGTACAACTACTTTGCTTTTACCAAGCCACCCTAGAAGCAGGGAAAAGCATTACTCTAGAACTTGATAGCAAGAGGAAGGATTTGCTTGTGACAGATGCACTGGAGTGGGATCCAGGAGATCTGGGTTTAGTTCCCAGCTGTTCCACAGACCCTCTGTGTGACTTTGAGCAAGTCACTTCATCTCTTTGGGCCATTTATAAAGTGGGGATAATAATACTTCCTTTTCCCCAGTCTTAGCTGTTTAGATTGTAAGGTCTTTGGGGCAGGAACTGTCTCTTACCCTGTGTGGGTAAGGTGCTTTGCACAACAAGGCCCCACTTTTGATTGCGCCCTCTAGCTGCTACTGCAATACAAATAAATAAGATGGATTGTGAACTTTGCTTTGAATAGGTCACCATGCTCATTGGATCACTTTGCTGGAGGCCTATTTTGCTTCTGAACTTCTTGACCTTTCCTTCAAGGATCTGCATTATGCAAACTTGTTTTATGTTTCCAACATTCCACCTCGTTTCCAACGCTATCAATGGCTCCTTTCTCCTAATGACCCTTCTTTCCTCTCATGAACATTCTCCATTCCTTCATATGCTCCTTGCTCTTGGAATGCCTTCCCCAAGCATATTGGCCAAGTGACCTCTATCACCTCAGACAAATCCTTCTTAAACACATCTGCCATCTCACCCATCAGAAGGGATCTCATTGTCACTTTTGGCCTCTCCCCTTCCCACCTCTTTCACCTGTTTATGACCCTCACATTTGTCATGTTGAATCAAGATTTTACAGTTATCATAGTCCAGAACTAGCTCTTATTAATTTCAGTCACAGCTGGATGAGGCCTTAGGTCTGTGATGGTTTCATTTTGGGGCAGGTAAGTAAGCTCTGCTTCATTTTTGCCAAATATTATGCCTTGAACAGATTTGAGCATCAAGATTTGATGTACCATGTGGAGATACTCTCATTCCATGATACTGTATGCTCTGCACTAGGCTGTTATGATGCAAGTCACGGCTTGTTCAGAGGGGTCAGCAAACTTTGCAGGCCAAGCTCAAACCACTTTGTGATTGCTCACTATGGACTAATAGTTCCTGTGTTATTAAGGCAGTGATATCTTGACCTGTAAGTCAAACATTTGCAAAGGTTTGGCTTGAGGAACCTCTCTCTGGCTCTTTCTCTTCCAATTTTTCTTTTCCAGCCACATAGAGACAATGTTTGAATTTGCAGAGCTTTCTAGTCTTGCTGTGGATCTGAATTATGTCCAATACCTATGTCAAAATAAGCCAGGCAGCTTGAAGCTACTTTTTCATTTGGCATCACTTTCCCTCCTAAGCTGTGCTCACAAGTGGAGACAGTGCATCTGAGGTAAGGATGTTACCCCAAACATCCTCTCTATAAATAGGCCTGGCTGACTTGCTGAGGCTGTTCATACTGCTGTCAGAGCATGGCTAAAATACTAATTCCAGCATGTGCCTGATGTAGAGATCACTGCTGCCACCCCAAACAAAGAGAAATTCATTTTTCTAGGGCTGTCAATTAATCACAGTTAAGTGATTAACTCAAAAGAAATTAACTCAATTAAAAAATTAATTAATTGCACTGTTAAACAATAATAAATACCAGTTTCTATTTATTATAAATATTTTTGAATGCTTTTTTACATTTTCAAATATATTGATTTCAATTACAACAAAGTGTATAGTGCTCCTTTGATATCATTTTTTATTACAAATATCTGCACTGTATAAAAGAAATAGTATTTTTCAATTCACCTAATACGAGGACTGTAGTGCAATCTCTTTATCATGAAAGTGCAACTTACAAATGTAGAATAATTTTTTGAACAGAACTGCACTCAGAACGAAAACAGTGTAAAACTTTAGAACCTACAAGTCCCCACTCAGTCCTACTTTTTGTTCAGACAATTGCTAAGACAAACGAGTTTGTTTACATTTACGGGAGATAATGCTTCCCACTTCTTATTTACAGTGTCATCTAAAAGTGAGAACAGGCATTTGCATGGCACTGTTGTAACCAGCATTGCAAGGTATTTACGTGCAGATATGCTAAACAATTCACATGCCCTGTCATGCTTCAACTTGCAGATTGCATTCTCTTTTGTTTACCTTTTTTACAGTGCAAATAATTGTAATAAAAAATAATAATAAAAAGTGAGCCCTGTACACTTTGTGTTCTGTGTTGCAATTGAAATCAATATATCTGAAAATGTAGAAAAAAATAAAAAATAGTTATAATACATTTAAATTGGTATTTTATTATTGTTTAAAATACTATTAAAACAGCAATGAATCACAATTAATTTTTTTAATCTCGTGATTAATCACAATTAATTTATTTAATCATTTGACAACCCTTCGTTTTTTGCAACACATTTTCCTGCTTTCAAACACTGCAAATGTTGATACCGCCTAGTTTTATTAGGCAGAGTGGAAGAATCCTGCAAAGAATCCTGTGGCACCTTATAGACTAACAGACGTTTGGAGCATGAGCTTTCGTGGGTGAATACCCACTTCATCAGATGCACGTCTGTTAGTCTATAAGATGCCACAGGATTCTTTGCTGCTTTTACAGATCCAGACTAACATGGCTACCCCTCTGATACTGGAAAAATCCTGTTTCTCAAATTGGTGTAAGTATGTTGTGGTGCTACTCATGTGCTTCCATGCTTATCTATATTGAAAAACCACCGTGGGCCATCTCTGATTTAAAAAAAAGAAAAGAAAAGGGTATAACGCACCCCTTCAAAACAAAATGAAATTAAGACCCCTGAATATCTGCAGGAAATACTTGGTGTCACAGAAGTCATAAGTGCAGAAGAACAGGAAGTATACACATAATGAAAGTGAATTTAAATACATAATGAAAGTGATTTTAAACAAGACCTAGTTAGCATGACTTGATACAAGAGAATGAAATTTCATGGGTAAAAGAGATTACAAAGTGATTTATGAAATATTCCTAAACAGTCAAATTTCTCATCCTAGTTTATTATAACTGAACTGAATGGACACTTATAGTAATAATAATATTTAGCTCTTATTTCACTTTTCATTGGAGGATCTCACAGTGCTTTGCAAAGGAGATATCATTATACCCTTTTACAGAAGGGAAGACTGAGACACAAAGAGGTTGAGTGAAATGTTAAGTGAAGTGACATTGCCCAGTACCACACAGCAAGTCAGTGGCAGAGCTTGGAACAGATCTCAGATCGTCTGACCCCCAGACTAGTGCCCGATCCTTTAGACATGAGGTACCTAAACATGAAGTGAGTCTGAAATAGGCACTCTTTTGCTAAACCAGTCCAGTCCATGCTGGGCTTCTTTTGCTTCTCTCAGCTGCCAATAGCACAGGGCTGTATATTTGGGATCAAACATGACTAACCTCAGAAATAACTTTCCCTGTGAGTTCTGAAAGAGTGACTATATGGCCTGATTCATTCATTTACGGTTGACCAACCACTTACTCTGCTCCGGTGTTTCTGCGAAACACGGGGAACCCACAAGGCAGCTGGCCACCATGGGTCTGGAACAAGGCTGGCTCCAGCTTTTTTGCTGCCCTCAGCGGCAAAGGAAAAAAAAAAAGAAGAACCCGATGGAGCTGCTGCTGAAGTGCTGCCAAACTGGAAGAGAGGGACTGAAAGACCTGCCGCTGAATTGCTGCCAAAGACCCACACGTGCCACCCCAATAATGGACGGAGTGCCACCCCTTTCTATTGGCTGCCCCAGGCACCTGCTTCCTTCGCTGGTGCCTGGAGCTGGCCCTGGTCTGGAAACAGCAAGGCAGATGCCACGTTGAAGGTGGTGGGAGAGGGCAGTCCCACATGCAAGCCTTGCTTTGGGTAGGCATAGGTGATCTGTGGGTGGCCCAGCAGTTATATCCATGTATAAATTATGCCCCACAAAATCCTAAACAGGCCTGACTATTACCTTAGAGCACAGATCTAGATTCTATGTCCACTGACCTCTGAACCTCTTTGGTGGCTCTGTGCTTCATTTCACAGCTACTAAAGGTCCTTACTGTCTGCATTCTCTACAGCCACTCTGAGTCTCTGTGCTTCTCAGTTCCCCCTCTGAGCCTCGCTGTGCTCGAGCCTTTGGCTCATCTAGGCCCCTTTCAGCAACCCACAGCCCTCTGTAATCTGCCCAATCACCTACTACTCCACCTGCAGTAGTGCACCTTCTTCCCTGGTCTCTCCATAGCTTCACTCACCTGCGATTTCCTGCAGGACTCATGATACATATTACCAGAGAAGTCTCTCCACATGCCACACCACCACCACTAAGGACTGTTTATCCAGAAGTCGAGAGACAGGACTGTTGATTAAAGTGCTAACAGTAAAACGCTGGATTTCAGCCCTCTCTACACCAAAAACAAATCAGATACAGTAGCAGCTGATTCAGCATTAGCCAGGCAGGACCTCAAACAAGGGCAAAGACTGTATTCAAGCCCTTTAAAAGATAAGGCACACAAAAAGCTCTCAGACATTTTAGGAAGGTGAAGGTATTTGAGACAACCCCCCCTCCCCTATCACTGAGACGCCACTGAAATGATCCAGCTAATGCTATCGTTGGACTTGGCCTGGGAGGTTCTGATGTGCCCGTTTCCCACTCCATGATGTGGCTGTATTGGTCCCTCATATTAGCCACATTACATGACAGGGAAACCTCAGCTCATGTCTGAGTCTATAAAGTTGGTTTCCTTAATACTACATGCATTTCCCAGCAACAACAACAGGCTTCCTCGATTTCCCAGCTCTGAGGGAGTTTTGTTTTGGAGGTTTTATACAGCCCAGAGCGCAGCTTGACCAGGGGGCAAAGCTCTAGTCTCAGAGATGCCACAGCTATCCTAGGTGAAAGAACGCTAAGCAATTCTTTCAAGTGAATAAACAAAGCAAAGGAAGTCATTTGCCACTTGTCTGGCACTAATGCAGGCATCGTTAGCTAACAATTTTCACTAGAGATCTATGCGCATTAATGGGACACTGTTAGGTTAAAAGTAATTACAAATCTGCCTTGTTTAATAATTTGCAGTGATGATAACATGCATACGGGGATCTTTAAAGTTCAATTGACTTTTTCACAATTTATGCTGTTTGCTGACTCTTTGCCTCTCACCTCATTGTACAGTTTCACTTTCAGAGTCTCATGCACTAAGATCCAGTGTTTGGATTGCTAACGCTGGAGAAGACTGTTTATTTAAAGAATTTGGGGGAAGATTTCTATTGGTCTTAGGTTCTCTATATGCTTTCT